>NW_027491249.1:0-1200000 GCF_021521415.1 Bidens hawaiensis
TCGGTTTTCAGTGAACAAATCGGAAGAAATCTAGAAGTCTACGTCGATGATTTGGTGATCAAGAGCAGGGAGGAGAGACAAATGCTCAAAGACATCGAGGAAACCCTTCAGCGCCTAACGGAGGTTAACATGAAGCTCAACCCGAGCAAATGTACTTTCGGCGCAGAAGAGGGGAAATTTCTTGGTGTAATGGTCACTAAGGATGGTTTCAAGGTGAACCCTGAAAAGGTGGAAGCCATCCTTGACATGCCTTCACCATCCACCATGAAAGAGGTTCAGAAGCTGAATGGTAGATTGGTGTCAATCAACAGGTTCCTAGCGAACCACGCCAGCAAATCTACTCCATTCGTTAACACCTTGAGGAACTGTTTGAAGAAGAGCCAATTCAAGTGGACGCCTGAGGCTGAGCAAGCTTTCACTGAGATAAAAGAATGCCTCATTAAATTGCCAGCGCTCACAGCTCCACTTCCTGGCGAGACCCTTACATTGTACCTGTCAGCTGGAGACCGCGCGATCGGCGCAGTATTATTGGTGGATCGCAAGGGGATACAAACGCCGATATACTATGTGAGTCGGGTGCTCACAGACCCTGAGACGCGCTATTCCATAATGGAAAAGTTAGTTTTGTCACTAACACACGCGTCGCGCAAGCTCCATAGATACTTCAATGGTCATCCTATTGAAGTTCTGACTGGTTACAACATCCAGCAAGTTTTGCGACGCCCCGCGCTCTCCGGAAGGCTGACAAAGTGGGCGCTGGAATTAGGTGAACACACGATCACTTATAAGCCCCGTCCAGCGATAAAGGGTCAAGTTTTGGCGGATTTCATCACGGAAATCCCAGACGGAAAGATTGAAGAAGCTCAGCGCGAGGTAGATCCTCCGCGAGCAAATGATGAAGAAGATGTTTGGAGGCTATTCACTGATGGAGCCTCCAACAGCGAAGGGTCCGGCGCAGGCCTCAAACTGATGGACCCTGATAATCGTGAATATACTTATGCTATCAGGTTGGACTTCAAGAGTACCAACAATGAGGCTGAGTATGAAGCCCTGCTGGCTGGTCTGCGCATCGCGCGCAAGTTTGGGGTTAAAAGACTAGAGGCGCATGTTGATTCTTACTTGGTAGCTGCTCAGGTCAACGGCCTATATGACGCCAAGGAGAACACAATGCCTCTGTATCTAGAGCAGGCAAAAAAGCTCGTTGAGCAGTTTGACTTCTTCAGAATAATACACATCTCGCGCAGCGAAAACAAGTCCGCTGACGCGTTGAGTAAAATGGCATCAACTAATTTTGATCACTTTGGCAAAGATGTCAGGGTGGAGGTAATGAGCAGCCCGTCAGTGCAAACGCAATCGGTCCTTGTAATTCATACAACCCCTTCATCCTGGATAACTCCAATAACAGAATTCCTGATGAAGGGAAGTTACCGGACGATCGCGCACAGGCGAGAAAGATAAGACACAAGGCACAGAACTATGAATTACTTGATGGTACATTATATCGGCGCTCTTATCTTGGACCGCTCATGAAGTGCCTGGATGCTGAAGAAGCAACCTATGTGATTAGGGAGATTCATGAAGGAATCTGTGGAATTCACGCTGGCCCGCGCATGGTGGTTGCCAAGGCGATGAGCTCAGGCTACTATTGGCCAGGCATGTACTTGGATGCGCTAAAAGAAATCCAAAAATGCAAGGCATGTCAGAGCTACGCGCCAAACACCATGCGTCCAAAGAACAACTTGATTCCAGTCACCTCCGCATGGCCTTTCCACAAATGGGCCATTGATATTGTAGGGCCCCTGCCGCAAGCGCAAGGGCGAGTGAAATTTTTGGTAGTGGCGATAGACTATTTCACAAAATGGGTTGAGGCCAAGCCACTAGCAAAAATCACAGCTGAGGCGATGAAGCAATTTATCTGGAGCCACATCATTTGCCGTTTTGGCCTTCCCATGGAAATTGTGAGCGACAATGGCAAACAATTCACTGACAGGAAGATATCAAGCTGGCTCAGAGAATTGCACATCAACCAAATCTTCACATCCGTCTACCACCCTCAGGGGAATGGTCAAGTGGAGCGCGCGAATCAAAGTTTGCTAACTGGGCTGAAGAAAAGGTTGGAGGGAGAATCCCATTCTTGGGTCGAAGAGTTACCTAATGTCCTGTGGGCGCACAGGACATTAAGCAAAACTAGCAATGGCGAATCCCCGTTCAGCCTAACCTATGGGACAGAGGCTATGATCCCAGCAGAAAATGGATGCCCATCCCATAGGGTACTCATGATGAGCAAAACTGATAACGAGCGCGAAAGAAGATTGGACCTTAACTTGCTTGAAGGGCGCAGAGAAGCGGCTATCATTAATGAAGCCAGATACAAGAAAAAGCTGGAAAAATATTATAATCAGCGCGTTAAAGAATGCCACTTCAAGAAAAATGATTTTGTCCTTCGAAACAATGAAGCTAGTCGCGCAATACCCCCAGGAAAAATGTCCCCCAATTGGGAGGGACCTTATCAAATTTCAGAAGATTTGGGGAAAGGCGCGTACGCTTTAAAAGATTTGAATGGAAAAAAGATACCGCGCTCGTGGAACGCGGCACAACTTAGAAAATGCTTCATGTAAAAGTTCAAATTTGTAATCAAGGCTTTTAAGCCATCATGAATGATGATTCGCGCTATCTTTCAATATTTGTCGCGCTATCTTTCAATATTTGTTCTATTACCTTTGCATACATGTTTCACACTTCCTTTATTAAATTGGAACAATATGATAACACTATATTGACTTCAAAACAAAATAAAGCGAAGTAAAACATACATGCGCGAGCCTTAGCTCAAACGCGTTAACGAGTCTTAACTCTAAAACGTCAGGGCCTTAGCCCAAACTTACGAGCCTTAGCTCAAACACGTTAATGAGTCTTAACTCTGAAAACGTCAGGGCCTTAGCCCAAAACAAAGAGCCTTAGCTCAAAACATTCACAAACATCCATCTTACATCCCGCGCAGCCTGATCATAAAAATCCTTAAACACAACTAAGGCAAAGTACATGCCATATCATGTTAAGGTCTCAGGTCGAGGCCGCGCGCGGAATCATAGTGGATATCTGAGTAGCACAAGCTGACATGTAATGGCTAAACTCATACTTCCATACCGCGCGACAACGACGCGCAAAAAAGAAAATAACGAAGGGTTAGCGCGCATGTCAGCATGACCAAGATACTGCGAGAACCACAAACAAAATAGAACAGAGGTTAAGTGAATAATTTCCATACAACCTTGTTCTTATTTTAACGTGCAAGCATATCTTATATCTACACAACCAAACATGAAGAGATGAATGGAAATGCGCAAGATATGAAAACGAGAGAACAAGTTTCATTCCATTGGATCGAAATTTACAAGTATGATGAGTTACAAATTACAAGTATAAAAAATAATTATACAAAATTTGATGAAGGGCTTCTCAAGTCTCCACGTCGACGTCAGCCGCTTCATCACCCTCATCATCCCCCGCAGCATCTGGCGCGGTCTGCTCCTCATCCCCGAACTGACCATAGTCAAGTTCTTCCTCCTCATTGGAGTCTTCGATCACAACGGTGTCACGAGCAGATTCTTTCGCCGCGCCAGAGCCGCTGGCAGGGGCAACATCCCCAGCGCCACCATCATCGCCACCAGCCCTCTCGCAATCATCAAGCAACTTCTTTAGCGCGCCGAGGTCGGGCTGGTCAGCAAGCGCAGCTATCTGTAAATCATTAGAAAAGTAATGAGTACAAAACACTTAGAAAACTTAGTCAAGAAAAACTCATTATGATCAAGGTACCTCCATAAGGATGGGGATGGGAGTATTCATATACTTTTCCCCCACCGCGGCCATGTCCGCGCAGGCCGCATCGCTCTTGTAGGGGTACTCGGATGGGTTCTTCCTCAACATGCCATATTCATACCCATCCGTAAACCCTTCAGCTCGGCCCACCAAACGCGCGGCGGCATTGCAGTCCATCACAAGGGCTTGAAACTCGGCGGAATATTTCATCGCCAAAGCGCAGCGAGCCATGCCCTGTGACACCAGCCATTGGCGATCCTGCGCTGAGGCCAGCAACAGACGTCTCGAGGGCAGGAACCTGAGAGTTTAATAACTCAACAGTTTCCTTAGTCTTTTTTAGTTCCTCCTTATCAGACGCTGCTGCCGCCAAAATTTTTTCTTTCTCCGCCTGCGCAGCACCAAGTGCTTCCTGGCTAGACGCCGCCGTCGCTAAGGCCTCATCTCTATCGGCCTGCGCGGCCGCCAAATCCCTTTTCAGGCGCGCAACCTCGCTCTCCAGTGATGATTTCTCAGTGATACTCTGGACGATAGCTTGGTCACGCGCCTCGGCCTGCTGTTCCAAGACACGCACTCTGCGCGCGTACTTGGCAACTTCGGCCTCCGCCAACTGCTGCTTCTCCCGCGCAGCTTGGAGCTCATGCCCGCGCTTGATGTATGCGGTGTTGGCACTTGCTCTGTTTTCACTGAGCTCCGCCTGGAGTTTCTCAGCTCGCGCGCGAGCATCAGACAGGTTCCAGGCGGCCACCTTAGCCTCTCGCTGGGCTTCCACAAGAGCGTCGCGTACTTTAACATAATCACGACGAAGCTCTTGGGAAGCAGCGAAGAAAGCCGACCCAGCGAAAACATGGTCGTTCAGCAAGTCCGCGCGGGTGCGCTCCTCCTGATACCTCCTTTCAGTAGGAGGCACGGCATGAGCCCAGAAGTCCTCGCATACGCCCATGGATTGAAAGGAACTCTCTTCATTAATATTCCATCTCGGGCGGTAAACGGGGACACCTTCCTGCAAAACACAAGAAAAGTTCTAAGTCATAAAACATACTTATATGGAGATACGCGCAGCGGACCAACAAATCAATACATACCTGCGGGGATGAAGCAGGAAAGTCAGCGCCAGCCCCACCAGAGGTCTGCGCTGCGAACACTTGCGGCATCGCAGGGCTGGCGCGGTCTCCCAAGGAGTCTTCAACTTGAACCCCCTCGTTATCCTGAGGAAAAAAAAAAATCAATCACCATGATAGATATTAGACTCACTGAATTGTCCTTTTATAGGGGGTTTTGTCGTTTTCTTGGTTGTTTCCATCGTCGCGCGAAGTTCTATCCATTTGGTTGAAAACGAAAGGTCCAAACACGTGGTTGGTTGGTGATGACGTGCGCCGTAAACGTGTCAGACGTTTCGTGTGCTCGAGGTGCTACAGTTGCCTTTCACGTCCCCTCACACAGCTGTGTTGAACACGTGTCGCACTCGCATTGGTTAGTACCTGCGAGTGGGGGCGCGTCTCTGTTCCGTGGCAGGTCGGTTACATCTTTTTGTCCCCTCACACAGCTGTTAGGGACACGTGTCGCGCCTTCGTTGGGTTGCCCCTGCGAGTGGGGGCGCGTGACACCCGATCAGCTGCCTCATTTCTCTCTCCTGGGCCTATAAAAGCAGGCCCTTAGGAAATTTTTATCTTCATCTTCATTGTTGCTAAAATTCAAATTTCTGATTTCACATTCTGATTTGAGTGTTTACATCGATTCGAATCCTCGATTATCGGCTATTACAGTTGTATGTCTGATAGTTCATACTCGTCTAGCCCTTCAATCACCTCCGTTGCCTCTCGAAGACGCCGTGTGAAATCTGTGGTGATGTCGACATTGAAGCAAAAGGGGAAGGGGAAGAAGGTTGTTGAGACCACATCGGAGGAAGTAGGGAGGACCAAGGCCACCAAAAGGTGGAATGAAATCCCCTGCAAATTGAAGCAGGCAGATCTCGACAACCTGATCACCTCTCAGGGCTTTCCCACCCTGTTTGGCTGCATGTTGCCTAGGTCCGGGCAAACGGCGGCGGACCCGCCTGCCGGCTATATATCCCTATATAGCCACTTTTTCTCCCACTGCAACCTTCGTCTCCCGATGACAAGGTTTGTGGGTGCACTGTTGAAGTTCTATGGGATTCACATATCCCAAGTCCATCCGTTTGGACTCGTGCGCGTGACTCACTTTGAGTTCATGTGCAAATCCCAGCGTGAGGAACCCACTCCTCGGCGCTTTCAATATTTTTATAAGGCCAAGATCCAAGAAAATTGGATCTCTTTTATTCCTCGCAGTCAGAAAGTGAAGTGCTCCACTGTTTCATTCAAGAGCCTTCATGACTGGTCTGAGAGGTTTTTTTACATTAAGGCCGGTGTGATCCCCATCCGTATGACCATGCGCTCTATCACTTCTGCGCCTGCGGATGAGGGTGTCCTCAAGAACCCAACTGGCGCATGGGTTAAGAAACTGACCGCCGAACCATCCCCCGCGAAGAAAATTTGCGAGGAGGCGCTGGTTGGGGTCGGCATGAGCAGGCTCTGGGCCGACAGCGCGCTTGAGCCCGTTATCCAAGTCGACGGGTTGTGTAAGTTTTTTTTTTTTTTTTTTGTTTTTATATTTGCGCGAGCATCGTTCTTTTGCTGATATCATTTAACTTGGCTTTGCGCAGTCACCAAGGATTACATCCTTGCCGCTTATGATGAACATGTGGAGGGCGGCTCCGTCGAACTTGGCGCTGGGGAGGTTGGTTTCCCGGATCGCTTCGATGACCTGTTCATCCCAGTAGATCTGGATTTTGACTTTGACGGTGACGCGCCTGGTAAGTCTTCGCACTGCTGCTCATTCCTTTAGAATACCCAAGTTTATTAACATTTCTGTCGCTTGTTTTTGTAGATGCGCTTGAAAACTACGAGCTAGAGCTCGCGGAAGAGGAGGAGGAGGAAGAGGAGGCGCCTCTACTAAAGCGCAAAGCTAAGGGGAAATCTGGCGCAGGGGCCAGTAAGAAACAGAAGAAAGAGGACACCCCTGTCGCTCATCCCCATGCTCAAACGAAGGGACCTAAGGAAACCCAGGTGTTTACCACAAAGGTTTCTTTAGCTTCTCTGCCTGTGAGAGTGGGCAGACCTCCTGTCCACTTGAGGTATGGTGGCGTCGCCTCCTCCTTTCGCGCGGCTGAAGAGAGAAGCAGTGCCGCGCCTGCAACAGGTATACTTTATTTATCTTCATCTGGCTGAATTGTTATTAAACCTTTGCTCCTTTAAATGTTTGCAGAGGCAGCGACGGTAACAGATCAGCCGCAGGCGCCACAAGGTGCCACGGCTGCGCCGGGGACTCCATCGAAGTCCCCTGTTCTACCCTCTGAAAAGGGTAGAATGGATTTTATGGCGATGTTCGATGCGCGAACAGAATTGCGCCAAGGTAAGTTTTGCACATATGTCTTCTAAATTTTTCCCTTTGGAGTCAGTCATAAACAATTTTTCCTTGTTTATTTGTTCATAGGAGTTGTAGCTGGCGCAACAGTTGCTGGTGATACTCCCGGCGGCACTTCCGGCGCCGCTGGTTCTGGTCCTGCTCCTGCTAGTGCTGAATCTCCCCTTATTGGGATTACCAAGGAGCAGGAAACCGTATTGCGCGCCGAACTGGCGGCGTCGAGACCTCCCTCGCCTCCTCCTGCACGCAGCCCTCCCCGCGAGGCTGGTTTGGAGCCTTCCAGGTCGCAGGAGAAGAGGCCTGTTGAAGAAGACGAGGAGGACGAGGGGGTTCAAGTTGAAGACTCCTTGGGAGACCGCGCCAGCCCTGCGATGCCGCAAGTGTTCGCAGCGCAGACCTCTGGTGGGGCTGGCGCTGACTTTCCTGCTTCATCCCCGCAGGTATGTATTGATTTGTTGGTCCGCTGCGCGTATCTCCATATAAGTATGTTTTATGACTTAGAACTTTTCTTGTGTTTTGCAGGAAGGTGTCCCCGTTTACCGCCCGAGATGGAATATTAATGAAGAGAGTTCCTTTCAATCCATGGGCGTATGCGAGGACTTCTGGGCTCATGCCGTGCCTCCTACTGAAAGGAGGTATCAGGAGGAGCGCACCCGCGCGGACTTGCTGAACGACCATGTTTTCGCTGGGTCGGCTTTCTTCGCTGCTTCCCAAGAGCTTCGTCGTGATTATGTTAAAGTACGCGACGCTCTTGTGGAAGCCCAGCGAGAGGCTAAGGTGGCCGCCTGGAACCTGTCTGATGCTCGCGCGCGAGCTGAGAAACTCCAGGCGGAGCTCAGTGAAAACAGAGCAAGTGCCAACACCGCATACATCAAGCGCGGGCATGAGCTCCAAGCTGCGCGGGAGAAGCAGCAGTTGGCGGAGGCCGAAGTTGCCAAGTACGCGCGCAGAGTGCGTGTCTTGGAACAGCAGGCCGAGGCGCGTGACCAAGCTATCGTCCAGAGTATCACTGAGAAATCATCACTGGAGAGCGAGGTTGCGCGCCTGAAAAGGGATTTGGCGGCCGCGCAGGCCGATAGAGATGAGGCCTTAGCGACGGCGGCGTCTAGCCAGGAAGCACTTGGTGCTGCGCAGGCGGAGAAAGAAAAAATTTTGGCGGCAGCAGCGTCTGATAAGGAGGAACTAAAAAAGACTAAGGAAACTGTTGAGTTATTAAACTCTCAGGTTCCTGCCCTCGAGACGTCTGTTGCTGGCCTCGCGCAGGATCGCCAATGGCTGGTGTCACAGGGCATGGCTCGCTGCGCTTTGGCGATGAAATATTCCGCCGAGTTTCAAGCCCTTGTGATGGACTGCAATGCCGCCGCGCGTTTGGTGGGCCGAGCTGAAGGGTTTACGGATGGGTATGAATATGGCATGTTGAGGAAGAACCCATCCGAGTACCCCTACAAGAGCGATGCGGCCTGCGCGGACATGGCCGCGGTGGGGGAAAAGTATATGAATACTCCCATCCCCATCCTTATGGAGGTACCTTGATCATAATGAGTTTTTCTTGACTAAGTTTTCTAAGTGTTTTGTACTCATTACTTTTCTAATGATTTACAGATAGCTGCGCTTGCTGACCAGCCCGACCTCGGCGCGCTAAAGAAGTTGCTTGATGATTGCGAGAGGGCTGGTGGCGATGATGGTGGCGCTGGGGATGTTGCCCCTGCCAGCGGCTCTGGCGCGGCGAAAGAATCTGCTCGTGACACCGTTGTGATCGAAGACTCCAATGAGGAGGAAGAACTTGACTATGGTCAGTTCGGGGATGAGGAGCAGACCGCGCCAGATGCTGCGGGGGATGATGAGGGTGATGAAGCGGCTGACGTCGACGTGGAGACTTGAGAAGCCCTTCATCAAATTTTGTATAATTATTTTTTATACTTGTAATTTGTAACTCATCATACTTGTAAATTTCGATCCAATGGAATGAAACTTGTTCTCTCGTTTTCATATCTTGCGCATTTCCATTCATCTCTTCATGTTTGGTTGTGTAGATATAAGATATGCTTGCACGTTAAAATAAGAACAAGGTTGTATGGAAATTATTCACTTAACCTCTGTTCTATTTTGTTTGTGGTTCTCGCAGTATCTTGGTCATGCTGACATGCGCGCTAACCCTTCGTTATTTTCTTTTTCGCGCGCCGTTGTCGCGCGGTATGGAAGTATGAGTTTAGCCATTACATGTCAGCTTGTGTTACTCAGATATCCACTATGATTCCGCGCGCGGCCTCGACCTGAGACCTTAACATGATATGGCATGTACTTTGCCTTAGTTGTGTTTAAGGATTTTTATGATCAGGCTGCGCGGGATGTAAGATGGATGTTTGTGAATGTTTTGAGCTAAGGCTCTTTGTTTTGGGCTAAGGCCCTGACGTTTTCAGAGTTAAGACTCATTAACGTGTTTGAGCTAAGGCTCGTAAGTTTGGGCTAAGGCCCTGACGTTTTAGAGTTAAGACTCGTTAACGCGTTTGAGCTAAGGCTCGCGCATGTATGTTTTACTTCGCTTTATTTTGTTTTGAAGTCAATATAGTGTTATCATATTGTTCCAATTTAATAAAGGAAGTGTGAAACATGTATGCAAAGGTAATAGAACAAATATTGAAAGATAGCGCGACAAATATTGAAAGATAGCGCGAATCATCATTCATGATGGCTTAAAAGCCTTGATTACAAATTTGAACTTTTACATGAAGCATTTTCTAAGTTGTGCCGCGTTCCACGAGCGCGGTATCTTTTTTCCATCCAAATCTTTTAAAGCGTACGCGCCTTTCCCCAAATCTTCTGAAATTTGATAAGGTCCCTCCCAATTGGGGGACATTTTTCCTGGGGGTATTGCGCGACTAGCTTCATTGTTTCGAAGGACAAAATCATTTTTCTTGAAGTGGCATTCTTTAACGCGCTGATTATAATATTTTTCCAGCTTTTTCTTGTATCTGGCTTCATTAATGATAGCCGCTTCTCTGCGCCCTTCAAGCAAGTTAAGGTCCAATCTTCTTTCGCGCTCGTTATCAGTTTTGCTCATCATGAGTACCCTATGGGATGGGCATCCAATTTCTGCTGGGATCATAGCCTCTGTCCCATAGGTTAGGCTGAACGGGGATTCGCCATTGCTAGTTTTGCTTAATGTCCTGTGCGCCCACAGGACATTAGGTAACTCTTCGACCCAAGAATGGGATTCTCCCTCCAACCTTTTCTTCAGCCCATTTAGCAAACTTTGATTCGCGCGCTCCACTTGACCATTCCCCTGAGGGTGGTAGACGGATGTGAAGATTTGGTTGATGTGCAATTCTCTGAGCCAGCTTGATATCTTCCTGTCAGTGAATTGTTTGCCATTGTCGCTCACAATTTCCATGGGAATGCCAAAACGGCAAATGATGTGGCTCCAGATAAATTGCTTCATCGCCTCAGCTGTGATTTTTGCTAGTGGCTTGGCCTCAACCCATTTTGTGAAATAGTCTATCGCCACTACCAAAAATTTCACTCGCCCTTGCGCTTGCGGCAGGGGCCCTACAATATCAATGGCCCATTTGTGGAAAGGCCATGCGGAGGTGACTGGAATCAAGTTGTTCTTTGGACGCATGGTGTTTGGCGCGTAGCTCTGACATGCCTTGCATTTTTGGATTTCTTTTAGCGCATCCAAGTACATGCCTGGCCAATAGTAGCCTGAGCTCATCGCCTTGGCAACCACCATGCGCGGGCCAGCGTGAATTCCACAGATTCCTTCATGAATCTCCCTAATCACATAGGTTGCTTCTTCAGCATCCAGGCACTTCATGAGCGGTCCAAGATAAGAGCGCCGATATAATGTACCATCAAGTAATTCATAGTTCTGTGCCTTGTGTCTTATCTTTCTCGCCTGTGCGCGATCGTCCGGTAACTTCCCCTTCATCAGGAATTCTGTTATTGGAGTTATCCAGGATGAAGGGGTTGTATGAATTACAAGGACCGATTGCGTTTGCACTGACGGGCTGCTCATTACCTCCACCCTGACATCTTTGCCAAAGTGATCAAAATTAGTTGATGCCATTTTACTCAACGCGTCAGCGGACTTGTTTTCGCTGCGCGAGATGTGTATTATTCTGAAGAAGTCAAACTGCTCAACGAGCTTTTTTGCCTGCTCTAGATACAGAGGCATTGTGTTCTCCTTGGCGTCATATAGGCCGTTGACCTGAGCAGCTACCAAGTAAGAATCAACATGCGCCTCTAGTCTTTTAACCCCAAACTTGCGCGCGATGCGCAGACCAGCCAGCAGGGCTTCATACTCAGCCTCATTGTTGGTACTCTTGAAGTCCAACCTGATAGCATAAGTATATTCACGATTATCAGGGTCCATCAGTTTGAGGCCTGCGCCGGACCCTTCGCTGTTGGAGGCTCCATCAGTGAATAGCCTCCAAACATCTTCTTCATCATTTGCTCGCGGAGGATCTACCTCGCGCTGAGCTTCTTCAATCTTTCCGTCTGGGATTTCCGTGATGAAATCCGCCAAAACTTGACCCTTTATCGCTGGACGGGGCTTATAAGTGATCGTGTGTTCACCTAATTCCAGCGCCCACTTTGTCAGCCTTCCGGAGAGCGCGGGGCGTCGCAAAACTTGCTGGATGTTGTAACCAGTCAGAACTTCAATAGGATGACCATTGAAGTATCTATGGAGCTTGCGCGACGCGTGTGTTAGTGACAAAACTAACTTTTCCATTATGGAATAGCGCGTCTCAGGGTCTGTGAGCACCCGACTCACATAGTATATCGGCGTTTGTATCCCCTTGCGATCCACCAATAATACTGCGCCGATCGCGCGGTCTCCAGCTGACAGGTACAATGTAAGGGTCTCGCCAGGAAGTGGAGCTGTGAGCGCTGGCAATTTAATGAGACATTCTTTTATCTCAGTGAAAGCTTGCTCAGCCTCAGGCGTCCACTTGAATTGGCTCTTCTTCAAACAGTTCCTCAAGGTGTTAACGAATGGAGTAGATTTGCTGGCGTGGTTCGCTAGGAACCTGTTGATTGACACCAATCTACCATTCAGCTTCTGAACCTCTTTCATGGTGGATGGTGAAGGCATGTCAAGGATGGCTTCCACCTTTTCAGGGTTCACCTTGAAACCATCCTTAGTGACCATTACACCAAGAAATTTCCCCTCTTCTGCGCCGAAAGTACATTTGCTCGGGTTGAGCTTCATGTTAACCTCCGTTAGGCGCTGAAGGGTTTCCTCGATGTCTTTGAGCATTTGTCTCTCCTCCCTGCTCTTGATCACCAAATCATCGACGTAGACTTCTAGATTTCTTCCGATTTGTTCACTGAAAACCGAATCCATAAGTCTCTGATAGGTTGCGCCCGCATTTTTTAAACCAAAGGGCATTTTTGTGTAACAAAAAACACCCTTGTCGGTTCTGAAGGCCGTCTTGTCTTCATCCTGTGGTGCCATTTGAATCTGGTGATAGCCTTTATAGGCATCCAGGAAACATTTGAGCTTGAATGGCGCGACGGAGTCCACCTTTGCGTCGATGTTTGGGAGGGGGTAACAATCTTTCGGACATGCTTTGTTGAGGTCCTTGAAGTCAATACACATTCTCCATGACCCGTTGCTTTTCTTTACCATCACAGGATTGGCTACCCATGTCTGGTATCGAATTGGGCGGATGATGTTTGCGCGCAACAGGTCCTCCACTTGCTCATTCATGGCCTTCGCCTTTTCATCCCCCATGATTCTCTTTTTCTGTGCAATTGGCTCCACCGACTTAAACGTGTTAAGAGAATGTTGCGCCAAGTCTCGCGGGACCCCCGTCATATCGGAGTGTTGCCACGCGAAAACCGACGTGTATTTTGTAAGCAACTTTTTCATTCTCAATCTCGTTTCGTCTGAAATGGTAGCGCCAATTGTGACCGTTTGCTCTGGGAATTTTGGGTTTAAAATCCACTTCTCTGGCGCATTGTCAGCCATTGTAAGTTTCATTCTCCCTTCCCGCGGCGTGCTTGTCACTGCGCACAAATGATCGCGGTAAACAAATGCTACGCCTGTTGGTGTAGGGATCCCCAATGCGCCGTGCGCTGGCGACGGTACAGCATTAAATTGGGCAATCGTTCCCCTACCCAGGATCATATTGTGGCATGACGTGGTGGGCAAGACCAAGAAGTTGACAACTTCGGCTCGCTTGTGCTCATCATCCCCCATAGTTAGTTCAAACTGAATCTGGCCTAGGGGATGTATGATTTCATTTGAGACACCACAGATCGGTGCGTTCACAATTTCGAGCCGCGCTTGGTCTGCCGGGTCTAACTTTCTGAAACACTGCTCATACATAATGTCAGATTCGCTTCCAGTGTCCACCAGGACCTTTGACACTTCGTAATGAGCAATGTGTGTGGTAATGACTAGAGGACTGCTTATTGAAGGGCCTCCCCTGATTCTTGGGAAGATGACTTGCTGCTCGCGCCAATCTCCGTGAATTTGCGCGCTTCTCTTTCTTGACGTCTGCCCTTGTCGTCCCCCCTCAGCCACACAGATTCTTTTGTACTTCTTGCTGGCAGAGGCTCCCTCCGGTTGCTCATCTTCTATTCTTTGGTTTTTTACCAAGTGAGCCAGCCTGCCCGACTTTACATCCTTCTCGATCGCATCCTTTAAATGATGGCATGCGTCGGTGTTGTGGCCCGGGGACCTGTGAAATTCACAATATTTGCCACTGTTTTGCGGTCCCTTGTAGTGTAGTTGTTTGGGAGGCTTGAATTGGACATTCTCAGTACTTAACACCTGTGAAGGTGTTTTAGTGAGGGGAGTCCATATTCTTGGCAGAGGTCTGCTGGGATCTCTGCCGCCCTCCCTCTTGTCACCCTCCCCGTGTTTACGAGCATCCTTTTGGGGCTGGGGTGAGCTTGGTTGCGCTTGTTTTTCCGCGGAAGAAAAACTTGTTGGCTGCAACCTGGACCATACAGAGTTCTGTTTGGCCCTCTTCTCTTTGCTGCGCGGTGATTCAGCCTGATGCGCTCTTTCTCTTGCCCTATCTTGGGCAATCTGTTTCTCATTTCTCGCGAAAACTCGCGATGCCTCCATTAACTTGGCCCACGTGGTGGGCATACCATCTTTGCTTACGAGAGCTCGTCGTAACTGATCACTGCGCGCGCCTTGTATAAAGGCCACGCGCAGGAGCTGCTCAGTTATGCCCCCGATTGCCAGGGACTCCTGATTGAAACGAGTGATGTAATCTTCAATCGTTTCATCATTCCTGCGTATGCAGTGCATGATGTCATCAGGATCGCGCGTGTGCCTGCGCTGCTGTACGAAGTGGGCTTGGAACTTTTCTAATAGTTCCTCGAACCCATCAATTTGCCCTGTCGGCAAGCTTTCGAACCATACCCGCGCAGCGCCCGTGAGGCAGCGAGCAAACATATGACACCATGTTGGCATCGTCCAGCTCTCTAGGTTTCCCGTGTTATAGAAACCCTGCAAAAAGTCATCTGGATCTGTTGTGCCATCATATTTGCCCAGACCACTTGGCATCTTGGTCTTGTGCTGGATGGGAGCCTGCGCGATGCGCGCAGTAAACTTTGAGTGTTTTACCAGGATGGCTGGTCTGTAGGGTGTGGTTACGTCAACTTGCCCTCTGACCGGTGGGCTGTATGGCATGTGCAGATCCAGATCTGCTCTGGCCCCAGGCGCCATGTTCACAGGCGCGCGGAGCTGCGAGCCTCCTGCATGAGTATCCCTTGTCTTCCTCATGCTATGCACTTCTTCATCACTGAACTCAGTGTGTGCAGTGTGAACAGAATGCCCTTCTTCCGGCGCGCGCGGCCTTTTTGTAGGCTGCTTATCAATCGCTTGCCTTTGTGTTTGGTCGGCTAGCTTCTTCTGTTTGATCATTTCAGTGTACTTTTCCATCAGACGCCGCTGCTCATTTATGAGCCATTCATTCGGATCGTTTGCTTCATCTTCTGGACCCATTGGTCCTTTCAGCTTCGCGCCGGCCATATTTTGTAACGTGTGATCGTCTGGAGGAGTTTCAGTCTGGCCGTGAGGGGTTGTGACGAAGGGACGGTTGCTGGTGGTACGCGTAGAATCACGCGGAACCCTCAGAACCTGCTGTCCGTCGTTAACACCCTCACGTTCAATATCCTCCAGAGCTTGATCAACGTTACGAACTCCAGAAACCATGGTGATTGATTTTTTTTTTTTCGTAGATCTGGATGAGATCTGATTGCCGTTTGTAACCCACGGATGGCGCCAATGAAGAAACGTGGATCTACTCACTGGTAGCAGATCTACTTTCCTCGGGTATGATTAAACTGTTTCACCGATGGTTCCTTTGAATCCGTGTTCTTCCACCTACAAAATGAACAGCGCCGTTACTTACCCCTCAGAAAGGGACAGAGGGGTCCTCTTTGGGGTAACCCTCCGGCGTGAGAATCAGTATCTTTGTGGAGAAGATAATAAAGTGTGAGTCAGTGAAATCTCAAGAGTATTGCTGAATCGCTGAATACTCTTGATTGTGTGACTGTGTGTTTTTCTGTAACTGACTGTGAGTGAATATAATTCAATATGATTGAATGTGATATCACTGCTTGTAACTGTCAATGATTGAGTGTGAATGAATGTGTCATCAAAGTGGAGTTGATGCTGTATTTATAGTGCTAGGGTTTCCACTGGCTGGGCTCAGCCTCGTTGGCCTCCTCCAATCGCACTGCGCCACGTGTCCTCTGGGACACCTGGCGCTTTCTCGTTGGTTGAAATCATGTGGTAGCACATGTGTCATGCTGAGTTGTCGACCTTTCATTTGGCAGCTGTCAACATCAGCATATTCTTACTCCTTAAAAAGATGCCTTCTAGAAGAGTGTCTGACGTGCACAATCAAGGTTGCCCTGATCCTGATTTGGATAAGGACGAGGTTGATTATGTGTACGTGTGATATGCGCCCATCCTGAGAATGCGCGAAGTCTTCTTTGCCCTGTCGGCAAGCTTTCGAACCATACCCGCGCAGCGCCCGTGAGGCAGCGAGCAAACATATGACACCATGTTGGCATCGTCCAGCTCTCTAGGTTTCCCGTGTTATAGAAACCCTGCAAAAAGTCATCTGGATCTGTTGTGCCATCATATTTGCCCAGACCACTTGGCATCTTGGTCTTGTGCTGGATGGGAGCCTGCGCGATGCGCGCAGTAAACTTTGAGTGTTTTACCAGGATGGCTGGTCTGTAGGGTGTGGTTACGTCAACTTGCCCTCTGACCGGTGGGCTGTATGGCATGTGCAGATCCAGATCTGCTCTGGCCCCAGGCGCCATGTTCACAGGCGCGCGGAGCTGCGAGCCTCCTGCATGAGTATCCCTTGTCTTCCTCATGCTATGCACTTCTTCATCACTGAACTCAGTGTGTGCAGTGTGAACAGAATGCCCTTCTTCCGGCGCGCGCGGCCTTTTTGTAGGCTGCTTATCAATCGCTTGCCTTTGTGTTTGGTCGGCTAGCTTCTTCTGTTTGATCATTTCAGTGTACTTTTCCATCAGACGCCGCTGCTCATTTATGAGCCATTCATTCGGATCGTTTGCTTCATCTTCTGGACCCATTGGTCCTTTCAGCTTCGCGCCGGCCATATTTTGTAACGTGTGATCGTCTGGAGGAGTTTCAGTCTGGCCGTGAGGGGTTGTGACGAAGGGACGGTTGCTGGTGGTACGCGTAGAATCACGCGGAACCCTCAGAACCTGCTGTCCGTCGTTAACACCCTCACGTTCAATATCCTCCAGAGCTTGATCAACGTTACGAACTCCAGAAACCATGGTGATTGATTTTTTTTTTTTTTCGTAGATCTGGATGAGATCTGATTGCCGTTTGTAACAGTGGATAAGGACGAGGTTGATTATGTGCACGTGTGATATGCGCCCATCCTGAGGATGCGCGAAGTCTTCTTTTTATTCTCACGCGCAGATATTTCATGCGCAGGTGTGATATGCACGAGCGTGTGATATGCGCCGCGCGCTGGTGCGCCACGCGCATATGTGACGCGCGAGCATATGTGATGTGCAAGAGCATGCGATATGCGCCGCGCGCGTATGTGATGCGCGAGCATATGATGCCTGAGCATGTTTTGTATGCGCGATGCGCCTGGGTTTTGGCTTTGTGCCTTCATAATGTCTTTATCTTGTGGGTTGACCCGCCTTGCTTGGTGTTGAGGCGGGTACATACCTCTTCAGTATCAACTTTCCGATCTATATTTGCTATAAAGACTATAATTGGATTGAAATGAATAGATGATGTAGGAGGTCATGGTATGCTATGCCATACGGCATAGGAGAAGAAAAGTATTTTTTTTCATGATGGTGCGTGAGGTGAAAGGCCGCCGCATGAAAAAAAGGAATAGGCTATTTTGATAATTTAAAAAAGCTAAGCTATTTTAACAATTTTTTCAGTCACCATGACTATTTTGATGATTTTCCCATATAATTAAATATGCATATGATGTAATTAACAACAGTTTTAACAGTAATTAATAATCATAAGAAAAAGCAGTGGAGTCATATAGACAAATAATTATATGGCACATGATAAAATCACATTTAACTGAGATGAGCTCAAAGTTTATGGTTTTTATTATTATTTTATTTATTTATTTTTAATATCATAAAAGTGACAGCTTTGGTGCCAAAATTAGCAGAATCAATATTTCACATGATAAACACTACACACAGGTACACGACCAACAGTGATGAGCCAATGGGCTCACTGTATCCAATAAGTACTTGGTGCAACCGGGCTATTAATAATGCTCAACTCAAGGCGAACAAATTAGATTACTTTTGATTGGAGCCCTGAGCAAACGAAGATAATCAAATGTTCATTTCTATATGGTATTGGTACAGGTAGTATCGAATTTCAAAAGAAGTAGATACCGAACAACGTACCGAATTATCAGTAAGGTGCTGGTACTTGGTACCAAATACTCATCCCTAAACCACACCATGTCCCTTGGGGACTGGTAAGGTGCCGTTACTAGAAACAGCTAATTAGTGTGATATTTATTTATTATATTTACTAAGAGTCTAAGATTAAACGCTTGTCATGAATTGTAGCTTAATGTGTATGCGAAAACAAATACCATCTAATCATTACTTCATAAATCACAAGTTACTCATATCTCTACTTCTAGCATTCTAATAAGTGGTACAACTACAAAGTAATTAAGTAACACCAATTCCAATTCTCATAGCCAAGATGGTCGAACCAACACGACCCATGAACTCGTCAAATCAACTTTTGTTTGAGTCTTCTTGAAACGGTCACTTGGCTTTGATCTTCCACTTGTGCTCTTAAGTTATGCAGGTCTTCATCGCTCACGATGCCATTTTGTTTCTTGTTCAACTCATACGCTGCAGCCATCTTCCTCTTACATTCTTTGCTTGCAATTTCATGAGAAATTACTGAACAAGGATACATCATGCATTAAGGTACATAAATGTTTATAAAAATAATCAATTACATGTAAATAAATGTCACATATGGTATATAACTATATATACTCACTTGGTTTTGGATAGTCTTTTCCAATAATACACTTGGCTTTTGTTTGAATGCTTAAAGGAGCTGTCCACGGCTCGTAGATATACTCCTTGGGCATATCTAAAAAAATAATAATAATACGTGTTAATACATATAATATCCGATACTCGTTTTTCATGTGTTATTTACTTATTTACGTATCAAATACCAACCTTTTAGAACAGGAAGAAAGTGTCGAATGTATGCACCATTAGGATCATATTTCTTCCCAAATGAGAGAGGAGAATAGATTCGATGATACTACCAAAAACATCAGTAGATTGATGAAATCCGTTGCTATTTTAATATTTTGGCGTGCGATTGATCAAGTAACAAGTAGACTAGTAATAGTAAAGTTAGTCACCTGGTAGAAAAATGATGAACAAGATAACCATAACCAGTTTCCATTGTTGATCGACCAATCAGAATCTACAAGAAGTCTCTCAAAAACGTCGCGTCCTTTTTCCCAGTGAATGAACTATGAAACAATACAACGTACGTAATTATAGTTGTAGCATCCGACCCCTCATACCAATTACCAAAACATATTATTATTTGTGTCTAGGGTGTTAAAATAGTTTTAAATTGCGATATAACGTTATCGACTTACAAGATCTCCACGAGTTAGGAAACAAGCAACGGAATGACGAGCCAAATGGTGAATCCAACCCCATTTTCGAAGCTACATCAACATGAAAATATTTCAACTGAAATCTATTAAAGTAAAATACAAAAATTTAACACGAGTTAAGAGATTGTGATACGAGTATTAGTTACCTGGACCATGATGGCGTCGATCCAAGGAAATCCGGTCCGAGCATCCCTCCATGCAGCCAGCAGTTCATCGTCATTGTTCCAATGTATCTACAAAAAAAGTTGTTCGTTTAATCTATGTTTCTTCATTGTTTGTTAAATGTTTATAACAAAAGTGGTTACCTGTCTGCATATTTTATTACCCCTCATATGATCAAAATTAGGAGTGCCATAACTAACAGTGTAAAAGAAATCCCTCCAAAACAACTGTAAAAACAGAAGCATAAATGAAGCCAGTAATTATACAAATATATATATAAGGTTAAAAAAGAACTGACTTGTCCGAGAAGGGAAACCGGAGGTGACGTGTGGTTTTTGGCCTCTTTTTCGATATCTTTGATGCACTGGTAGAAGTATCTTGAAGATAAGCAACCAAACTATCATGCATATGCAATGAATAAGGGTTAGAAGGTTATAAAGATAATAACAAAGAATGTTATGTTACTAACTTTTAAGTATGGCGATAACATGGTCGTTGCAGGCTTTTTGAATGCAGAAGGATCGGTATTCGGTTTCTCAAATTTCGCTACCCATTCCTGAAATATGCATGAATCAAGACCAGAAGGCACAAACAGAATAAAAAGTTCTAAAAAAAAAAGTTTGAATCGAAAAGGCGAAAAATAACCTTGTCCTTGATTGATTCTCTAAGCCGCCTCAGTGCTTCAGATTCACCACCTTTGAATATAGGTGGTTCTTCCTGCAAGAGGATTATTAATCAACTGTTTATAGGAGTACAATAATGATAATTACAGAGGAAATCGAAATGAAATTATAACTTCTAGTTATAGTAAAATAATTACAAATAACTATTATATGTGGGGCCGAAGTAGGGCTGTTAATGAACCGGACAAGGCCTTGTTCATGTTCGTCTGTTAAGTTTTTATCAGAAAAACGAATGGTTCAAGAACACCTAACCAAACGAAATTTCTTGTTTTCGTGTTCGTTCATTAACGAACTAACAAAAATGAACGTAAACAATGTATTATTTGATCTTGCTAAGTGATAATGGTCAGTTTCAACGGTTCGGTCCGGCTACCAAGTTCGCATTGGTGTCTTTTTTTAACATTCATATTCATATGTTAATTTACATATAATATAATCACATAATACTCATATATATATTTTTTTAGTATATCATTTTGCTTAAATCTACATGATAAGATTAGAAAAGTCATTAAAAATAAATAAATAAATAAAATAATAATAAAAATAATGAAGAAATATAAACAAACAAACATTAGCAAGCATAAACAGACATATCCGTAAACGAGCGTTGACAAGCACCTTATCGAACGTTCACGGCTATTCGTGTTCCTTCATTTAGCTAACCGAACAAAATTTCGTGTTCATGTCCGTTCATTTATTAAACGAACGAACGAACATAAACGAACGAACCGCCAACCAGTTCGTCGAAAGTTCGGTTCGTTTATATCCCAAAAACTAAAAACACACACACCTCTTGAATGTCTTCATAACCAAGTTGTTTAACAGTTGGAACTTCAGAAACTTCACAAGTTCCAACATCACCGACAGGAGGAATCGCAGACAGTGATGTGGAGAGCGAGGACGATAACCATTCAGGCTCGCCCGCAACTTTCGAAAACGATAAGCAGTTCATTGGCGGCGTTCCTCCATTCTGTTCACATTTCATAAAAATAAAAATATTAAAAATTGTAAAATGTTAAGTAAACACAAAACATTAATATTGTGTTTTGATAATTGGATACAAGTACCTTTTGGATAATCTCTGCAGGATTAAACAGTGTGTGACTAACTGGAGAGTAAATCTCTATACCACTTTCTAACGCATGACTCTATATGTAAAAAAAAAAAAAGATCACTTATAATTATCATATTTACAAGAAAACATATTTAAGTAAAAGTGATTAACTAAAATACCTTTACTTTAGCATCTAAAGCTTGATAATATGGGTCAGTATCATACTCAAAGCAGAGTCTTTTTATGTCCCACTGCAAGTAAAACAATGTATTAGATGTAATCCTAATTTACCTCTAATAAAAGAGTATCTTGGGTGTCACGCGACAACTTTTAGCACGCCAAAAAAATGTTTTTCTGCTCTTTTCTCCTCTCTTTTTACCAAAAAACGGTTGTTATAAGGATTTTTAATTCTTAAATCTTCCATTTAACTAAAGGGCTATTTGGCAATCTTATGCTGAATCATTCAAAGACCTCGCCGAGGTAGCCTCTGAATCATTCAGCAAGTTTTTGAAACATATCCATTAGTTATTACCCAAATATTATTTTATTACCCCAAGTCCTTATTACTATATGTGAGCAACTACTGAACCATTAACCAAAACGAACCAAAATTAACCGACAATTGGTTATCGATTTTTTTCTATACTCTCAGTTACCCGAAATAAACTGAACCCAACCATTCATATTTTTCATATATTTCTAGCTTTTATACCTCCAGTTCATGTATTTTTAAGCAAAAATTTAACCCAAGTTCGGTTTTGGTTATTAACCAAACCAGACCGAAACCCGACAAACTAACCGAATAAACCAAACCAGTTATCCAAAAATTGACTCGTTAATAAAATAGATTAACCGATAACTTCAGTTTTGGTTGAGGCTAATAACCAGAGCTGGCTATGAGGCAGTGCTGGGTAGTTGCCGGACCCTAGCCTGACAATCCGATAGACCCGAATTTTTATTTTTATTAAATTATATATATATATATATATATATATATATATATATATATATATATATATATATATATAATATTAAAAAATATGTATTTTAAATGTTTAAACCTGATTACTCAACTAATTTAAGACCCATATTCTTTTTTGCCTTCGACGCAAAAAGTTTTCACAATTCTTAGAGACGGCCCTGCTAATAACCTTACCTAACCAAACCAAACAATGCGAAATTGCACACCCCTAGATTATATAACATTAAATTTATTCTACCAGTGCAATACACGGTTCCTACCCTAGTCACAATTATAAACTATGAAAACTTCAATCATGCATGCATAAATAAATAAAATTAATATTATATTATGACACAATTACAATATTACCTCTTTTAAACAACTAATCAAAACATCATGTGGTTCACCATGCAACACCAACAATCTTGAACCTATCTTCTTTAAACTACAATCCAAATCAACCAAGCTCTCAAGCAAGAACCGGATACGGGTCAACCCGGCAAACCTGGATCCGGGTGAGAATGCAGTCGGGTCGGCTTTCATGTAATGCGGGTCGATAATGAATAACGGGTAGACTTGGGTTGAGTTTTTGGCAGCATACTCTAAAGCCGGGTTGTCGTGGACCCGAAGACCCTTTCGGAACCACATCAACGAGTTCAAGCCAGATGTCATGTTCGGGTATTGGTTGAGTGATGGGAGAGTGAAACGGGTCAAGTTTTGAGATGAGAGTCTCATCTTAATAATGGAGGGAGTTATGGTTTTTCAACTGCTTTTTAACTAACTTACAATAATAATAATATTATGAGGAAAATGCACGGCTGGTCCGTGTGGTTTGATTATATTGCGAGTTGGGGTTATAAATTTTAAAAGTTGCAAACTTAGTTTAAATATTTGTGTGATGGTTATATGTTTAGTTCCCGCCGGTAATCCTAGTTAGTTGTTAACGGAAAAAATGATGTCATGTATCATTCATGTGAGGGTATATCTGTTTTTCCAAATTTGGGTCAAAATTTGAAAAATATACCCTCACTTGAATGATACACGACATCAGTTTTGCGTTAACAACTAACTAGGATTAACGATGAGTACTAAATGTACAACCTTCTCACAAATAGTTGGGCTGAGTTTGAATTTTAAAATATGAGGGCCAACCTTGCAACAGGATCAAAACACGGGGACCAATAGTTTTGTATTATAGATAAGTTTTAATCGTAATAAATGTATTAAAGTTTTATATATAAAGAAAAAGTAACTGTAATAAACTTTAACTTGTTTAACCTATCATGATATTTTAATAAACTTTAACTTGATAGCGTCTTTTTATAAGTTGCTACGTAATAATTTTAGTTGTACATTAAAAAAAATTAGGTAAATTAAATAAACAATTTTAAAAAGTTTGGTGTTATGAGTTATGCAGAACAGGTTAAAAAGCATGCCACGTTGCATGTCTTTATCCATCCGACGTGGGACATTTATCTCCCACTAGTTCCTTTTGAGCCTTCGTGGACCAATAATAACCAGACTTCATGTCAGACAACAATTAAGGTAGATCATTGATGGGCTTAACCATGTCTTATAGGATCAGTTTTGGGCTGGGCTCGACTTTGGTCTACAATTTCTTATTTTTTAACATCTTTTATCATATAATTAAAAAGTTCGATTTATGATAACGAACGTTACGCTAACCCATTTGGTAGACAGTCTAAATTTTAAACCTGGGCAAAGATGTAGTTTAATATTATTGGTCTATAATATAGTACTAGTAACATTTCCGTTAAAAGAAATCATTCAAAGCATATTAACACAATGTTTGCATCGCTTGTTTAACAAGTTGTTAATGTTAATTATCTGAATAGGAATCGAATTTGTTTTACAAATTCAAATTTAGTTTTAAATTTTCATTTCGGTTTCAAACTGGTTAGCACCTAAATTCGGCATCTCGTGTGTAAGTTCTACTTTCATAATTTTAAACAGCTTTATAGCAACGGACAAATTTAATTTACTAATATTTTTATAGTTAAATTGACACTTTCGACTTTAGTAGTTTAGTTACCAGTAGATAATTGTTCTTTAAACATCAATCACAAAATTTGTAACTAAAGAAAATAATTGAAAGATTAAAAATAAAAGCAAACAAGTGAAGTGTATATTATACACACATCAAGCAACATTCAATAACAATATAGTTTCACAAAGCAAAAACAAGTTCCTTAATTAAACAAACATGACAAACAAATTACTTTATAGAACACTAGGAAATTAAACAAGTACATTTCACTCACACACACAAACTCACAAGTTTTACATTACCATATATATATATATAGTCATACAAACGTTGATATATATTGTGATCATAGCATTGAGGTATCATATATTTCCTTATTAATCACCAAAACACGCATACTTGAAATACTGATACCGGAGCTACTTATACGAAGTGTAACTCCCGTTCTCCATGTATTGAGCAAACTTAGATCTACATGAACCTTGTTTGTATGTGTCAGACGACTCATACTCGCTCCACCACGTCAACAAACTGCTTCCCTCCAGGAATATATCCGGTGACACCAATAATTCTTCGATTCCATGCATAACGTAGTCCATAAACTCCTTAATATTTTCTTGGTCTACGCTCGAATTTGCATTAATCTTCAACTCATTCAATGATATCAACGCTTCCTCTACGTGAGCCCAAAAGCACGAATCCTCGTTAAGATTAGGAGCCTCATTTCTTTTGACATCGTTCACATCCACATCTTTCTTGTCTTCCTTATCTTTCTGGTCTTCCTTTAACCAACTCTCTAACAACTTATAGTGATCAGGCCTATGCTCAAGGTACTTTGTTGGCCTTTCATTACCTCGTGGTTTTTTGTAGTGTTCAGCAATGTCTAGTGGCTCGATCATCCTTCTATAGTTGTTTCCACTTAGGAGCCAACGCGTGCGTAACTTAGAATTCTCCTTTTGCGGATTTTGATCCTTATCTTCTAACAAATTTCTTCCAATACTCGTTCATAGTGCGTTGCAGTGTGGTGATACTTTGATTGGCCACAATTTCATTTCTTGTTGTCTCCTTCTTGTAGCAATTTGCTTGCCTAGTCTTTATATACCATTCCATGCATGTCATGTTCATCTTTATATCGTTTAGCTTCTTCGTAGGCTCGTATGCATGTTTCTTGCTTGCTAACATCTTTTCTTGTTTTAGGTCCATACTTTTTATCATATCATTAGATAGCTTCTCAAGCACACCAATTTTCTTAAACTGCAGTCTGATTCCCTGCGTCAACGGTTTCAAGTTGAATCCACCTGATTCAGAAGCCCTACGATGCAATACCACCTTTCTTATTTCAATCAAATCGTTCCTGTAATCGTATTTTCCCAATTTTGCGTCACTTGGTAACTTCATGGTATTTAGAACCTCAAGGATTGCTTCGTGGTCATTAAAAGTTGCATGCCCTCCTGATTCGGTGCAAAAGAGGAAAGAACCAAAAGGCTTGTATACACCTCCGGTTGGGACAAAACTAGCAACATAATCAGTCATCGCAACCACATTTAGAAAACAAGATTCCCATTTCGGGCGTTTAGAGATGACACATCGCAGAGCTTCGTCACCAATAAGAGGGGTACCGAAAGTTATGCAAATCAAGCGCTTGGATTCGTCTTCAGACATGGTGCTTTGCAGCCATAGTGTAATCATTATGGCAAGGTATCCCCCAAGACCCCATCCGGTGACGATCAACGGGCTCTTTATATCCTTCAAAACAAAATTTAAACCAATAATTTGTTTAGGAAATATATGATGTTCATAGAATAATGAAAATTGTTACTGTCAATAATCCCATAAATAGAGAGTTTCATTCACAAAAAAACATATCAATTTGACTTAATTTTTCCACTAAAATGCCCATGACTAACAAAACTTGACAAATAATTGTTTTGCAAGATAAAACTAATTAACTCAAAAACTACATATATACGTAGTTTCAGGATCAGATGTATTTTATTCTTAACATAAAAAGAGTGAAAACCAATTTGTTATTAATATTATATTTGTTTTTATAATTGTTTGTTGTTATTTTTTTGTTCGTATATGCTGATTTCCGATTATGAGACGTTATAAGTATTTGTTGTTATTATTTTGGTGTTGATTTTGATTCTTTTGTTATTATTAAGTTTTTTTCTTTGTTATTATAAAACATTGTTTATGTAGATTGGTATTTTAGTTGATATTGTTTTCTACGTTCTCATTTTTGATAGATTGGTAGTGTTTCCTACGATCTCATGTTAAGATTATTTTGTACATGAACCTTCCCCTATAGGTATATCTGATCAATCAAGGTACATATTTATATTATTTTTTAGTGAAACGTCCATGTTTGAAACTTTGAACCCGTAAGGACTGTTAGTTAACTCATAAGGCCAATTCTTATCGGACACAGCGCTAGCTACGTCGAAAGCACCCGGAATGACATCAATGCTGCTCAGAAATTTGCTGAGTTCAACTTCATTGCATGATCTGCAAGTTTTTTGAATTTAAAAAAAAATTCATTAAAGGCGGAATAAGTATCATAATCTTGGTAATGAATAATGAAATGCGGGTTGGATCGATGTATATGAAACTTACATGTTTTTGCTCATCTTGTTTCTTGCTTTGATTAGTCTCAAAAAAAAGTTTTTAATGTTTTGGTATGAAGCTAGTTACAAATTTATAATGCTGAAAATTTTGTGGCATTCATTTATTTAGTAATTGTAAAGACCAAGTCAAAAAGTCTTCATCCAAATCTTCTATTATTTACAACAACTTGCATATTGAGTTGTGCTTATATTGCATTTAAATTAATTCAAATTCAATTGAAAATATATAGTGGAGTTCTAGGCTCAAGTATGCCAAACTTTCATGTACTCATTTACACTAATGTGGCTACCCCATTTGCAATTTCTTACTAATTTCTTATGATTTTATCGATTTTATAACATTTAAAAAGAGCAAATGCACGGTATAAAAAATAAACGACCTATATTCAACTTATGAATAGATGACGTTGACAACGACTGGTTCTAGACGCCTATTTTAAAAAGCAAGTTAATAGTTGTGTCTACGCCTCGACAGAACTTATATAATCATTTAACAACTACATGCTATCTTGAGAACAAAAGTACGTAACTGGTTGATGGTAACCAAGCGTTCTCATATTGAACTTTGTCACTAAAATACAACACTCTAATTCAGCTAGCAAACATCTCCAACCGTTGTACCTTGGAAAAGATATCGAATCCTAACAAATATGAATGGCCTATGCTGGTTGTGCTCGCGTAATACAAAGTTCATCATGAAACAGACGTTTGATGACTATAATACACTAGTGTGCAAAGTTAACTACAATAAAAAAAATGTTTATTGGATTTTAATAATCCCTATTTAATAGTATCAACCGATAATAATCCCTATTCATTCTATAGCCACTGGCGGTTTCAAATTTAAAAAAGTTGGCCTCCAATGGTCCCCCGTTAAAAAGGACTTAACGGCGTTATACTTTTTTCCGAATTTCAAACTAATGTTTTAGAGTTTTTATCGGAATGAGGACACGAGTCGATTGGTGTAAAACTTAGCTAGAAACGTTGATCCAAACGGCTTGATTTTTGTTGATTGTAAGTTCAAAGACCCGAATTGAAGCATTGTTTCGTCGTTTTGGAGCACCGATTCGAACTAAGTTTTACATCAATTGGCTCGTATCTTCCTTCCGATCAAAAGCCCAAAAACATTAGTTTCAAATTTGGAAAAAGGTATAACATTAACTTCTTTTTAACGGGGGACCATTAGTGGCCAATTTTTTAAAATTTGGGACCGCTGGTGGCGATAAAATGAATAGGGATTATTATCGGCCAATACCATTAAATATGGATTATTAAAATCCAATAAACCATAAAAAAGTAAATAACTAACTCGTTCGATAAAGCAGAATGCTGTAATTTAAATCATTTGATTTCTTGGTTATTCTAAACCTGATGATTCGAATATATCACATCAATCAAAGGTTCACATCACTAAAACTTTGCACAATTAGACATGAACGTGCTTTACTGCTTTGTATTTAGCATTTCAACTTTATCATTTAGACCTCAAAAACAAGAAAATTTCAAGTCTAAAAGCCCAGTGGGCTCTTCATTCTCAATGTTCCATTGGGCCTTTGGCCCAGCTGTTCAGTTGTGACTTTCACTCGGGCCGGTTATAGTCACTACCATTGTAAATTTGCTGCATAAAAAATAAAAATTTAAAACATCTGGAGGTCATTAAACAAATTAAATAATAATAATAATATTAATATTAATACTAATATAATACTAGTAATAATAATTATAAATGTTACCTGTATACGTCTATCTTCTTTAAAGCTAAGATTTCGAACCTTAAACTCCCCTCTACTTGTAGTAAGTTCATCTAATATTTCATCATCACATATTGACACATCATTGTCATTGCTCCCATCATCAGTACCCTCGAGATTGAAACTAGGAGCGTGTGTTGGACCGCCCACAATTTCTTCATACTCGGCTGCATCAAGTTCCCTCAAATGGTGCATTTGGAACAGTTTCGGTAGAATATGTTGTCGTATGCTAATGAGAAGAAAAAACGGCACAGGGAATAATATTCCCGCCACAGGAATCCACGTCATACCAAAACACACCATAAAATAGATAGTTTGAAATATAGTGAATATAACTATGCTTCTAAATGGCACCGACTCGATAAAAGATGCATGAACCTTCTCTAGAACCCTGCCATTATTTCACATGTGAAAATAGGTTCACAAAAAAACTTATAATAAAGATTGAGATGATTGAAAAATAAACTCACTTATATCTTCTGCTATAGGGGACAAAAAGAAGCAAGATCCGTTCCCAAAACTGGTTTCCCGGGAGGCTGTAAATTGCCATGTAGGCGAAATAGCCCCATAAAACCGAGGTTGGTATTAGCTTTATAACAGGCATTGCACAAATAGATGCTGCTAACAGAACTGACTGCAGTAAATTGCTGACCCGTTGCTCGTTAACTCTCACTGGTAAATGAGCATCAATATGTTTTTCAGGATCAAAATTATTATTTGTGTTATCTTTTCCATTTTCTACTTTCATGACCGCTTCTTGCAAGTCTTTTAGCTCTTTAACTACATTAGTTGTCTGCAATTAAAAAAAACCAATTAATATGAATTATGAAATAAACTTTTGTTACAATTAATAGTTAATAGATTGAAGATTTACAGTTGGTAAGCTGTCGATTTCTATGAACACGGTTTGCATCTTGTTGTATATCTCGGTGTTGCTAGCTTTCAACTTTATACTTTCCTTGGCGCTCTCCACCAGTTTCTTTCTAATAAACTGGTAGCATATTAACATCATTAGTTAGAACATATAAACCTCAATCAAGTGATCAGAAGATTTGTTTTCTTTTACTACTCGCCTGTTTTTTAAGGACAGCTAGGCTTTTAGTGTGCATTGGTGACTGAGGCAAGACACCATTTGAAGGAGGTAATCCTAATAATCCGCAGAGCAACGTCTGAAAAAAAATTAGATAATATAAAAAATTACATTGTGATACCTAACATGTGCTAATTAATGGAGTAAAAAGTAATATATTATTACCATGAATCCAAGCAAAAGAATGTCATAATGATAGGCTGAAGGGTTCTTGAGATTGAACTCTTTTTGTTGAGCTAACTGTGAAGCAACACTATGATCAAAAAAATAAAGCCCGGATATCATAAGAACCGGGATGATGGCTGCCATTATGTACGCAGGAGAAACCCGACCCATATCCTGTAGTTGAAATTACAAGATAAGTATAAAACGATTTTTAAGTCATTTTTATCTTCACTCGAAATAAAAGTTAAAAAATTGTACCTTGATTACAGTCCAATGGCTTGTAGATTCAGATTCCCATAAAAGTGGACTAAACAGCCTTCTTGGAACACCAGAAGGGATTTTGCTCGGTACACTGAATGAGATCGCTGTCCACGCGACAACCATTAATGGGACACCATAGTCTGCTATGAAACTTCTGAGTCGCCCTATATTGAAAACAATAATAATTACATCTTAAGATAAAAATGGTAAACTTATATTAAAAGCTAATCCATTTACCTGTTCCACACCACCATGATCTCGCTTTCCTGCTTTTTAGTGCAGTGCACAAAAGGCCAAACGAGAAAACAATCGACAGCAGACCATTAGTGTAAAGCCATTGAAACTGATACTTCACTTTACTCGGGTCCTCGTGTTTAGGAATGTTGAACTCGCTCACTAGTCCCTATGCAACAAAATCACAGCACAAAGTCTTGTGAATTTTAAAACAAGTCAACAACAGTAATAAACTATCAGGTTTGGAACATTTGGTCACCTTAATGGCCTCTTGTATGAACAGAACAGCAATTAACATCCCAAAAGTTTCCCCTGCAATTCTTGTAAATCTATTGATGATAACACAAGCATTGAAAATTGCTAGAAGAAACAAAAACAAAGCTGTCCAAGTGCACACCCTGCAAAATATAAGTCAAAATGTCACTGCTTTTAGAAGACTAAAAAATAACAAAAGTAGTTAATTATTTCAAATCAAGATTAAAGATATTATTAATTTATTATATTACCATCCAACCCAAACCAAGAACAACTCTTTCCCCAAATCCTGTCTATCTTTAGCAAAGTTATACAAGTAAGTGTACATTATAACAGTTGGTTCTGCAACTCCCAATATGAGAAGTGGTTGTCCACCGAGTATAGAGTGTATAAGACCACATATTGCAGTAGAAGCTAATGTTTCAACAGTGTTCAAGCTTCCATTTACAAAAAGTACAGAAAATTAACTTACAAAATCATAGCTTTGTCCATTAATTTAACTATCCTTTAACTAAACATCAATTGATCACCTGTGTCTCTGCTAAGTTGCTCCCCAAATGCAATCACAGGTAATGCAGAAGCAAAGAAGATGTATGTAGTTGGAGCCAGTATCCTACAAACATAATTTAAATTACTCGACGATGATTAGAAGTTCAAACAGGCCGGGCCACTCACGAGCTACAAGATATCAGATTTCTAAAAGGCTCAAAACGAGTGGAAAATTTTCAGACTCGATCCGAGACCGAGCTTTAAATAAAGTTCGCTTAGTTATCGAGCCCGGGCCTTGTATGGGAACTCGTTTAGGCTCGTCGATACGTAACGAGCCATGTGATTTTTTTAGTTTTACATCTTTTTGACTTGTTTGTATTAGTTTCACACCGCACAACTGAGCTCGAGCCGAGCTTTGGCTTGTTTTATGGTTTTTCTCAAATATATAGAAATAATATAAAAAAACCTATGTAAATTAATTATTAATAAATAAAGCATGTGCCAAGGCCGAGCTTGAATAAACGACTCACGAGCTGAGCTCTGGTCAGTCAAAACGAGTCGTACTTGAGATTGAAAAAACAACTTACAAGCCGAGCTCGAGCTTTCATAAGTCAAAACTATTCATACTTGAGCTTGAAAAAACGACTCAGGATCTAAGCTCGAGCTTTAGGTAAAAAGAGCTCGAAATGAGCCAAAAGCCAGCTCTTGCAGTCAAAACTCAAAACGAGTGGTATTCGAGCTTGAAAAAACGACTCACTAGCCGAGATCGAGCTCAAGCTCTCGTAAATCAAAACGAATCGTGCTCGAGCTTGAAAAAACAACTTACTAGCCGAGCTCAAGCTCTCATAATTCAAAACTATCCGTACACGAGCTTGAAAAAAAGACTCACAAGCCGAGCTCAAATTCTTGCAGTCAAAATGAGTGGTATTCGAGATTGAAAAAACAACTCACGAGCCGAGCTCGAGCTCTCGTAAGTCAAAACAAGCCAAGCTCAAGCATGAAAACTCGACTCCCAAGCCAAGCTCGAGCTCTTGTAAGGCAAAACAAACCAAGCTCCAGCCTAGTCGATATAACTAACGATCAATATAACAATATTGATAATGATTCAGCAATTTGCTTGCACCAATTAGGTTATCAAACCTGATCTGAAAACGCTAATCCAATCAAAATGCTAATTCATTAGGTTAACCGTTAAACATTGACACACATAATCACGTAGCAATCACATACACATTTAAATCATCATTAGCATTTCACGCAAATAAACCGGTATTTACCCGAATCCGGAAGTAAGACCGGAAATCCAGTCTCGCTTATAACAGAGTAACCGTCCTCTAACGTCATTCACAACTCCTGTCAACGGAGACTTGATACGCTCCATTCCTAATATCAACAAATAATATTATTACTCAAACAATCAATCACACTAACAACACATTATACAAAGGTGTGGAATTGGAAGCAAGCAAGTAACATGCAGTGAATTGAAGAAGTTAAATGTTGAACTGACACTACATAAATGAAATAATAATAATAATAATAATAATAATAATAATGATGAGGAAGAAGAAGGAGAAGAAATTAACGCATACACAATGAGTTGCAGGGGAATGAATTCAGACTCTCAGAAAGAATTCAGTGCGTTTTTAAGGCAAAGGGTTTATGACTTAAATTTGCATTACCCGCTTCAACCGTGGGTCCTACCTTTGCTTATACATTACCTTTTTCTGAAAGTCGTACGTATCCCTTAAACGTCTTCAAGTTATATTCAATTTTGGGGAAATCACACCCGTCTTAAGGCATGTTGGTGGTAAAATCTGGATGCTCTCATAGGTGGGCTAATAAACTAGTAAACCGAACCGACCCGAAAATTGAACCGAAGCCGATTATGTAGAAACCGGGTTAGAATCGATTGAAACTGTAGATTTGAAATCGGTTTGTAATTTTCTCCACCAAAATCGGTTCCAAACTGGTTAACCGAATCGAAACCGGCCATAATCGGTCAAAACCCGAACCAAAACCGATCGTAACCTAGTCAAAAACCGGTTTCAACCCGAACCGAAACTGATAAAAACAAGTTTTGACCTTTGTTGGTCGAACCAGTTTCAACCCAAACCGATTTTGAGTTTTAAACTGGTATGTGCATCTCTGTTCCACTCTTTCTTCATTGAGCTACTCATGTCCTCCCCAAAGTGTTGTATATGGGGATTGAACATGAGTCTCCATTATAGAACCCATGTTTTCTATTACTACACCATATTGGAAATGACTTTTGCTTATAAGTTATAATACACCATGACACTACAACCGTGTGTATTTGACCGGTCAAAGTTATTATTTTGTTTATTTTAATAATAATTAAAACTGTTATTTTAAAAATGTCTATCTTTTATTCAGTCGAGCCGTCTAGATAATAATCATTACTTGATTAAATTTTCAACCAATCAAATTACGCCACATGTCAGTTTCTAGTCGAGTCGTCATGATTTTTTCGAAAGACCAGTCGAACCATTTGGATTTTTATAAATTTAGACTTTTTTAAATAAAAAAACTAGTCAAATTGCCTTGATTTTTACACGCGGTGGGTTTAGAAACGCTACGTAATGCCTAACTTTGCTTATCTTACACCTAAATTCTGGCCCTATAGTCATATGGTATGTAGTTAATGAGTTAAGGCTGTTGTATTGACGTTTGATTTTGATTTTGATTTTTTATCATCCTGTTCAACGCATAAGTATGATTTTATTCCATTGTACACTCATGTAATTACACTCGTCTTTCAATTATTTTTTTTTAAGACAAATAATTTATTAAAACGATTACTAACTAGATAAAATATAAGACCCAGAATAATAATTAATTTTCACATACTCTTAACGGAAAAAGATAACTCTATCTAAGAACGGGAACCATTGGTGTCACTCGCTTGCAAAATATTGGACTAACCATATAATTTTCAATAAATATGTATCAAATATATAATTTTGACATGCTACCTGACCAGCTGTGTGATTAGTTATATTTTATATCAAATCCGTAATTCTGGCATGCTACTGTGACCAACCGTGTGATTAATTCTATTTTGTATAAAATAATTACATGCGATAGCTTATCACCTTTAATAGAGTTTACGGATATTTTTTATAAGACCACACAAAAATATGATAAGCTAACACAAAATTTGTATATTATAATTAAGTATAAACAGATTCGGATCAGTTTCATGTCTATATTGACCCACAAATACTCATATCATGCCATCATGGTCGGATTTATACATGTGAAACGAGATTTGAGTTCGTGTCGTATACTTCCCTTTGTTCCAATACAAAACTCACCAACTTTTTTTTAGGTTGCATGTGCTATATCTTACGATACTAATAAAAGAAAATGCTGAAGCTTAGGTGTCAAGCCTACATTTCTCCTAATTTCTAATCTCTCATATCATTCATTCTAGCTATGTTCGTGTCGTATACTTCCCTTTGTTCCAATAATTTTCATGCGATAGCTTATCTAAGAACGGGAACCATTGGTGTCACTCGCTTGCAAAATATTGGACTAACCATATAATTTTCAATAAATATGTATCAAATATATAATTTTGACATGCTACCTGACCAGCTGTGTGATTAGTTATATTTTATATCAAATCCGTAATTCTGGCATGCTACTGTGACCAACCGTGTGATTAATTCTATTTTGTATAAAATAATTACATGCGATAGCTTATCACCTTTAATAGAGTTTACGGATATTTTTTATAAGACCACACAAAAATATGATAAGCTAACACAAAATTTGTATATTAGAATTAAGTATAAACAGATTCGGATCAGTTTCATGTCTATATTGACCCACAAATACTCATATCATGCCATCATGGTCGGATTTATACATGTGAAACGAGATTTGAGTTCGTGTCGTATACTTCCCTTTGTTCCAATACAAAACTCACCAACTTTTTTTTAGGTTGCATGTGCTATATCTTACGATACTAATAAAAGAAAATGCTGAAGCTTAGGTGTCAAGCCTACATTTCTCCTAATTTCTAATCTCTCATATCATTCATTCTAGCTATGTTCGTGTCGTATACTTCCCTTTGTTCCAATACAAAACTCACCAACTTTTTTTTAGGTTGCATGTGCTATATCTTACAATACTAATAAAAGAAAATGCTGAAGCTTAGGTGTCAAGCCTACATTTCTCCTAATTTCTAATCTCTCATATCATTCATTCTAGCTATTCATGGGTCAAAATCATTTTGTCAAGCGAGTTATAACATAGTGTGGATTTTATAACATAGTGTCATTTTCATACCTGAAGTTTGACCAACTACGCAACTTTAGCATATTTTTTAAATTTCTTGCAAATCCACACCTGACATTTCCAAAACCATGCCATTTTAGTAATTTTCGTTAACCCATTTGTTTTTCCTTTAAGTCTATATTAAATTAATTCATAAGTATTTTGAGAATCACAAGTGAAATAAAAGACCTTTTTTTATTTTTATCGTTTGATAAATCTCGTGTAATACACGGGTTTAAAAGCTACTATTATATAATCAAATAAATTCTTGGAATAAACAATAAATTGAAGAATATTTGTCATCCGGACAAATAATGTTTGGATCATTTACATTTTTAATTCTTGGTCTATTGATAAATGATAACCTTAATTTAATCACTGTCTCTCTTTTTTTTTCTTTGAGTTAGGCTTTTCTAATCAGAAGAAATGTTATTTCAAGAAGTCAAGTTGACTATTCTAAAAAAAATTAAAAATAAAATAAAATATTGCATGTATTCATGGAAAATCAAGATAAGAAAAAGAAATGTACTCACAATTCATAAGAATATATGACATTTAATAATTAAAAAAAATTAGTTTATTCCCTTAGTGGTCATTTTTAAAATGTTGGCCATGAAAAGCTCGACCGCTGTTTAGGACATGTTATTAACGGAGGCCTGAAATTATATATTTATTTATACTAACAAATTTGAGCATTTAATAAAGTATGAAAAGAATTTTAAAATTTTTTATTATAAGACGCTTTTAACAAATTATATATAAGGGTATTTTCTAATACTAGTATGAGCCCTAGAAATTTGGGAACCGGCCTTGATTTTCCTACGTGTGTCTTATGATACAAATAAACACACGTAACGCAAAATAAATTCATGATTAATTTGTTTCTAATTTGTCGTGAGTTTTTTTAATTACGAACTTGACATACGTTTACTTCTTTGTAGATTTGCATGACTTAAAAGAATAGCAAGTAGGTCATGAACTATACTTTTCAAACAGAATATGAGAATTCGTGAAAGAAAAGTAAAATATCAATTATACTTTTCAAATGACTTTTATTTCTTTCATGAGTATAGAGATTGGAGGCGTGATAAGTTCTTGAAAATGATTATATTTATTATATTATAATTTTAAACCAAGTGGTTGTTTTGTAGCCTCTTAATAATTTTATTAAGAGATAGAGATTACTTCGGTAAAGTGTGTTTGGTTCAATGAAAAAATCTTTTAATGGTTCATGAAACCTCTTAGGACGCGTTCGTTTCACAGAATTTGTGGGAATTCAAAGGAATTAGAATTAAAATCTTATGACATGGCGTGTTTGTTTCGTTGGAATTGGAATCTTAATTTCCTTTCCGTGCGTTCGGTTGTCAAGGAATTGGAATTAGAATTGGAATTGGAATTCAATTCCTTCAAATTCTTTTAAATAAAGGGATTCTAAATCCTTCCAAAATGTGGAGGATTTCAAGTGAATTCGTCAGAATCTTTTTTTGGGATTTTTTTTTAACAATAACAACGAATAAAATATTTTGGTTTTTTTACTTTTTTTATTTTCGATTTATATTTTGAGTTATGAATTTTTTATTATTATTTTTGAATATTTTTTGAGGGGTTTTTAATCTTTATAGAAAACCCCTAAAAAAATTCAAAAAAAATAATAAAAAAAATCATAACACAAAATATAAATAAGAAACAAAAAATATAAAAAAAAAACTAAAATGTTTCCGTCGTTATCCCTGTTAAAAAAAACAAAGAAAGAAAAAACTCGATTCAAATTCATTTGTCAAACGAACATACCAAGAATGGAATTGAGATTTCAATTCCTTCAAATTCCAATTCCTATTGGAATGTTCAGATTCCAAATCCTATGCAAATTCCAATTTCAATTTCATTTCATTCTATGAAACAAACGGGCCCTTAATGGTTAAATTTCAAAGACATGCTAAATGATTCAAAGGCAACCTCTTAATCTATTACGCCTCTTAGCATTTATTAAATCAAATCGAGCTTGGAATTCTATTACCATAAAGAAAGTTGAATATCGGGATATGGTTTGGACTCACTCTTAATCATGTAGAAACTTTTGACTAACTAGGAATTTTGTTATTCCAATCACACACACAAGAAAACAACAACAACAACAATAATAAATACATAAATAAGTAAATAAATAAACATATTTAGATTAAGTTATACATGTATAACACTAGGTTTGCAAAAGGAGCCGTGGGCTAAACGAGATCGGGCATGAGCTTGAGCCAAGCTTCTAATTCATTGAATCTTATTTTAGAATCCAATTTTATATATATATATATATATATATATATATATATATATATATATATATATATATATATATAAAGCAGAGTGATGTCTTTATGACAATTTAATACATGGTTCGAACCCGAGCTTCACATTGAACTTTACTACATCCATGAGCCTTAACAAGCATGCTATATTTATAATAACTTTTAGCTTATATAATAAATTATAATTACAAAACGAGTATTACTAATATAAAATCTTGATACAAAACTACACACACATATATATATTAATTTCTTTTCTGTTAGGTAAAAATTAATAACATATAATAAATAAAAAAAAATAAAAAGTATCGTTTAAAAGTGATTTTCATGAATTTTCAAGTATTTAGTTGTTTTATTTGATCCCAAAACCAAACATGTATAATTATTAAACTATTAAACATGTTTATTTAAACTAATTTAAGTTTTAGACAGAGCAAGAGCAATGTTTAGTATTAGCTTGATGGAACATATAAGTATATAACACATTAACACATGAAAGGAGGGAAAAAAATAAAATTGTTAGTTTTGTATGATTTTTAAGTAAAAGAAAAGTAAATATTGCATATAAATTTAATGCATGCTTATCATACATCCAAACAGCATATACAGGCCCGAAATTATTGGTTATTGACTGAATATTGAGTAAAATAAAAGATGGCAAGTGTAAATGTGTAATAAAAAACTAAAAAACTTTGGAAAATTTGCTAAACAAAAAGGTAGAGCATCTCATGGGCCCACATGTATGATAAGTAACATTATTTTAGAACCACTGTCTTTTTGTTTGGTCCACCGTTTGAGGGAGTCTCTCGTTGCTCCACTATATCTTGTTTTAATCGGACCTACGCTAGTTTTAAATTTTGGTTTGGGTGATTTCCTGAGAAACCAAATCGTCGTTGCCACTTGACAGTCTTTGTCATATGTATGTTAAGTAACTAACTTTTTTCCAGAGGTTCTTTTTAATATTTATAGATGGGAGGACTGTATTTAAAAATAATATAATTAATTTTTATTACAAAATATTTTTAATTCTCTTTCTTAGATATGTATATGACCACTATCAAAAGATTCTAAAACTAACCAAAAGTTAACTTGTCTTCACTAACTTAGCGTAGTAGGGAAAATACTTTGTAGTTATAAAATATATTGCAAGTCGGAGCTCATATTTAAGGGTGTAAACGAGTCAAGCCATTCGCGAGTACTCAAGATTAGAGCAATAGTTTACTATGAACGAGACAAGCCTTATCGAGCCTAAGTTGAGCTTGGGTCTTAGTTAAAGCTCGTTAAGTTGTCAAGTCTTAGCTCTAGGCTTGATTGTTTAGTCTCGTCAAGTCTTAACGAGGTCTTAACAAGCCTTGTGTATTTTTTAATTTTTTACTTTTTTGAATTTCTATTTATTAATTTCACACTTCACAGCCGAACTCTAGCTTGTTTAAGTACTGCACACGAGCTCGAGCCTAACTTAGGCTCGTTAAGGGTTTTCTAAAAATAAATTTAAAAATATATGCTTATTAATTTCTTCAACTGTAAGCCTGCATGTTGTGGAGATAGAAAACAGGCGCCATAGTCCTAGTCACCACCAAATGACGCTGCCATTCCACAACATCCTAATCTCCATGATGGCCCCAAACACAATTTTCCCCTCCAACGCCATCTCATCCACGGCGCCATCCCCTCTTGGTGGATAGAGTTCACTTCAAACCCACCAATCATATTTTATTTATTTTTTAATTTTTTAAGTTATTTTAAATATTAGTTAAACCAAGTTAACCCACAACACGCTAGTTAAGTTGTAACTCTTCTGCCTACATGGCAGTGACGTGGTACAATAACTAGCTCTTGCTAGTTATCTCACAAGACACAGCCTAAACAAGCAGACTTGAAACTTTGTGCCAATTTCATCGACTATAAACGGGCCGAATCGAGCCAAAGTTCGAAAAACAATTCACAAGCCAAGCTCGGGTTCTAGAAAATGAGATTGAAACGGAGCTCAATTTTGGCTCACTTAGTGTCTAAAAATGCATTATGATATTTGTAATAACACATTAATCAACATATTGCAAAACAAAAACTAAACAAGCAAAATAGAATCCACAAGCAGTTTCTATTTATTTCAAAGAAAAGAAAAGTGACAACATTAGACTTACAAAAGTAGACCAAACATATATGATATATATGTATGTATGCTTCTAGTAGACCAAACAACCAACCAACCAACCAACCCATTTTACTTACTCCCTGCCAACTTTCACATCCTCCAATTTTGTGCCTATTTCATCAACTGTAATGGGCTTGCTTGGCCCATTTGGAACAACAGAGCTTTCTTTCTCCTTTGGATTCAAAGGCCCTGTTTGCCACATTCTTATGGTTCCATCTTCCGACCCTGACGCGTATGATTCACCTCCTGGCGAGAACCTCACGCAATGGACCGGGCCATGGTGACCTTTGTTGCACCCTACAATAATATCCACAAATCACACCCCATCAATGTCAAAGCTGCATCAATGGGCTAAATTATTAAAAAAAAAAAAAAAGAACATGCTGAACGGGTCGGGTCAACCGGTCCAACTTCACCCATACAACCTCCTAAATTGTTTTATACAAAGATTTAGCCAGGTAAGGGCAAATAGCCAAATACTGTACAAATAAATAAATAAATAATAAGCATACTTTCTGCTTTTTCTTGTAAAAGTCCCTTGACAATTTTTCATACATTGAAGTCCCTCTTCACAAGTTCAATTTTAACAAAATTGTGATTTCTTTTACTTATTAATACTACGTGAGTAAAAAATTGGGACGAGTTAATGTTTTAAATTGGACACGCGACCAGGCAAACACCATTCAATGTTCGTCTTTTCTTTTCCATTTTTCAATTCAATAAGTTGATAATAACTATTAAGCCTTTCAAAAACAATACAACAAAAATACATAGCATGTTTGAAGTAACTCAAAAAAAACAAAAATAATAAAAACATATAAAATGGTTTGTATTAATTTAAAACCACTAAAAAGTTAAGTAAATGATTTTATTGTTGTGATAATGTACTTCGTCAAATAATGTTTTCGTGATTAAGAAACTACCATAACAAAACAGAAAGTATGATGATCTTTTTATAGAATTTGGCTATTAGCCCTTTAAGTGACTACTGTTTTGAAATAACAACATACATGTTAACTATTTAGGTAACTAATGTTTTTATAACAAGGTGTATATAAGAATATGTAGTAAAATTATCAAAATGCTTACCAATTTCTTCACCAGTGTTGAAATCAAATAAGCGAATCCACATATCTTCCCCTCCAGCGACAAACTTATCACCCAACTTTGGTTCCAGCGATGCTGATTCCACATTACAGGGCATTTCATAACTTTTCACCAAGCCAAAACTATCAAATAGAAAGAAAACCTTAATCAAAGTATACAAACATTAAAAGCTATGATATTATGGATTGAAATATATTACTGGTTTGCATCCCAAAATTTGACAGAAGAACCATCTGCGGTGGTTATATAACGCCCATCCTTGCTGACCTCAGCACTGGTCACAGATGATCTTGTTTCAAGAGTATGAACCATTTTCCCACTTCTCGCATCCCACAGCCTGTTAGCATAACAATATAATCATATAATGTTTATTTGCACATTTGTCAAAAGTCAACACATGTTTAAAAGTTTAATAACATACCTTACTCCACCAGAATCCGAGCAAGAACTTAATATTGTTTGGTCACTGTGGAGCCATGTAACAGTCCTGATAGAGCCTGGAGAATGTTCAATTTCTCTTGGAGGCGCATCGGGTCGGTTTAAATCAAATATGCGAAGTATTTTCTCAAAACCACCAGTTAGCAGAAAATGTGTGTCCTGTAAAAGTATATAAATGTTGTTTCTATACATTAACCGTAATATCATTTATATAAGTAAACAACTGCATTTGTAGGTATACTCTATTATTTTCATCAGATGTTACTGTAGATCAATAAACTAATTTCGACATTCATACACATAAGCAATAGCCAATAAATGATAAGGAAACGGAAAATCTTAAGTTATATAACCAACTGCAAATAGAGAAAGAAGAGGCCACCTCAGAAAAGGAACATGCTCGAACAATGTGTTTGTGGTCAAATGAGTGCAGTACATCACCGGTTAATGCATCCCACAGTTTCCTGAAAAAACCAACACACGCAACAAACAAAAACTGAGACAAATGTGTTTTGTAAACCATCATGGCACCATGTAACTCAGTTTCACCTTTTAGTAACTGTATGTCTGTATGCAAGTAAAATGTTTCTTTTCCATTGTATGTAATGTAACATATAACCTTCAATGGCATGTAAAACAGAGACATGACACACTACCAATGCTATGTCAGATAACTTTTTAACTGCTACAGAAGTATATTACATGCAATGTAAAAAAATAAAACTTTTTTCTGCCATACAATGACAAATAGGTGAAAGTATAAGTTACATTTTGGTGTAATTAACCTAACAATATTAATAATAATAACAGAACTTCAGCACATACGCTGTGAAATCAGCAGAAGCTGATGCAGCACGCAGAGCATTCGTATCCAAACAACAACTCCAAACTGCACCTTTATGCCCCTCAAAGGTTCCTATCCAGTCACCAGTTTCACCATTTCTAAGCATGGGAGTTGAATCTGAAATACAAACTTAATACTGTAACTAATAATTCATATTAATATGGTATTGAACTATTTATTTTAACTAGAGCTGTAAACAAACCAAACTGAACCCAACAAGGACTTGTTCATGTTCGTTCGCTAATCTTTTATCAGACAAGCAAAACGATTAATGAACACCCAACCGGACAAAATTCTTGTTCGTAAACGTTCATGAACACAAACAACGGTTTATTTAATTTGACTAACCGAGAATGGTCAGTGTCAACAGCTCTCTCTGGCTACCAAGTTTGTCTTCGTGTTTTTTCTAACATTAATATTCAAACGTTAATTTTACAAAAAGATTAATCACATAATACTCATATACTTTTTCGTTTAATAGTTAATAATTTTACTTAAATCAGATTAGAAAAGTCATTCAAAAATATTTTAAAAACTTTAACGAACAAACAAACAATAGCGAGCGTAAACGAACACAGTTGAAGGAACATAGTCTCTACTCGTGTTCATTCATTTAGTTAATCGAACTAAATTATGTGTTCACGTTTGTTCATTTACTAATCATCATCATCATACTCAGTAAATCCCACCAATAGCAAAGCTATGGTAGGGTCTGAGGAGGGTAAGATGTAGACAGCCTTACCTCTACCCCGTAGGAATATAGAGGCTGCTTCCAGTGAGACCCACGGCTCGATAGTAGTTTTGCATCAAGCCTTGGACATAAGGCACATAACACTCAACCATCGGGACACCAGCCGATTGGTGCATGTACCCTTGTCTTTCGGCTATCAACGCCACCACATGATGCTTGATTAACCTTCTGCCACTTTTAACATTCATTTACTAAACGATGAACATACTCAAACTTCCTGCTGATCGAACGGTTCGATTTACAGCCCTAATTAATTCTCATTGCAATATACACATGTACAAATTACAAAACCAAAACCTGATACACTGATGTTAAATTAAAAAATATTATATTTGAGATATCAATTATCGCGGTGAGATATAGGTAATTTTCATATCATGTAAAATTCATATATATAGCAAGTCAACACTAATAATTCAGTATACTCTCCTACCATTAACAAATTAACCTTTTGCAACTTGCAAAACACTAACAATCGTAGCAAGTAGGAATTGATTAAGACTTAAAACACTAACAATGAACATTAAATATTGACAATCAAGACTTAAAACAGAAATATCGGATCGGTAAAATATCGGTCAATATCGCCGATGCTATCGGTACCAATGTTTTAGAAACCGATTTTTTATTTGAACCGTAAAATATGGTACAACCGGTTGAACCGGATTGTATCGAGAGGATCAACCGGACTGAATAGTTTACCTTGTAATGCCATATAAATGTAAAAATAAGCCATAAGTATATGATTCCTTAATAAAATATAATCCAAAAGTCAATCCATAATAAAAAAATAACACAAAAGCACTCGATTTTCAAAAAATAATCCTAAAGAATACTCGTTGCAACGTTAATCGCAACATTAAAAGTAATTTGAAAAAAATATGGGCCACAAAATATCAAAAATCTCTTGGACTTAAAACCAGTTTGCCGGTTTAAACCGGTATTTTAGAAAAAAGGGTCGGTTCGATGTTCATGTTCTAGCAAACCACCCAAAAATACCAAGCTCAAAATACCAGCCTGATATGCGAAAGCCAGTATTACCGGTTCAACCAGCCGGTATGAACTGGCTATTAAAACACTGATTGTTAACTATATTTACCTAGGGACCGATAACCTGCATAGACGAATACATTATCAAACGCTCACAAACACAACTGAACATTCAAACAATTCACAAACAGCTCGGTTCATTTGCAGCCCTAATTTACTGCACAATTGTTTCACAACATCGCAATAAATATAAACTCTCAACAACTCCAATCTCCATAACTAACTAACTAACCATTCAAACACATAGACACGTAATCAATCCAATTGCTAATCTAATATAAGCTAACGGATGAAACACAAACCTTTACTAGCACTAATGAGGAAGAATCCGTCAGGAGTAATCGGACTGTAAAACAAATCCACTACTGGCCGTGAATGACCGTGGCATACCAAAGGCACAGCAACCTTCTTCTTATCCATAATCAATCACATAAAAGCCCTAATTATCTGATATCCTTCGATCGGATCACACAAAACCCTAAATTGATAGTAATTGTGATTGATTGTTGAATTCCGATAACGAGATCGCAATTATTATTATTAATTTATGTAAAAGTAAAAAATAATAGGAAAAAGAAAGGTAGTATTATTATTATTATTATAGACCGGCTACTGCGAACAGGGCAGCTAGGCGCAAATCTGCCATTGATGTTGTTTCTTCCTTTTATAGGTCCAGATTCAATTTCTTTTCTTTCCAGATGCTGCTCCCTTGGGTTTTTTACTCTTTACATTTTCAGTCTTCTGGTCTGGTGTTATCTTTGACGACGGTATACTTTTCGTCTCTCTTTTTAGCATAAAGTTATAATAACCTAAACGAACTTAAACTCAATGCTACGGTTAACCACTTTATGAGTCGAATTCGGTTATTGTGTTTGTCATAACTAAATCAACCTGAATGTCATCACTCATCAATTTGAATAAATTTAAAATATTAATCATGCTTTTGTTTCATGCGTCTTTGTAATAATGTCTATGGGTTAATATCACCGCTATCAGAGATGCTGATGGTTAGTTCGTATGTTTGAATTTTTTTTTTTTTAGACAATTTTTTTTCAAATAAAATCCACTTACATTTTCAATGATTTAAACCCATCATCTCATGTTTTAATGGGCAAATGTCAGTCATTTTAGTTTGGACGGTGTGGTCTTTGAAAGCTTCATTCTGGAAAGCAAATTTGGATTAGGATGCAGAGGGAGGGGTGGTGATAGTGAAGTCAATTGTAGAAAGTAATTCATCAACGTTCAAAATCTAGAAATGGTTTTTTTGTAAATCACATTGTAATGTGTTAACGAAATAGCAAACAGAGATTTTGATGTGTTGGCGGCTTAACACGATACAGCAATTTGAGATCGGTACCATCAAAATCATTTCTTTGGTTCCCATCAGTTATCCCTTTTTTTTTAACTTGGTTCAGGATGAACTATAATTCTTCAAATGTAACAGTCATCAGTTAAGGTAACTCTTATCTTCAATCACTTGGCGCATTTAATAGATTACAACTCATAAATATTATTTATCATTAACATATGGAAATCCATAGATTCATAAGGTTTGTTAACTGGACAAAGAAAAATACAAACCAACACGGGACAAATATATATAAAGAAGAAAGTAATGAATAATTATGCATACAAGATCGATCGATGTCACACATTAGTTGGCCATGTTGCTTGAGCAGACATTATTATCCCAACGATGACTCCAAACAGTCCAAGCGCACTTCCAAATATTTCTATTACCAGAATTTTTACAAAAAGCGACGAGTTTTGTGCATCTGATAACGCACAGCTGCTTCCAATTATACCAACACATAATCTGTCATCCAAACAAAACAATAAATTAAACAGGCAACTTAACCCGTCATTAAAAATGAACCGCAAACATGTGATGTATAACCCAGATGGTGAGTGCTGACATGGCTTTTTGTGATATATAAAGGTTAATAGGTAAAATAACATACCCACAAACAAGGTTTGCGAATCCTACAATTATTCCCGAGGCAAATATTGCATATCCTGCTCTGAGGGATTCTGGTGCATATGTCTGTGATGAAGGCACGCTCTCCAGCTTTGTTTGGAGAATAATTGCCACGATGACTCCGTATATAGCAACCGCCTCACAGAAAATCACGCTGAAAATGTATAAAATATAGAGACTGTTGAATTAGGAATCTATTATAATCTTTTCTTTTCTTTTTTTGAAAGGCCAACTTCAATAAAAAAGAGAAGACTGCTTACAAGCCACAAGAAGTTAATCACCTTTGACTCGTTGTCAGGGGTGGACCCACATAGTGTGGATCGGGGTCCCGGGACACCAATGTTTTTTAAAAATTTATTAGAAGCGGTATATTAAATTTTTTGAGGACCCCATAAGATTTAATACTTGGAACCCATACTATTAATGTTGATGTGGTCTGGTGGAAAGTCCCTTGTTTTATCTTTGAAAGGTCATGGGTTCAAGTCTTACAAGGCTCAGTTTTTGGTTTTTTGTGTTAATTTTTAGTGTTAATCAATCATTTGATTGCTAATGTTGCAATGATAACTTTGGAAACATTCAAACACCTCTAAAATACATATCATTGTTTTCAACTTTATGCATGGTTTTCTTTAGAAACATTCAAACACTTTAAAATATCAGTTTTATTTTTCACTAGTTTAAGTTAATGGTTTTCAACACATGCTTATGAAAGGGTGGATCTAGGTTCTATCTCAAAAATGTTTAAGAAAGGGAAAACAAAGTGTTTATGTGTCAACCCGACCCATTTTGACCCGTTCAGGTAGTGATGATTGAAAAGAAAGTTTTATTATGATATTGTTTTTTATTATGTTCTTCGCCTCGACCCGACCTGAACAACGACCGACCCGAAAAATTTGAACACCGAAAATATGGGACCCCATTGGCAAAAAATCCTGGGTCCGCCACTGCTCGTTGTCATGACCAAGTTAAAGCTCAGAAAATGATAATGCATGTTTTATTGTATGTTTTGTTATGGTCAGAAGATTACAATTTCATATATTTAAGTACAAATAAACCGTAATTATTTTCAAAGTCCAAAAAGTAAACGGTAGCTATGGAATTGAAATATATGCATACTGAAATTAAAATGCATCCTAATAGTATATACATGCTAGCTCTACCTGGTTTTACGTCATGAATTATTGGATTTTTAAAATCGTGTGCACCGTTTTCCTTTGAAAATTGCATTTTTTGGTAGATAAATAGACACCATGATAGGGTGTTTGATCATATAACAATTACAATTGCTAGAGTGATGAAAATATGGCAAAATGAAACAAGTAGAACATAAATTGATTAACAAGGGAGTTCAGTGCTTCAGTGATCATACTTAAAACAAAAGTTGAAGTTCATGATATTGTGATTCTATGAATTCTGTAGTAGAATAGCAAGCTACTCTAGATCAGATATATAAAAAAGCTCGAAACAAGCCGAGCCCGGGCCTCTAATAAAGCTCATTTAGTTATTGAGCCAGAGTTCGACCGTTGTTTGAGAAGCTTGTTTAGGCCCGTCGAGGTATTTCTAACTCTTACCTCTTTTAGACTTCTATATATATAAATTTCACACTGCACAACCGAGCTTTGGCTCGTTTAAGGTACTAGACAAGCTTAGAAAAAGAGCTCGAAGCTCAAGTTTGAGTAGGAGATCGGTCGGGCACGGGTAGGCTCATTTACAATTCTTACATTAAACTTAACCTAAATTCTTAGCAATTAAAACTTGTAATAATTCCACAACTTGATCCAATAACAAACCAACCCTAATTATTATCCAACACAAAAGTACCTGATCAAATTCTTTGATGTAATCCGTGGAGCCTTAATAGCAGCACCAATTAAACTACTCCCAGTAATATAAATCCCCCTAAAAAACCAACAGATCATTAACACTATCAATTTACCTAAAAACCCAGATCAAATGAAACATCGAAACCCTAACCAAGCAGCACCGAGGACAGAAACACCGATGGAAATTGCGATACCGATAGCGGAAAACGTGTACGGTGAGATTTTGACTAAGGCTCGAGCCCATGAGCTTGATGCTGTGGCTATTACTGCAGCTTCTGACATCTTTAGGTGCGGAAGATGATTGATAGTTGTGATGGGATGTACCACGAAGAACAAGTTATCGGGTTGGCTGTGAATCTGCTCTAACGGGTCGGGTCACTGGGTTGTAACCTTTGGGCTTTGTTTCAAAACTTATGGTCTGGGCTTGAAGCCTTGAAGTCTTTTTTATTTATTTTAATGGATATTTTGCTTTAAGAAAATTTAAATAGCCGAGACACTCCTACCTCCTAACTAGGGGTATTCAGGAAATTAAAAAAAAACCGAAACCGAAACTCGAATAATCCGATTTAAATTCTTATTCAGATTCGGATAGGGATTTCAAAAAAATTCGGATAGTTGGATTATTTGGATATCCGAATAATCCTAATAAATAACATGTATTTTAAGTATTTGAAGTTCGGCTTTATTTGTGTACTGTTTTTATTTTTTAGAATGATGTTGGATTATGGATTTAATTAGTCTTTTGTTTGTGTACGTTTTATTTTAATTTTCCGGTTTTGTACTTTTATTTAATTAGACGTTTGTTTGAATATTTGTTATACAGTTTATTTCGGGTTATTCGGATTATCCGAATCTGATTCGAATCCATTTGAAATCAATTCGGATCGGATAGGAACACCCCTAATTCGGATCGTATTGGATTTCGGATAGGGTCCTAAAAGTTTTAGATCCGAACAATACGAGCCGAATAATCTGTTATCTGATCTGATGAACACCCATACTCCTAAGTCCTAACTTTAATCTTTATTTTCAAAGGGAGGTCATGACAAAATAGTCATCGGTTATTTACGCTTGATTTTCACTCAATTTCGCTCGTAATTATGACTTTGAACGATATAAAACTTACAAACAAAATCGAGTAAAAATTAAGTGTAGAACTATAATAATTTTGCTATTAAGATTGTCTTGGTAACTAACACTGGTCAAATATCATTGACAAATAGACAATAGATTGGATTATTATATAATCCAACAAGTTTGAGGCCCGTGTATTACACGGGTAATAGATGAAAATTTCAAAATTACGCCATTAAGTAAAATACAGTCAACAACACAATTATCATATACTGTTAAAACAATGACAATTTATATTAAAATTACAAGAATTACAAAACAATAATTTTACACAAATATACTACAAATTAATAAAAATTTCTTTATAGTTTACATTTGTGGTTGTATTGATTAATACCTTATTTATAAATAATCAGTATCTTTTGTCCATGTATGCTTGGAACTTTTGATAAATCCATTCATAAATCTTAATAAAACTCTCGCATTAGTCAATATACATTCTTCATATAAATGTAATTGCTAGGATAAATGAAAAAGACATACTAATGTTAAAGTTCAGCTAATGAAAACATAATGTAGATAGATAGATATGGTAGGAAACTTATATCGACATGTTACTTTTGATTGCTTATTTGTATTTGATGTGTTATGGCAACGGATCCATAGACAGACTCCATCTACCCACTTTTAGAACGTAATGTTAAAATTTGTTATCTATCATCGTTTATTGTTTAGATTATTCATTAACAAGAAACACAATACAGTATTATATAGTTCAGTTAAATGTTGTGTATCGAACTATCGATACATGCATTTTTAAAAAATAAAAAATCAAAGAAGATTATAAACACAGAATTTTCTAATCGTATATTATAATACGATAATGCTCAAGACCACATAGTTTGTAAATTAACAAAAAAAAAAGATGTTTAAAACCTTTGTGTTTCCTATGTAAATGAGTTTCTAATGATACGCAAAGACAAAGCCACTAATATTCATAAATGCGTCTTGACATTTTTTTAACAATGTTATTTGTTACCGAAAAACTCACAGGACCCATTAATGTCTTACTTATTACGTCTCAACTCTTTTTTATCATAATCATCGTGTTTTAGCATCCAACTCATTTGATAGAATAATCATCTAAACAAATGAAGTGTGCACGCTTCTTGGACGTGGACGGTGGACTTGTAAAATGTCAAAAGGAAAACTATATGACCTTGTATAAAAAGTCAATATCATACCACATTTATTTTGGGTTTTGGCCACCTTTAGGGGTTCGTGGAGTGAGGTCTACCGTCAGATAGAAAAGGACCACTCGTCACGTGCATCTTAGTGTCCGCATAAAATTCATTGCACCACCTCTCCACTATATACAATTCTTGAAATCGAAATTTCTATTATAGGGATTAGAAATTTTTTGGGTTGATAATCATTTGACTATTTTTACATAATTTTTTGTCGGTATGGTTTCGTTGTTCAGGTTTGTGTAATTGTTATATAAATTGTTTTTGTTCTGGTTTGTTCGTTCCAGTCGGGTCAAATCGGGCCGAGTCATATATATATATATATATATATATATATATATATATATATATATATATATATAAAGATAATCATATAAAATATCATATAACCCAAAAAAGTGCATGAAACTTTATTTGAAATGCATCGTTAAAATACAAAATATCTAAAGTTGTTTTCGATTGTTTTTGTTTTTTGAAACATAGTTTGACACTAATAAGCAAGTCTTTCTCAATAAAATAAATTGTTTAAATCTTATTACCCATTTAGTTACGTAAATTAGACTTCACATACTTCGTCGCCGAAAAGCATCATTTAGCTTGCGGTTGTGATGGATGATACAAGAGCTAATTTCAATAAAAGATATATAAATGCAAATGAGGTTTGTTGTGACTTATATTCTAGACCGACGCATCGAACGATTATTGTGGGTGAAAATATAATAATATTTTTGGTCTCAACCAAGGGTGGATGGCTTGAAGACCAATACATGCTAAACTAGTATAAATAGATGTATTTGTTAATTTGTCTAGGATGAGTGTATTGTGTATTTTGTGAGATCTAGGGTTTTATCCCTATGAGAGAGCCGCCGCCTCCGGGATAAACTCTCCCGGAGGTGGCTGATCTTTATTGTATGTATGTGTGTATGTATGAATGCTACTTGTGACAATCTTTTGACTAATGAAATCATACTGCCATATTTCTTTATGTTTGTGTTTCGACTACATATATGTGTTCATCCAGTTTATTGTTCATTGTAATCGATTCAGGCTCTCTCCCAAACACCACTCATTCGTCCAAAACACCTTTCAAGAGTGAATATGTTCGATCCTTGCTCAGATCCGAGCTCCACCGTTAATAACAACCATTATTCACGCTTCGGCACCGGGGCTCGGGTCTTGTCAGTTGGTATCAGAGCTGAGGTTACCGAATTGTTCAAACTAACCGTTGAATCAGATTCATCTCGCTCTTGAATCCACCATGGACGTTAAACCGATGAAGTTTATTGAAAATTTTTTTAGGGTTTTGAAATTATTTGATGATTTGGGTAAAATTTATGTGGATTGATGTTTAGGTTGATGACTCGTTCGGAGATTCAACATCAATTTCATGTTTATTTGGTCATATCGGTCCAGATCTGATGTAACAGTGATTTTAGCTCGTTTTGGGGCAAAACTATTCTTGAAGATGATTTTCATATCTGTAAAGGCTGTTGATAGATTGAAGATAGATGGTTGATATTGAGATGACTGGGATATTGCTACAACGATTATTTTCAGATTACGAAGCTGGATTTTCGATCTGAAAGATAAGGGTTTTCTATGCTCATTATTTGTTTTTGATATAAATGTATTGCTCGAACAGTAAATGGTAATATTGAAAAACATTGCTACCGGTACAATCTGATATGTAAAAGCCAAGAATGAAAATTTACTAGGAGCAATATAATCATTGTCTGTAGCAGTAGATGGAAGATACAACATGAGTATGCAAGCAGGTTCTGCATTGGAAATCAATGATTGATGATGCAGAAAAGAAGTTTTGATGTTTCGAGCATATAAGAATGGTCTCGAGTATCTAAAATGACTAAGTGTTGCTTCGAGCACAAAATGTGTTTTTCTCAAGCACATTTTTTGTCTCGAGCACAGCTTATCTCGAGCACATCAAGTTTGGATTCGAGCACATGAACCCCGAGCACATTCTAGTTTATCTCAAAACAATCTATCTTTTGGTATCGAGCACACTTTGTTTTACTCGAGCAAACCTTCTTCGAGCACACTCTTGCTCCTGAGCATGCTCATGAAAAGAAAAGAAAGATACAAAGTGTTTTTCTCGAGCACACTTTTGCTTTTGAGCATCTTGGGTAAAGAAAAGAAAAATACAAGTGTTTTTTCGAGTACACTTTTGTTTTTAACCATGCTCGAGTAAGCACAAGAAAAATACAAGTCTTTTTCTCGAGCACACTTTGTCTCGATCACATTTTTAACCATGCTCGAGTAAGCACAAGAAAAATACAAGTCTTTTTCTCGAGCACACTTTGTCTCGATCACACCTTTGCTCTCGAGCATACTCGTATTAAAAAAAATATAAAAAAATGAGTATGCTCGTGAACAGATAATCCATGCTCGTGAATGAATTACAAGTTTTGAAGAAACTTTTGAAATATTTGGTGCTGTTGACCGTTTGACCAAGCTGATCTTTACGGAAGATATATAGGAGCATTTTGGTAAATATTATCCAATCATCAACAAGCAAAATGAAATCAAAGCCTTATCAATTTTTCACGACTTTATCAAAGAGCTTTACAAGAAGTGTTGACCAAGCTTATGGATTTAATCACTTATGAGTGTCAACCAACATAAGGTTTTGTTTATCTTTGTTTATTACAGAATCAACAATCTTGATAAGGATGGTCAAGATTGTTTCACCCACACTTGATTTGAAGACACAATTTTTAAAGATAATTGCAACGAAATTGAGGGAGTAAAGATTCTTGAATTTCATTGCAAATTGCTTGCTTCAAATCAAGTGAAAAGACTCAAGTTAAGGAAAAGTTGATCAAGATCAAAAATCCAAGATTCTTTAGAGATGTTTCATTGTTTGTGAGTTTTCAGATTTCCTAGTATGGTTGAGAAGATAGAGTCATCACTAGTAACATGGTGAACAGATGATCAGTAGAGTTTAACCTCCTATGAAAACACTCACTTGACAATCAAGAACGGGTTATGGCTGAATTGAATGCTATCTTGATTCAGGGGAAGGTTTGAATATGAGTTACAAGGGAAGACATGGGTTTGAAGAATGGAAGATTCTTTGATGATCACATTGAGTTTATTTCTTTTTGTGATGACCTTGTTACTTGAAGTTGATCTTTGAAGTTCAAAGCCTCGTTCATATGGCCATACAAATGTATCCAAATGTGATATAGGAGAAATGATCTAAAATGAACAACGGGAGAAGCTTAACGTGAGGGGGAGAATTTCAACGAAAGACAACAGGTTTTTGAGGTGTTCATGGAAGAAATTCGATGGTATCGGTCTAAGGGGGAGATTGTTGGGACTTATATTCTAGACCGATGCATCGAATTATTATTGTGGGTGAAAAATATAATAATATTTTTGGTCTCAACCAAGAGTGGATGGCTTGAATATCAAGACATGCTAGACTAGTATAAATAGATGTATTTGTTAATTTGTCTAGGATGAGTGTATTGTGTATTTTGTGAGATCTAGGGTTTTATCTCTATAAGAGAGCCGCCTCCTTTGGGATGAGCTCTCCCGGAGGTGGCTGATATTTATTGTATGTATGTGTGTATGTATGAGTGTTCTTTGTGACAATATGTTGACTAATGAAATCATACTGCCATATTTCTTTATGTTTGTGTTTCGATTACATATATGTTCATCTAGTTTATTGTTCATTGTAATCGATTCAAGCTCTCTCCCAAACACCACTCATCCGTCCAAAACACCTTTCAAGAGTGAATACGATTCGATCCTTGCTCATCCGAGCTCCATCGTTAATAATGACCATTATTCACGCTTCCGCACTGGGGCTCGGGTCTTGTCAAAGTTGGTGAGTAAAACAATGTGTATAGAAAACATAACATTTTCTTTTAAGATTAAACTCTTAATTCAATTAACTCACCCGACATATTACATGCGTCATCGTAACATTTTTTTTAATTAAATTAAATGTAAATTGGGTTGGAAGTTTGAGACTTAGGCTTAAAATTTTGATATAGATTGATGGATATTTGGCTTAAATTTGTATTAAAATTGTTTATATTAACTCAAATTTTATTAGATAAATTATTTTTATACATTTATATAATTATAATTGTTGGACTCGGTCTGCCCAAGACACATATTATAATTGATGTGGCTAGTACGTTATGATCCAAATCGGGTCATACCCAATAACAAGCTAGACAAATATCCCCACACTTATTCTGTTTTCGTCCCTGAAAAAGTCTCATTGCAATGGGATCAGAATCGGAGAAATTCAGTCTTACAAAACGTATAGGTTATCTTAAAATTTTAGAACAACACAAAAACTGCGATCATTGATATTGTTGTCCACATAAACCCATGCCTTTATCTTTACCGAGACAAGTAAGATCCAACTATTATTATTTTGTATATAATCTAGTGGAACCCACAGTCAAGACCCGTTTTATTTTAGATTTTACCGAATCAAACCACCCCAACTTGACTTAAACCTCATAAATAGCAGATTCAGAACATTGATGCACATTTATCATGAACAGCTAAGACGTTTAAGGATATTGTTTATCCACCTAAATTTAAACATCAAAGTCTACCAAGCAGCCATTAGATACAATTAAGGTTCAATTATTCAACTAACTAGCTAGTGTTCCCTACTACATGACATACCCCCGTTATCAAGCAACACCTCGGATCCATTACCACCCGTGATGTTACAAGTTTCCACATGTCGGTTTACATACGCCGTGTCTCTAGTTGATCCTGTTCTTAATGGTAAGGGACACAAGTAAGAGGACCACGTATGACTAACAGAGGGATGATCACTGGATCATCAAGATTTTACTTCACTGTAATTGATGTAAGTGAGTGTAATGATTGCAGTGACTGTGGGTTTATGCTTAAAAACTTTTATTTATTTATACATCCGAAGATACCCAGATAAACGAGCGTAAAATGACCCGTGGTCTCTGAACCCGAGGCATCCCATCAATACAGGATTTAAGGCTATAAAACCATACGCCTATGAAGTGTTAACCACTAAAACTAGAAGTGCAAGTTTTAAACTTTATATCACCGACTACACGGCATACTTTAACGTTTAAACATATCCAAGCATCGTATGATAGCATATTCAGATTTCTATAAATTCATAATTTTCTACAATCGAACTAAAAATGAGGCTTGAGTATGGCCTGACCTTTCATCTCGTATTTTATACAGACTCAACATGTTTCCCACCAAAAATCATATTATATTGTTTAAAACCAACTATCAAACTACCCTTTCATTCTCAAGGTTGAGCCTACCGATACATCCCAAGTTAAGTGCGTGTTCTTTAATTATCTTATTATTAGTAGTTTGAAAAACCGATTCTCGATAAATATCCTCATCTCCCATTTAAATGCAAAAAAACCTAATTCAAAGGACATTTTTCAAAACTTTTTTTTAATATAATTAAAAACTAAAACGAAAAAAACAACATATGTTTTCGCATCCCCACACTTAAAATTTGCATTGTACTCAATGCAGAGACGGAAACACGACTCAAAATTTTAAAACAAAACAAAACCTAAAAAATTACAAAAATAAATAAATGCAAAACAAAGCTAAAAATTTAAAACTAAAAACTATAAAATAAAGTAAAAAGGAAAAGACGTAGCTGGTAATATGCGAGTGAAATATGACGCTAAAGTCTTCTTCCATAAATTCCCTCCAATTCCGAACGTGCTCAACAACCAGTAGCTCCTTTCTCTCGTACACTAACGGAATCGGCAACAATACAAACAATATCTAAAAATTCATCTTATCAACTTGATAGATATTAATCATTCAAAGTATGTAACCAGATCAACCAACCCAACAATAAACATGAATAAAAGCAGCAAATAAATAATTATAAAAGTATACGGCTCCTTCTGCTCCATCCTCACAATTGAATTTTTCATTAGACTTCAAGGGGATCTTCTCTCTCACACTATCTTCCTTCAAAACTTAAAAACAAATAAAAACTACAAGAAACTACGTTAGTGACTCAAGGAAAAATAAAAATAAAATAGAAATAAAAATAGGAAAGAATATAAAAACTCTACACTTGAGTTTTCACTCAAGATCCACATGTGACAATTCAGTGCGACGGATCAAGAGGAGATTCCTCCATTTCGATTGATTCATCCGGCCTCCAAGGTAGTGCTTTAAGTGATGACTGTTCACCTTCCAAGATGTTCCATTATCCGGATTCTCCAACTCCACCACTCCATACGGGAAAAGTTCCTTCACCAAGTACGGTCCCGTCCACTTCGATCTCAACTTTCCTGCAAACAAATTCAAACGAGAGTTAATAATAATACCTTATCGCCTTTCTTGAACTCTTTGTCGCCTTCCAAACGTCGATCGTGTAGAGCTTTCGTTTTTTCTTTGATGTTCAATGATCGAGAATTTGCTGCATCCTGAAGCTCCACTAACTCATGAATCTGAAAGTACCTTTTTCTCTCGGCTGCGATAAGATCAACATTCACCATCTTCAATGCCCAAATCACACGATGTTCTAATTCAACCGGAAGATGACAAGACTTACCATAAACAAGCATAAATGGTGTAGTACCCAACGGAGTCTTGTGTGCAATTCGGAATACCCACAACGCATCATCTAATTTCTCAGACCAATCTTTCCGCCTAACCCCAACCGTCTTCTCCAAAATCCTCTTCACCCCTCGATTTGCATTCTCGACTTGACCATTTGTTTGAGGGTGATAGGCGGTGGAGGTACGATGAGTAACCCCATAATGAGCCAACGCTTTCTCCATGATGGAATTACAAAAATGGGTGCCTCGATCACTAATAATAGCTCTAGGAGTACCGAAACGAGTAAACAACTTCTTCAGGAACCTCACAACTAGAGGCGGGCAAATAAACCAGTTAACCGAACCGACCCGAAAACTGAACCAAAACCGAACCGGTTTGAAACCGATTATGTAGAAACCGGTTTGGAACTGAATGAAACCATAGGTTTGGAACCGGTTTGTAATTTTCTCCACCAAAACCGGGTCCAAACCGGTTAACCGAATCGAAACCAGCCAAAACCGAGCAAAAACCGGTCAAAACCCGAACCGAAACCGATCATAAATCGGTTTTAACTTTTGTTGACCAAACCGAACCGGTTTTAACCCGAACCGGTTTAAATTTTAAACCGGTTTGTGCACCTCTACTCACAACAACCCATGCATCATTTGTGGCCAACGCTTGGGCTTCCACCCACTTCGACACATAATCAATAGCCACCAAAATACACTTACTACTGTTCGACGTTGGAAATGGTCCCATGAAGTCGATGCCCCAAACATCAAAGATTTCAAGAATTTGTATGGGTTTTGAGGCATCTCATTTTTGGATGAAATGTTACCTGTTCTTTGGCACACATCACAAAGCTTCACAAACTCTTCAGCATCTTTAACAACTGTCGGCGAATAGAACCCACTATCAAACACCTTCTGTGTGGTAGCATGCGTACCATGATGACCTCCGGTCAACCCTTTGACGGGCGACCCGTAGGAAAGCAACTAAGTGATATAAAAGATATAATTATGCTTACGGGATTAAGTTAACTTCGTGGAATTAGTTGAGTACAGTTGCTCATGTGTTTGCAGGTTTGAGGAGCTAGAGAGTGGTGTTACGAGAACACAGGCGAAAACGATGAAGGAAACAGAGCTGGAACGCGAGAGATACGAAGAAAACAAGTCGCGGGAATGAGCCCCACCGTGGACCACGGTCCACTTGATGCAAACTTTCCAGAGCCCACCGTACCGTGGAGAAGAAAGGGAACCGTGGAGGTGACCGTGGCCCACGGTCCACACCGTGGCCCACGGTCATGCTGGGATAACTGTTGACTTTTGGTCAACCGTGGACCACGGTTCACACCGTGGCCCACAGTCCAGGGCGGAGACATTATTGCATGTCTTTTAATAAGCCATTTGGGAGTGTCTTTTGGACTACCTTTTTTCACCTTGGCCGGTCTAGAGGCGATTTTGGAGAACAAAAACATTATTTTGGGTCTTGTATTGATTTGTTTTATGGCTTGGATTATGATAAAAAAGTTGCTTGATGCAAAGATGATCTCCCGAACCATGAGTGGCTAGTTACTTCGGTATTTCTCTCGGGATGTAAGGTTATTTGCAAAACACTTTTGTTTCTTGTTCTTGAACTTGGATTGATTATCTAAATGCTATGTTAGTATGATCTTGTGCTTGTGTGATTGTTTGTAGCTTGTCCATATTGTTTCTATCTAGATTTTAGCCATATGTTCTTGATGTCGTTGGCAATCGAGATTTAGTGGAAAGAACTAGGGAGAATAGTATTGATTGATTGATTAAGTAGCAACCTCGCATTCTAGAAATCCGAGTACTTAGTTCTTGATTAATCACAACAATTGCATACACACAAAACCGAGATATTACGGTTTATCCGTTGAACGTTAACAAAAGTGTTGAATAATAACCCGAACCCCGAGAGGAATGCTTGTTTAATTTATCGTTTACAACTTTCGAGTTAGTTTATTTTAGTTTATAAAATCAAATCAAAACCAACTTGGAAATTACTTTTCTGTCATTTACATTTATATTAGTTTAATCGTTAAGCTACTTCTTAACACATTTTCCATAAACTCCTCGTGTTCGATACCCACTTACCGCTATCTATTTAGCAGTATATGGTTTAAGTTTGAGTGAGCCTTCGACTTCACGTCAAATTTTGGCGCCGTTGCCAGGGAGTAGTGCGCAACGTGTGTTACTCTTGTAGTTGTTTGTTTAATTGTTATTGTCAGTTTTACGCGGGTTGTGCTAGTGTGCATGTATCTATAGGTATATGGATACGCGAAACTCTCGGTCTTCATCACCGTTAGTTTTTGATTTGGAAATTGAACGAACTGCGCGTCAGAATCGGATTATTCAAAGGGAGAACAAGATTCTTAGGTCACCAAGCATGGCTTCGGGTCATTCAGTACCACCTACACCACCACCCGTCAATCCAGAAAATCCTCCTCTCAATGAAACCGTTACCACTCCAAATCCTACTAGTGAGCCCACTTCGACCGTGTTTAGCTTTCACCATCTAACCTTCCACCCTTGACTAATTTCAAGCCCACTCAAGGACAATCATCGAACTCACAACAACAATCACCTTTCCAATCTCAACAAAACCCGTCTTATAATCAACCGTACACGTTACCACAAGACCCACCCATCATCCATACTTCACCGGGTCTTAGGTCGGGCCTGCATTCATTTGGCGGGACACGTTTTGGTGATAATAGCGAAGGGTATGAAGAGTATGAAGAGGGGTATTCAAGTGGGGGCGACGGAAATCAAGTAAGGGTGTAAGGTCAATTTGGGTATGTTCCGCAACAACAAATGCAACAATGGGGTGGGCCACATGTCAATCAAGCACCATTGCAACAAGTTCAACCATTGCAACAAGTTCCTCCACAACCTCATTATCAACAACCTCAACAACCAATACCTCAACCTCAATTCCAACAATATCCACCACCAAGGCCCATGTATAGGCAAATGGGTCAACCGAGAATACCAATGGGGGTACTGAGAAGGCATGTGAGAGAGATGGCGAGGGGAATCGAAGCTCACTTTCGACCAATCATTATAAACAACCCATCTCCGATGGTCATTCTTCAACATCAAAATGGAAGAACATTTGAGGTTAGAACCAACGCACTCCAAAATACAAGGGTTTAGCAACCGAAGAACCTTACTTCCATTTGGAGGCATATGACTCGATTTGCAACACGATCGGGGGACAAGGTTTTTCACCGGATGAGGTTAAGTTGGTGTTATTCCAATTCGCGTTAGAAGATAAGGCAAAAAGATGGTTTTACACCTTGCCTTCCGCATCAATCTATACTTGGGCCGAGATGCAACAAAGGTTCTTGGAAGAGTTTTACACGGCCCAAAAGACGAATGATGCAAGAAGAAGTTTGAGAAGCTTCCAACAACAATCGGGTGAGATGTTTCATGAAGCCTTTGAGCGATTCAACATGATGATCAAGAATTGCCCTCACCACGATATTGCTCTTTGGGAATTGTTGAATGCTTTTCATGAGGGGTTGAGTACAAAAGATGAACATGACTTAATGTCAATCACAAATGTTACATTTGGTACAAATTATGAACAAGATGATTGGGCATTCTTGGAACAAATGTCGGTTACATCGAAAAGAAAGGCTCAAACCGCAAGAAGAGTAAGACCGGCTACCTCGAGACCACAAGTGCATGCGGTTAACAATGAAGAACCTCAAGTCTCCAATCAAGTATATGATGTATGCACGAGTTTTAATGCATTGGCGCATGCAAGTGAAATGTGTCCCGGTGTGGATGGGCAAGTCGAAGTGGTGAATGCAATTCAAGGTCAAGGGGGTGGTTGAAACTACAACATGAATTCAAACACCTACCACCCCGGGTTGAAGAATCATCCCAATTTTCGATATGGCAACCCATCGACTCAAATCAACCCTATCTTCCAAGGGACTTCTCAAACCCATTTTGTCCCTCGTCAACAATATTTCAATCAAGGGAATGCTCAAGGTGGGAACAATCAAGGAAGTTAAAATCACTTTAAGGGAACGGGTGGAGGTCAAATCGGGTCTTCGGGCCAAGGTGCATCAAGTGGGAATGAGGTAATGGATATGCTGAAGTCAATGCAACAAGACATGCAGAAAAGGAATCAACTTGATGAAGCCCGAATGCAAAAGGACGAAAGTCGGGACAAGGCCATCCAATCATTGACCACTTAAATGGGTCAACTAGCAACCGTGGTGGCGGAATTAAAGAAAAACAAAGGTAAATTGCCAAGAGACACCAAGGTAAACCTTTCTCATAACTCGTCTCGTAATGTTCCTATTAATCATGTTAGTGTGTTGAGAAGTGGTAAAGAGTATAAGGCGAATTTGTCGTCGGATTTGGTTGATGGGGAAGTTGAGGATATCACGGGTATAGAAAGTGATGATGAAGAAGTTGAAATTAATAAACCCACTAAACATGTCACTTTTGAGAAACCAACCCAAGCCTCGGGTCAAGCCCAAAATTTAAATGACAAAAATAAGGTGGTGGAGTCAAATGTAATTCCATTTCCTTCGGCTTTACTTGACCCAGGCAAGAAAAATGTGATTTCAAAATGGGGTCCTCAAAAGGAGGAAATGTGGGAGGTGTTTAAGAAGGTTAAAGTAAACTTACCCTTACTTGAAGTAATAAAACAAGTGCCCGCTTATGCAAAATTTTTGAAAGAGTTGTGCACTCAAAAGAGGCAACAAAAAGTGCCTAAACGGGTGGACTTAACCGAGCGGGTAAGTGCGGTTTTAAAGGATATCTCCCTTATAAGCTTCAAGATCCGGGAACACCCTTAATTAACATTCAAGTAGGTGATTTTTTAATGTCAAGGGAGTTATTGGATCTTGGAGCTGGGGTGAGTATTCTTCCAGGGGGTTTGTATGTCCAATATGACTTTGGTCCCTTAAAACGTGTGGAGACCACGGTTGTATTAGCCGATGTGTCTCATAAACTCCCCCGTGGAATCGTACGGGATATGATTGTGAAGGTAGAGGAATTTTATTATCCCGTAGATTTCTTGGTTTTGGATTATTCATCTGGTGATTCAAGTCAACAACAAAATGTTATCTTGGGTCGACCATTCTTGAACACGGCTCATGCCATCATTGATTGTAGGTTTGGTACTGTTGACATGGCATTTGGCAACCGGAAAATGCGTTTAAATGTTTTCACTAACGTTGCTAATTCTTTGAGTGGTGAAGAGTGTTTTTTGGCAGATTTTGTAGATCATTGTAATCCTCATGAGTATGATGAGGATTGTATGGAAGCTTGTATTTTTGATGATTCTGAACAGGTACATGTGTGTGCGTTGCAGATGGAGGAGCACAAACAAAATGCCTTAGCTTTGCAAGAGAAAAGACCACCATGGACACATCAAATGGAGAGCTTGCCAAAGGAAATCAACTCAGACACAAAACCATCCTTGGAGTGTCCACCAAAGGTGGAGTTGAAGGAGCTTCCAAGTTACTTGAAGTATGTTTTCTTAGGAGAGAATGAAACCCTCTCGGTTATCATTGCTTCTAATTTGGAGGAAGTTCAAGAGCAGGCATTGGTGAAGGTGTTGGAAGCACATAAAGCGGCCATTGGATGGACGCTTGCATATTTGAAAGGTATTAGTCCTTCTATTGTTATGCATAAAATAATTACAGATGAGGAGGCTAAACCAACACGAGAAACTCAAAGACGATTGAACCCGAACCTGCGGGAAGTGGTGAAAAAGGAGGTGATCAAGTGGTTGGATGCGGGGATCATTTATCCTATTTCCGACAGTGCGTGGGTGAGCCCGACACAGGTAGTGCCCAAAAAAGCCAGTATCCAGGTAATAAAGGATGATAATGGTGAACAAATCGCTACCCGACCGGTAACCGGGTGGCGAGTGTGCATCGATTATAGAAAATTAAATACCGCCACCTCAAAAGATCATTTTTCGTTACCATTCATTGATCAAATAATTGAAAAGCTTGCGGGGCAAAAATATTATTGTTTTTTGGATGGGTATTCGGGGTATAATCAAATTGCAATCCATCCCGATGACCAACACAAAACCACTTTTACTTGTCCATATGGCACCTTTGCTTTTTGACGGATGCCATTTGGATTGGGTAATGCCCCTGCCACTTTTCAAAGATGTATGATGAGCATATTTTCGGACATGGTCGGGGATTCAAGTGAAGTTTTCATGGATGACTTTTCCATTTTTGGCTCAACCTTCGAGTCTTGTCTCAATGATTTAGAAAAATTTTGAAAACGATGTATCGAGACAAACTTGGTTTTAAGTTGGGAGAAAAGTCATTTCATGGCGCAAGAAGGTATTGTGTTGGGTCATGTGGTGTCAAGTAGGGGGATGGAAGTCGATCAAGCAAAGATAAAAGTAATTTCATCATTGCCACCCCCGAAAATGTTAAAGGGGTGAGGTCGTTTTTGGGACATGTCGGGTTCCATAGAATATTTATTAAGGGTTTTAGTGTAATTTCAAAACCCTTATGTAATCTTTTGTTGAAGGATGTCCCTTTTGAGTTTACTAATGAGTGTTTGCAAGCGTTTGATAGTTTGAAGAAAAAGTTAGTGCAGACACCAATTTTGCAATCACCGGATTAGTCAACACCATTTGAAATCATGTGCGATGCGAGCGACAAGACGGTGGGAGCGGTTTTGGGTCAAAGAGTGGACAAAAGGCCGGTGGTGATTTATTATGCGAGCAAGACTTTATCCGAGGCAAAATTGAACTACACCACCACCGAAAAGGAGTTGCTTGCGGTGGTGTATGCCTTAGATAAGTTTCGCTTATATATTTTGGGGAGCAAAGTTGTGGTGTACTCGGATCATAGTGCGGTGCGGTATTTGATGGAGAAGAAAGATGCAAATCCGCGTTTTATTTGGTGGGTGTTATTGTTGCAAGAGTTCGATCTTAAAATTCGCGACAAGAGGGGATGCGAAAATGTCGTGGCCGATCACTTGTCAAGAATTACCCTTGAGGGCGTTGATGATCCGAAAGAGATAAATGAAATATTTCTGGATGAATAGTTGCTTGTTGTTTCGACCGCACCGTGGTATGCCCATTATGTAAATTATTTGGCCACGGGTGCGATTCCGGAATATTGGTCCAAGAAGAGAAGGCAACAATTTGTAGCCCAAGTTAAGCAATATATTTGGGATGAACCGGACCTCTTCAAGATTGGAGCGGATCAAGTAGTGAGAAGATGTGTACCCAAGAACGAAGTACAAGATATCTTGAAACACGCTCATTCATCGGCATGTGGGGGCCATTTTAGTGGCTCTAAAACGGGGTACAAGGTACTTATGTGTGGATTCTATTGGCCGACGATCTTCAAGGATGCTAGTGAATACGCTCGGCATTGTTTAAATTGCCAACGAATGGGGGGTATATCGAAACGGAATGAAATGCCTTTACAACCCATTTTAGTTGTGTACATCTTTGATGTGTGGGGCATAGACTTCATGGGCCTGTTTCCATACTCATGCGGGTACCTTTACATTCTTGTCGCGGCTGATTACGTGTCAAAGTGGATCGAAGCGGTTGCAACACGAACTAATGATCATTCCGTGGTGTGCAAGTTTGTTTAATCCAACATCTTCTCAAGATTTGGGATTCCCCGAGTTATCATAAGTGATGGTGGATCACATTTAAAGAATTTTGCATTTGGAAAATTGTTAAAGCGTTATGGTGTGAATCACCGAATTGCAACACCTTATCATCCTCAAACAAGTGGCCAAGTTGAAGTGTCGAATTGACAAATTAAGAAATTTTGATGAAGACGGTTCGGGTTGATAGAAAAGATTGGTCGACTAAGTTGGATGATGCATTGTGGGTTTATCGCACGACTTACAAGACACCGATTAGTACCACTCCGTATTGGTTGGTGTATGGAAAGGGGTGTCATTTGCCAATGGAGTTGGCTCACCGGGCATTATGGGCAATTAAGAGTGTTAATTTGGATTATAAGGAAGCCGGTGAGTTGAGAAAGTTGAAATTGAACGAGTTGGAGGAAATCCGGGACGAGGCATGTGAATGTGCTTCGAATTACAAAGAGAAATTGTAGAGGGTGCACGATGCCAAGATAAGGAAACGAACGTTTGAGGTTGGGCAAAAAGTGTGGCTTTACAATTCAAGACTCAAATTGTTCCTCGGGAAGCTCAAAAGCAAATGGATGGGCCCGTATTTGATCACAAGAGTCGGGAAGTTTGGTGATGTGGAGATTGAGGACGTGCAAAGTCAAGGTAAACAAGTTGTGGATGGCCATCGTCTCAAACCATACTTAGAAGGGAAAGATGTGAACATGCTTAACAATGACAAGGTGAGTTTCCTCTTAAGCTTACCGAACGGTTTCACCGCATAAAGGCCAAGGTATGTTGTAGGGTGTAAATAGCTTTTGTTAACATTGTTTTTAAAAGTTACCTCTCTCTCGTGGGAGTGTGTTCGAGTCAAGTGTGGGGAAGTTCTTAGGAATTTCTCTACCGTGTTGAGGACAACTCGGGATTTTCATGAGGGGTAGGGTAATTTTAGTTTTTGTTTTGTTTTAAGTATTGCTTAATCTTTAGTTTTCTTTTGTTGAAAAACAAAAAAAAAGGGTAAACCGTGGACCACGGTCTCAACCGTGTCCCACGGTCCTGTCATCGTAGCCCACGGTCCAGAGAGTCACCACGGTACGGTGCTCTCTGGAATTTCTGGAACAACATCACCGTGGACCACGGTCGCACCGTGGCCCACAGTCCCTCCTGGTTATTCGTTGACCTTGGTCAACCGTGGACCACGGTTCACACCGTGGCCCACGGTGCGCGCAGAACTGCTGCAGTTTGACGGGTGTTAAGGGCTTTAAACGAGTTTTAAAATTTTTTTACAACCATTTTGAACCACAAACTTCACCAACCTTTTTCTATACCTTCATATTCTATCTTTCAAACCCTAATTTCACCATCTCTTTCTCTCAAATTAACCCCAAAACCTAAACTTGTTAACCATTTTGTAAGTGAATTCGTGAAAGGATTAACAATACAACCCTCTTTCCTTCTCATTCTCAAGTGTTATCCCGTTTGTGAGTATTTGAATCCCAAAAATTTCAAAATTTTTGGGGGTTTCTTGTTTGCTCGTCAAGAATTACTTGTTATCATCCTAACACACCAACCAAGGTATGTATTTGTCAATTATTTGAATACATTGCAGAAATTGTTAGGGTAGTGTTGATTTGTGTAAACCCACTTGCTTGTTAGTGTTAATGGTTACAAATTGTAGTTGTGGATAAGAAATAAATTCTTGAAAGTGGTGATTTTTCATGGAAAAGTTGAAAAAACTAAGTGTTTATTGAAGATTTGTGACATTGGTTAATTATAATAACAAGTTGTTTATCCACAACTATGGTAACAAGCGAGTGTGGGGATGGACATATTGAATTAACTTGGTTGTCTTTGGTGGTTTGTGTGTATAGATTGGAAGGAATTCAGACAAGGGGAAAGGAAAGGTGGCATCTTCGAGTGGTCGGGCCGCCCAATCCAAAAGACAACGGTTGCGAGAGGAGCAAAAGCATGTTCAAGTGGAAGTCCCAAGGCCCGACTGGAGGGGTGGGGTACTATCGAGTTATGCTGTAGAATTGCAGCCGGAGTTATTCAAGGAAAAGATGAGCGGTATAAAAGAAAGACTGGAAGGGTTCATGTGTGAAAAGGAGGTGACCGAATCGGGGTTTGAAGCATTTGGCATATTCAACAAGTTCGAAGCTTTAGGTTGGGAAGCTGCTCTCCAGTGTTATGATGGACAGAGCGCGGTGTTGTATGACAAGGAAATTGAGGAGTGGGTATCTACCTTGAGGTGCCCACAGTTTAGGAAGGGTTCGGAGATGAAGTTGATCGGTACTATGGGTGGAACGACTGTGGAAATGTCCTTTGAAACACTCAATCAAGTTGCTCACTTCGACAGCAAGACGGCCAACTCATATGTATACCCGCCGGTCAAAGATTTGATTGACCATCCCGACAGAAGCCCACAATGGTATAATATACTATCGTCGGTATTGGCGGGGGGTAGAGGTACGGGGTCGAACCTTAAGAGGAGGGAGTTGAGGATTCAAGCTCAATTGTTGATGACGATATGTCTATCTAATGTGGTACCCCGCCGGAGCGACATTTCGGTAGTGAGAAACAGTGATATGCCGGTGTTGGCCGCATTGATGAATGGATAGCCGCGGATTTCCTTTCGCTACTTAGCCATGTTGAACATATGGACGAGTAGAGAAAGCAACAAGAGGAGGCTGATCCCGCACTGCCGATTGATCACAACAATACTGAAGTTGCATGGCGCCATTCCAACAGGCGCGGTTGGGTTGAAAAAGACGTTTATGGAACACAAATTAGATTCGTTGGGCCCGGGTTGGACTTATACAAAAAACGAACGGTACCATCAATTGAAGAACGACAGTGTGAAGTGGCGAGTGTTAAGGGAGGATGTTGAGCAGGAAGCGGATGAAGAACGAGAGGAAATAATAGAAGAGGGAAGTGACGATGATGAAATGGAGATGGTTGGTGATGCGAATGTTGGTGGTAGTGGGTCCCAACAAAGGGGTTGGGACTATTCTTCGGGTTACGCGTCATATGGAGACAATTGGGCCCACATGGGTTTGATAAACGAGGTGGTGGAGAAGCATCGGCCCTCCACTTTTGATACTTGGTCGAAGGAGACTCGGGCACTTTTCAACCACCAAACTTTCATGGGGGCGTATCATGAACGGGCCGAGAAAGAGAGGCACGACCGCAACGAGATGTGGAACCGTGCTCATGCCTATGCGCGCGAGCACGAATCAAACATGTAGTACATGGACGACAGGAACAGAAGAATGCATGAACAATGGCATGCAGGTGAGGAGGTCGTCCCAGATCCACCAAGTGTGGATTACACATCTATGCCACCATACGACGGCTCCATGCGATACCCCGAGCCTCCATTGCATCACTCCATGTGGGTGGACCCGATGCAATCGATGGCACCACCACCACCACCATTCGGGAAAGGGCAGCAGCGGCGGAAGTGGAGCGTTTAACTTTGGTGAATTTTCGGACTTCATGACCTCCATTTTCAGACCGCCACAACCGCCCTACTACTGATGAGGGTCTCGTCACACCAGGTGCATGTGTTTTTGTATATTCTGTACAGTTGTTTATTTTGTTTTCGGTTTAGTGTTTGGGTGGTAGGGAGGAGGATTGAATCTTTTGAGATCATGTTGCGGGTCGGAAGGAGGTGGTGTTTTTGTGTGTGTTTCTCAAAACCGTACCTTGGGGACAATGTATCCCAAGTGTGGGGATGAGGAATCTTTTTGAAGATTTAAAAAAAAAAGACAATTGAAAGAAAAACACCGGAAAGTGGTAAGATTGGCGGGGCAAAGTTTTGGTCCCCTTTCATGGTCATAATTCCCCCAAACCAAATTTGCTTAGCTATGTTAAAAAGATGGTCGAGTAGTATTCTAGGCAAGGTTAGCATGCTTTCGGTTTATCAAATCACATAACATGCCTACTGTCACTTGGGTATTTGGAAAACAAAGAGCGGTGACGAATTGGTAATTCTCCATTGGAACTTGTGCCATCAATGCACTTCGAGACCTTAGCTTGGCATAAATGCAAAAGTGATTGAGATACTTAGGTTAAAGCCTCGTCTCGGATGAGTGTGAGTGCGGGTTTTGGGGGTTGGGACTCATAAATTACATATATGAGCGTGGGTAATGAGAGGGGCGGGGGGTTGGTTCCTTTAGAAAACTTTGTTGGACCTATTCTTTTTATTTGATCAACCCTGATGTTAATTTACGAGACGATCCGGATTAGTAGGTATTTCTTTGTATTTGTAATTGTTATAGTACTAATCAATAGGAAGTATGAAGTATTATGTTTACTCCAAAAAAAAAATATGAAAAAAAAGAAAAAGAAATAAAAAGTTGATAGTCAATGTTCGAAGTTTGATGTAGTGAGTGTTGAGCTACAAGTTAGTAACGATTATAGTTGTTTATTTCATTGTTTACTTAGTTTTGATGTAATAAGCCGGATCGGATCGCCTGAGCCACTTTCAATATTCCCAATCCATACCCTTACACTTAGCCCCGTTATAACCCGTTTTAAGTCCTCTTGATTTGCATTTGTGTCAAAGCACGAGTAGGTGGAGATTTGACGGTGGTACAAGCGTATGCGAGGAGAATCGAGCATTATTTTGATATTCGGAATGGTCACCGATTAATGAGTTAATAGTGACGGTGTGTTATGTGTGAGTAAAGACCGAAAGCATGTTAAGGTTGACTAGAATCCTATGTTTTGAAATGTAATATCAAGTAAGTTAGTGCAAACTTCTAATTTTGTGGGAATAGGGTATGACTCGGGACCTCAACAGAGCCGGTCTTGTGGTTTGTTTGGTGGTGTGTTTTGAAAGCAATTGTGATTTAAAGTGTTGCTTGAGGACAAGCATCGGGTAAGTGTGGGAATGTGACGGGCGACCCGTAGGAAAACAACTAAGTGATATAAAAGATATAATTGTGCTTACGGGATTAAGTTAACTCCGTGGAATTAGTTGACTACAGTTGCTCGTGTGTTTGCAGGTTTGAGGAGCTAGAGAGCGGTGTTACGAGAACACAGACGAAAACGGTGAAAGAAACAGAGCTGGAACGCGAGAGATACGAAGAAAACAAGTCGCGGGAATGAGCCCTACCGTGGCCCACGGTCCGTATCGTGGACCACGATCCACCTGATGCAAACTTTCCAGAGTCCACCGTACCGTGGAGAAGAAAGGGAACCGTGGAGGTGACCGTGGCCCACGGTCATGCTGGGATAACTGTTGACTTCTAGTCAACCGTGGACCACGGTTCACACCGTGGCCCACGGTCCTGGACAGAGACATTATTGCATGTCTTTTAATAGGCCATTTGTGAGTGTCTTTTGGACTACCTTTTTTACCTTGGCCGGCCTAGAGGCGATTTTGTTATCTAAATGCTATGTTAGTATGATCTTGTGCTTTTGTGATTGTTTGTAGCTTGTCCATATTGTTTCTATCTAGCTTTTAGCCATATGTTCTTGGTGACGTTGGCAATCGAGATTTAGTGGAAAGAACTAGGGACACTAGTATTGATTGATTGATTAAGTAGCAACCTCGCATTCTAGAAATCCGAGTACTTAGTTCTTGATTAATTAAAACAATTGCATACACACATAACCGAGATATTACGGTTTATCCATTGAACGCTAACAAAAGTGTTGAATAATAACCCGGACCCCGAGAGGAATGCTTGTTTAATTTATCGTTTACAACTTTCATGTTAGTTTATTTTAGTTTATAAAATCAAATCAAAACCAACCTGGAAATTACTTTTCCGTCATTTACATTTATATTAGTTTAATCGTTAAGCTACTTATTAACACATTTTCAACAAACTCCTCGTGTTCGATACCCACTTACCGCTATCTATTTAGTAGTATATGGTTTAAGTTTGAGTGAGCCTTCGACTTCACGTCACCCTTCATGAATATTCTTGAGAATATCCCAACCTTCCTCTTTCGTCACACATCTCTTCAAAATCCGGTCACCACCAATCTTAAACAAGAACGGGCCATCTCACACATATCTATTCACATCCCGGAAGAACTTCCTCTTTTGTTGCGTAGTCATACCCTCCAAAACAAAACCATTAGCCAAATAATTAGCAAAATCAGTGAACCATGGCATACCTTGCTTCTCAACCGCAACAAAATTGATCGACTCGTGAGGGAATGTATCACCGATCTCCTCCTCACGTAACTCTTCTGCCACACCCTCGTTAAGCGATTTGCGGAAGCGTAAAATGGAAATGCAACAGATACAACTGGTATCAAATACATTGTTCATAAAGTAACATTACTAACTAATTTACAATATATTACATCGTTCTAATCTCTTTTACAAACTAGGTGATACAATCAAATCGGTTCTTCAATTACTTTACTTCTAACTCAAATGCCTACAACATCAATCATCAGTCAGACACGTAACGCACAGGAAATTACTTCTCATATCTGATTACCTAAAAAGCATATTAAAACAGGTCAACTACGAATAGTTGATGAGTTTCATAAGTTTAACGAAATCAGTTCTGCGTACCACACAGTCATAGTTTGTATGTACGCGCGTATGTAAAAATATGTATTTACGTTTGTATAAATATGTACAACCATATCCTTGTGTGTGCATATGCACACATGTAAGTTTATAATATAAATTCGAAATTTCGGTAAAATCGTGATTGTTTGTTCGTAGTACCTGTTTCCAAATTCCGTGTTTAACCAACCACTGTGGACCCCCTTTCTCCCACAACGGTTCCACATAAACTCAACCACTGTGGCCCCCCTTCCGCCCACAACGGTTCCGCGTTAACATCAACCACTGTGGTCCCCCTTCCACCCACAATGATTCCATGTAAACTCAAACATTATATAGTGTACACACAAATAATTAGTATATTCTACACATAGTATTTCCTACGGCTAATCACATAGCATGTATATAGACACATATACACATATAGTATTTATCACGTATCACCAAATACTGTGGCTCCCCATCCGCCCACAATACGCATAATCACATTATTTTCTTAACATTCATGTCATAATCAAGTTAGTTCGTTTAATAAGTTGCAGCAGAACTTGGCTCATAGGCCATACTCAACTTTAGTTTATAAGTTGCAGCAGAACTTGGCTCATAGGCCATACTCAACTTTATTTTAGTAAGTTGCAGCAGAACTTGGCTCATAGGCCATACTCAACTTTAGTTTATAAGTTGCAGCAGAACTTGGCTCATAGGCCATACTCAACTTTAGTTTAGTAACTTGCAGCAGAACTTGGCTCATAGGCCATACTCAACTTTAGTTTATAAGTTGCAGCAGAACTTGGCTCATAGGCCATACTCAACTTTAGTTTAGTAAGTTGCAGCAGAACTTGGCTCATAGGCCATACTCAACTTTAGTTTGTTACTATTGTGACCCCCCTTCCGCCCACAATAGCCTCATAATCATCACAGACCACGTTATCCCCATGGCCATTACAGACCACGTTGTCTCCCAAATTAGTTATGTTTAACATTACATATCGTGTTTGTATAAACATGTTCTCACGTGTAATTTCATTATGTTTTGCAATTCGTATTATCTCCACTCAATATATCAATCAACGATAATAATCATCTTTCATCAGCACGTAGTCAATCATTATGTTTGTAGGGACTTTTCATATATAAATGTTCAGATATTTTATATCATGATCCGTTTTTAGATAGATAACGTGTATAAACATGCTTTCCACCCCAAAATTTCGTAAAATAGTTTAAAGAGTGGGGTCATGAGACTCACAGTTTTGTAGGCACTCAGTGCGAGGTCAGCTCGGGGTTCGTTTCCCTTGCTATCACTTAGTCTCTATAGTCCATATTATAATAATATTAATATTTTAATATTATTATAATCTCAGTACTAAACTGGGCTGTATAACTAATCTGGGTATAGCTGGAACGCCCAGAAAGTGGCAATAGACTTAGGTTGTGATGTTTTTCAATGTCTAATACATAAAACCGAACTTGGCTCAGATTCCCGTTTTCCCGCTGGGCCAAGTTGTTTGTTTACGCGTTCAGAAAACAGTTATGGGGAAATAAGCTTGGGTAAATGTATTGGTTAATAAAATTATTAAGTTATAAAGAATGATCACATACTGGGGTACCGGATTAGCCTCGGTGCCCATTTCCGTTTATTCAGTTTGATTTAAGAAGAGACGCGCACAATCTATCCGGATTGTCCAGGTTTTTCATAAAAAAGTTCGTTTTTACTTAATTAGTCCAAAAATATGATTTTTGATCATTCTTGGTGTTTTGATATTCCCGCAGGTTCGTTAGTCGCGAACTTGCCGGTTTTTATAAAAACTGAATTTGTTTAATCTTTAAATTAACATAATTAATTAACCGTTAATCATTAAATTATGAAAATTTAACCACTTATCAATTAAAACATGTAGATTTTTATAAAAATATTTCTGGAATTATTTACTGATTTATTAATTTATAAAAATTCATTTTGTCAGCTATATTTTGCCTGAAAATCGTCCGTTTACCCCAAACAATTTCCAAAAATTCTACAAAAATTCCTAAATGCTCAAATCATGTTCTAAAACAACCTGTATCAATTCCAAAATGTAAAAAGCTTGTTCAATATTATTTTCAGCCCAAATTCAACTATAAAAATTCGCACAAACGCATATGTACAAAACACCTTTAGATTTCTCCAAATAATCCCAAAAAATTCATATGTGGTCAAAATACATCAAATCTGAGTTCCCAGAAAAATTTCATAATTTTTGAAGTATTTTAGCTATTTTTCCCAAATAAATGTCCCAATTCGGTAATAAATTCGCCAAATATTCTCTCATGGTCGAAAAATTACCAAATTTAAAAAGGGACTTATTGACATGGTCCCTGATGTTCCTGAAAAATTTCAAGGCCTAACAATATGCTCATCATAACCTTAACCTAAACAGCCCGTAATCGAGTAAATCGGTATTACCTTTGCGGTTTTGGTTCGTTTTCGCTCTCTTAATCCAATTTTCGGGTTCTTGTGTTTCTATATAAGCTAGGTACAGGTCCTATATCACAAACCAATCAATTTTTCATCAACATAACAGCCCTTAACTTAGGGTTTCGGCTAGTGCACAAAAACAAACTTTTGAACCGTAGAAACGCCGTTTCAACCCTTTAATCCGTGTTTATGGCCAAAAAAACTATCAAACCAGGTTCCTCACCATGTGTATGTTCAAAACATGTTTATGGACCATTTTTAGGGTTTTTACATGGTTAGGAATGATTTTTGGCAATCAAGACATGTTTATATGTTGTTAAACGAGTTTAAATAAGCCGAAAATCGATTATTTAAGACCTCTTTACCTTGTTTCTTGCTGGTTTTGGCAGGAGAAGAAGAGTTACATAAGTTGAATGTGGAAAATTATGTGAAAATAACTAAAATCTAGTTTATATATGAAAGTAAAATAAATGGGTAAAAGTCTTCTTTGGCGGGCTGGGCTCGTTGGGTCCCCTTTTGGGCCCATTTGGCCCACTTTTCTCGATTTACGTGCCCGAACGTGAAATGCCGAGTCCAATTTTATTTCGGGTTCGATTTCTGGTGACAAAAATATATCGGGTGCTACAAACGGAGCGAAAACGAGTGTTTTTCGGCTATTTTTGTGTAAATTTATAAAAACATACTATATGTTTGTAAAAATCAAAATTATTTTCACGGATCATTTAAAACATTTCCAATAAGTGTTTGGTAAGTCTTTTTCGGCTTAACGGATGATACAATGCTTGATTTGTAACTATCTTTCGCATTTAAATCTATAGCGGGTAATTAAACGAGCATGTTTTCGTTTAACTTGTTTGCTATCGAACTAAGGCCATATTACTAATATTTTAACTTGCATAGATCGTATATCACTTATAGATGGCACCCCTGGATATCAGGACCATAACCAGTCCCGTTTGGTTATTCGTTTGTTCGTTACGCAATAAGCGGTTAAACGCTTATTCGAGTTTGTAAGTACTAAGGTGTACTCGGTTTTGCCACGGATGTCACATCTTCTCTCCTCGGGTCCTCTAAACGGGATAGATGATCGGCTACTACGTTTTCCGCACCCTTCTTTTCTTTGATCTCGATGTCGAACTTGGAAAGTAAGAGAATCCACCGTATAAGACGAGGCTTCGCGTCTTTTTCTGGAAGAGGAAACGCAAGGCCGCATGATTGGTAAAAACGGTGGTTTTCGAAAGTACGAGATACGAGCAGAACTTGTCAAATGCGAAAACAACGGCTAAAAGTTCCTTCTCGGTGGTGGTGTAGTTCTCTTGGGCATCATTCAACGTCTTGCTGAAACTGCTGACCTGCCAAACGCTCCAACATCTGATCAATAAACGGCAACGGGAACCTGTACAGGAAATCCATAAGCAGTATTTCGACAAAATGAGGGAGATGATCCACAACACAATAACTCCTTACATAGATACAAGAATTTTATGAAAGAAGAGATACATAAGATTCAACATTCAAGTAATAAAATTAGAATCCATCCATATCGAACTCCTTCTCGTCATAGCAAAATCACCAAAGACCATTTAGTAGCCCAATGTTGTAGTTTCAAGGAATTTGAAGTCTTTAAACCACAAGAATTTTATGAAGACCAAGGTGTCATACCAGCTTTATGATGGCTGGATCAGATCGAGACCATTGTCATTATTAGTCAATGTAATGAAATTCAAAAGATACAGTATGCATCTCTGAAATTTAAAGGTGAAGCCCTAGAATGGTGGAACAATTTAGTTATGTTAAAGGGCAGAAAACCCATATATCAAATGAAATGGGGAGCATTCAAAGAACTGGTGTTACAATAGTTTTGCCCCATTAGTGAAATCGACCATATTCAGATCAAGTTTCTAGACTACAAAATGGAAGGCACAAATTACAAGGACTATAATGCCAAGGTTATGGGCTACCCGAGGAAATAAGAAATATAGTAAAAACCCATATGCCACCAACAATCTACTTGGCCATGAGATTAGTCGAATACTTGATCAATAATATGTCAAAGGACATGGGAATTATAGAGGAAAATAATGCAAAGAAGAAAGAAACAGCAGCGGTAAAACAAATAAAGACAATCAAAGAAAAGCCAACTTGTGAAAATTGTGGAAAACAACACTCTGGAAGGTGTCGAAAACAAGACAAAAGCAATGCAACAGTCATATGTACGTACAGTAATAAAGTTGGCCATTTTGAGGAAGACTGCAGAAGAAAAACCGTTACATGTTTCAGTTGTAGAGTAAAAAGACATTTCAGCATTGAATGTTCGAAGAAGACAAGTTATGCAAGTGAAAGTGGTGTTAAGGAAAGAATGCCAAAGTAATTATGTTATACACAAGAAGAATATGGCAATCAAGAACAAAGGAGGATAAGAGTATGCCAAAGGGAATGTTCAAGAATTCAAGACACAGGTTAGTTAAACTCTTATAAACTGTTTGTAAACTCGTTTTAAAACAAGAAGTTTTGTAACCATGACTGGGACTTTGCATCCCTAATGTGAATAAATAAAGATATTAGCATATAGATCGTATCTTTACACAAAAATGTTTATACTCATCAAAAGGATAGATTCGAAATAAGAAAGACTATATGATTAATATAGCCCATCATTTATAGAAAGATGAAATAAAAAGAAAGAATTAAATCGGATAAAAGGGAGTATGTTTCAAAGAAAATCGGTTATGTATTATTTGAAAGTCCAAAGGAAACAACCGATGGATATAAATGGGAGGAATTCGTCAAGATCATAAAGCAACGAATAACTCGAGACAAGTAGAAGTATCTTGAAAGTTATTAAGATAAATAAGTTGAAAAGATTCGATAGACTGAATCCAAGAGGTATTTTGGATAACATCAACAAATGTTTAGAATACAACAGGTAAGGTAAATAATTAAACACAACTAGCCACTATGTTTAGCAATTTATGATTTATGATATTCTGAACCACTTACTGATGATATCAATTAAAATGCAAAAATCATTTAGTATGGATAAGTTAGCACAACTATATGATGAAAAATATTGTTCTTTGCATGGTATGCCATTATCCATCATTTCGGATAGAGATAGTCGTTTCACTTCAAAATTTTTGACAAGTTTTCAAAAATCTACGGGAACGCGATTAAATTCGAGTACCGCGTACCACCCTCAGGCTAATTGTCAAAGTGAATATACAATTCAAACATTGGAAGATATGCTCCGTGCATGTGTAATTGATCTGGGAGGAAGTTAGGATACTCATTTACTATTAATGGAATTTTCATACAACAATAATTATTATATGAGTATCCAAATTGCACCATTCGAAGCATCATACGGACGAAAATATAGAACACCTATATGTTGATCAGAAACTAAGGATAATAAATTATTAAGTCTCGAAATTGTTCAAATAACCACTAAACAAGTAACACCGATACAATAACGATTGAAAGCGGCAGGAGATAGACGGAAAGGTTATGTCGATATTCGCTTCAAACCATTAGAATTTCAAGTTAAGGACAAGTATTACTTAAAGTATCACCTTGGAAAGGTGTAGTATGATTTGGGAAGAAAGAAAAATTGAGTCCACGATTTGTTGGGCCATTCAAAATACTTGAAAGAATAGGACCTGTGCATATCTATTAGAGTTACCCGAGGAAATGAAAGGTATTCATGACGTGTTTCATGTATTAAATCTACGTAAATGTCTAGCCGATGAAACACTTGCAATGCCATTGAAAGACGTTGAATGAAAAACTTAAGTTGGTGGAACAACCGATTCAAATTAAAGACAGTATGATTAAGTTCCTCAAACGTAAACAACTCAAGTTGGTAAAAGTCCGTTGGGATTCAAGACGTGGACCTGAGTATACATGGGAACTTGAATAAGAAATGATAAGAAAGTACCCATACTTATTTCAATAAATCTTGAGGATGAGATTATTCAAAAGGTGGGGAGGATGTAACATCTCGGGAATACCCTATTTAATTTTGGGCCAAAAGTGACAATTCTGAAACTTAAAGGGGTTAAAATGAAAATTTTGGTTTTTCAGACCCATTGCGCTACGCGATGGGTGAACAGATTCGATCATGGCACTACGCGATGCAGTTCCCTAGAGGTTCTGAAAAAGGGGGGCGCCGCGCTACGCGATGGTCCTAAATCAGGAAGGCATCGCGCTACGCGATGACCTCATTAAGTAATCAGGACCACGTGGCCAACCACGTGTCTACACGTGGCAACACCTTGTCAATTGCGAAGTCGCGAAACGCGATGACCTAAAGGAAAGGCCCATCGCGCTACGCGACGGTCCCCAAAACTTTGCCTATAAAAGGGGGCTACGAGTTTGAAGCTCATTCATCCCACATTCACCATAACTTTCACATAGTTAACACTGGAGAACGTGCCAGGTTGCCGAGAAGTTCTGAGGTCCGTTTTCTTGAAGTTTGTGCAAGTATTGAAGTGTTAACGAGCCGTAGAGCAGTTAAGCGAGTTAGGAGCGAATTCTGCCAAACTAAGCAATTGTTCTGCCTTAGCATAAGTATTTCAAGCATTCACTAAGGTAGGATCTAAGTCTAAGTTATTGCCAATTATATTATATTAAGCTTAGACTCAGTTATGGCTATGGCCTTTAACCTTGAAAAGTATTTTCAAAAGCATTCACAAATAGTTATCGATAAACATTATTTTGATAATGATAATGTTATACAAAATTATATTTTAAAGGGCATGTAGTAACTGGAAGGGGATATCATTAGTAGACTCTTATTGCCTAAGGTAAGTAATTCGTATACATACCAATCAACCGTGGGACCCGTTTACTTACCTAGAGAAGTTTGCCAACGTGATAAACCCTATTAGGCCAAAGATTGCTATACCAAACGTCGCACTAATACAATCATGATTTCAAAACATTCACAAACCTAATCCAGGTTAAAACCAGACTTAAAGTCTGCAGTCTAATCAAGAAACACCATCAAGGTGATCATTCAAACCTATTTGTTTATAGGTTAACAATCAGTCACAATCAAGAAAGGTTTCACACAATCACATCATCGGTACATGTGAATAAGTTCAACCTTTTTATAACGTCGTGAATACGTTAAACCTTTACAATCAGTTAAACATTTCTATACTCTATAAGATAGACGGGTTGTTTGTCTTATAGAGCCAGTCAAACCTTTACATGAGATTACGTGATCTCTAAAACTTTATAATACAAAGTATAGAATAAAACAACTCAGACCAAATACACATGTGTCTGGATCCAAACATAAAAATTGTATGTGTGCTAACAATCATATAGTTCTCTGTTATGGGCTACGTGGCTCGAAGAAATTGTATGTGTGTAGGGCAGTGTCACAATACTGGAAATAGAAATATTTCTACTGAGCAATGTCAAGAAAACTATATTTGTATTATATTGTTATTTAAATTATTTTTAGAGTCAACGATTCACCAGCATATCGCTGACATATTTTCCCCACATTACAGGTTACAGATTTAGCACAAATAGCAAGGAATTAGAGTAATTCAAGGAGTTAGATGCTCGCTATAAGAAGATGGCTTCGTTTGGAATTATTTAAATAAATTAAACATGAATTTTAAAATAAATAAACAAACGTTTGGATATTCATTATTCGAAAGGTTTTCAAAGTAAATCAATATTTTTAAATAAAGACTTCCGCTAAAACAACCTCCAACTCTGATATATTTACAAAACAGGTACCAACTGAGAGTCACACATCTAGGCCCTAAATTGGGGTGTGACATGGTTATAGGGAGCTTGGAAACTAGGTGGCCCACCAGCCGGACCCCAATTAGAGTTACTTTGCCATTGATTCCGATTCTGATTCTTGTAGTTGTTCCAGTTCTGATTGTTGTTGTAAGCATTAGGGAACCTGTTTTGACCAGCCACAAAATCAACATCTTGATTGTTCATCAATGGACACTCCAACGTACCATGACCACCCCTACACATCTCACATTTATCCACCTTCTCCTGTAATTCATTTATCTCTCAGGTAAGATTCTCAATAGCAGCAGCCATACTAGTATCCAGATTAACCTGGTGTACACCTCGAGCAAATGAGGATATACTGTTGACGGGATTGGAATTCCCGCCTCGTGGCTTCTTCACGTACTCAGATTGAGTGAAACTTTCAAACATCTCATTACACTCGGTCACATTCTTCTTGTCCATCAAATTACCCCCAGCAGCTGTGTCAAACCTCGCTTGAGCTTCATTAGTAAGCCCATTGTAAAACTTCTCAACAAGGGCCCAAGGTGTGAGCCCATGTTGTGAACAACGGGAAAGCAGATTCTGAAAGCGCTCCCAAGCTTGGTAGTATGGCTCATCGGCTCCATGTGAAAGGAGTAGATCTGATCACGGAGGCGAGAGGCCTTGGCAGGGAGAAAGTACTTCTTGATGAATGCATTGTGAAACGCCTCCCAAGTAGTGAATGCTCCAACAGGTTGCGAGTCGAGCCAAGTGATGGCACGACCCGAAAGTGTAAACGGGAACAAGTGAAGGAAGATCGCTTCCTCATTAGCACCTTGCAAATTGAATGTTTTGAACGCACGAGTTAGACGGTTGATGTGTGCCGGTGCATCTTCATCTTCACGGCCATGGAATTGGTGATGTTGGTCATGACGTAGGATGGAATCTACCATGAGTTAGGGTTATCAATCTTGGTAGCGATAATGGGTGAGTGATCTCCATGGAACCCTTGAAAAGCTTTCTGGTACACGGTGCGGTTATTTTTGGCCATTGGGATGGGTCTGAGACTTGGTGGTGGTGAATTTGCGGGTGATGATTTCGGTGAAGTATCTATGGTGATCGGTTGATTTTCAGACGATGATGAACTTGCCTCGGACTTCAACGGAGTAGGTCTAAAGCAATCTAACGGCGGTCATTGCAAATGCAGATGTGGCATGTACCTACAGAACGAAATAAAACAAGTAATATAACGACTCTAATACTGAAGATAAATAAACAATTAAAAACAAACTAGACTTAATTAGACTCCTACGACTCAAACAAAACGAAACAAATAGCACGTATGTAGCAAGTAGGTCCAATCAAAGCTAATAACACAATTGCCAAGAGTCCCCCGGCAACGGCGCCAAAAACTTGATGTGCTTGAAGTAGTTTGATAATTATTAACTAATTTAACTAAAAATAAACACTAAGCAATACTCTATACTCTCTAAAACTCGACTAAACTACTAACCGGCAAGTGAACCGATCGACTCTAGTATAGCTAAGTAAGTCTGGATATCGAACCCACGGGACTCTTTAAATTACGTATATTAGCTAATTAGACTCGACTACAAACACGACTTATTAATTTATATTTGTTTGGGGGGTTTTTATTTAAAATACTAATTTAATCCTATAATTAAAAACTAATTAAGAAAACGAGTAATTTAAACGAAAGCAAAAGTTTGTTATTTAAAATAAGATGATGATAAGAAAATACCTAGGCTAGAATCCCCTAAATTTCAGTAATGAATTAACCCGGGAAAATATTTAGTTATGGACTTGGATTGTAAAATAGACACTTAAAAGAAAACCCAAACAGGACGCTGACCCTTCTCAAGAGACACCTAGGGATTTCTAACAAGTTTTAACGCACACCAATATTGAAAATCAAGTTCCCTTACGGTCACCTAATTAATTATAATTTAGTTCCTTTATACGAAATCCTACCTTACAACGCGGAAATCAAAGGCAATTTACTATATTTAATTGATTTGATAAAAAATAATAAATAATCAACCCTAGACGGACTCCTTACGAAGAACTAAATCTAGCAAGACTAAATACTAAAGACTTATCAATAACCTAGCACTTTATAGTTTTTAGGTTAGCAGTACACTTAGGTTTATTTGACAATATTATTCTATGACCTTATCATGACATCAATCATAAAATAATAAAAAACACGAAGTAATTGACCTAATAGCTATCCTATCATATGACAAACAATAATCAAGGAAAACTATGGAATAAAACTTATCAAGCAATCCTAAGCATTCATATGCATCAATTAATTATAAATAAATGTTTTACTAAACCATAAAAACCAGAGCGATAAACAATCCCAAAGTCAAATCAAAACATCAAAATAGGTTCATCATAAGCCTAGATAGTTCATGTAATTTAGCCTATCATCTTAGGTTTAAGCAAAACAAACAAGGAAGAATTCATGGCGGTAAATAAACGAAAACAAAAGAAATACAGGATAAAACCCGTGTTCTTCGTCTTCAACTAATGCGCGCACCACCGGATGATTCTTCGACTCCAAAGCTGCCAAAAGCTGATCTCGAAAGCCCCGGAACTCCCCAAAATCGGCTGGAACTTTAAGGTATCTCTAAGGGTGAGTTTAGGGGTCTTTATATAGGAAACAGGATGCTTAAAACCCCAAAGTCGGCTAGAATAATCTGGAAGGAAGCCCATAACGCTGCGTGGCAGGCCTGGGCCTCCCTACCGCGCGGCGCTCCGGTAGTTTAAATGGGGGGCTAGCCGGTCCGGTTCTCTTCCTGGTCTGGTCTGGTTCGTTTCCTGATGGTTCAGTTCTCCGGTTCGGCTTGTTTTTGCTCATTTTTCGCCCTCTTTTCACCATAATTAAAACCCGAAACCTAAAATATAAAACCATGTTAGTAGTATACAAATCTTACAAGAACCCAAACAAAACTAATAAAATAATAAATAATATATACACGGGATTAATGTAAATTAAACGTTATATCAGTTGTGTTTGTTTGATTATTCAATATGGTTGTAATATTCTTTTATTTGGGTTTGAAATCTATTCTTTTATTGGTTTTTAATAATAAGTAGATTAGTTGTATTTATTTTACTATAGAAAATTGTATTAGGATATAATTTTGTAAAAGAAGATGCAAGGAAGGAAGCCCAAATAAAGTGGAGGAGACACAACACGAAGTGGACACTTAAAGCATTTGGATGCGGGTTCAAGTGGGAGTTCACCGACACAAGCCCTATGTCTTTTATGGTCCGTTAGGAGAGACTTTTTTGGCTCACTTGTTTCGGTCAACAAGTGTTGCCAAGATTAGATGGTTATGGTTATGGACTTGTGGTTGTTTATTTTATGCTTGTTTGGTTGATTTATATTTTATTTTATCTTATTGCAATATGGATGATTAACAACTTAAAGTCAACAACTTGCATAAAATCGGTTCCTTGGAAATCGTTAGGAAATAAAATTGGTTTTATTAAAGGCTAATGATTTCACAATAAAATGGGTTTTATTAATAGGAACTTTGAAAATGGGATTTTCAACTAAGTACCATACATTTGAATGCATGCAAATGCAAGGTACATAAATTGTTTTCCAATCTAGAATTTATCTAGAATTTAGAAAACTAAAATCCCTTTTAAAAACAAGTCAAACACCATCCTTTTATACAACACTCGAATCACTTGGGAACTCGATGTGGGATAAAGGTCACCTAACCACATTGGAGGAAACTTGTGAGTTTGAGGTAGGTTTACCATATTTGTGGGATAAAGGTCACCTAACCGCTTGTATGTGTAAACTCACACGTGTGTATAAGTAGGACAACTTAATTTGGAAACCATGTAAATAGGGTCACCGAAGCATGGCGTACAATGGTGTTGACGGGATTAAGCATGCCAACTAAACATAAGATGTTTAACCGATCCCATTAAACTAGAAGTTGCAAAGGGTTGCAATCATCAAATGTTGACTACCTTGTTAATTTAAATGGTAGGTTAAAGGTCACCTAACTACTATTTAAATGTAACGTTGGGTTCTAGATTTTAATCATTAATTGTCTAGGAGACATAAAGGGTATTACCGATTAAAATTGAGTAATGATATCGAAAAATACTGAAATTGAGCTTTGTTAAATTTGTAGATGGCTGCAATCAACAATCCACCTAACACAATTATCCCACCCATTCATAACCTATCACTAAGAGCCATACTCGATAAGGATCGTCTCAACTATAACAATTTTATGGATTGGTATCGAAACTTGAGAATCGTTCTCAAGCAAGAAAAGAAATCCAACATATTAGACAATCCCATTCCCAATGAACCTAACATTGACGATGCTCAAGCCCATAACGATTGGGTAAAATACACCGAGGATTCGGTGCAAGTTTCTTGTCTCATGTTGGGAACTATGTGTCACACCCCAACTAGCAAATTGCGGAAGCGTAAAACGGGAATGTAACACACACCTCTGGTATCAACCACATTGTTTATAAAGAATAATACAAACTAATTTACAATATTTTACATCGATTTAACTTCGTTTACCAACTAGGTGATACAAATCTAAACGCTCCGTTAAGCTGCTTTACTTCCTACTAGCACACTTACATCAATTCACCCAGCATTGATCGCAAGTACAACACGTAGCACATTAGGTTTCTAATCCAATCAAGTACACCTGAAAAACATGTTAAAACGGGTCAACTACAAGTAGTTGGTGAGTTTCACAAGTTTCAAGAAATCAGTTGTGCGTATAACAATCATAGTTTGTAACGCAAGTATGTATGTATGTACGTACATTCACAAGTGCACTTATTTGTATGTTTAAGATGTAATTATGCTAAGCTACAGTGAAGCCTTGACTGTTCGTGCTACGTGCCTCCATTTCCCGCGCTTAATCAACCACTGTTGCCCCCCTTCCGCCCACAACTAACCATGTCTAACACTATATAGCTGGTTTGTATAATTATGGACATGTGCAAATGGGATAATGTCTCAGCAAACCGTGCTGGCCCCGCCTGGGTTTGTCAAACCAATAGTACTATTCACAAGCCACCGACTCAAAGTTAATCACTGTGTTAGTGGGGACTTTCGTGTGTTAGCACTTAGATAATTCCCATCATCAAACAATTCAGAATATATAGATATGTATCGACATGTTTTTCACCCCAAAAGTTTGTAAAAACAGTTTAAAACTGGGGTCATGAAACTCACAGATTAATCAGGATTCAGTACAGAATAGGCTTGTAGTTCGTTTGACTCGTATCACTAGTTCCTATAATGAATATTATAATAATATTAATATTTTATTATAATATTAATATAATAAAATTGTCCGTTTCCGTTTATTTAGTTTGATTTGGAAAGAAACGCGCACAATCTATCCAAATTGTCCGGATTTCTCACAAGAGTTTGTTTTTACTTAATTAATTCAAAATATGGTTTTTGATCACTCTTGATGTTCTAATATTCCAACCCGATCATTAATCACGAACTCGTCGGTTTATATCAGAATTGAACTTGTTTAATTTTCAAATTAGCACAATTAATTACCCGTTAATCCTTAAATTATGAAAATTTAGCCACTTATCAATCAAAATATGTAGATTTTTTATAAAAATATTTCTGGAATTATTTACTTATTTATTAATTTCTAAAAAAATCATTTTATTTGCTATATTTAGCCCAAAAATCGTCCGTTTATACCAAACAATTTCCAAAAAATCCGCCAAAATTCCTGAGTGATCAAACTATTTCTCAAAACAACCTGGAAAAATTTTAGAAGCTAACAATCTTGCCAAATATCGTTTTCGGCCCAAAAACAACTATGAAAACTCGAATAAACGCGAATCATCAAAACATACTTAGGATTTTCCAAATGACCCCAAATTTCATGTGTTATCATATTATACCAAATATGAGTTCCCCACTAAATTTCATAATTTGTTAAGCATTTTAAGTATTTTTCCAAAATACACGTCCCAATTCGGTAATAAATTTGCCAAATATTCGCGGATGGTCGAAAAATTACCAAATTTAGACAGGGAGTCAATCATATGGTCCCTGATGTCTCTGAAAACTTTATAACCTAAAAACAAGCACATCATAATCTAATTCTGAAAACTTTAATAACCTAAAAACATTTAGAAAATAATATAAATGGATCTCGAGACCCGATTCGCCCAATTTTGTGAATCCCCATTGTGTTAGTTGTGTTGCACGTTTTTCGAGACAGTAGTCAGTGTGTCTGTTTTCGTGTTGTTCGAGTCAGTTTTGTTCGAGTCGATTCGTGTGTCGTGTTTCTTTGCTATCGATGATCACGGGCCGGGAGGACAATATAGCGACGCTGCTTCTTGCGCCGTTCTCCCGGAGCCGTGGTTGGCAGGGTTGGTCACCCCATTTGGCTTTGGGGCCGTATATCACTTGTATCGCAGAGCGCCTCGGGGTATTCGACCGTTACCCACTAGACTATTTTACCCGAGGGCCTGCTACGACCCCTTACGATTTGGAGGACGCCCGTAGGGTCGGGTATTGTGAGCTTCATGATCCACCCACGCTCGTCCCGGTCCGACAGGGACCTCAGGCACCACCACCTCCGGGGACAGACGCGGCTGTCGCGCTTCAGATGGGTATCCCGACACATCGACATCTCGTCCATGTCCCCCATATTATGAGACCCCAGCAGCAGCACTCTCTACGCCAGCGATATCAGCCACCGCAGCCGCCAGTCACACTCGAGAGTATACATCAGCAGCAGGTGGAGATGCAGGCCCACATGGCCCGCCAGGACGAGTATTTTCGCATATTATTCACTCATCTGCAGGTACCGATCCCAGCATCCTTACAGATACATCAGGAGGCTGGAGATCAGGCGGAGGCATCAGGGTCAGGTCAGGCAGCTAATCAGGCTGACCCAGCAGGAGGTGCTTAGACCGTTGTTCAGCTGACGCTGGTACCGTTTTTGGATGTTTTTCCATTTATTTTGTTTTTATTTATATGTTCTGTTTAATATTATATTATATTTGGGAGAACTTGTATGGGTAACCGGTTGGGTAACAGTTGTATATATTTTGTGATGCTTGTCTGCTGTGTTTGATTTGTATATCTGTATATATTTGTTTACATGTTTGTGTTGCTTTTAGAACTTTGCGGGTGTGTTCACTATAAACCCTCACGAGACCTCACTTGTCCACTCGGGCTACCGGGGGGTTTAAAGGGCTTGTTGCATACGCTAAATGCAACCGTGATTCCTACGAAAGTAAGTTAGGTCTTTTATTATTTTTAATTAATTAACAAATTTTTTTATGAAATTGACTAACTCGGCTCGGTAATGATTTTTATAATATAATAATAATATTAACTCTCGAAAGACCTAAGTCTTATACTTGTGAGTGGTTGCTTATACATGTCTCAAGATTTGTGCAGATTTGGTTAGACAGAATTGATCAGTGGTGGAGACGTGTGTCACGAGTGTGTTGAGAGTTGTGGGCCGAGTTTAGCATCGCATTGTCTTTATTATCAGGTGATTTCAGTTTCATCAACTATTTTGTTATTTTTATTTTAGTTGTTAGAAATGTAATTGTATAATTTGCTTTAGTTCATCACATTTGTTTCCCGAGTTTTTAAGTGGTCAAACTGTCAGTTCAATCCCGTCCCCCAAATGATTATTAATTGTTTTTTTATTTTAGCATTGAGGACAATGTTAACCTCAAGTGTGGGAATGGGGGAAAATTGAAAATTTTTAGCCTGATAGTACCTCGAACAGTATTCAAAAACTTAAGGTGTTAACTGTCACTTATTGCTATTAATGCCAAGTTAGAGGTTTTTGGTCATGGTTGGTTTTTCAGCTTCTCGATAGTTTTCCCGACAAATGTTTTTAAAATGAGAAGTTGAAAATGGAATCGTTTAGGCTGGGATAACGAGTCAAGGGGACTGGTATACATGTTTCATATCGGCAGCCCATATTTCCAGACATTTTGTGAGATTAGCCCCTATACTTAATACACATAGTATATAATAGATATAAAACATGTCTTGTCATTTATTGAGGGAAACCGGTATGTTTTACAGAATTAGAACTTGCTTGTTACATGCTTTTCGAGATCTTAATACCACCACCTGTATGGAGATTAGGATTTTAGAAAACCCATCCCGTACATATTTTCGTCACTAAATAAATTCCTTACCCGACATTATCCTCTAGGAGCCTGTTTGGACCATATTCCTTTTTCGTTTGTTAAACCGAACATTACACACCCTTTCAGCCTTGGCCTTTATTTTATTTTAACCCGTGTGATGAAATCCAGTTCGTTATCGAGTTGTATATATATCGAGATGTACTTAGTCAGATGAGTTGTAAATTTGTCAAGTTCTGAGTTGTAATTACCAGTCATTTCAGTTATTATTGATGTTAAAAAAATCAAAAAATCAGCAAAAAGACAAAAAGAAGTTCAGTTTAGTATTTCAGTTGTTATTAGCAGTGAGTATGTAAATAGCGGTTGATTGTATATTTTGTTTGTTTGAATTCATGAGTCTGTATATTGGTTTGTTTAACTGGGTTTCATCCACCTGAGTCACTAAATATGCCTAATCCGCACCCAAACCTAAGCCTCAGCAAAACCCTCAGTCCGAGTCTTTATGCAACCGGTGGGTAATGGGTGGAGATAAGACTGACTTGCAAGCATATTAAGTTGTAACTCATATTAGGTATTTGAGGGCAGAGACATATACTGGCACATCTTATGTCAGTCCAGATATTAAACCAAGTGGAGTGTTGATAGTGTGAGGGGTGTGGACATGTATGCCCTAACCGGAAACAAAGTACACTTGTCTGGGCGATTCTATAGTCTTATGGTAGCATTAACTTTATTTGTGAGTTGTCAATCTAGAAAGTGTCAGTCTGGGAAACTGGGTATGACCTTAAACCTTACTAGTATTAATGGTGATAATGGGTTAACCTATGATGGCGGTTTATGTTTACTTTAGTGTTTTGCTTGAGGGCAAGCAAAAGATAAGTGCGGGGATGTGATGTTCGGTCTATTTGTACATATATTAGTATGTTAACTTAGTTGTTTTACTCGTTTAGTTTAGGAACATTGTTACTTCATACATGTTTATTATGTTTCAGGACACAGGAACTTAACGCGCTTAATTTGGATCTGTACGAGCATAGAATGAAGACCCGGGATGTCCAGCACGCTTACCGAGGTCGTCATTTGGATTTGCTAAGAAAAGAGACCCACCGCTACGAAGGTGGGGCATCGCGCTACGCGTTGCCCTGTAATCTGGCAGCGTTGACTTTGGTCCATCGCGTAGCGCGATGGACCAGGAGAGGAGAGCATCGCGCTACGCGATGGTCCCCAAAATCGTGAAAGTTACGGTTTTGTTTTATAAAATATTTTGACGACCTTAGACGCTATTATTCACCTTCCAGACGATTTTCAAAGCAGCAAGGAGAGCCACCATCACTTCCAATCATCTCCAAGCATCATACATGTCCTACCAGATCATAACCGAAGCCCGAGAGCTGCCAATGCGCGGCTAGTTCCTTCGAGTCATACCCGGGATGTAGAGTATTGTATCTTTCAGTATTTCTCATGTATTAAGAATAAATTGATTGTAACTATCTTTGATGTTAATATATGAGTATTGATGTCTAGTATGATTGTGCACAACGTCAGTTTAGGTTTATTTCGATCAGAACGATTAGTGTGCCAGTTGCTATGATAATTGCTTGTAGGATTGTTTTGACCTGTTAATTGCAAGAAAGCATACGTTTGCCCTTAGTTGACTCACACTGGCAGGGACCGTTGATAACTAGTGCCGTGTGTTAGCGAACGTGGATGCCTAAGGTTTAACCGGTTAGTCAGTCTGTAGTTGACATAGGATACTTTATCTGTTAAGTGGCATGAGTTTGCTGTTAGGTTGCGTACTTGGATTCCCGGGTTTGATTTGTCTTTGTTAATCGATTGAATACGTGATTGCTTGTTTGCTTATTATAAAAATATAAACTGTTTGCTAGTGTGATCAGCACTTTATTTGAACTACTTCATAATGTTAGGAATCAGTTTCACTGCACACTGACCACATACTCCTCGTGGTTCGACACCCTACTTACCCTAGCTTGCTTAGGTGATTAGGAACACTGAATTAATAGTTTTTGACTAGATAACGACAGTCTATCATCATTTTCGCCCGTTTTCGCTCTCTTAATCCAATTTCCAGGTTCTTGTGCTTCTGTATAAGCTAAGTACAGGTTCTATGTCACAAACCAAACATGTTTCATCAATATGGCAGCCTTGGAACTTAGGGTTTCGGCTAGGGTATTAAACCAAACTTTTGAACCATAAAATCGCCGTTTAAATCCTTTAATTTGTGTTTATGGCAAACAAAAACTATCAAACCACGCTCCTAACCATGTGTATGATCAAAACATGTTTTTGGACCATTTTTAGGATTTTTTTCATGGTTAGAAGTAATTTTTGGTAATCAAACTATGTTATATGTAATTAAACATGTTTAAACAAGTTTAAAATTGATTAAACTCGCTAACTTGCCTTTGGTTTAATGTAGTTTAGAAGGAACCAGAAGTTCAACTTCAGTTTTGTGTTGATGAAAGTGTAAAAAAAATGTCATTTAGTATAGTATACATAAAGAAGACTTAAATGGGGTTAATTCAAGTTTGGCGGCTGGAAAGGATATGGGCTCTTTTGGGCCTCTTTTTGGCCCACCTACCTCGATTTGCATGCCCGAGCGTGAAATCCCGAGTCCAAATTTATTTCGGGTCCAGTTTTTGACGAGAAAAATGTATTGTGTACGACAAACAGCGCGAAAACGAGTGTTTTTCGGCCAATTTCTTGTAAATTTAAAAAAACATACTATTCATTTGTAAAAATCAAAAATATTTTCACGGATCGCTTAAAACATTTCAATTAAGTGTTTTGTAAATCTATTTGGGATTAACGGATGATACAATGCTTGTTTTGTAACTCTCTTTCGCGTTTAAACTCATAGCGGTTAGCTAAATGAGTATGTTTTTGTTTAACTGGTTTGCTATCGTACTAAGGCCATAATACTAACATGTTGGATTATATTAAATGTATATCACTTATAAATGGCCACCCGGGATATCTGGGTCATAACCAAACCCGTTCGGTTAATCGTTCGTTCGTTACGTAATAAGCGTTTAATTGTTTAATTGGTAAATATGTATTGAGGTATACCTGGTTTTGTCTCAATTATCACACTATGATTCCCGAGATTCAAAAGGATTTTGAACATCATGGGGCATACGACATGATCACCCAACTTAAGGATATGTTCCTTATACAAGCTAGGGGAACGCTTCGAAACGGTTCGAGCGCTTCATGCATGTCGCATGGAAGAAGCCCAATTGGTTTCATCTTATGTGCTTAAAATGTAATGCCACATTGATCGACTTTATAACAAACCATAATAAGAAATAAAATAATCAAAGAAAGAAATGAAGAAATGAGAAAGAAAAGAGAAGAAATAAAAGGAAGAATGGAAAATATAAAGGAGAATTCCATCCAACATTGGTGGAGGAAAGAAAATGGAAGGCTTTCACCATGGTATAAATAGGATTCCTAACACTTGTCCCACATCGCTAGATTACAAAACTTGCAAACTCTTTATAAGGAAGAGAGTTTACATGGTGATATTCTTATGTGCCAAATCACACCCAGTAGTCCTAGCGGAGGGTGCAAAGCACCCGACGTGCACGCGCACGGGCTCGGGCGAAGTGCGATGGGCGCAATGTAGGGCTTTGATGGCGCACTTTGCACTTCGCACGCTCGCATCGCCGCTTAAGGGCCTCCTTAGTGTTTTTGCACCTTAGCGATACGCTAAGGAGTATGCTTAAGCTTCTTCCCGAGACGCGAAGTTGTGACGTGAAAGTTACGCAGCATTGACACGTCACCTGACATGTGGCATAGCTAAGGCTGACTCGACAACCCTACTGCAACTTCGCGATACGCGAAGATTCCTTCGCGATGCGCGAAGATGCTCAATTTCAAGTATAAATAGGGCAGAAATCTGGACTTCACAACTCGTTCAAAAATTTTCTCTCTTCTTAAAAACCGGTATTATACCCGAGTAATTATAACGGTACCTCTTCGATCGAAAGGAACTTATATCACGAATCCAAAAGCTCTACCTTAACAAGGTATGACATTGTGCCATCGTGTAAAGTTTCATGTCTCGTGATTATCATTATAATTATGGGTTTATACTAATATAGATATACTACATTGTGCTTAATCTAGGTGCTTAACATCAGAAGGCTTGTTAAATATAAACTTGCAAGGTGAGACATTCGAGTTTTTGCACAACTCACATTTGCGTGAGACAACTGATTTTCCAATGTTGTCATGATACTTTTCTAAATCCATTAAACTCATTACAGATGGTCCAATTATTTTCAAACGATTTTAAATACATTACAGTGATTAAGTCTCTGTAGACTTACGGGATGGTTACTACTGGTATTGTGGGGTTTTGTATACAAGGCTTGCCTACTGGGCTATTACACGTTACTTATTGGAAAAGTGTTAGCCAATAAGTAATATGACCACAGTCACAGATACGGTCTAGAGGTGCACAAATCGGTTTTTTTGAAAAAACCGGTTCGGTTATTAACCGGACCGGTTTTTTTTATCCAGAAAAAAACCGGTTCGGTTAATAACCGGACCGGTTATTAACCGGTTTTTATTGCTGAAAACTCAAACCGGCCAAACCGGTTTGGACCGGTTTAAAAACCGGTTAGAACCGGTTATTAAACCGGTTTTTTATAACCGGTTTTTAATAACCGGTCTAACCGGTTAACCGGTTTTTTTTTTTTTTTTTTTTTTTTTTTTTTTTTTTTTTTTTTTTTTTTTTTTCTTTAGGGTTTAGGGTTTAGGGTTTCGTTGTTAGCATTCTTTGCTTGGAAGATTAAAAACACATAACTTTCATTTATAGCTTTTACATTAAAAATACAAACATTAAATCGTTATCGCATATTCGTAACTCAAAAATACAAACATTAAAGAATGCTTAGACACGATTACATTAACAAGTTGATGTTTGTTACTCATTTTCTTCGCTACCCGATCCCGAGCTATTCCTTAGGTAATCGTCGTACGCGGCTTCTTCATCGGTCATTGGTTGAATGTGTCCTTGATTGACCTCGTCTTCATACAAGGCCGCCTCATAGTCCATTTCCCCCTCGAGTGAGCGTTGATGTTGTGCCCTGTCTAAAGAGTCCAAGTAATCCTTGTAGCAAATCGACATCTCTACAGCTGCTGGAGTGAGTCGAGTCCTCCTAATCGATATAACCCTGCCAGAAACAGAAAAAGCAGACTCCGAAGCTACCGTGGAAGCTTGGACCGTTAGTAAATCTTTGGCCATGGCGGCGAGGATCGGAAACTCATCCTCCTTACCTCTCCACCAAGCCAGCAAATCAAGACTTCTAAATTCATCCGGAGTCATGTGTTTCACAAAGTTGGTACCACCATACCTTCCAAGTTCACTGCTTGGGGTGTTTACCCTTTGACGTTTACCGGCGTCTTCCCAAATCATGTAGTACATCCCCATTTCAAGGTCGGTTTGGGATTGGGATTGGGCAACAGCTCTTAACGAGTCATGAATTTGGGAAGACGACCCGTGTTTTGTAAGGTAAACATCATACATGTTTGCCAATGTGGTGTTGAAATCATTCTTTAAAGTTTGGCTATAATAGGGGTTTTGATCGTCGTTTAACCCTAGCTCATCACAAATTTTTTCTATTAAAGCTTCAACACCACCAACATTGATGCAAGGGTTTAACGCAGCCGCACAGGTCAAAACAGCGGGTAGTTGTTGAAAATATTTTATAAATTTTTCTTTCATTTTTGCACCCATATCAAAATAAGGTGCACCCCTACAATGAATTTCAGTCAACTTTGTGCACATGACAGCAATTTTTGGTAAAGCAATGGGGCTTGTTGGATAGTAAACCCCGGATAAACTAGTTGTGCAAGATTTAAAAATTTGAAGAACCTCCGTAACGATCTCAATCAATAACCAGTTTCTAGGATCGTACGGTGCACATTTACCCCTACTTGACATTATTTGATGAAACGCAACTAGTGATTCTTTTTGTTGGATGGCTTTCTCAAACATATCACAAGTCGAGTTCCATCTTGTTGGACAATCCCAATTGGGCCCCAACCATTGACAATTAGCTTCATCACAAAATTTTTTGTATCTTGAAAATGTTTTATTGTTGCTAAAAACATCTCGTAACATTCTTTTAAAATTGTTTCTTTGCGTTTCGATCACGTTTAACCCATCTTGCACGGCCAAGTTGATAATATGTGCAATGCATCGGCTATGAAAAAACGCTCCATCACAAATAGGTTTATACTTTAATTTTAAATGGCCAACCGCGGCCGTATTGTTGGACGCGTTATCAAACGATATTGAAAAGATTTTATCTTCAATCTTGTATTGTCGAATGACTTTATCCAAGAGTTTAAAAATATTTCTACCCGTGTGCGGGTAATCAAACAATTGAAACGCAACGGTTCGTTTCATCATTTGCCACGACCGGGGGTCAACCCAATGAGCCGTCACACAAATGTATGAGTCGGGCGAACCATTAGGTACCGACCACACATCCGTTGTTAAGTTCACACCAGTTTGTAAGTTTGAAAAGTATGAAATTAGTTCGGATTTAGCGTTTTTCCATGCTTTAAGCATATCTCTTCTAAGGGTCGAACGACTTACGTGTTGGTAGCGTGGTTGAACATACTTTTGCATCATCTCCGTGAATTGAGGGTTGTCGAAGTGGTTGAAAGGAAGTGATTGTTGAATCACAAAGTTGCCAAACTGTTGACGTACCGCTTCAAGGTCGTACGTAAACACCGTTCCTTGATTCGTCATCTCCGGCTGCGAACTACTTCCGGATTCGTCCTTCAAGACCTTGCAAGAGGGCCTTTCTACATGAGCTCTTAAACTGGAGTTTGCTTCTTTGTTATAAAACTTCAAACAATGTTTGCATCTAGCTTTTTGTGTTCCGTTAGACATTTCGCATAGGTCGAAATGTTGCCAAATATCTTGGTTTCGTTTCGTGGGGATGACCCGAACGACGGTTTCTCCCGTGTTCGAGGCACCCATGTTGACCGATGAAGCAGCACTTTGGGAGGCCATGATAATCGACTACGAATTAAGAGTGGTATACTCGAGTATGAAATAAACGACTACGAAAGAAGAGCGTTTGGAGTTATAATCGCGTATGAAATAAACGTTTAGAGCTTTAGGAGTTGTATAATCAAGTGTGATCTAACCAATACCCAACCTAAACTATATATAGATGTTTGTGGGGGTAAAAAAACCAAAAAAACGGCTAAAAAAACGGGCAAAAAAAAAAAACGGCTATAAAGCCGTTTGGTAACGTTCGAAAACCGGTTTAACCGGTTAACCGGTTATTAAAAAACCGGTTAACCGGTTTTTTTATAACGGCTATAAACCGGTTATTTTAAAAACCGGTTAACCGGTTTTTTAATAACCGGTTATTAAAAAAAACCGGTTTTTTTTATAACCGGTTATAAAACCGGTTTTGGCTCCAAAAAGTATAACCGATACGTAAACCGGTTACGTAAACCGGTCAAACCGGTTTTTAAAAAAACCGGTTTTTAAAAAACCGGTTTTCCGGTTAACCGCCCAAACCGGTTCCGTAACCGGTTTTTTTGAACACCTCTAATACGGTCGAGTGACAAGTACCTTTCGGTAATTTGTAAGCAGGCAGATGTAAAAAAATCTTAATGCTGTAACTATAAAATGTGTCATTTATAAATGAATGTACTCACCAGTATTTCCTGCTAATCAAATATTTTTAAACATGTTTCAGGTGACTTGTTAGAGACAAAGGAATGATACCTGCGAGCTTCCAGCTTAAATAAGTGGCTTGTCACCAGAATAAATAAATGTGTTTTGTAAATTAGGGTTTATCCCTATAAAACTTATTTTTATATTAAAAAAATGGGTTTTTATCCCAGTTTATTAAATAAAAATTATGGTGTTTTTATAACTATGATTAATTTTCCTAACTACGGTTCTGATGAAATATTCCGCTGCAAATCATTGTAATAAACACCGATACCATCACTCAACGTTCGCGGCTCCCATCCCGGGGTATAGGGGTCGGGGGGTTGTGACAGACTTGAACGGCTAAATTGTCCCGTCTCAAAAGAATTAGCCACGGATTTGATCCTAAATGGCCTAACCATGAAATTTGAGACTTTTTTTATGAATTACAACATGAATGGATGGGACAATAGCATTGGTGAGCTTTACGCAATGCTCAAAACAGCCGAAACAGGGATGGGTAAAAAGGTTTTACCAGTTCTCACAATCAATGAAGGTGGAATTAGGAAGAGGCATCACCCGGAACCCAAAGTAAAGGTTGCCAGAGGGAAGGGACATGTCAAGGGTAAGTTCAAAGGGAAGGCTAAAATGGAACCACCCAAACCAAAAGAAAAGAAGCTAAAGGTTAGCGCGGAGGACCAGTGTTTTGGTTGTGGTGAGATAGGACATTGAATAAGGAATTGCCCAACCTATCTCAAAGAGCTGAAAGCAAAGAGGGATGCGGGGCAAACCTCAGGTACAACTTTCATGATATACATTGATCTTAATATTGTTTCTTCTAACACATGGGTATTGGATACCGGATGTGGAATTCAAATTTGCAATTTGTTGTAGGGGTTCAAAGAAAGTGATCAATTTAAGAAAGGAGATATAAGTCTCTTCATGGGCAACGGAGCAAAGGTTGTTGTCGAAGCTCGAGGAGACTACATTTTGAAGCTTCCAAATGGTTTGGAAGTTATTTTGAATAACATTTTGTATGCTCCTATTTTAACTAGGAATATAATCTCCGTTTCTCTTTTAAGACAATGTGATTATGATTTAAAATTTATGGACAATTGTATTTGTGTTTTTATAAATGACGTACTTTATTTTAAAGCAATGCCGTCTAATGGCATTTATGAATCAGTTCACGATAACACATCTTTTGATAACATGTTGTACCAATCAAGCACCAAGAAACTAAAAATGGATTTGAGTAAGACCTATCTTTGGCATTGTCGCCTTGGTCACATAAACAAAGATCGCATACATACACTTCAAAAGAATGGTCTTTTGGAATCAAATGAAGATGATTCATTTGATAAATGTGAGTCTTGTTTACTAGGAAAGATGACCGAGGAACCCTTTAGTTGAACAAACGAAAGGGAAAAAGACTTATTAGGTATCATACATTCAAATGTATGTGGTCCTTTTAAGGCAATGACAAGGAATGGTGAAAGATACTTCATTACCTTTATTGACGATTATAGTCGTTATGGGTATGTGCTTTTGTTAAGACACAAAGATGAAGCTTAATAAATGTTCAAAGTCTTCCAAAATGAAGTACAAAATCAACTCTATAAAACCATCAAAGTACTTCGTTTGGATAGAGGAGGTGAATACCTTAGTGATGCCTTCCAAGATCATCTTAGGAGTTGTGGGATCATCTAACAGCTTACTCCACCCGGAACACCACAACATAATGGTGTGTCCGAGAGGAGGAATCGAACTCTTTTGGATATGATTCGATCTATGATGGCTAGATTCGGATGAACCCACCACATACCGTGATGCAATGTCACAATCTGATTGTGACAAATGGCTTGAAGTCATGAACGTTGAGATGCAATCCATGCATGACAACCAAGTATGGGATTTGGTTGTACCACCTCTTAATTCGAAACTGGTTGGAAGTAAATGGGTTTTCAAGAAGAAAACCGTTATGCATGGAAACTTGGATACTTATAAATCAAGACTTGTAACAAAAGGTTTTACTCAAACTCAAGGGGTTGATTATGATAAGACTTTCTCTCCCGTGGCAATGCTAAAGTCGATTAGGATATTATTTGCCATAACCGCGTATTATGACTATGAAATTTGGCAAATGGATGTCAAAACCGCTTTTTTAAATGGACATCTTGAAGAAGATGTCTATATGGTTCATCCCGAAGGTTTTGTTAATCCACAACATCCTAACAAAGTATGCAAGTTAAAGAAATCAATATATGGATTGAAACAAGCATCTATAAGTCGGAATCATCGTTTTGATGAAGAAGTTAAGAAATTTGGATTCATCAAGAACGCTGATGAAGCTTGTATGTATAAGAAAGCTAGTGGGAGCATCATCACTTTCTTAGTATTATATGTTGATGACATACTACTATTTGGGAATGATTTTCCAACCATGGAAGGTGTAAAAACCTGGCTTGGAAGTTGTTTTTCCATCAAAGATCTTGGTGAAGCCGCCTATATCTTGGGAATAAAGATCTATAGGGATAGATCAAGGTGGTTGATAGGTTTAAACCAAAGTACATACATTGACAAAATCTTGAAGAGGTTCAAGATGGAGAACTCTAAGAGAGTTTTGGTACCTATTCAAAGATGAACGATATTGAGTGCATCTCCATGTCCAAGCTCAAAGGATGAGCAAGAGAAAATGAAAGGAATCCCATACGCATCGGCTATAGGATCCATCATGTATGCAACGATATGTACTAGACCGGATGTGTCATGCGCTTTGAGCATGAAAAGTAGATACCAACATAATTCGGGTAGTAGCCATTGGATGGCGGTTAAGAGTATATTGAAATACCTTAGAAGGACTAAGGACATGTTTCTAATATACGATTCTGGTGAAAAGGAACTCGTTGTAAAGGGTTACACGGATGTGAGTTTCCAAACCGATCGAGATGATTCTCGATCACAATTGGGATATGTTTTCGTCATGAATGGTGGGCAGTCTCTTGGAAGAGCTCAAAAGAAGATGTGGTAGCATTGTCCACCACAGAATCGGGATACATCGTCGCCTCATTGGCAGCACAAGAAGATGCATGGATTAGGAAGTTCATTGCTGACCTAGGGCTGGTCCGTACCATTTAGGGCCCTCTACAGATCTTTTGACAACGAGGGTGCGATTGCTCAAATCAAGGAACCTCGTGCACATCAAAAGGCGAGGCACATTGAGCAGAGATTCTACTACATAAGGGATGAAGTTGAAAAAGGAAATATATGTATTCGCAAAGTTCACACCGATCAAAACACTACGGATCCACTCACGAAGCTCCTTGAAAGGCCAAAGCATGAAGGTCACACTTGTGCCTTAGGACTTCGATATTCTAATGATTGGATTTGATCTATTTTGTATTTGGATATCGGAACAATTGTAATTTTCACTCATTAATATGATTATGATTTATGATTATGAAATTTTGAGTTATGTTCTATTTTAGCATGTTTAAATCCTTGAATAAGTTAATTATTCTAAATGTCCGTAGTGGCTCATATTTGTGGGAATAAGTATGAAGGTAAGACTATTATGAACTTGTATTGGTGGATGTTCATAAGGTATGAATATAGAGCAAAAGGTTGCTGCCAAGGTTCATAGATATTTATGGGATATAAATATCGGACTGACCCGCTCTCAAATGTTACTACATGGAATCTTTATGATTGATCATAAGTAAATTTGAGGAAAGGCGAATATCATAGTATCCTCCGACCTGAGATACATATTGGGTCTCGATATTCACTAAATATTATACTTTGACTTAGTTCTTCGCTGCTCTGAAACTTTACGGTACATAAGGCTAAGATCAGGAATAATACATAGTGATTGTGAGAGACATATGTAGTCAAGAGGGGATTTGTCCCTCTTATTTGTTGAGAGTAAGATGTCTAAGGCCTGCTAAGTTAAATCAACAGAGAATGATCACTCTATATCTCTGGATTTGACATGACATCTGAGATAAGGATAAATGATAGTTTCACCTAAATCATTTCAAGTAAGGGACTTGAAGGGGATAATATTATTGAATGGCACTTCGTCATGCGTATTAGGGGTAGTAAACGTAGTTAGGCGGTATTTGCTACTTGAATCAATCTTATATGTATCTTGTGCAAGTGAGAGATTATTGGACTCGGTCTGCCCAAGACACATATTATATTTGATGTGGCTAGTACATTATGATTCAAGTCGGGTCATACCCAATAACAAGCTAGACAAACACCAATAATATTTGTTTATAGATGATATGATCATAGTAAATAAATATTAACAGTACTTATGATATTTGGAAAGGTGGTTCTGAATACATTATACTTGTGAAATAAATAAATCATATGGATGATTTATATTTTGAGAGAAGACATTACATAGTGTTAATTAAGTTAGTTAAACAAGAATATGTAAGGCTTATTACCCTTGCATATTACTTATGTTATATCACATTTTATTTGTTCAACAAAACATAAGTTTTATAACAAATATATAATTAGTAAGTTTAAAAAATAATAAGAAGAAGAAAGGGAAGGAAGCCCCCCCCCCCCCACCTTCTTTTCCCCTATTTTATTATTATTATTTCAAATATATGCATGCATGTGTTTTCATTGGTTGAAAATGAGGTGCAACAACATAACGCAATATGGTCACTCTTCTATCACATAATTAACACAAGTGATAAAACTATTCCCTCTCCCTTTCTTTCTTGAGATTTTCGGCCAAGAACAAAAAGGCAAGGAAGAAAGGTTTTTCAAGTGTGAATCCTAGCTACTCAAGGTGTTGGTTGCAAGCTTGAGGGTATACAAGCTTGAGGTCTTGTCTCTTGAAGATTCGTCATTCAACCGTCTCCCCTTCAATCTCCACAAGCACTTGAAAGGTTGACATGCATGTGCAGTTTTATGGTTGTTTTATGTTTTGTAAGCATGTATTTCGTATTTGGATCCGGGTTTTGGGTTTTGCATTTATAAATCGGTTTTATATTCATCAAGTTAACAAGATTTAAATATATTATCTGCTGCATTTTTCATAAAAATGAGGTTTTATGACTTTGATAATCTTGTTAAAACCCAACAATAATTATAAATATGTAAATTTATTTTTATTAGGGTTGGTATCGAAATATAATTGGAAAATTCCACAGGGGTCGTTTTGTGGTTCTTGAAATTTCATAGGTGTCGGTCAGAATTTTAATACAGATATACCACTAAAAAGTTTTTTTTTTTCTCAGGGGTCAGTTAGAATTTTAACAAAGATATACCACTAAAAAGTTTTTTTTTTCACAAGGGTCGGAGGACACCCCTACCTAAAAGCTAGGTCCGCCACTACTTTAAATGACAGAATTACAGAAACTTTCATTTATCTTTCACCCAAATTTCACTCGTGTTCCCTGATCTTAAAAATTGATTTTTTTTGCCCTTTACGTTTCAAAATCCAACAGCGTTTGTCCTTTTCGCCTAACCCAGTTAAAATTTCTCGTTAAGTCGGGTGCACATGAGGGCAAATTAGTCATTTTACCTATTAAATTAAAATAATATTTTAATAAATAAAGAAAAAGAATAAAAAACTTAAAATATATATTTAATTCTCTCTCTTTCTCTCTCCTCCTCCTTCTTCTTCTTCTTCTTCTTCTTCCTCCTCCTCCTCCTCCTCCTGCTCCTCTACTACCAATCTCCAGCAGCCACCACCACCATCGCCATCTTCCACAGGCTCTGGACTAGTGGCAGCTGGCAAACCAAAATCAGGAGATTTTGAAGGTTCTAATCCCAACAGGCCACTGTTAGTCCAGAACATTACTGGATTGCTTTGTCGAAAAAGATGGCAGCGGTGAAATTTAGGTGAAAGATAAGGTTAAGATCGAAGTAAAAATCATCATCGCCGCTAGTCAACCCCCACCGCCGATCAAGTCCACAACATCGCCGCTACCATCCTTCATCCCCGTTTCTATTCTCTTATCTGGCCGGAAACACAAATCTCAACCATCTCAATCTCTAAAAAACGAAGATATGCCATATGTATACATCTAATTTTGCTTTTTGTGTTGGAGTTTTGGAATTGGATCGCTAAATTAGAAAAACCCATTTAGAAACTTGGCACAAAATTTTTGAATCTGGGTGTGTCGTGATGTTAGCTGGGAGAAAGAAGGGGAAGGGGAAGTGGAGGTGGAGGTGGTTTTCTTTGTCGGAGAAGACGATGGCAGTGGTGGCTGCCGGAGAGCATGGTGGTGGCTGGAGGAGGAAGAAGATGGGGGAGAGAGAAAGAATTTAAATATATATATACATATTATTTTTTTTATTGTTTTTTTATTTATTAAAACACTTTTTTAATTTAATAGGTAAAATGACCAATTTGTCCTCATGTACAAGGCACATGACCCGACTTAACAAGAAAAACTAACTGGGTTAGGCGAAAAGGACAAACGCTGTTGGATTTTGAAACATAAAGGACAAAAAAGATTAATTTTGAATATTAGGGACCACGAGTGAAATTTGGTGAAAGATAAAGGACAATTTCTGTAATTCTGTCTACTTTAAATTGATCAATGTTTTGGGGCGTTTGTAGTGAAGGGGTTAAAAATGTTCATTTTCATGCCAGTCAACACCACGTATACCTGGAAGCTTATTTCAGTTTTATGCGTGGTGGTTCAACTTTGAAGCCCATTGTAACTATTAAATATTTTTTAAATTAATTAAACAAAATAAACTTAAAAAAGGGAGAGATTTGAATTGGTCTGCTGACCAACCCTTTTTGCCCAAACGTCCTCGTGTGAAAAACGTCCTCATGTTTGGATGTTTTGAACGCCCGCCCCACCACGAATGTATATCGGCAAATCATTGATGCATTCATCATTGATGATGATTCATAAGACCTAATATATAGAGAGTAGAATATGAAGCTAAAAATTATGATTCCATAATGGTGTCATATGCTATAACATTATCAACTCGGTTATGTAATTCCTCGTTTATGTTTGATTGTATTGTATTGTTTTACAAACTAATGACTTACAATAGTTGTTCAAATCATAAGTTTTATGATGTTGATAGTTGTTCACGTTTTAGTATTCTACAATAATATTTCAAATGCAAGTCAACTAGCATAACTTATGTTCATGACCAATAAATGTGAGTCGCAAACACGCCGTTTTTTCAAGCACAATAAAGCTTATGAGACATTTAGAAAATAAATAAATAAATAAAAGCTAGACCAAAATATCACGTCTAATAAAAAAACCAAATAAACTTTAAACTGAAAATAACAGCTAATAAGTCAGGTCAAAGAAGCAACATGCAAATTCCGTTTCAACATGTGATTTGTTTTGATTTTAAATTCAAACTAAAACAGATTTAAGATTAGCTAACATGCATGGTTGATGGTTGATTTATTAAACGGATATTTGGACATGAAACGTATGATAAACGTGTTAATCCAACACAACCCGTTTAACATTATTGTTGTCTATTTTAGTTAGATTTAGTTTTTTTGTTTTTTTTTAAGTTATTAAATTGTAAAAGTTGACATGTCACAAGGCGTTACTTATACTAAAAAAAATGAACGGAGTTCAAGAGCCAAAATAGAGATCAACATGACATGATTATAAGTATGTTGTGTTACATTTTGGTATCTTTGACACAGATTAATATGCGAATCGATTCAGGTTCACTTGCTTTACCCGTTGACATGAAATACTTCAACATGTTAACTCGTAACGCATCACGATTAACACCCTAATTATTTGGTCGTTATTAGCTTATGATCATATAGATATGTTCTAATGTTGTGCTAACCAATCAGCCATGATATCAAATTAATCTAAAAAAACAATTCAAATAACATCAATAAGTGCCACATTTACCAATAATGCTACATGAATACACTGTTCGACCTTGATATAACACCAAATTACGAGTTTATACAGGTGCCTGCTTTTCTTTATGAGATAGAATCTTGTTTTATTAACCACAAATAAAAAGCTAAAATAGACAACAACAATGATATCTATTTCTTCAAAAAACAGCACTAATTGCATTGTAATAATTCTATTGACACCCTACCCTCTTAGCCACTTAGGTATCATATCAACTTTGTAAAACATGTACATGGTCAACCATTTTGATAAAAAGATTCATATTATTTAAAACAAGCCCAATGTCATAGACCAACTGTTCGATGATTGTTTTGCTAGTTTGGGTTTAAACTAGCTAGTGTTATACTTGGTGTTGCGCCAAGCAGGTTGGTAAAATTTGGGTGATGATAAACCCAAACTTTGTCGGTCCTGGGCATTGAGGCGGTAAGTCGACACATATTTGGTCGGTTTCGGTTAAGTGCGCTATAATACCGGAACTAAAAACCAAAAATAAAACATAAACGTCTAAAATTTGAGGTGGATCAATTGAGTGACGTCAGTCGGTAACACTCGGGCGTTGGGAAGATCCGACCATTGCCGATCCCGAAAGTTGAGACGGTGAGTTTACACAAATTCGGCTGATTTCCATCACATTGGTTATGGTACTGAAATAAAAACAAAATGCAGTGAGTCTACGAGAATTCGTTCGGTTTCCGTTATGTTTGTTAGGGTACCAGAACTAAAACAAAAAAACAAAAAAAACAAAAAACAAAATCTAAGTATCAATACGGTGCCACAAGTGGCCCGATTGACACTTAGCGGCACCAAAGTTTGTAATTATCATTTATAATAATTTGTTAAAACTTTCCAAACGTGACAAAATAATAAAAAGTAACCATTTTGATAGAAAAAGATTGTCGTATTATTTAGGGTTTGTAATTATCATTTATAATAATTTGTTAAAACTTTCCAAACGTGACAAAATAATAAAAAGTAACCATTTTGATAGAAAAAGATTGTCTTATTATTTAGGGTGAACTTATTCTACAAATAGGGAGAAAAATAAAAAGAATAAGAATAATTTGTAGCAAAAAAATAATGAAAAATTAATAAAAAAAATTATAAATCAAAATTTAATACAAAAACGAAAAACGTAAAAACACAAAAATGTTTCCACCATTTTCCTCGTTATCAAAAAAAAAAACCTCGAAGAATACACAATATCGAGTGATAAATATCGTTGTGTCTTTTAGTTTATCATGGTATTTTGTGTTTATTTTCGTCATTGATTGTGTCCTTTTTTATTGATATTATGTTATATATATTATTAAGTATTGTGTCATATTTTGTTCGGCATTGTGTTATATTTTGCAATCTATTATGTTTTTTTGTTTATCATTGTGTTGTTTGTTCATTTTTGGCCTTGAATCTTTTTTCTCAGCATTGTGTTATTTCGTACTTTTCTTTTTCTTTTCTTTTTTTTTTGTGAATGAGAATAACGGGAGAAACATTTTTGCTTTTTAATATTTTCGTTTTTTATTTATATCTTAAGTTATGATTTTTTTATTATTTTTTTTAATTTTATTAGGAGTTTTGTGTGTGACCACAAATTCTTCTCACACTTCTCATTTTTGTTTCTTTTTGTATTTTAACTTTACCCTATTACTTAAACATTTGTTGACATTCCAAATATAACAAAAGAATTAAAAAAAAATAGTTTATATACTTAGTTCAACTATCGGACTATAGTTTTGTCTAATTTAGATCATGAAGATATAACATAATTAAGCTACATTTCTCTTACACATTTGTAACAATTGACGGCACCCTTCATCCCGAGTTACTTTTGTTTTTATATATATTTATATAGAAACAGATAGACAGGCAGACAGATATCATAAGAAGCGTAAACACGAAATGTAACAACCTATAAGTTAAATACAAAAGCTGTGATCATATCTAGGATCTTGACTGACACGGTGATATAGATTGTATATTTCCTTTTGAAGTTGTTAGACCAACGGCCGATTGTTAACTCACATAAGACAACTAAGTAGTGGTTTACTCGTTTCACATGTTGGAAAATCCCATATAATTTGGCCTTATTACCATTTAAATAATTATGATTAGTCAAATAACCTAACTGGACCCATAAGATATATGGGCTATTTGATGGACATACCCATATATATATATAGGGTAAGGATCCTAAGAGAACCATTGGCAAATTGAGAACTTTGAGAACCATTTTGGACCACTAAAAATACCCTCTAAAAAATATTTAAAAAATTATAAAACAAACAAAACCGAAAATTTTAAAAAAGTAAAAAAAACCAAAATTCTTATATTTCATTCCGGTTTCATTAAAAAAAACCAATTTTTTTTTTCTTTTTAATTCGTATTATACCTATACACATATGTATACTTTAATTTAATTTCTAGTTACGTAATATACACATATGTACATTATCATTTACCTTAAATTATACATATGTGTATAGAAAAAAACATGTGTGTACATATTATACATATATGTATAATAAAAAAACCGATTTTTTTCTTTTTAATTCGTATTATACCTATACACATATGTATACTTTCATTTAATCTCTAGTTATGTAATGTACACATATGTACATTATTATTTACCTTAAATTATACATATGTGTATAGGAAAAAAACATGTGTGTACATATATGTACATATTATACATATATGTATATGTATAATTTAGCTAAACCGAGAATTTTTTTTTACGTTTTTTTTTGTTAGAAGCCGGGATGATAAATAAGAACTTTGGTTTTTTTACTTTTTTTAGTTTTGTGTTTTTTTTTTTTTGTTTTGTTTATGATTTTTTTTATTTTTGGGTTTTTTTGTGGTCCAAAATGGTTCTCATAGTTCTCAATTTCCAAAAAGTTCTCACATGATCATGATCCTATATATATATAGGGTAAGGTTAAAATTAAAACCCACTTGAGTTGTGAAAACCCGCGAAAACCCTATGTAACATCGTGTTTTTTTTTATTACATGTAATATATGTTGTAACATTTAATATAAAACATCGAAACATACAAAAAAATGTTTTGCCATTTTTTAACATTTTTTTACTAATTTTTATATATGTTTTTAGGAGAGAGAAAAAATTATATTTATATTTACATTGTTTATTCACTTTAACTGTGGACCACAGATTTAAACATTGATTAAAAACATGTGGTTGAGAATGGGTTTCTAAAGTTTTCACAACTCAAGTGGGTTTTCATTTTATACTTAGCATATATATATATATATATATATATATATATATTAGGGTTTCCATTAGATGTCAGAAAACATAACAGAGAATTAAAAACACATACCAATAACTTTCTTTCTAAAATCTCCATTAATCAATGACATTATAATGGAACCGAATCAAAAGTCATCATGGCATCATCATCCTTCTCTATGATCTTGATTTCTACAAGCAAGTTCTATTAGTATGATGTCTAACTTCTTATTTATGATTGAATCAACATGTTAGGGTTTTTGTTTTACCAATGTCTCAAGAATATAATCAACACCATAAACACTTGACACCCTAGATACAGTAGAAACTCGATAAATTAATACTCGATTATTTAATAAACTCTCTAAGATAATATTTTTTGCCGGTCCCGACTCGGGGATAGGGTGCTAAATTAATAATTCGCTAAAATTATAAGATAATACATTTTTGATAATTTCTTTAGACCCCATATAAAATATAAATTAATAATTCCTTATATATAGCATATTACATGAATGATTTATGAAGGTTTCTTGAAAAATGACTCAATTGTCTTTTGTTTTTTTTTGAAATCAATTTCCCTTTGAATCTCGTCTCTAATTTTTCTTAGCATGGTAAGAACTTCTGGTGTTGTTTTATCATAGCTCAACAAGAAATTGTTCAATGTGATTGCCGCTTTAATAGCTTCGTTTCTGCGAAGGGGGCTCCATTGTAGAACTTTCATCATCTTCTTCATCGATATCATCTTTATTAATTCCAATAACGCTTTTAATAATTTCTTCATCAGTCAACAACTGTGCAACTACATTTTCTTCTGGGTGAGTCAGAACATTCTACTATAAATTAATAAAATATTAATTAATATATAAATTAATAATTATTAATTTATCGTTTAATTAATAACTCTTTTAATTAATAAATTTCGGTGGTCGCAAGTGTATTATTTTATAGAGTTTCTACTGTATATAAAGATGAGCGCAAATTGACTCCTCTATATTGAATGGGCCATATATTCGCTCAAGCACATGGATCTTCTTCAAAAAGAGATTGTTCCTTCAAGTCGCGAAACCTCTACAACGCAGACATTAAATTCTTGTACTCCGTTCGACACTTGAACGATTTCAACCAGAAAAATCACTATAGATATCCATCCATTGCAGCCACTTGTTCAACAATGTAAAGTAGGCATAATGCTTTGTAATATTTCTTTGTTCTCTTTCACCTTCATATAAGTCATCCCCACGAATATGATTCCAATTCAAACATATTTCCACAAATGCGAACTATCATCATGGACCTTTTTATTTATCTACGTTTAACCTATTAGAATGTACAACGGTCACCACAAAGGTCCGAATCTATATGGCAGATGAACGGACGGTGGCAGCGGACTTCATTGTTGTGTAGCAAGTCTGCCAAATTTAAGTTCGCGATTGCATACTTGCATTTAGACAAGTAGTGGCATTTGAGGTTTTTGAAAATTGAGTTTTAGGCAGGTTTGTTTTTGTGGGTGCTCAAAAGAGCAAACCTTCCTATCACTGATATATCAGTGATATATCGGTTATTGGTCCCTTGATGAAATCAGTCATAATATTCGTGTCGATAATATCAACAATATTGACCAATATTAGACTGATATTTGACAGACATATCACCGATTTTCCTGAATCCCGATATGAGAGTTTGTGTCTTAATTATCAACTTTAAGTGTTCAATGTTAGTGTTTTAAGTCTTAATCAATTCCCACTTGCTACAATTGTTATTGTTTTGCAAGTTGTAGAAGGTTAATTTGTTAATGGTTTGAGACTATACTGAATTATTAGTAATAAATTGCTATATATATAAATTTTACATGATATTAAAATTACCGATATCCCAATGATATCTCACTGCGATAACCGATATCTCAGATATTGGTCAAGAACCGATATCCGATATTTTTCAGCATTAACTGTTTAGCCTATTAGGTTCATAAGCAATATTTAGTTTATTTATAGCTTGTAGGTTTTCTATTGTTGCATAACTTTAGCCTATAAAGAAAGGTTTGAAGCAATTCAATCATATGGCAACTTTGAAAAAGTAAATTTAAATAAATAATAACTAATAATTAAGGTATTGTGACTATATATCAATGCTACACTTTTAAAAGAAACGTTAATTCACATGCACAGACTTACAAAATCACGTGTATCAACAAATAAAGAGATAAACGGATAGCTAGTATCTTTCATATCATAAAGCTCGTGGTCGTGGGTTCCCCTCGCATTGCGGCAAAAAATTTTCTAACTATCAATTTAGTCTGTATGGTGGCCACTCACTATAACAACTTAAAGAGAAAACAAAAAATAAAGCCCTGACATGCCTAAAAGAAAATCGGCCAGCGCTTTACATTGATCGAAACCATAAAAATGAATGCTAGATCGGCTGTTCCTATATGGGTACTGATGTTGTTCGGTCATAATCAATATTGTTCGTCATGGTACATGTACAGTACCGTACGATATTCGTATAGCTTACAATACTTAAAAAGAAAATTTGTTTGAACACAACTCATTTTAAAAAAAAAAGTTTCACAAAATATCAAGAAATAAATTCACATGGCTGCGCAAACCATAAAGTATTCATCATTTTTTATATGTTATCTTTCAATTTTCTTTAACAAATTTTGTTTTTAAGTTTAGAAACACTACTATAAGTTTGTAACTTTTTTTTTTCAAATAATTGAAACTACCCTCAATACTAAGAAAGTAAGAATGAATGCCATCTGTTAATACTTAATACTGATTTTGACTATCTATGCATGAGTTACTCAAGACACCATCAAAAAGAGAAATCTACCACTATATGAAACCCCTTCTAAATCAAGTTTAACCTGAAACCATTAAAATCTTAAACCTTAACCATCACTCAAATATCATTAGTGATCATAACATAACACAAATTGCATCACAGGTCCATAACTAGGACAACCGAAAACGACATGATGCTGGTTACCAACTTCGACCCAAATTCTGGGATCCAGTCCCCTACGCAAACTTCTATAAATATCTTCAAGGGTAATTATGCCATTTCACTTCACTGGGCCCAAACTCCCATTCTTTCTTTCTTCCACTCACATGATGCTTTTGCACTTTTAGGTTCTCAAATAAATTTCTTTCCTTTTTTATTTTCTTAACCAAATAAACCAAGCGGAAACGCAGATTCGATTCCCACTTAAACCAGTTCAAGAACATCTGGCTGGAGTGACGAATCAGATCTTTAATCCCGGGTTCAAATCCGAAAGTGATGAGGGTTTACGAATTCCATCCGCTTCCAACGCATTAGGGGTACCGTCTCATGACAGTTGAGGAGTCGACCTTGGACATGACCTTAAAGACAGGTTTACACGTAAGATCCTCTTCCGGCCGCTGGATTCGAATCCCACTTAGGTCGGTTTGAAATAAAAACCCATGTTCTAAACTCAATTTCATTTCAGGGTTTTCTTTTACTTTCCCATAAACCCTCATTATCTTTATCTCCAAGATTCTTGAATCCCACTCATAAATTGCCACACTCTGTTCACAATTCTTGAAATTTATATAAAAAATGGAAGCTTTAATACAAACCAAAGGCCTTCTTACCCTCCCATCAAATCCCAAATCCAGTCACCTCAGACAAAGATTCAAATTCAACCTTCCAAACTCATTAAAACCCAAATCCCCATCTCGGTTTTCAAGAAACCTTGATGGGTATCAAAAATTTGGTACCTTTATCACACCCATCACCTTAAACTCCACTCAAAACCCTAGATTTCATGTTTTCAAGACTTCCGCCGCGGCCGCCGCCGCCGTGCCGGACGGCGGCGGAGCTGAGCCGCCGAAGATAATGGGTGTTGAGATATTAACCCTGAAAAAGATTTTACCTTTAGGGTTAATGTTCTTTTGTATTCTTTTTAATTACACAATATTAAGGGATACCAAAGATGTGTTGGTGGTAACAGCTAAAGGCTCAAGTGCTGAAATTATACCATTTTTGAAAACTTGGGTTAATTTGCCTATGGCTATTGGGTTTATGTTATTGTACACAAAACTGTCAAATGTGTTGTCAAAAAAGGCTCTTTTTTATACTGTCATGTTGCCATTTATTGCTTTCTTTGGGGCCTTTGGGTTTGTGTTTTATCCTTTGAGTGGGTACTTTCACCCAACTGCTCTTGCTGATAGGCTTCTTGAGTTTTTGGGGCCTCGGTTTCTCGGACCGCTTGCGATTTTGAGGATTTGGAGTTTTTGTTTGTTGTATGTCATGGCTGAGCTTTGGGGCAGTGTGGTGGTTTCTGTTCTGTTTTGGGGGTTTGCTAATCAGGTAATTCATGTTATTTGTTTGGTTAAATTTAGCGATATTCGATTTTAATAATCCCAACTAAATGCTATTGGTCGATAATAATTAGTTTATCGCCATTGGTAGTCTCTAATTTAAAAAAGTTTACCACTAGTGATAAACTCAGTTGGGATTATTATTAAAATCCAATATCCCTTAAATCTATAGTTTCTTGATTGTTATCGGATCATATGTTGATAGGAGATCATGATTTAGTTTATTGCAAATGCATTATGTTTTAGGCTTTTAGCAAACAAATACAAGACTAGCTTTGAGGAACATATTATGCATGAAGAGATAACTTTTTTTACTTAAGTTTATTTTTTGGTTGATAAAAGAGCTTATCTTCTTGAAAGATACAATAATTTTAAATTTTTTTATGTATTAGGTAAATGATGGAAAATAATTTTCTATGAAATTTCTTACATTAAATAATAACTTTTCCTAAAATTTTGTGCCTTTTAGGAGCAAAAAAAAATATATATATTATATTACTCAGAAATCAAAATACAAGTTTAAGGGGCTAACTATTGTTTTGGGCCCAAAAGTGGGCCCAAGCCCAGCTCCACCTTGTTTAAAATCAATATTTGATGCACATTACTTTGTTCACTAGTCAAGATCACACACTAGAGTTAAAACTCAAAACCATAATTCGGTGTTCAAATCGTATAAAACCTTTCATGACATTTTTAGCCTCACGAAACGCAGATAACTACTGTGGAGGAAGCCAAGAAATTCTATCCGTTATTTGGTCTGGGGGCAAATGTTGCTTTGATCTTCTCGGGACGTACAGTGAAATACTTTTCAAACATGAGAAAACATTTGGGCCCAGGGGTCATGGGTGGGCCATTTATTTGAAATATATGTTGAGCATTGTTGTGCTTATGGGCCTTGCAATTTGTGGGCTGTATTGGTGGGTCAACGCTTACGTACCCCTTCCTACCCGTAGCAAAAAGAAGAAGGTAACACACTTGTTTTGTTTCTAACGAAGTTAATATTTGATAAATAATTTTCTACTTACAGGAAAAAGTCAACATGACTACAATGGAGAGTTTGAAGTTTTTGGCATCGTCACCGTACATTTGGGATTTAGCTACATTGGTGGTAGCGTACGGTATTAGTATTAATCTTGTAGAGGTGACGTGGAAGTCAAAGCTCAAAGCCCAGGTAAAACGTTAAAACAGTCCTTTAACAAGTAGTTTGACTTTTGTGAGTTGACTTTGTTGGTTTATGCGTGCATAATGGCTATTAGGAATGGAAACAAGTACTACATTGATTTTTTATGAGTAAATTATTTTGCTTAGGCTTGTAAGCAAATTTAACGAACACGAATGGAACATGTTCGTGTTTGCTTGTGTAACTTGAACCGAACAAACGATTGAATACGAATAATTAAACGAACGAGGTTTTCTTGATCGTGTTTGTTCGTTAAGAAGATGGATGCGTTTGTGTTTGTCTATATTTATTCGTTAACAATATTAATAAAGGGTTCACGAACGTAAATGAACGAACACAACTGAACATAGATGAACAAACATGACTGAGCTAAAACCAATTAAACGTAAATGTGCACAATAATGTGTTGTGCTTAAAAAGTTATTAAAACTAAACTATATTGTAATGGGCCTAAAAATTTAAAATAAATATATTAATGAATGTAAACGAACGAACTTAAACAAACGTAAAGTAACAAACATAAATGAGCGAACATAAACAAACACAAATGAATGACTATTAAACAAACGTAAAGTAACAAACATTTAGTGATTTATTTCATCGCTATTACCTCTGACTTCGAATTAAATTAAATGAACGCAAACGAGCAAACATAAACGAAGATTCACGAACTGGTTACATTGACTTATGCTACTCATTTTGGTCTTTCAGTTCCCAAGCCCGAACGAGTACTCTGCTTTCATGGGCGACTTCTCAACCGCAACCGGTATAGCAACGTTTACAATGGCGTCGTTAAGTCAATGGATATTCAACAAATACGGGTGGGGAGTTGCAGCCAGAATCACACCCACGGTTCTGCTTGTAACCGGGATCGGCTTTTTCTCGTTGATTTTGTTTGGTGATCCACTTGCACCGGCTATGATGAAGTTTGGAATCACTCCACTTTTAGCAGCGGTTTATGTTGGCGCAATGCAAAATATATTCAGCAAAAGTGCCAAATATAGTTTGTTTGATCCTTGCAAGGAAATGGCTTATATTCCTTTGGATGAAGATACCAAGGTTTGTTATATCACTTAATGTATTATTTTTGTCTTGTTATTATTGTTAGGGTAAGTTTTAACCAATAGTAATCAAGTTTTTTAAGTGTCAGCTTTTTTTTTTCCTGAAGGCACTGAATTTTCATTAGTTGTTCCAATCCTGTGAATTTTATTTTATTTATTTTTTTTATAAATGAAGTTTTTTAAAATTAAATGAACATATATGAATCTTTGTTACTATTAATTGATTATATTTTTCAGTTTGACTTAAATTGAACAATTACTAAACTTGATTATTAATATTTTTTTTTTCATCACTATTACCTCTGACTTCAAATTAAATTCAAAGAAAATAATCACTAAACAGTAACTAGCATTCATGTATGGTTTTAAGAACCGGGCCAGAGTGATCGGGCATTGAACTGCTCCGGTTAAGCCTATTGAACCATTGCCAGACCGATTTTCAATTTTCCATTTACTTTTTTCCCTTTAAAACCTCATTTTATGTTTCATTTTAACTCTAGACTCCATGTCTTACTTTAGTGTTCATATTTATTAATATTGCAATCACATCAAAACATAAAGTATTTTTATCTTTTTTTGTTTTTTTTTGGTATTACATATATAAGTACAGCTTAAACTTTATATTATTTATTACGTAATCCAGTTCCTAAATCCGATCCAACCAGTCCGGCCAGTGAACTAGGAAGGCAGCCGGTTGGTTGTCCGGTTCGGTTTTAAAAACATTGGAATATAATTATTATTATAATGGTTAATACGTTTCAAAACTCAAATCAAATACTCGTTAACAAATCTTTAAATCTTTATCAGGTAAAAGGCAAGGCCGCGATCGACGTGGTGTGCAACCCGTTAGGGAAATCGGGCGGTGCTTTGATCCAACAATTCATGATCTTGACATTCGGTTCACTTGCGAACTCAACACCGTATCTCGGTGGAGTGTTATTAGTAATCGTGCTGGCATGGTTAGGGGCAGCAAGGTCATTAGACACGCAGTTCACCGCTTTAAGACGCGAGGAAGAGATCGAGAAAGAGTTGGAAAGGACAGCTGTCAAGACACCCGTGGTGTCTTCAAACGAAGAGGACGATAACAAATCTATGGGAAGTTCAACCGAATCATCCGAATCATCATCGTATCCTACCAATTCTTGAAGAACAATAAAACATGTTTGCCAGGTGAGTTTGGTCTGGTTTTATAGTGTTATTTGAAGTCTTTGATATTCATAGGTGTCATGTTTACTAGTTGATTCATCTAAACCTGTCTACAGTTTACATTTTACAAACAGCATTTGAATATTTTCATGGAATTTAGTATTAGTTTGCTGTTTATACTGTTTACACACCTTTGTTATTTATTTTATTTTTATACTGTGTATGCTGCACACTTTTGTTATTTATTTATTTCATACTAGGTGTTATCCCTTATATTACAGGTGTGATTTTCATTTTTCGTTTATAATATCTATATATATATATATTAATTTTATTTATCGTAAGGTATGTAATAATATGTTTAAGATTTGATGTTGAAATGGTTTCACAAATAAATGAATTGTTATACCCCATTTAAAAATTATCTGGGTTTGGTAAGATTCATGACCCGCTTATTTTTTATTATAAAGTTGTTTCTTAATTATAAATAATCTTTTTTTTTTAAAAAAATTGGATATAATATATCCCTATTTTATAGGATTTCATATCAAAAATTTGGTGAGATTAATTTTTTAATATAATGAGATGTTATAAACCCGTTTAAGGGTACCAGACCCATACCCGTGAATTCGGGTAAAATGCATGAGAAACATTCATTTACAAATAAAACAATATGGTGACTTGAGAGAATGTAGGAATCAACCAGAGAATTTTTAAAGCTTTCGTTTATATATATATATATAAGATTTTGATTAAGTTGAAAAGGAAAAATCAATAAATATTTACTATGATTTAATATTATAAAATTTTCTGATTTGTTTTGACCTGACTTGTTTTTAATAGGTCGATCCTAGCTGATAATTTTTTTTTGAAATTTTCATGTTACTATGTTGACTCTTTCTCTTCGTTACTAACTTGGTTAAACCGATTAAATCGAAACGAACTAGACACTTTCGCATCGTCATTGACATCAAACTTCGATTCTTTATGATGCATAGTGGAGGCGATAACGTAATAAAAGAGAGAGAATCCTCAAATAAGAAATGTTACTGAATTCTTAATATTGAAACGACTACAATACAAGTTTATAACCCTTTATACAATATATTTCTAATTTTGACAGGTTTGCCTTGCCAAATTTTTGAAATTACAAAAATGAAATCATGAAATCTAACTAATATATTAAAGCAACATAATTTTGTCCACATGTCCTTCATCTAGGTTGTCCATATAGGCTTTCATGTCATCAATGTTCCATAAATCCAATTTCCACATATTCACAATAAAATTTTAATCAATGATATTGACTTTTATATTTTTGTAACTTATTAATGTAATTGTGATATTAATTATTCTAATTATTGTTAGAATTAAAAAACTTATTAAATTTACTAGGTTTAATTTGTTCATCGTTTCTTCTTTAAAAGGCTCATGCTTCATTCAAAAATTATAACGCTCCCTATCGTTTGTAACCAGATTCTTAGCCTCATCTATAACCGACATTTTTTTGTTTCAAAAGGCTTTTGAACAAAAACTCTACACGGGTGAAAATATAAGTTTAAACCTGGTATGTATTTTTAAGCTTAGTTTTCAAATAATATTACAAAATCTGTTACTAATGTGTTTTTTTTTTATCTTTTTCAAATATAATGGTTCATTTATGTTATATTATTCCTTATTTACTGAATTATTTATTTATAAAGTATATTCTTTTTATGTATAGAAATAGTTTAACATCTTTTGTAATATCTGCTGGTAAAAAACTTATGTCAAATATTTGTGTTGATTGAATATGTTTTTTACATTTGATATTGTTTCTTGATATATTTTCCACCTGTATGTAACACGGGTTATTATCCTAGTTATTACATTAAATAAGGGCCTAATGTACGTAGGACAACTAGAAAACGTTTCAAACTAATTTTGTAAATGTTTGAATTTTGCGAAACTTGGTTTAAAGCTTTCCCTAGCGAAATTTGGGGCCTAAATGATGGAATTGGGTCTCACATACAACTTAAGTTTGGGCCTATAATTCCACTAGAAAGTCGTAACTTAAGTTGTAGAGGTGCACAAAATATCGGAACTGGTTCCTATCTGTACCGACTCGGGGGTACGACCTGGTATTGGGTTTCTTCCTGCACCTATACCTGGAACCAGACTCGACCTGGAACCTCTAGAACCGGTTCCACCTTTACCCGGCCAAAACCCAACCCAACCTGACCCGAAACCCGAAAAAACCCGGTCAAATACCTAACTATACCTGCAACTGGTTTCTATCCGACCTGGTTTTGGCTTTTGTTGACTAGTTCCTACAAAATGCCCGGTTTGTGCACCTCTATTATGTTGTGCTCTTTTTTTAGTTTGGGCATTTCTACTATGTTTACGTTTAGCAAACTGGTCCATATTCAACTCCTTATCACTTTATCACATTGCAACAATTTTTACATTACAAACCGAGGAACTTTTATACTGAGTTGATTAACACCCCTAACCAAAAGCGTAACATATTAGCAAACAGTCAGGACATGTGTGTCATTTCACGAAACAAGGAAAAACAAAAATGAAATTTTCAAATAAATGAATAATACACAATACAAAAATGGTCCATAAGGTGATAATGTGGTATACGTTAAATATAATAAGGTGAGTGTACAAAAGGATGTTCGTTAGGACTTAGGAACACTCATTGCTCTGAATACGATAACAACCTTCTCGTTATCTCTTTTGTTCTCACCTTCTATTTTTGTTTATAAGTGATAATAATGGTTCCTAGGATTCTCCAACCTTGTATACCAATTGTTCCCCTAGAAACTTCATTTTCAATTACTAATTTTTCCTTATAAAAAATGGCTTAGGATCCTCCCACACCGTTTGGGATTCTCACACACCATTTTTTTTCCTATACGGTCGTATAGCACCTGAATCGTGTCAGTTTGTGTCAGAGCTTGTCGGTCATTGTTTGTAGTGCCTCGTATAGCCCTATACGGAGCGTATAGACAATTTTTTGGACACAATTTTAAATATTAATATATTAATATCTTACATTTTAATGTATTAAGTACGTAATATACTTGGCTAAATATGATATTTTAGAATAGAATAAATTGTCTATTAACATTTATATAATATACTCGGCTAAATAATTTGTAGTTGTACCCCGAGAACATTTGTTTAAGATTATATTATGTTACATTTTATATTAGTCTATACACAATAATCAATCAATGATTAAGCAAACAAGAAAACATTTGACCAAAACATATTGATAAACATCTGGTCCACATACATAAATAAAAGGGCACCCCAAACATTTGGCAAAAGTTTTCTATACGGTCGTATAGCCCTATACGACCGTATAGGTTTTATGGTGTGTCAGCTAGCAATACGAGCCATTTAACACCTATACGGCTCATATAGGTCTATACAATCATATATGTTGAAAAAAGCTGTTTTTTTTGTTCCTCTTGTCAGTCATGTGTAGCTTATACGGTCATATAGGCCTATACGAACCGTATATGCATATGGGGGTGGTGTATGAGGATCACATTCCTAAAAATAGCTTTTGTAGTTTTAAGTACGGAAAATTTAAAGTAATCAAGTTTTCCAAGTGTTATATTTGGCTATGCGGTATAAACACTCCATTTCCGCGATTGGTGATGATGTGGCAGCCACAAAGGTCACGTTGTCACGCAACGGTGAGGCAAAAAGCTACGAAGGCACAAGGAGAAAGAAGAGTAGCAATGGTGATGGTAGTGACGTGTGGAGACAACAATGGTGAGTATGTTACAGGGATCTTCACGCAACGGTGAAGGATGACGGTCACTAAACTTTTTTTTTTTAAGTAACCCACCTTTTATTATGTTCTCCAGTGTTACGAAAAAATGTTAAAATTTTCAAAATAAAACGACGCAAATAGAAAATACAAAGGGGTTTTTTGGGATTCCTTATTTTACCTCTTATAACTTTTAATTAAGTTAATAAGTTACAATATTGTAACTTATGAAACTTTCTTCTCATAATATAAGCAATTTCAAACACTTTATTACTTTTCAAAAAATTAATAAGTTATAAGCTGATGAAAATAAGCAATCCCAAAAACCCCCTAAATAGTGATAACCAATTTAACTTAAAATGAACAGTTATGACTTATGAAACATATAATAATAAGGAAAATTGGATTTTAATAATCCAAACTATTGAATATTGGCCAATATTAATCCCAACTAACAATCTAACTAGTAATAATCCCAGCTTTTAGTTTTACTACCAATCTTGGTTTAAAAAAGCGCGCTCGAGGCGAGGTAAGGCGAGAAGCGACCTAAGGAGAACACCTCAACGCTTTTGCCTACCCAAGGCAAAGCCTGTTAAAAAAGCGAACGCTTTTTGCGCTTTTGTGCGAGGCGAAAAAGCGAGGAGGCGAAGGCTTTGTATACAAAAAGCGACCAGTTAACCCATTTTCAACTTAAGCTTTATAATTAGTCATTTCTAGACTTCTCACATTTGGCAATAAACTTTTGAAAGTTGAAACACTTTTGAGTAGTGCTCTTTTGGAAACACTTATGAGTAATTTGGTACTCGATAACTTGTTTTTATGCTACTTTGATATTTTGGGCGAGTAATGTGGTACTCGAAAAATTATACTACACTACGTTTGGAATTTTGGGATATATTTATGTTGATTTTTCAGGCCTTTAATATATATTATGATGTGGTTTGTCTATAATATGTTGCTTATAAATAATTACATATTTTTTAAAATACGGTCGCCTCGTGTTCAAAAAGCCTTCGCTTTTGCACTTTTAGCTTCGGATGAGGACCACTTCGCTTTTGTTCGCCTCACGCTTTTTTAAACCAAGCTACCAATAGCAATCTCAAACTAACAAAACTCTAACCTCGTTTATTTTTTATGACGTGGCGTATGACGTGTCGGTCATTTAACATCTTTCTACTTATTAGAATATAATTTTTTTTATGAAATTACTAACTGCCTTTTTCATCAAATAAATAAAACTAGATTTAAAATATATATTTATGACAATGGGGCCCACCGTCCAGTCTCTCTCACACACACCCCCCATCCCTCTCGTAACTACCAACCCTCCACTGAATCCGGTCACCATCACCACCATTAGCAACCGCCACCGCCGCCGTCATGACCCACCTACTTTATACTTCTTTTGACAGCACTTACGTTCACCAACTTATTTTGGCCATCGTGAATAATATTATCATTTGTTTCTTGTTTAGTTTCTTCATCTTCTTCGTCGGGCGATTTGTACGGACTCCGATGCTCCCATTTAGATATAGTAAATCAGTATATGATGCAATTGAGGATGTGAAATTTAACATTATGGTACGGGAATTGTGAGAGTGGGGTGATTGAAGTGAGTACATTGCTAATGGTAGGTTATGACGGCTGCGGTGGTGGTTGCTAATGGTGGTGATGGTGACCGGATTCAATGGAGGGTTGGTGGTTACGAGAGGGATGGGGTGTGTGTGAGAGATAGTGGACGGTGGGCCCCATTGTCATAAATATATATTTTAAATCTAGTTTTATTTATTTAATGAAAAGGGCAATTTAGTAATTCATGAAAAATTATATCCTAAGATGTCAAATGATTGTCACGTCATAAAAAATAAACGAAGTTAGTATTCTGTTAGTTTGGGATTGTTATTGGTAGTAAAACTAAAAGTTAGAATTATTACTAGTTAGATTTTTAGTTTGGATTAATATTGGCCAATACTCAATAGTTTAGATTTTAATTTTCCTAATAATAATTATATAGGTGTCATAGAATTATGTGTCATAGAATGAATACAATGAATTGTATGGTCTCCGTTCCATAAATATATATTTTAAATCTAGTTTTATTTATTTAATGAAAAGGACAATTTAGTAATTTCATAAAAAATTATATCCTAAGATGTCAAATGATTGTCACGTCATACGTCACGTCATAAAAAATAAACGAAGTTAGTATTCTGTTAGTTTGGGATTGTTGTTGGCAGTAAAACTAAAAGTTGGAATTATTACTAGTTAGATTGTTAGTTAAAATTAATATTGGCCAATACTCAATAGTTTGGATTATTAAAATTCAATTTTCCTAATAATAATGATATAGGTGTCATAGGATTATGTGTCATACAATGAATACAATGAATTGTATGGTCTCCGTTAATATATGAATTCTAATGAGATGCATGAATAGACTAGTAACCCTAAAACCCTAGAGCTTGTTAAGATAACTACCAATATAGGAAATAAGTATATATGTTTATACGTTATTACGTGGAAAATTGACGATCTTGTCAACAAAACAAATATATACTGTCAAAGGAGAATCATCAACCAAGTAGCATATACGAATTTCATTAAGCATGTTTTCATAAAACGTAATCGAGCAACATAATCGTGCTCGATTGAATAAGATTATGATTCGAGTTAGTTTTACTTTTCTTTTGAATTGTTTTATCAAGTTATACTGGTTTATTATTTGATTATTTGCGTTATAAGTAAAGAAGAATATGTTGTTTTAATTTTAACGTTGTAGTTTTTATTTTTTATTTTTTTTGTTTTTGTACTTTTTTTTCCCTATGATACTCAAAACCTGATTAATCCAACCCGAAAAAACTCGAACCCGAATTACCCGAACATGAAAAACCCATGAGAGATTTAGGTCGGGTTTCGGGTTAAGATTTAAAACTTTGAAACCTGAAGAACCCGCCTCGAAAAACATGAAACCGGAAAAACGAACCCCAAAAACACCCCTAATATGTATATACATGTTAGAGAATGTTTTTGGTGCAATTTTGGAGCTTTGGATTTACATGTTTGTGTCGTATTTTGATTTAATGATTTGGGAACCCTAATGGCCATTTTCGTCCCTGTGGTTTGCTACTTTCGCCACTTCAGTCCAAAATTTTTAATTTTGTCAATTTAGTCCTCATAGTTTTAAATTTTAGCCAATTACGTCCCATCCGTCTAACGGCATCCAGCTATGCCGTTAGTTTAAGGGTATTTTTGTCTTTCTCCTTTTAATTTTGAGTTAATGGTCATTTTAGTCCCTGTGGTTTGATATCTTTGCCAATTCAGTCCAAAGTTTGAAAATTTGTCAATTTAATGTTCAGTTTTTTTTATTTTTTATGTTTTTTGTTTATAACCCTAAAGAGCATAATTCAAGCCCAAAACCATCGAGCAACCTCAAATACTGGTATGCATTTACTCTGTTGACAACAGTAATCATACCCCCCCCCCCTTATATTTAGTTTCTAGACATTTCCTAAAATCTTCTCCATGGTGGAATTCAATGGTAAAGTGGTCAAGGTAATTCCCTGAAATCGAATTATACACAAAAAACTAAAAATTGTTTTGTTGATTAATGTATAATAGTTGATTACGACCCAGATTTTCGTTATGATATGTTAATCTCTAAACCCTAAATATTATGCATTCATCAAAGAAACGATTTTTAGTTTTTTCCGTACAATTCGGTTTCACGGAATTGCTTTGACCACTTTACCATTGAATTCCACCATGGGGGAGAGTTTAGGAACCGTCTAGAAACTAAATACGAGAGGAGGGGGTATGATTACTGCTGTCGACAGAGTAAATGCAGACTTGTTTTGGCTTGGATAATGCTCTCTAGGGTTATAGAAAAAAACTGACTTAAATTGACAAAATTTCAAACTTTGGACTGAATTGGCAAAAGTATCAAACCACAGGGACGAAAATGACCAATAACTCAAAATAAAAAGGAGAAAGACAAAAATACCCTTAAACTAACGGCATAGCTGGATGCCGTTAGACGGATAGGATGTAAATGGCTAATATTTAAAACTATGAGGACTAAATTGACAAAAATACAAATTTTAGACTGAAGTGGCGAAAGTAGCAAACCACAGGGACGAAAATGGCCATTAACTCATGATTTGGGGTAATAGAACAAAAGTACATTAAAGGCTATCACATGCTAGGACCAAAATTCAGCCCATTACAAAACAGCTAGCCCATAAAAGATGGCCTTGGTTGTATTCTCACATCTTTGTCTTGCCAAACTACTTCTAGACGTTGATAGGGAATACGAATATTTGAACACTCTGTAATTTATCTAAAGCATGATTATGTCCCAAGGCCAGCTATGAAGGGGGTGGGGAGGTCGACCGTCCTGACCCGGTCATCTCAGTAGGCCTGAATTTTTTTAATTACAATCTAAATATATATCTCCTCTTGTTATATTAGTATCATCACTACATTTCTGGAATGACATTCAAATTCATCATCATGATATGTTGATATGTTGCCTTTTTTGCAAGCTTTGTTTTCTCAGCATCCAACCTTAGTATTTCATTTTCAAGTTGTAACTTTTTTCCTCTTTCTCCCTTATCGTATTCCATCTTCTCGGTTTTAAGACGATAAAATACCTTATCTTTCTAAGTTTGATGATTTCCTCAGCTTGCATACAATACCCTGATCCTTTTCCCATTTTAGCTCTCGTACCTATTGGTCGGTCCAATTCGATAACGTCATTCTCAATTAAATTCCCCATCTCAAGATTTAAAACTAAATCATTTGTAGGTTAGGACTTTGAGTTGGGGCGGGGTTTAGGTTGGTCCTCCATTGCTTTATAGCTTCTTTTATGGCATGCAAATCTACTTAGGTTGGTTCTTTAATAGGTGTCAACAATGCCCGAATTAAAAGTTGCATTTTCCTAGTGAGTTGTAAATAATATTTGCCTTCTCAAAGTGTGTTGCTACACGTACATTACATCATTTTGCTATATAAGCTGTATAAGAATATTCAAATAATCTTAACTTCTAACACAATAAAATATTGTAATTATACTAAATTTAAATAAAGTTATACAGGTCGTATAACTTTTGCACACCATTTTAAATGATTTGTAACAATACGAGTACGTATAAACTTTTTCACATATCATACGACCCATTTAAACTTATATGACTCAAATGGTATATGGAAAATGTTATACAACTCGTATAACCTATTAATGATATGTGAATAATATGCTAGTATATGTGTATACAAATTATTTTTGCATTTCTTATAGTTTCACATACATATATACACATATTACACACGCAAACAACACACACACAATATTTATAGCAATAAGAGACCTTTTAGACTTTTGATCCTGGTCGAGCTCGGTATATAACTTATCAAATCATTGATCTCATGTTTAGACCCGTCTCATTTAAACTTGACTCGATTCAAGCTTTTAACAAAATAATTTGAAATAGTTCAGTTTTGGTATCACCAGTTTACACTCCTACCCTCAAAAATTTATTAAAGTTGATATTTATTTCTTTAAAGTATTTTTTTATTTCCATATTTAATTGGTTTATATTTGAGTCATTTACATATTTTAAGTCTTTCCTTAAGTCATCCAAGTATCCAACATACATATTCACATAAACTTTTCAGATTTTATCCACATGAGGCATGTCCCATGTAATGTAACACACAACATAACTACATAACATGCTCACCAAATTACTTCACCACCACCCCTACACAAAAATGACTCACCTACCATCCCATCCCCAGACTCCGCCAACTTTCCAGTCGACCGACCTACCTCCCTCGCAGCCAAATGCTGGCTCGACGACGCCTGCATTGTCGATATCGACCATTTCGTTAAAACCCTATCCGGCCTTAAAGCCAAAGGTGTCCGACCCGATCTCATCGGGTCCATTATCACACATTACGCGTGCAAATGGATCCCCGAACTCTCTGGCGAGCCTCCGACACCTGCCACCACCAACCACCAATCGCCACCGCAAAGCGCCACCGCGTCTTGGCTTAAAAAGCGGTTGTTCATCGAGACAATTGTGTCGGTTCTTCCACCCGAAAATGATGCAGCTCCATGCAGCTTTCTTCTCCGGCAACTAAAGATATCTCACATGGTGGGAGTGGATTCGAATTACCGCGAGGAGCTGGAGAAGCGGTTGGCTTGCAGGTTGTGCACGGTTTGGTTGGGGTCAGTTTTGGGCTAAAACCGAAACAAAAACCAAAATTTGGTTTTTGAATTTTTGAAAACTGTTTGGTTTTTACAGTTTCAGTTTTGCCATCTGAACTTGAAATTTTTGGACCGAAAACCAAATCTAGCCCAAAATAATTTAATTATGTTGTTATTTAATAACTAATTATTATACATGTGGACTAAAATATTTTGTTATTTAATAACTGATTAATTATTATGCAGGCTAAAATATTTTAATTACATGTTTATTAAATTTTGATAAATTGTTTAAAGTAAAAATATAAAATCTATAAATTTTGTTCGGTTTTTTTTAAATATAAAATCAAAACTAAAACATAAGTTTATTTTTTTAAAAAACATAAAACCAAATCGTAAATTTTTCTACTGACCTTTTCAATTTCATACACTTTTAAATATATATATATAAGTTACAATATAAGGAAACCTTTATAATCAAATAGTATGTCTAGCTTAATCATGTAATAATACAATAATATAATAATCATACTCTAACAATGTATTCTATAATATTCTCTAACAGGTTAGATCAGGCGACGCTGAAGGAGCTAATGATACCGTGTTTTAGTCACGTGAAACGCACGTTACTCGACGTCGAACTAATGCTCCGGTTAGTGAAGAGGTTTGTAGAAATGGACCTTGAAGGTTTGAGAAGTGGAGCTGGAATGTTTAAGGTTGCAAAGGTTGTCGATGCTTACCTTGCGGAAGCTGCAGTGGATTCGGAGCTCGGTTTGCCGGAGTTTATGGAGCTTGCCGGAGCTGTGCCGGCAGTAGCCCGTGCCACGGACGATGGGTTGTATCGTGCCATTGATACTTATTTAAAAGTAAGTTCTTACTCAACCATATGTTTAGAATTAAACTTAAAAGGTTATAATTTTCATATGGTAAAAAAATGTTGTAATTAGGGTATATATTTAAAATGCATTAGAATGGTTATAATAAACTATTTTCATTAATGTTTAAACATAAACATACAGTGGTTAGATTGTTAAGAAATAGAGGGGCGAGTTTGAGACGTGTTTGACACTAATTCAATACACAAATACACGATGGTTGTAGATGACTAGATGTTCTTATATTTTAGTGGGATGTCATAAGTTTTAACCCAGAAATGAATGTCAATGAATGCATATTTATAGGAGTTTTGAAAATGTATAATATTATAGTTTGGTCGTTTAAAAAAATTAACCCATATTTAGTATAGTTCTATTAATTTTAAGCATTTAGCAATTTAAATTTCTAATAAATTTAACAAATTTCAAATATTATGTATTATATTTTTTAGTTTGTTAAAAATATATTGTTTTTGTATTTGATTTGGTAGTAAGACAAGTTTTTGAAAAATGTCAACTCAAATTCATTTTATTTTATAAATAATTATCTCTACTCTCTAGTTAAATTTGTTTTTAACTCATTACTATTTTTTATTGAATTTCTGTCACAAGGTGAAGAAACACTAAGTGACCCCGGGCAGATTACGGATAATCTGGGGGTTAAATAGATGTTTCCCACGAGGGTTGTGTCCGGCAAGATGGTTATTCTTCCGATGACCTGCAAAACAGACACCGTGAGCTCGTCACTGAGAAGGGGGGGGGGGGTACCTCCTTGTGACCACCCTCCGGCGTGAGAATCAGACTAGATTGCTCTTGAATATAAGTGTGTATTAAGAGAAATGACTAGAGCAGATATCAGATAATATATAGAGATATAAGATAATGATACCGTTCCAAGGTGTTGGAGTATTTATAGCCGAAGGTAGGTTTCCAAGCAGGTACAGCCGGCTGAATAGTATTCCTGTTCTACCAACTGTGGGCTACGCACGTGCCATGCTGATGGTTGGTGGGTAGGCAGCGGCTGATAGTGACCAGGCCGGCTGTGTACTATTCCTTTTCCACCAACTGCAGGCTATGGACGTGCCCCGACAGGGGTTGGTGAGTAGGCAGCGGCTGATAGTGACTTTAAGTACTAGAGCGTGCTGCCCGTCGTACTGTTGTCAGTGAGCTGTCGCAGCTTTGGTCAGATCTTTTGTCCATACCTTGGCAGGTACAGTACAAAAGATCCTCCAGTATCGTACGGACTGGCTCATTTGGGCGGGAGTATTCCCGGCTTTGGGCGGGAGTGTTCCCGGCTTGCTCATTCCTTCTTCAGGTGACATTACTGAATTATTTGAGAGTTAGTGCCTTGTGCATGTAGCCTTGCTGTGCGGGTAGCCTTCCCTGATAGCTAGTATCCGTAGCTGCGGGAACAGGCGGAGTACGTCGACCATTGGGAGGCGTTTCCTGCGGGAGCAGCTTGCGTACTGTGCGTAAGGACGTCGCGTCTCTGAGCATGGTGGGTCCTGCGGATCCAGTTGGTCTTTGCGCAGACGTCCCTCTTAAGGTGAGTCTTGCGGGTCCAACCGCGCAGACGTCCCTCTTTGAGGTGAGTCTTGCGGGTCCGACTGCGCAGACTTCTCTGTTTGAGGTGAGTCTTGCGGGTCCACTGGGCTCTGCTGGGACCTACCTCTTCAAGTCCCCCCAGTCCAATGTTCTTCTCATGAATTGTTAATAAGTGAGGTGAACTTTTGGACTTAAGCAAAGGGGTTTTGAAAAGGGTTTAGTTTTAAGGTCTCCGCGGGGATTCTTCCCGCGGGTTTCCTAATGTCACGTGCAGAATTTCCCACTGTTCTGCTTGATCTTTGGGTATGATGCGGGTAGGTGTGTAACCTCCTCGCACGTCGTGAGCGTTGAGTTTCATTTGTGTAGATTCTCCACGGGGTTTTGGTAGTTTTAAACATAGTGATCAATTATGTTAAACAACCAATTCCATCTTGGAGCTTCCAACAATCTAGTTCTCAACGTTCCCGCTATGCGGGGATGTTATATCCCTTTCGCAAGCATGGCCCAGAAGATCCTTCTTGGTTTCAATTCCCTGCGGAGTGCTAAGTATGTGAAGGGTTTTGCCTTGACACTGTACCCGCACTCGTCTTATAGTTACTTTACTTCCAAGGTATTCCTGGCTTCAATTCCCTGCGAGTGCTAAGTATGTGAAGGGTTTTGCCTTGACACTGTACCCGCACCCGTCTTATAGTTACTTGGTTGCCGAGGTATTCTTGGCTTCAATTCCCTGCAGGTGCTAAGTATGTGAAGGGTTTTGCCTTGACACTGTACTCGTACCTGTCTTATAGTTACTTGGTTGCCAATGTAAGGGGTATAGTCCCGCTTACTTTTGAATCTTTTTGAATCTTTTTGACTTGCGTTATAAACGTTGTATGACTTGCTCATGCAGATTATAGTTTAATCTGGCACTTGTTTTGCCTCATAAACAATATATGATTCGCGCATGCATACTTTAGTTTAACTTAGCAATTTTCCGAGTGTTTTGAATAAGTTAACCGTTCGACGCGCGATTGTCAATAGGTTAGTGTTCAGTTTCCTCTATCATGATTGTGCGGGTAGGACCGTCACTTTCATTTAGTGGGATGACCAATCTTCACCTATAACTGACCTGCGTGAAGGTTTGCCGTTTTTTGTGTTTATGCGGGTTTTGCCGCCGTCCACACGCAACGACTTCCCCACTTATTTATGCGGTGAATACCGGCGTATCAGTGCGGAAAGTTCATAAGTATAAAGGTAAAGCTATCAACACAATGTGATAAAGGAGAATCATTTCCATTAGAAGTGGCTATGGGCATTTTCTTTGAGTTTGGAATTGATCTACATGTAACATTTGCGTAATTGAGCTCCATTCCATGTTCTTGGGATGGGGGTGCCATCGAGCCTTTCGAGCCGGTATGCGCCCTTTCTAAAAACTTCTTTGATAATGTATGGCCCTTCCCAGACCGGGGCCAGCTTTCCTGGGCGTTCTTGGTTTGAAGCCTCGTTGTTACGTAGTATGTAGTCTCCGACATTGAAGTTGCAGAGTTTTACCCGCGTGTTGTAGTACCTTTGCATTTGTCGCTTGTAGTTCTCTTCACGCGCTGCGGCTAAGTCTCTGCGTTCTTCAATTAGCATAAGGTCTAACCGTCTTTCTGCATTATTGTCTTCTGGTTGAATCATGACCCTTGGTGAGGGTTGACCAATTTCGACCAGGATCATGGCTTCAGTGCCATAAGTGAGGCTGAACGGGGTTTCTCCCGTACTTGCCTTTTTCATCGTTCTGTTTGCCCAAAGGACGTGTGGAAGTTCGTCCACCCAGCCGGATCTATGTTCCAAGAGTCTTTTCTTTATGCCGTCGACGATGCTCTTATTTGCTCTTTCCACCTCACCATTACCTTGCGGGTGTGCCACTGAGGTAAAGGTGTGGGTGATTTGAAGTTCTTTCAGCCACTGTTGTAGCTTCTTGTCAGCAAAGTTGATGACGTTATCGCTCACCAAATTCTGTGGAAGTCCAAAACGACAAATAATAAATTCCCAAATAAATTTTTTGATATGTTTTGCAGTTGTTTGGGCTAAGGGTTTTGCTTCTATCTACTTGGTGAAGTAGTCGATGGCTACCACTAGATATTGAACGTTCCCTGCTGCTGTGGGAAATGGGCCTGTCACATCGATGGCCCACTTCTGAAATGGCCATGAAGAGGTGACTGGAACAAGTTCATTCTTCGGGCAATGCGTGTTGGGTGCGTAGAGTTGGCAAGACCTACACTTTCTGATGTATGCCAGTGCATCCGTATGCATCCCCGGCCAAAAGTATCCCGCGTTGTTTAGCTTAGCTACAACTGCACGTGGACCTGCGTGTATCCCACAGATGCCCTCGTGTACTTCCCTTAGGAGGTAGTCGGCATCTTGGTCGTCAACGCATCTGAGGAGTGGGCCAAGAAAGTTACGTCTGTAAAGGATGTCATTGATGAGTTGATAGTTCAGTGCTTTACAGCGTAGTTTTCTTGCCTGTGTTTTTGACTCTGGTAGTATACCCGTCGCAAGGTAATTTATTATTGGTGTCATCCATGTTTCTGTGCCGGTTTGGATGACACAGATTTCCTTGTGCGGGACTGATGGTGCGCCAAGGAGTTCAATGCGGATATCCTTTCCCAAGTGGGTGAACGCCAATGACGCAAGCTTGCTTAACGCATCTGCATATTTGTTTTCGTTACGCTTGACGTGTATGACCTTACAATCGTTAAAATCGCGCTTGAGGGTTTTTGCTTGTGCGAGGTATAGCGCCATTGTGTCATTCACGGCCGTGTACGTCCCGTTTATTTGGTTGGCTACTAACATGGAATCACATGGGCTTCCAAGTTCTTCACTCCCATCTTACACGCAATTCTCAGCCCGGCCAAGAATGCTTCATACTCTGCTTCGTTATTTGTGCTTGGAAAATCCAATCGAATAGCGTAAGTGTATTCTTGGCCCGCTGGGTTGATTAGTTTCAATCCTTCGCCTGAGCCCTCGCTGCTGGCTGCTCTATCAGTGTAGAGTCGCCAGACATCATCGATGTCCTGTGCTGGAGAGGGTTGAGCCTCTTCCTGGCACTTTTTCTCCCGAGAGGCGGGGACTTCGGCAATAAAGTCGGCCAAGACCTGGCCTTTTATGGCTGGCCTCGGCTTGTACTTTATCGCGTATTCTCCCAATTCTATTGCCCATTTGGCTAGGCGTCCCGACAATTCGGGTTTGCCTAGAACGTTTGCGAGTTTGAAGTTGGTGAGAATGGTGATTGGGTGACCTTGGAAGTATCGTCTTAGCCTGTACAAGTGCTAAGACTAATTTTTCCAGGGTAGAGTACCGGGTTTCTACGTCTGTTAGGACACGGCTAACATAGTAGATTGGCATCTGGATGCCTTTTCGCTCGACTAGCAGGACAACCCCGGTTGCTCTATCTGTGGCGGAGAGGTATAGGATTAATTCCTCCCCCGCTTCTGGTGCTGTGAGCGTTGGGAGTTCGATCAAACGTGACCGAATTTCCTGAAAAGCTGCTTCCGCTTCTGGTGTCCAGCGGAAGTGCGTTTTCTTTAAACAGTTTCTCAGCGTTGACACGAATGGGAATGACCTATCCGCATGGTTTTCCAAAAAGCGGTTAAGTGCGACTAGGCGTCCATTCAGTGTCTGAGCTTGCTTGATGGTAGTAGGTGATTCCATTTTGATAATGGCTTCGACCTTTTCAGGGTTCGCTCTGAAGCCATCTTTAGTAACAATGACTCCTAAGAACTTCCCTTCTTCCATCCCAAAGGAACACTTGCTCGGGTTGAGCTTCATGTTTATCTTTCTGAGTGTGTTGAATGTTTCTTCGATGTCTTTCAACATCGTTTCTGGGTCAAGGCTTTTGATGACCAGGTCATCCATGTAGACTTCCAAGTTCCTCCTAATTTGGGCATGAAACTCTTTGTCCATCAGGCGTTGGTATGTGGACCCGGCATTCTTAAGTCCGAATGGCATCATTTGATAACAAAATGTGCCATCGGGCGTCCGAAATGCGGTTTTGTCCTGATCGTCAACGGCCATGTGGATTTGATGGTACCCTTTATACTCATCAAGGAAGCATTTAAGGCGAAACGGTGCCAACGAATCTACCTTAAGATCAATTTCGGGTAACGGGTAACAATCTTTGGGGCATGCTTTGTTCAAGTCTTTAAAATCTATGCACATGCGCTATTGCTTGTTAGACTTCGGTACCATAACGGGATTTGCAACCCAAGTTTGATATCTGCTAACGCGTACGATGCCCGCGTCAAGGAGTTCCTTGACTTGGGTTCTACATGCGTTAGCTTGTTCCGCCCCCATTACTCTGCGCTTTTGTATGACCGGCGTAAAAGCCGGGTCACACTTGAGCTTATGCTCTGCCTTACTTCGAGGTACACCAGTCATGTCAGCTGGTTTCCATGCGAAGATGTCAGCGTTTTTCTGTAGCAAGCGTTTGAGTAAGGTGCGCGTAGGATCAGTGACTGTTGGGCCAATGGTAACCGCTTGGTCGGGGTATTTGCCATTGAAGGCCCATTCTTCTGGTTCGGTGATGGTCGGTTTAGCCATCTTTGGTTTGGGTGTTGATGAGACAGATGCGATGCATACCTGAGGAATACCGGTGACCATCGCTACGCCCTCAGCTGTTGGCCATCCCATCATGCCGTGGACTGAAGATACCACAGCATTGAATCTTGCCATCCTGTCTCTCCCGAAGAGAATGTCGTATGTGTGGTGTGGCTTCCTCATTACGACAAAGTCCACGTCTTCTGTGCGGGAGTGCTTCCCGTCTGTGAGAATGACGGGGAAGGATAGGATACCCAGGGGGTGTTTGTGCTGCCGTCAAACCCTTCCATCGAGGCGTAGACCGTTTCCAGGCGTTCTTTGTCTTCGTCGTCTAGCTTGTCGAAGAACTGCCTGTACATAACCGTTGACGAGGCGCCGTTGTCAACAAGAGTGCGGGAAGTGATGTAGTGCCCCAGCTGGCTTTTGATGACAATAGGGCCTTCTTTGCTGGGTCCTCATGGCACTCGCGGGAAACGCACCTCAGCTTCCTTCCATGCGCATGGTTCTGTCGTCCGTCTTTTTCTTCCTCTGATGTTACTATGAACCATGTGGATGCTGATGTCAACGGGCTTTCGTCCGTTGCTTTTGTATCGGTTGTCATTCTTCCTTCTATTCTTGATTGATGCCACAAGGTGTGTAAGTTTTCCATCATTGACGAATGTTTCAACAATATCCCTCAAGGATGTACACTTCTCAGTGGTGTGACCCTTTGTCCCGTGGAAGTCACAGTATTTGCTCTGATCCGCGTCAGGTCGGTGCCGGACCGTTGGAGCTTTTGGCCATGGGAGTTTCTCAGTGGCAAATATCTCCGTGACGCTTTTGGTGAGCGGCGTCCACCGGGGGTGTCGGCTTGATGGGTGCGTGTTATCCCTTCCGCCTACTAAAGAGCGAGAGCTGGATGAGGTGTCAAAGTTTACCCTTGACTGCCAAATGCCTAGCTTCCTCGCTCTGGGTATTCGGCGCCCTGGATGAAAGCGGCGCGAACAAGATCTTCGCTTATAGCGCCCAGACTCAGCTTTTTCGAGTTGAAGCGAGTGATGAAGTCTAGTAAAGATTCATCCTCCTCTCTAACGCAGTTGAGGATCGTCCACTGTTCTTCAGTATATTTCCTCTGTTGACTGAAGTGTTGACTGAACTTGTGTTGGAAGTGCGCCCAATCGTAGATGTGGTGGACCGGTAAACGGTCAAACCACGCTCTAGCCGCTCCAACCAGCGTCATCTGGAACATATAACACCACGTGGGTTCCGTCAAGTTGCTGACGGTTGCCCCCGCTATGAATCTGCTCAGGTGATCGTCTGGGTCGGATATACCATCATAAGTGCCGATGTTGGGCATCTGCTTGGCACTCTTCGGGGCGATTGCTTCCGCAATGTCCCTTGCAAACTTGGATGTTCCCGCATTTGCAGCAGTTGGTCTAAAGGTTTTGGAGAAGTCACGTGGGTTTCCCCCCGCGTTCCTTTGTTTGAAGGTTTCTCTAAAATTCCTTCTCGGTTGGAAGTCCGTTTCGTTACGCTTTCCTTTCGCCCTATGGCGAGGGTTTGCGTCACTGTCGGATTCCTCCCGATCATCGTCCGAGGACTCACACTCATTGCTCATATGGAGCTGTTGTCGAGTGCTTCCGAATTCGTCAGCCTGTTGGAGTGAACGTAAGCGTTCGTCCAACTCAGCTTGGAATTCCTTCTGACGTGCTTCCGCCCACGCTTTAACTTGATAAAGTGTTTGGCGGGGGAACCTCGTCTGTCGTCTTTCCGCCTGGGTATCAATGAATCCCAGGGGATGATTGTTTACTGCACTTGCCCCGGCTCTGGTAACCGGGGTAGTGTTCGTAAAATTTACTGCACTTACCCCCGCTTGGGTAACCGGGGTAGTGTTCTTAAAATTTGTGTACTCGCCGGTGTTCCTCCCAGTAGCTGGGGTTGTGATTACCGGGGTTTCTTGGTCACTCGCTGGCCTCGGGACCGGAGTAACGTTAACCATCTTTCCATAAGTTTTGAAAAAACTAAAATAGAATAAGTTCTAGCTTTTATCCCACGGATGGCGCCAATGAAGAAACACTAAGTGACCCCGGGCAGATTACGGATAATCTGGGGGTTAAATAGATGTTTCCCACGAGGGTTGTGTCCGGCAAGATGGTTATTCTTCCGATGACCTGCAAAACAGACACCGTGAGCTCGTCACTGAGAAGGGGGGGGGGGGGTACCTCCTTGTGACCACCCTCCGGCGTGAGAATCAGACTAGATTGCTCTTGAATATAAGTGTGTATTAAGAGAAATGACTAGAGCAGATATCAGATAATATATAGAGATATAAGATAATGATACCGTTCCAAGGTGTTGGAGTATTTATAGCCGAAGGTAGGTTTCCAAGCAGGTACAGCCGGCTGAATAGTATTCCTGTTCTACCAACTGTGGGCTACGCACGTGCCATGCTGATGGTTGGTGGGTAGGCAGCGGCTGATAGTGACCAGGCCGGCTGTGTACTATTCCTTTTCCACCAACTGCAGGCTATGGACGTGCCCCGACAGGGGTTGGTGAGTAGGCAGCGGCTGATAGTGACTTTAAGTACTAGAGCGTGCTGCCCATCGTACTGTTGTCAGTGAGCTGTCGCAGCTTTGGTAAGATCTTTTGTCCATACCTTGGCAGGTACAGTACAAAAGATCCTCCAGTATCGTACGGACTGGCTCATTTGGGCGGGAGTATTCTCGGCTTTGGGCGGGAGTGTTCCCGGCTTGCTCATTTCTTCTTCAGGTGACATTACTGAATTATTTGATAGTTAGTGCCTTGTGCATGTAGCCTTGCTGTGCGGGTAGCCTTCCCTGATGGCTAGTATCCGTAGCTGCGGGAACAGGCGGAGTACGTCGACCATTGGGAGGCGTTTCCTGCGGGAGCAGCTTGCGTACTGCGCGTAAGGACGTCGCGTCTCTGAGCATGGTGGGTCCTGCGGATCCAGTTGGTCTTTGCGCAGACGTCCCTCTTAAGGTGAGTCTTGCGGGTCCAACCGCGCAGACGTCCCTCTTTGAGGTGAGTCTTGCGGGTCCGACTGCGCAGACTTCTCTGTTTGAGGTGAGTCTTGCGGGTCCAGCTGGGCTCTGCTGGGACCTACCTCTTCACAAGGCATTTCAAATATTTGAATATTAATTTAAAGTTTTTGTTCTTATATATATTGAATCAAAAATATGTGTGTGTTGTCATTTATCAACAATAGGAATAAAGAAGATAAATGTGTTGGCACATCGGAATTGCAACTTGGCCTTTTGTGTACCCTCCCGTGATGAGTGTGACATATAGTAGTTAAACTTTATTTATGGATAAAGATTTGTTACATTTTATTTTATAATTTAGTTAGCTTTGCTTTATACAGTAGTCTTTGTTATACTTCTATAAAGAGCTTAATTATACTAATAATCAACAATTTACAGACTTTTCATTATTCTATAACCGCAACATATTATTTTTATAGACGCACGTGAGCATAACGAAACAAGAAAGAAAGATGTTGTGCAAGTTAATCGATAGTCAAAAGTTATCAATGGAAGCATCCCTCCATGCCGCCTAAAACGAACGTTTACCAGTCAGATCAGTTATTCAAGTTCTCTTCTCAGAACAAGCCAAGCTTCATTCTCATATAGATTGGAGCCGGTCATTTAACAATTCCAAGAGCCCGATTCTAGGGTTGGACCCACAGGAATGGTGCCATTCGTCAAGAGATCTTATGACTCTTCAACAGATGGAAATTAAGAAGCTAAAAGAAAATGTGATGAAGCTCGAGAGGCAATGTCACTTGATGCAAATGCAAATTGGAAAATTGTCGGAGAAGAAGAAAAGGTTTTTTAGTTGGCGGAAATTGGCCATGTCAACAAATCTTCGTGGTATGAGCATGGAAGTGGGTGACGAACAAGGATATGATTCGTGTAGCATCGGTAAACAAACTCCGCTAAAGGGGAAACAAGGAAGAAGCAAGACTCCAAAAACATGGAGACAATCAACATCCTAAGTTCTATTGTTGGATTACTTTTAGTTATAAAAACAACCAATCTTTGTTATATATAATTAAAACATGTAATAGTTGAGTTTCATTTAAAATAAGGGATATTTGTTTCAATTTAGTTGTACCTAATATAAAAATGTCATTCTTATAAAAAAGACAAATGTCATTGCTGATAACATATAATAAATTTATTTATTAGATTAAAAGACAAGCAAAGAAATTCCTTAAATCTCATTAAAAATTTATGTTTACATAGATACGTAAACGAGCAACAAAAGTTTCAAAACTTATAAATAATATAAAGTTCATAACTTCATTTTGCTACTAATTAGTTTGTTGATTATTGAAAGAAGAAGTCATTGGGTGTGTACAGTTTTGTCTGATTTAGCTTCTTATTTTTTCTCTTTTTTTACAGTGTTTAAAATCATCCTTAATATTCGAGTGAACTTTTCTGAGATAGAATGCTAACTGCCCATAACAATTTTGACGTTTCAGGGTCTGATTAATCAAAAACACCATTAAGAATGAAATATACAATTATGAAAAGACCCCTTAAAACAAGTTTTAAATTATTAAGATCATAAAATCTAAAGTGTTAACCATTGTCCCATATTATATTATTAGAAGGCGAAATATAGTTGGACCATGATTTGAATGACAAATAGGTGTTGCCTATTCTAGGTGAAAACAGTGTCACGTTATTCAATGTCTTTCCTATGCTTCCAAATCAAAATTAACTTGGACCCATGTAATGTCAACTACTTTAATCAAACACCGAATCCAACGTTGTGGCGTTAAGTCGAAGATAAAACGATTTGATGGTTCATCCCATTAAATATATTATATAAAACTGAAATTATGTACATTAGTTTACCAAAACACTAGTTGAGTGGAAGGCCAATATATAGCAATGCCTAAGGTAGACTTGATTCTCTCTAGGAGTCACTATAGAGTAATTATAATTTCATGCAATTTGCTTTGTTTGCTGTATCCTAGCGTCTCGCTAGTTTAGTTTTGGTTTAATGGAATGTCATCTTTCAAAATAAAGAAATAATATAGGAGGGTTATAAAGAAATCATAAAAAAAACTAAAGAAGAAATAAACAAATTAATTGAGTTTTCACATTAGTAACGTTTTGATTTAACGGACAATAGTAAGACTACATGAAACTCTTATCAAAATAGATATTTTTGTATATGTCTAATAAATTACATGATATTTTTTATTAAAGATTTCTAAGATATAAAAACAATGAAAAAAAATGAAATTCTAGTTTAAAAGTGCGTGTTTATTAATATTTCTCATATTTTTCAATTTTTCTCATGGTATCTCTCTCTACATTATCGGAATGACTTCAATCAAAGTCTATTTTAAGCGGTTCCCGTCTTTTTATTGTTCCCTGTCAACAAACCCCCACTCTCTTAAGATATTACAATTTTTTAATGTTTGTCATAACTTATATTCAGTGTCATTTTTGTGCCTCGTGTATTTCTTTTCTAGAAAAAAGAACTCGTGTTCCTAATTTTATTAGTAAACTATAGTGTGGGGTGAAAGGCTGGTGATTATAAAAATATTATCATTTTCTCAAATTAACAAGTTAAAGAAAAAATAAAAATTCTAATTGGTGGGAATAGCTAGTCAATATTGTAACACAATATCGAAAATGAAAGAGGCCCACATGCTTTCTCATAGTTATGTAAATGAATCGCACGTTCAATGTATTGTTTGTGAACCGTTTGATGGAAAGTTAATTTATATTCGTTCATTTAGTAACTGAACTGACATGAAGAAAGTTTGTGTTCATTTAATTAAACGAATGAATATGAACACATGTTTCGTTCGTTCATTTATGTTTTGGAAACGTTAGTTTACATATTAATAAATAATATTTAAATACTATATGTGTTTTACAAATCATACCTTTTATATTTGTTAGTATTCATATATATATATATATGGGAGATTTCAATTAAGAACCCCTTTGAGTTTTAAAAACTCGAAAGAACTTAGTGTAACGATTTTTTTTTTGAATTTTTTTTACACATGCGTAATATATGTAAGTTACATACACGTAAAAAATTACAGAATTTTTTACGCACCGAGTCGACTTTTTACACATGTGTAACGGACGTAAAAGTTAGTGTAACCACTTACATATTTATTCTCTCTCCTACTTTGATTTTTTTGTCAGATTTAATCTCAACCACATATTTCAATCCATTTAATTAAATGTGTGGCCTAGAATTGAGTTCTTAAGTTCTTAAAACTCAACATGGTTCTCAAAATATCCCTCTCCACCTATATATATATATATATATATATTCACTTATATTCGTTTATCGTTGTTTAGTTATGTTCATTTATGTTGGTAAACTATTCATTTAGATTTTCAATGAACGACCGCAAACATGTTATTTTTTAAACGAACATGAACGTAAATTTTTGTCCGATTAAGTGTTTGTGTCTTGTTCGTTTAACGTTAAATGAATGAACACGAACATGCCTTTGCTCGTGTTCGTTCGGTCCGTTTACAGGCCTACTTCCTCCTGTTATTCTAGATCTTTATTGCCTTTTTACATTAATTTATAATTGTTATATAGATGCATATGCTCGTGATGTGATTAGATTTATTAGGTATTTTTAGTATAAGATTTGGTAGTCGTATTTAAAGATCATGCCTCTCTTTCGTCAACAAGGGAGCTAGCACATTGCTCTGAAAAAGAAAAACATTTCGTGTTAAATCATTCACCGAAACCATTTTCAGTTCTTGATCAATATTTGGTGAGTTTTAATAATTAGTATCTTGCAACAATGGATGGAAGTGACATATTAAAAGCTGCTAGCAGTATAAGATTAGGAAGTTTAAGATCCGGAAGTACTTCTCTATGGAGGAACTCTGGTATGGATGTTTTCTCAAAATCGTCGCGTGAAGAAGACGATGAAGAAGCATTAAAATGGGCTGCGATCGAAAAGCTACCAACTTTTGATAGATTGAAAAAAGGTTTACTCTTTGGATCAACCGGACCGTCTATTGAAGTTGATATAGATAAACTTGGAGCGGAAGATAAAAAACATTTGCTTGATAGACTTGTTAAAGTTGCTGATGAAGATAATGACAAGTTCTTGTTGAAACTCCGGCATAGGCTTGATAGGTACCAAATATTTGTTTATTTCAGTTGTATTCGTAACTGTAATATACTGCTTTATTTGCTTCAGGGGCGGACCTACTGCCACCGCAAGGGGGTTGCCCGACCCCTGTGTAAAAATAAATTTTAGTTGTGTGTGTGTATATATATATGTTAAAATTCTAATCGACTCATGTGAAATTTAGACGCTGACCCTGTAAGATAGTGAAAAATGTAAAAGCATAGCCGGAGCAAGATGAGAAAAGAGAAGTATAATCGTCGGATCGATGTTTTTCCGGCCAAGATTATCGGAGGACAAAGGGTAAATGAAGAAGAGGAGGATATTATTATTTTTTCATATATATAAAGTGATATATGTACAGTTCAAAGTCGAAATTTACAACTACTTTCTATCTTTCTATAGAAGTTTTCAACCCCTAGACATGAAATATTGTTTATATTTTAGTGTTTTAAAATTTTAATTATTATATACAAATAACACTCTATATTTTATGTAACTATGTTATTTACTATATTTGATTATTAAATATATATGTATTTTTATAACAATTTGTTTTTTGTTTATGTAATCATGGTTTTGACCCAATCCAAATCAGACGAGACTAAAAAAATTAATATAATGATTTGAGACATTTGACATGACCTAAACGATCAAACCGGACAAAAAAATATTATATACCGATAGTCAACTAAGCACCACTTCAAACAATTTCCGACCCCTGTAAGAAAATTTTCTGGGTCCGTCACTGATTTGCTTTCTTTATTGTAATTAATTTATAGTGTCGTTATTTCTCTTATATACGAACGGATTCCTACAAAACCATGATATGATTTGCTTTTTTAAGTTTGGATCATTGGCTAACAAATAGTTTTGGATTTGAAATGTTTATAGAGTTGGGATTGAATTGCCAACAATTGAAGTCAAGTTTGAGCATGTAACTGTAGAGGCTGATGTTAATACAGGAAGTAGAGCCTTACCCAATTTTATAAACTTTCATGTTGAAATTTTTGAGGTAAATAGACATGTTATATATGTTTCATTATTCTTGAAGTTTATGAGATTCAAAGTTTCCTAATCAATGTTCATGTTTATGCATAGGGGCTATTGAGTTTATTCCACTTACTTCCGAATTCGAAAAAGCATATAACTATCCTCGATGATGTTAGTGGCATCATTAGGCCTCGCAGGTTCCATGAAAGAACATAAAGCCTCATGAATATGGCTAATTGCATACAAAAGTAACCAACTTTTAAAAAATTTATAATAAGGTTGAAAACTGGTTATGTTAGGTGACTATAAAAAACTTGCACCAAATGAACTCTTTTTATACTTTGATAGTTTTTTTTTTACAGAATGAATTAAACCATACTTGGTAACCTTTTTATGCAATTAGGCCAATGAATGCCTTTTTAGTGAAGTTTCTCTGGTTAACTATACTAATTTTTCGCGTATGAAACGTTTGTAGAATGACGTTACTTTTGGGTCCTCCAAGTTCTGGGAAGACAACCCTTTTGTTGGCTTTGGCTGGGAAACTATCAAAGGAGCTTACGGTACAATGCGAAATATTTTAATCAATTTGTTCATAGAAATATGGAAATCTTTATAAATCATTATGCTCAAACAGTTTTAAGCGAAACAAAGCATGGACATCACAATTTTAAATAGTTAATTTGTTTTTGTAAATGTAGAGTTCGGGTAAGGTAACATATAACGGCCATGAGTTACATGAGTTTGTACCAGAAAAAACTGCTGCTTTTATCGGTCAAAATGATGTCCATATTGGAGAAATGACTGTTAGAGAAACACTGGCTTTTTCTGCAAGATGTCAAGGCGTTGGAACGCGTTATGGTTAGCTTGTGATTATTTAGATTTCCTAGTAATTATATTATTTATTGAAGTTATAGAGTTTTGTGTAACGCTACAGTTATCCATAAATTTGTAGATATGTTAGCAGAGTTGTCTAGAAGAGAGAAAGACGCAAACATAAAGCCTGATCCCGATATTGATCTCTTCATGAAGGTAGGAAATCATTTAGATATTACATAATACCTGTTGTTTGAGTCCTTAGTGAGCGAAATCCCAAATCAATCGTTATTCAGGCTGCTGCTATTGAAGGTCAAAAGGCTAGTGTGGTCACCGATTACACTCTCAAGGTATTATAGATGTAAATAATCTGTGTCAAAATGGGCGGGCGGGCTTGTTGGGTAGCATGTAAAACGGCTTATGTCCATACAAGTGATTTTTGTCCAGAATGTTATTAACCTTTTTATACGTCATTTCTCTGTTAGTATGTTTACAAAATTCTTCTAATGGGCCGTTATTTTTCATTAAAAGTAAAAAAGGATCCGATTACAATAAAGAGGCAGGTAAGCGGACAACAAGCTGCGCCGCAACCTCCTTTTGAATGACAAAACCGATCCAATTATAATTTTCAGTAATGACTCTTGACTATTCAACTTTGAGTTAAATTATTTAGTTAGTTATATTATTATAGTTTGAGAAATAAATAAGAGATCCAATTTAAGAATGTTTTTTTTTTTTCCAGCTCTTAGGGTTGGACATCTGTGCAGATACCATGGTAGGAGATCAAATGATAAGGGGGATATCGGGTGGACAAAAGAAACGTGTGACGACCGGTGAAATGATAGTTGGACCATCAAAGGTTCTTCTTATGGACGAGATATCAACAGGGTTGGATAGTTCTACAACTTATCAGATTGTGAAATCTCTTAGACAATTTCTTCACATTCTCGAGGGTACTGCTGTCATTTCACTCCTTCAGCCCGCTCCAGAAACGTACGATTTGTTTGACGACATCATACTCTTGACCGATGGCAAGATTGTATATCAAGGCCCGCGTGAAAATATTCTCGAGTTTTTTGAGTCAATGGGATTCAAATGCCCAGAAAGAAAAGGCGTTGCTGATTTCTTGCAAGAAGTATTGTATCATAGCTTTTTCGTTAAGTTGAATGATAGTAAATGACCATTTTAACCCTTATGATGTTGAATGGTGTTATAGGTTACATCAAAGAAAGATCAAGAACAATATCGGATGAACAGGGATGAGCCTTACAGATTTGTGACAGCAAAGGAATTTGCGGAAGCATTCCAATCATTTCATGTTGGAAAAAATATAGCGGATGATATCGCCACCCCATTTGACAAAAGTAAAAGCCATCCTGCTGCTCTTACAACCGAAAAATATGGCTTGGATACTAAAGAACTCTTAAAAGCTTGTACAGAAAGAGAAATATTGCTCATGAAAAGAAACTGGTTCGTTTATATATTCAAATTGTTCCAAGTAAGTGTTATGTTGTAATCTTGCGCTAAAAGTTTTAATTGTTCGTAATATTTTCAACAAACTATGTCAAATAAGTGCAGTGTTAGTTTAAAAATTTTGATCTTTTATTATGTTTTTAGTAAGCTTCCAAATAATTGTAGTGTCAACTCTAAAAGTTTTAATCTTTCGTAATCTTTTTAACACATTATTACTCAAAATTGTCACTAATATCATTTTCCTTGGCTATTTTCAGATATCTTTCGTGGCGTTCATTGTTATGACGTTGTTCATCAGAACTAAGATGCATAGAAGGGATCTTGACGATGCAGCATCGTATATGGGTGCTTTATTTTTTGGTGTTGTTATGCATATGTTTAACGGGATGTCTGAGATGTCAATGACAATTGCAAAACTTCCTGTTTACTACAAGCAACGGGATTTCCTTTTTTACCCCTCGTGGGCATATGCTCTTCCATCATGGATCATAAAGATTCCGGTTTCATTTCTTGAAGCCGCTGTTTGGACTTTTTCTACTTACTATGTCATTGGATTTGATCCTAATGTCTCAAGGTACTTACTCTTCAATACTAATTATTGCTAAATGATTAGAAACTCTGCCTATTTAAGTACCAATAATTTATTTTTCAAAATCTTGCAGATTCTTCAAACAGTACCTTATGTTATTGCTTGTTAACCAAATGTCTTCCGGATTGTTTCGATTCATTGGAGCAATGGGCAGGAACATGATCGTTGCATACACGTTCGGTGCATTTGCACTTCTCTTAGTGTTTGCTTTGAGTGGTTTTGTCCTTTCTCGAGGTACTTTATTATTGCTGAAATGTATTATCCAATTTGTTAATCCATATATTGGGCCTATCCATGGGGATATCACCGTGCAACAATTATGTAGTTCCAAAACATACAAAATTGAACTTTTTTTGGCCTGCTTTTGAAATTTAACAGACTTCTTTTTCCTCATTCCAGATGATGTTAAGGGTTGGTGGCTATGGGGATACTGGTTATCTCCTATGATGTATGCAACAAATGGATTAGCCGTGAACGAATTTCTTGGCCATAGTTGGATAGCAGTAAGTCACATGAAGCATTGTATTACATAAGGAATGTGTTAATTATGAGTGCAAAAGAAAACAACTAATCTAAATCTTTGAGTTAAACAATATTGATGGATCATTGTTATAGTTAGTAAACATGTCAAAACTAACAAACACCTCTAATATGATGTGTTTTCTTTCTGTCATAAACAGCCCTTGGGCGATTCAACTCTTGGGACTCGCGCTATCACCACAAGAGGGCTCTTTGCAGAAGCTTACTGGTATTGGATCGCATTCGCGGCCTTACTTGGATTTATTTTGGTTTACAACTTCTGTTTTGCTTTGTGTCTTGCCTTCCTCGATCGTGAGTTTTCCTATCTTTGCTCTTAATATTCAGATCTTGTAATAAATAGTTACAAATTCGGTAACACTTGTTTTCTGCCTCTACAGCTTTTCGAAAAGCTCAAGCCAGTGTATTGATAGAGGATGATAGTGGCGTAACTACTGAATTATCCTCTATCAATAATGGATCCGAAAATGAGAGAAGTCGGGATAAGAAGGGAATGATCCTTCCATTTGAACCACATTCAATCACCTTTAATGATGTCAAATACTCTGTCGATATGCCATTGGTAACGTTACTTGTATATTTAAATTTCACATATTTTCTTTACCGATTGACTTCTGAAAATACGTATAGGAAATGAAAGACCACGGGGTGGGTGAAGACCGATTGATGCTACTTAAAGGCGTGAGTGGGGCTTTTAGGCCTGGTGTTCTAACAGCTTTGATGGGTGTAAGTGGTGCTGGAAAAACTACTCTTATGGATGTGTTAGCAGGTCGAAAAACAGGCGGCTATATTGAGGGTGATATCAGGATTTCCGGATATCCAAAAAAGCAAGAAACATTTGCCCGGATTTCTGGTTATTGTGAGCAAAATGACATCCATTCACCACATGTAACTGTCTATGAGTCTTTGATTTACTCAGCATGGCTAAGGTTACCATTAGAAGTTGATGAACACAACAGAAAGGTTAGTTATACTTGTAGGGGAGAAGTTAACGTACAAACTATAAAAGCGTGCTAACTATGCGAATCAAGTAGTGTAATTACACTATGCTGTAATTACACCACACTATAATTACACTATGTTGTATATAAATCACACTACTTGATTTGCACAGTTAGCACGTTAATTTAATTTCTATTTGATTCAAACCCTATACTTGTATTCTCGTGTTAAACAAGAATGTCAAGAAATGGCTCTTTTGTGGTTTCTAAGATTGTATGCTTTTGCTTTACAGATTTTTGTTGATGAGGTTATGGACCTTGTGGAACTAAATCCAATAAAGGATGCATTAGTCGGGTTACCCGGTGTTAACGGTCTATCAACAGAACAAAGAAAAAGGTTAACCATAGCAGTTGAGCTTGTGGCCAACCCGTCCATAATATTTATGGATGAGCCGACCTCTGGGCTAGACGCTAGGGCTGCTGCCATTGTTATGAGAACGGTTAGGAACACAGTGAACACGGGACGAACAGTCGTTTGCACCATTCATCAACCAAGCATTGACATTTTTGAAGCTTTTGATGAGGTATAATGTACTTTATATTAAGGAATGTGATCGAATCAGTTAGTTAATTATGAAACCACAAATAATTTAATTACAATGAGAGATATAAATACAATTAAATAACTAGTATCTAGGGATACCATTAAATATAAATTATATGCAAGCTAATTGCGTGATTCGATCACATTCCTTAATATTATTAGCTCTTTATAATTATTCACACCCAACAAATATTTGTATCTAATAACGTTTGTACTACAGTTGTTCTTGATGAAAAGAGGTGGACAAGAGATATATGTTGGACCCGTAGGTCGCCATTCTTGCGACTTAATCGAGTATTTTGAGGTTTAAAACATAAACCAATTTTGTTGTGTTATCTAACTGCTCTGACCATGTTTACATTCTAACACATCCCAGTAAGTGTATCATAATATTTTTTGAAACAGTCTATCGATGGTGTAAGTAAGATCAAAGACGGATATAACCCTGCAACATGGATGTTGGAAATCAGTGCTTCAGCACAAGAACTCGCACTTGGAGTTGATTTCGCTGAAATATACAAGAATTCCGAACTTTACAAGTGAGTGCAATTCCTAACACTCCCCGAAATACGATACAAAAAATCATGTACTTGGTCGCCTAACACGACCCATTTTAATAGGACAACCTGAACATCCCGCGTTTAATAAATGAGTTAACACGAACACAACCTTTTAAATAAATGAGTTATCCTGTTAACCGTTAAAAGGATTTAAAAGGGAAAATTACCAAAATAGACATGTTACCACATTTTTTTTTTCAAAAATAGACATGGAATTTTAACCTTCATAAAAGTAGTCAACCCTACACTTTTGGACGATAGCTAAGGCTTAGCCTGTGCTTTTGATGAAAGGGCCGGCTAAGCACCCTCTTTGGGGGCTTAGCACCCACTTTGGGAGCTGACTAGGTTTAGCCCCCACTATTTTGATGAAGCCTAAATTTTCATGTCTATCTTAAAAAATAATCAGACAAGCATGTCTGTTAAAGTGAAAAGAAAGATTTTTTTTAAATAATTCATATTTAGAATTTAGAAGAGTTTTGTAAGAAGTATTAAATATTAAAGTGATTTACATTTGTTATTTTTTCAACCAACTATTAATTAATTTTCTCAAGTGGAAATGAATCTGACTTAAAATCTTTATCACCTCTTGGTTTCCAAAAACTTTATTCATTAGTTTTCACTATTGAAGTTTTCATTCATTATTCCTTTCCATTCATGCCATTTAATCTCTAGCTAATTAAACACAAAAAAACGAAGTTTATTCATTGGGGTTGAGAGACAAAGAAACAAAACATATGGTCAGGGTCAGTTGTCTCGGGTTGTTGGTTGATGGTTGAATTCCTTAACTCAAACTAACCCAACTCATATATGTATGATCGTATCATGTTGAATCCACTTAAAATGGCACCGTGTTTCGGGTCAACCCGTTTAATGAAAAAAAATCCGTTAGCAATGCTAACATGACAATCTTTTTCTTGAAAATGTAGGAGTAACAAAGCCTTAATCACTGAATTAAGCGTACCACGCCCTGGCACCAAAGATCTGTTCTTCCCCACTCAATACTCGCAATCTTTCCTTGTCCAATGTATAGCGTGTCTCTGGAAACAACGGTGGTCATACTGGCGGAACCCACCATACACTGCCGTACGTTTCATATTCACCACCTTCATCGCAATTGTTTTTGGTACCATGTTTTGGGACTTAGGCAGCAAAACGTAAGTATCGTAGTTTATAAACCGATAATTAACACGCTTGGATGATTAACCAAGTTATGCATTTCAGGAATACCAAACAAGATTTGATGAATGCGATGGGCTCAATGTATGCAGCTGTTCTCTTCTTAGGTGTCCAATACGCATCAACGGTTCAACCAGTTGTAGACATTGAACGAACTGTTTTCTATAGAGAACGAGCCGCAGGAATGTATTCGGCTTTACCATATGCTTTTGCTCAGGTATTGGTGGAAGTCCCGTACGTGCTAGTGCTGACAGGGGTGTATAGCCTTATCGTGTACTCCATGATCGGGTTCAAGTGGACTGCGGCTAAATTCTTTTGGTACATGTTATTCCAAATGTGTTGTTTCCTCTACATGACCTATTTCGGTATGATGACCGTCTCCATCACTCCCAATGCCGACATTGCTGCCATCATCTCCGCCTTATTCTATGGAAATTTCAATCTGTTTTCCGGATTCATCATTGCACGACCCGTAAGTTTCCAAAAAAAAACACAAAAAAAACATAACAAGTGTTTCTAGTTCTAAAATGTTATTATGTTGTAAAAACAGAGAATTCCAGTGTGGTGGAGATGGTGCTACTGGGCAAACCCGATTGCATGGACTCTTTACGGGTTGCTTGTTTCACAATTTGGGGACAACGAGGATACATTTGACGACGGTGAAGTGGTGAAAGCTTACTTGGATCGGTATTTTGGTTTTAAACATGATTTTCTTGGCGTGGTTGCTGGGGTACACATTGGGTTGGTTGTGATCTTCGCGGTCATCTTTGCTTATTCCATTCGATCTTTCAATTTCCAGAAAAGATGATTTTGTCTTTCACATGTAAAGAACATCAATGTATGTTTTTACATAGGTTGTAGGTGTTTTTCAATAATTTCATGACTTCATTAGGAGTTTCATGTTTCAAGCTAATGCACCTTTTTTAAGTGAAATCAAGAGGTATGTTAATCTTTTAAGTATGGTGTATTGGTTTTTATTAGGCTCAACTAACGAATTGGTTGATGACGGTGTGGAAAACTCGCATTTTGTTTTCTGCGAAACTCAGCATTTCCATCCCAAACATCTTTGTAATCTTAGATCAGACCTTTGGAAACCTTTTTCTAGTAAAATCACAATTATTGAGGTTGCTGGAACCATGAACCATCGACGAAAGTGTTGGTGGTGAGTAAGTTAGGTGGTGGTGTTCAAGTTGAGTTTAACTGCAAAATATGTGACTTTTTCGGTTTTACGGCAACCTGCAAGTACCAACATTAGGATTTCGTTAGTCGTGAGGAAACAAATACGTTAAAAGATGGGACATCAGCAGCCAATCGTTAGTTAGGACCGATAGCGACAAAAAAATGGTAGTTGGGATTAATAAATACCGATACACCTTTAATTATTAACCTTAATCATATCTTCTGTCCTCAACTTTTAAAAAAATTTATACGAAAATCCCTTTATGTTCTTCATTTTAATAACTTGTAAAAGGTTGTGGGCATGCATAACATATGAACATGTACTCGTAATCTTGTACGCTCGATCATAAGCTTGTAACTCTCGATCATAAGCTTGTAACTCGCAAACTTGTAAACATGGAATCTCGTAACACATGTAACTTGTAAGCTTATAAACTTGCAGACTAATTATAAACTAGTAAACATATTGCAAAACTTGCAAGACTTTGTTATTGTATTGAAACTAGAATTAAGCCCCCATGTTGCGGCAAGGGGCGTAAACTGTGCCAAGTAAATGCCACACTACGGCCATCACCATCAACACCGGAAAAGCTCGAATAAAAAAGAAATTATAAACGGAAAAAGTAAAATTGGACGCAGAGTAAAAGTTAAAATGTTGAACCACTCATGCGAAATGTGAAACATAGAAAAAAGATATCTAAGTTTATCTAGGTGATATAACGTTTAATATACTTAATCCCGTGTATATTTTATATAATATTTTATTAGTTTATGTTCGGTTTTTGTTAAGATTTATATACTACTAACATATTTGAATAAATGTAGGTCCCGAAACTCGTTCGTGGTTAAAGAGGGCGAAAAACGATAAAAAACAAGCCGAACCAGGAGAACCGGATCGAATCAGGAAACGAACCGGACCAGACAAGATGGACCACCCCCCCCCCTTTGGCCGGAGCGCCGCGCGACGGGGAGGAAGGAGCCCGCCGCGCGGCGTGGCGAGTGTGCATGTTCCAGAACTTTCGTTTGTTGGCCGACTAAACTTATTTTTGGACCCCTGTTGCCTATAAAAAGACCCCTAAACTCACCATTAAGCATACCCTGAAGTTCCAGACGAATTTGGTGAGTTCCGAGGCGACCGTGTCGAGTTTTCAGCAGCTTTGGAGTCGGAGAATCAGCTGGTGTTGCGTGTATTAGTTGAAGGCGAAGAACACGGGTTTTATCTTTTATTTCTTTCGTTTTCGTTATTTAAACACCATGAATTCTTATTTGCTTGTTTTGCTTAAACCTAAGATGCTAGGCTAAATTGCATGAACTATCTAGGCTTATAATAAACTTATTTTGATGTTTTGATTTGACTTTGGGATTTATTTATCGTTATGGTTTTTATGATTTAGTAAAAGATTTATCTATAATCAATTGATGCATATGGATACTTAGGATTGTTTGTTGAGTTTTATTCCATAGTTTTCCTTGATTATTGTTTGTTATATGATAGGATTGCTATTAGGTCAATTACTTTGTGTTTTTGATTATTTTATGATTGATGTCATGATAAGATCATAAGAATAATATTGTCAAATAAACCTAAGTGTGCTGCTAACCTTAAATCTATAAAGTGCTAGGTTATTGATAAGTCTTTACTATTTAATCTTGCTAAATTTAGTTCTTCGTAAGGAGTCCGTCTAGGGTTGATTATTTATTATTGTTTATCAAATCAATTAAGTATAGTAAATTGTCTTTGATTTCCGTGCTGTAAGGTAGGATTTCGTATAAAGGAACTAAATTATAAACAATTGGGTGACCGTAAGCGAACTTGATTTTTAATATTGGTGTGCGTTAAAACTTGTTAGAAATCCATAGGTTTCTCTTGAGAATGGTCAGGGGTCCTGTTCGGGTTTTCTTTTAAGTGTCTATCTTACGATCCCAGTCCATAACTAAATATTTTCTCGAGTCAATTCATTACTGAAATTTAGGGAGCCTAGGTGGTTTTCTCATCATCATCTTAATTTAAACTTCGTTTTTGTTTAAATTACTTGTTTTCTTAATTAGTTTTTAATTATAGTATTAAATTAGTATTTTAAATCCCCCAAACAAATATAATTAATAAGTCGTGTTTTGTAGTCGAGTCTAATTAGCTAATAAACGTAATTTAAAGAGTCTCGTGGGTTCGATATCCGGACTTACTTAGCTTTACTAGAGTCGATCGGTTCACTTGGCGGTTAGTAGTTTAGTCGAGTTTTAGAGAGTCTAGAGTATTACTTAGTGTTTATTTTTAGTTAATTTAGTTAATAAATATTAAACTACTTTTAGCACATCACTAGGACTTGCCCCTTGCGACGGAGCCACTAGACGGATAAAATAGGCGTGAAAACGTCTAACCACACCCGCATGTTGCAGCGTGCTAACTCACAAAATTTATACCATAACGTAAATTGAAAAATCTAAAAAAGATTAAAAGTATATAAGACCAAAGTAAAAAGATGAAAAGGTGTTGAAGTTTGAATTGTAAAAAATGTAAAAGTATGAAGATTAAAAGTAAAAAAGAAAATAAGTACAGAAAAAGAAAAAAGAACAAAAGAATTACAATAAAGATGATACAAAGTTTGTTTTATAATGTACAACCAACAATGGCTTAGTAACCTAGTACAAAGTTTGTTCCACAATTTAATTTATAACCAACAATGTTGTAACCCTATGTTGGTCTTATTAAAAAAAATTGCCATAAAGACTTGAAAAATAATAGAGTTTCAAAGGCCACAGAATTCAAGCTTGTTTGTATGTTTCCCTATCATATCATGGGCCCAATTTCAAAAGATAAAGGAAAAAATTAAGTTGGATGTGGATAGCACATGACCAACTACTTGTAACAACATATAAAGCAAAGAGTATAAATGAGAAAACACATTTTAAAGTGAATAGTAATTTTGTGTGGAAATTTAAATCTGACTATTGAAATATATATAATATCATAAAAACTTCCAGACACTCAAAATTTTCATTCGTAAATATCACAATACCATTTATAAACGAAATACCGTATTCGAATTCATAACCCATAATCCATACCTTATTAGCGCGAATCACAAATAGCAAAGTGAACCAGCTTCACTCACAAGTCATGACATCCTACAATGCATCCTACAATGTTTTCTTGTTCTAGATTAGAATTCATAAAATGAGTCTAGCAAAATTTGCATATAAATTAGATAAAATTTATAAATTGAATCGATAGATTTGTAAGTGTTCTTTGTGTGTGTATTTTTTTTTTAGATTACAGTTGCCTTTTATTTTCTTATTTTCTTTATTTAATGTTGTGTTTAATCAACTATTTTTGTTTTATGTTTTTTTAGAACCACTAACAACTATTTTTGTTTATGTAACCTCTAGATTTACACAAGCTCAAACAATATTATGTGGTTTTCTTTGGTTACGAAGACTGGATTTTTATTGAGTTTCGTATTTAATTTTTTAAACATTCAAATATCTTACAAAATATTAACCGGATGAATGGACTCTGTGGGATCTTTCATTATAACCATATATTAAATTGAACGGTTTGGTGTCATTATAATGTGATTGGACCATTTAGCGACACCTAATTGGTCCACTTTATTTGTTTTCCTAAACTATTTTTTTTCTTTTTCGAATTATAAGTTTTCGATTTAATTAGTGTCAATATCGTCGATACTGAGCCTAATCCGCATCGGTTCATTGTTATAAAGTGTGTGTTATTTATGTTACCATCAATACCATCTAATTCGTGTTGGTTTGCTGCTGCAATGCACATATTTTTTTGTTATTTTAAATATGTTAGTTTGTTGATATAGGTGTTTGCGAATTTTTTCTTTCTTTTTTTTTTGTTTATTTTGTTCTGGTGTTGTAACCCGATGCCGACCAAATCCGCAATGTTGCAACGGGCGGTCTTTTTTATATTATTGTCCATACCGACTAATTCGTGCCGGTTCACGGCCGTAACGCGTGGTTTTTTTAATAAGTTAAATTGTTATATTTAGGTGTTTATGAATTTATTTTCTTTTTGTTTAGTTATGGTGTTGTAAGCTGATACTTATAGAATTCGCGTCGCTTCGTCACCGCTACGCACAAATAGTATTAACCCACCACATATAAAAGTCAAACAATACCAGCTCAGCGCAAGACGCCTAATAAGACAGCTAGTTTAATATTCAATAAAATCTACCACCTAATTATAACTTTTTAACCCCTCAGGTACTCACAATGGTAAGGGTGGCGTGCTACCCAACTTACTTGTCTTTCTTGGTCTCCTCTCCGCCCATAAATCAGATTACTTTTCGAGTTCCACTGCACGCTACTCGCGTGTAGCAAGTTGTTTGCCCACTTGCCCTAATCTCACGGAGGTTACCGGTTTTTGTTTTGCATTGGTTAGGCATCTATAAAATATCTTCCTTTCTTTTAAGGACAAATTATGATCTACTCATAATTAATAGTGCTCTTATAAACGGCCTGCATGACAAGTAGCTTGCAGCATATAAACTTTAGGATAAAGAGGATGCATATTCTTACCATTACATAATGTCCCTTAGCAACTTATAAAAATATCTACGTCACATTTCAATAATATCGTTTAAGATAATGTTAGACTGTATTTGATTTGCATTGATTGGGATATAATCTTTGTCACGTTAATTCAATAATATATTGTTGAAGATAATGTTAGACTTGGCATGCATGGGACATGATTACTAGAAAGTGAAAGTAGGGTAAGGTGTTTAGAAATACAAAGGCAAAAACACAATTATTTATCAACTTTACCTAAAAACTAAATTATTATTTGGGAGACGACACAAATTGAAGAAACACTAACCGGACCCCGGGCAGATTACTGGTAACCTGGGGGTTAGATAGCTGTTTCCCACGAGGGGTTAGACCCTGAGAAGATGGTTCTTCTGATAACCTGCAAAACAGACACCGTGAGCTTGTCACTGAGAAGGGGGGGGGGGGGGTTCCTCCTTGTGACCACCCTCCGGCGTGAGAATCAGACTAGATTGCTCTTTAAATATAAGTGTATATTAAGAGATTGCTAGAGCAGATATCAGGTATATATGATGATATAAGATAAGATAAGATGGTCATACCATTTGTGGTATTTATAGCCGAAGGTAGGTTTCCAAGGAGGTGTGGCCGGCTGCAACAGTGTTCCTGTTCCACCAACAGTGGCCTACGCACGTGCCCTGCTGGTAGTTGGTGGGTAGGCAGCGGCTGATAGTGACCAGGCCTGCTGTGTACTATTCCTTTTCCACCAACTGCCGGCTACGCACGTGGTATGGCAGTAGTTGGTGAGTAGGCAGCGGCTAATAGTGACACAGTACAGGAGCATGCTGCTCGCCATACTGTGGTCAATAAGCTGTCGTATCTTTAGTCAGATCTTTTTCCCATACCTCGTCAGGTACAGTACAGAAGATCTTCCCGTATCGTATGGACTGGCTTATTTGGGCGGGAGTATTCCCCCTACCATTACATAATGTCCCTTAGCAACTTATAAAAATATCTACGTCACATTTCAATAATATCGTTTAAGATAATGTTAGACTGTATTTGATTTGCATTGATTGGGATATAATCTTTGTCACGTTAATTCAATAATATATTGTTGAAGATAATGTTAGACTGGGCATGCATGGGACATGATTACTAGAAAGTGAAAGTAGGGTAAGGTGCTTAGAAATACAAAGGCAAAAACACAATTATTTATCAACTTTACCTAAAAACTAAATTATTATTTGGGAGACGACACAAATCTTGACATTTTGGTTCTTGAATATGATTTTGACGGCTATTTTTTTGCTTTTGTTTTTCCAGATTTCTATTTATGATTAAGATTTTTTCTTCCACGTTTTCTTTTGTCAAGATCGTCGCTTTTAAGTAATTGGGGTCTTCTAGTTCAATTGCATGAGGTGTTAGTTGAGTCTTAGGATCTTTACAGTCTTAGGTTTGAAACTTGATTCAACGGGGTTTTTCACCTTGATTCATGGGGTAGTAAGGTTTATAACGTCAAAATCAATATGGACGATTGGCATCTAATTTTAGAAAAGTCCTTTCAGGTATTGAGGGTAATTCTAAATAATGTTTAAAAAAAAGATCGTCTACTCGCCTTTAACAATTTCTCATCAGGTTGTTTTTCTCCATATAGATCGATAAGCAACAGCATAAAACTTGTGTCCATTTTCTTCATCTTTTTATAGTCCAAATTAATTAATACGTTTTATTCATTTTATAATTTTATTGAACTTTTATGAAAAAACTTAACTAAACTTAAAAATATATAAATTAATAATATTATTTTGTAATACTTACATTTGCCACATTATACTTGCACATTATAAAAGTTGTTGAAGTTATGATCAAGCGGGAGCAGCTTTTCTATCTTCTAAATGATCTGCTCCTTTCTATCTTCTAAATGATAATGACAAATTATATTCTCTTGTTCATTATATTAGCTCATACCAAACAAAACCTTAAGGTGTGAAATTTAAGCGTTCTAACTTTTGAGTAGGTGAAAAAATATTTATAGAGATTGTGAAGAAACACTAATCGACCCCGGGCAGATTACGGATAATCTGGGGGTTAAATAGATGTTTCCCACGAGGGGTTAGGTCCGGCAAAGATGGTTCTTCTAATGACCTGCAAAACAGACACCGTGAGTTCGTCACTGAGAAGGGGGGGGGGGTACCTCCTTGTGACCACCCTCCGGCGTGAGAATCAGACTAGATTGCTCTTGAATATAAGTGTATATTAAGAGATTGCTAGAAAAGATAAGATATGATAAGGTAATGTAATGTAATGTAATGTCATGTGTCCATACCATTCCAAGGTGTTGGAGTATTTATAGCCGAAGGTAGGTTTCCAAGCAGGTACAGCCGGCTGAATAGTATTCCTGTTCTGCCAACTGTGGGTTACTCACGTGCCATGCTGGTGGTTGGTGGGTAGGCAGCGGCTGATAGTGACCAGGCCGGCTGTGTACTATTCCTGTTCCACCAACTGCAGGCTACGCACGTCCTCCGACAGGTTGGTGAGTAGGCAGCGGCTGATAGTGACATACAGTACAAGAGCGTGCTGCTCGTCATACTGTTGTCAGTGAGCTGTCGTATCTTTGGTCAGATCTTTTGTCCATACATCGTCAGGTACAGTACAAAAGATCCTCCAGTATCGTACGGACTGGCTCATTTGTGCGGGAGTGTTCCCGGCTTTGTGCGGGAGTGTTCCCGACTTGCTCACTCCTTCAGGTGACATTACTGAATTATTTAAAAGTTAAGTGCCTTGTGTGTGTAGCCTTGCTGCGCAGGTAGCCTTCCCTGATGGCTTGTATCCGCAGCTGCGGGAACAGGCGGGGTACTTCACCATTGGGAGGCTTTTCCTGCGGGAACAGCTTGCGTACTGCGCGTAAGGACGTCACGTCTCTGAGCATGGTGGGTCCTGTGGATCCAGTTGGTTTCTGCGCAGACGTCCCTCTTCAAGGTGAGTCTTGCGAGTTTAGCCTTTGCGCAGACGTCCCTGTTGAAGGTGAGTCTTGCGGGTTCAACTGCGCAGACGTCCCTCTTTGAGGTGAGTCTTGCGGGTCCAACTGGGCTCTGCTGGGACCTACCTCTTCAAGTCCCCCCAGTCCAATGTTCTTCTCATGAATTGTTAATAAGTGAGGTGAACTTTTGGACTTAAGCAAAGGGTTTTGAAAAGGGTTTAGTTTTAAGGTTTTCCATGGGGATTCTTCCCGCGGAAGTCCTAATGTCACGTGCAGAAATTCCCGACTTTTCTGCTTGATCTTTGGGTATGATGCGGGTAGGTCTGTAACCTCCTCGCAAGTCAGAAGCGTTGAGTTCCACTTGCATAGATTCTCCCTGAGGTTTTGGTAGTTTTGAACATAGTGATCAATTATGTTAAAACAACCAATTCCATCTTGGAGCTTCAAACAATCTAGTTCTCGACGTTCCCGCTATGCGGGGATGTTATTCCCTTTTCCGCAAGCATGGCCCAGAAGATCCTTCTTGGTTTCAATTCCCTGCGGAGTGCTAGGTATGTGAAGGGTTTCGCCTTGACACTGTACCCGCACTCGTCTTATAGTTACTTTACTTCCAAGGTATTCCTGGCTTCAATTCCCTGCGGGTGCTAAGTATGTGAAGGGTTTTGCCTGGACACTGTACCCGCACCCGTCTTATAGTTACTTGGTTGCCGAGGTATTCTTGGCTTCAATTCCCTGCAGGTGCTAAGTATGTGAAGGGTTTTGCCTTAACACTGTACTCGCACCTGTCATATAGTTACTTGGTTGCCAAGGTAAGGGGCATAGTCCCGCTTACTTTTGAATCTTTTTGAATCTTTTTGAAATTCGAAGAGTTGGTGAAAGGATAAGAACAGTCCAAACTGTTGAAACGTCGTCTGACGGTTTCTTCTGGCAGTGTCAGGACGTGCATGAAGTTATGGCGACGTGACAGTATATGGTCATTCCAGACGCTTTTTCAGGCACGTGGGCGCGAGTTTTCGGGCGCGTGGCCGCGAAGTTTACGGCACGCGTCCTGTCAACAGCTGTTGCCAGCTTGCTTTTTCCACGTGTCATAGTTTCATTGCACCAGTGTTTTCCTCTCTCTTCCGCATTAAATTCATCGCATTCATTGCGATGAGTATATAAAGGGAGGAGAGGTTGCATCTCAACTCACAGTTTCACCTCTCTTCTTCTTCTAAACGATTTCCGGCGAATACTCTAACTTTTCTGTCGAGCATTCTCCTGAAATCGTTATTCTTTACATCCAAAACATGTCTTCTGTTCATGATCTTGAGGCTACCGCCGAGGAGTCTGACGTGTATGCCGAGAATCCGTCGTCCACGTCGGACAAGGATGACAAGAGTACTGCTGGCGAGTGCCAGTGTGCTCTTCCGGCCGACCTCTATCAGTACGTCGTCAGGAAGTTCATGCTCGAGCCTTTCGAGCCTGAGTTTCCTGCACCTCATCAGACGGTGTACGATGCCCCCAAGGGCAAGATAGAGGTGTACGCTGCATTCTTCGTCTATGGGAATCTTAGGTTCCCATTGACGAAGTTTGTATACCGTGTTCTGGAGAGACACGGTGTGCATCTGACTGAGGTACACTCAATGGCGATCGCCAAGATCCGCCATTTCGAGTGGGTGTGTCTCATTCTGGGTGTGGAGCCCCATGTTGACCGCCTGATGACCTTCTATTCCTGGAGGTGCATCCAGGGGTGGTATACCTTGGTAAATCGGATCAAGGGTTTGAAGATCTGCGCTACCGAGCGCAGTCTTCGATCTTGGAAGCGGGAGTTCTTCTATATCTCCGCTCGCGTCGTCCCCATAGCGATGACGTTCAAGAACGGGAGAGCTCTCCCGAACCTTCACGCCTCCAACTACCAGGAGGCGGAATGGTTCTCCAAGGTTTCCCGGATCCAGTCTCCGGTTTACCGCTTTGCGGAGTCCGGGATGGTGATGCTCGGGATGAGCCGGGTGTGGAAGGAGGCGTCACAGATTCCCATCGTCCTCGAATACGGTTTGAACTCTGTCCCTTACGGTATGCTTCATATTATCCGTTAATTTAGGGTTTTTGTTCTAACCGTTTTTTCTTTTTGTTTTCAGAGGGAAACGACTTGCAGTCTCTCCTGCAGCCGCGGGAGAGTGATGGTCCCGCTCGGATGGGTACTCGTGCTTTAGATGAGAACGAGTTGACCATCCTTGAGCAAACGGCGGATCGGTTCGTGGAGGTCTACCCGCCGGGCCACCCGATTCTAAGCGCCACGCGGCCAGGTAAGGAGTTGTTTAACCCTCGACCTGTCAATGCTCAAACCTCTGCTGGAATTCCTCTAATCTTGTCATCTTCTGATGAGGAATCCGCAGATGGTCCATTCTTCGTGAGGAAGAAGAAGGCTGCTGGCGGGAAGGGGAAGGCGAAGGTTGCCTCCACTGCCGATCCGGTGAATCGGTCTGACTCAGAGACCGAAAGCGAGGAGGTGGCGGGGAACCCTGGTGGTGTTGAGATCACTGCTCCGGAGGGTGAGACGGCTGTCACCTCCAGGCAGCCCAGTACAGCGACGGTGACCGGCGTAAAGAAGCCGGTTCCATCGGGTCCGTCCCCGCCTGTTCGTACCTTCAAGCTCAAGAGGACTCATAAGTACAAACTTCCTTTACTTTTAACTTCATATCTTTCCGCCATTATGCTTATATATCTTGTCTTCGTGTAGGCGTGGATGCTACCGCATTCCAGGGTGGAGCGGGGAGGAGCACCTCCGGACCCATGATGGTAGGTTTGGTCAACCTACCTGAGGCGATGACCCAGGCGGCTGCGCCTGCTTCAGTTGGTTCAGTTGCTCACTCGGTTGAGGCAACTGTTCCAACTGTGACAACGTCTCCGCCGGTTGCCAGTGCCATATTCACTGATTCTTTCACTGAGCCGGCGGTGAGTTTTTCTGTGGTCTCTTCCGCAGCAACGACCGCGGTTGTGAGTTCACCTCCGGTGAGTTCACCTCCGTTGGTCTCTACCACGGCGGCCTCCGCCATGCCTCCTCCGGCGCCGACGACTTCAGGTATGTCCGGGGTTGCGGCGTCTAGCCAATCTCTGCCTCCTTCCCATCTGCCTGACCTCTTGGATGGATATCCGTTAGGTACGGGTGATGGGTTTGGCGGCTACAGGCCTGTCGTCGACCCTACAGGTGCGTAGGGTTATTTTGGCCTTTTTATATATATTTTTGTTTTTTTATCATCTTTTCCTAACTGCTTTTTGTTTTTGCAGTGTCGGATTCGAATGAGGTGTTTGTTCCGCGGTGGAACATCCGCCGGGGAACCACCCTTCGGACGGCTGTGGATTGCGTCGAGTGGGCGCGCCACGCCGCCCCAAGTGGGGCGCTGGGGGAAGCAATGTCAAGCTACCAGGAGGGTAGGCTGACAAATGAGCTCCGGATTCTCCTAGCTCGGATGCAGCCGCGCGTCGAGCTGCTTTGTCGTGAAAACGACAAGTTAAAGGCAGCTCGTATCCAAGAAGCAGCTCAGGCGCGGGCTGTCCGAGAGGAGAACAGGAGGCTCTCCGCTGTTGCTGCGGAGAAGGAGAAGGCCTTCAAGGCCCTCGAGGTTGAAGTTCAGGCCCGTCTCGAGGCCCGTTCCAAGGCTGCCCAAGCTGTTAACGAACAGCTTCGGCTGGCTAAGGAAACTGCACGAAACGCAACTGAGAGGGCCACCAAGGCTGAAGCTGTTCCTGAGCCTCTACGCCTCGAGAATGAGGAACTTAAAGCCAAACTAGAGAGGCTCCAACAGGCTCATGATGCCTTGGCCATGGAAGACGCCAAGAAGCTCCAAGAGATCTTGGACCAGAGGGGCGTGCTTGACCATACTGAGCGTAAGCTAAAGGGCGTCGAAGAGGCTGCGGCTAAAGAAGTGTTGCTTGCCAACCTTAACAAAAGTGAAGCCGAACGCGCCCGTAACCAAGCTCAAGCTGCCCTCCAGGAGGCTCTGGTTACCAAGGAATGGCTTCTACGAGAAGCGTTGTCGCAGGTAAGCTTAGCTTCATAACGTCTTTACGCTTTTCTTTGTACTAAGAAAAGGTTTTGATACTTGTATTTTTTCTTGTAGGTTGTGCATCGGGTTTTCACGGACACATCATATGACGATGCCATGAGCGCAGCCCTCAACGCTTCTCATGAGGATGGGGAAAAGGCTGGCTTCCTGCTTGGTCTAGGGTTCGTTGAGAAGGGCATCCCGCCTTCCAACTTCCCTTTATATGATGTGGATACTGAAGCTGCTTATGACCAAGCAGTGAACCAGTATGCTGCCTTCCCGCATCCAGTGGTGGAGAAGGTGAACGAAGTTGCTGCTGCTGATGATGGGTTAACCATTCTCAAGACCTTCCTTGAACCGCCACAGCCAACTGATGGTGCGGGTACAAGTGGGTTTGGAGGGAGTGGTCATGAAGCTTGAACCTTTAGATCCCTTCCCACTGTTAGGATAGGTTTGTTTTTGTATAGATTTACACTCTTGTAGGCGGGTAGATACCCGGCCATTCTTGTAACACTTGAATTTTTATGGAATGTAAATCTTTTGTGCGGGTAGGACCGTCACTCTTGCTTTATAAACGTTATACGACATGCTCATGCATATTATAGTTTAATTTGGCACTTGTTTTGCCGCATAAACAATATATGATTCGCTTGTGCATATTTTAGTTTAACTTAGCAATTTCTTGAAGTACTTTGGATAAGTTAACCTATCAACGTGGCAGATAATAGGTTAAAGTTTTGCTTCCTCTTTCGTGATTGTGCGGGTAAGACCGTCACTTGCACTTACTAGGATGGCTAAACTTTACCTATATCTGACCTGCGTGGAGGTTTTCCTCATTTTTTCCTTGAAGATATTTTCTAAGTGTTCTGAATAAGTTAACCGTTCGACGCGCGGTTGTCAATAGGTTAAAGTTCCGTTTCCTCTATCATGATTGTGCGGGTAAGACCGTCACTTGCATTTAGTAGGATGACCAAACTTTACCTATGACTGACCTGCGTGAAGGTTTTCCTCATGTTTTCCTTAGAAATTGTTGCCGTTTTTTGTGTTTATGCGGGTTTTGCCGCCTTCCACACGCAACGACTTCTCTTCACACTTATTTATGCGGTGAAAACCGGCATCAGTGTTTTGAATAATTAACCGTTCGACGCGCGGTTGTCAATAGGTTAGTTCGGTTTCCTCTATCATGATTTGTGCGGGTAGGACCGGCACTTTCATTTAGTGGGATGACCCAACTTTACCTATGACTGACCTGCGTGAAGGTTTGCCGTTTTTTGTGTTTATGCGGGTTTTGCCGCCTTCCACACGCAACGACTTGTTTTCCCACTTATGTATGCGGTGAAGACCGACATCAGTGTGGAAAGTTCATTAAGTATAAATGTAAGACCATCAGCGTCAATGTTATAAAGAGAATCATTTCCATTAGAAGTGGCTCTGGGCCTTTTCTTTTACAAGTTTGGAATTGATCTACATGCAGACTCTGTAATTGAGCTCCCTTCCATGTTCTTGGGAGTGTCATCGAGCCTTTCGAGCCGATATGCACTTGGTTCGGAATCTCGTTGTTTACACAGTATGTAGTCTCCGACATTGAAGCTGCAGTTTTATTCGTGTTTTCCCCAACTGGGGTTCTACACGCATTAGCCTGCTCAGCGTTCATTACGCCACGAGGTGCGTGAGCGTCCCATCTCTGACAAATGCTTCGACGATGTCCTTCAAGTCTACGCATTCCTCGGTGTTGTGGCCTCTTGTCCTGTGGAAGTCACAGAATTTGCTCTGATCAGCGTTGTGACGCTCTCGGATTATTGGAGCCTTTGGCCATGGGAGCCTCTCGGTGTCGAATATCTCGGTGACGCTTTTGGTGAGTGGCGTCCATCTGGAGTTCCGGTTCGACGACTGCATGTTATCCTTTCCGCCTAACCGAGGATGCGAGCCGGATGAGGTGTCAAAGTTTACCCTTGACTGCCAAATGCCTAGCTTCCTCTTTTTGTTTAATCGGGCGGTAAGGACATTGTTTTCTCTTGTTTTCTGGGTGTAGAGGTTTGTGCTTTGGGGAAGATCTCTACCCAGTTGCTTTTCCGTTTCCGCGAAGCGTTTAGCTGCTGTCATGATGGCATCCCATGTGGATGGCATGCCATCTTTACCCGTTAAGGTGCGAATGAGCTCTGGGTCTTTCGCGCCCTGGATGAAAGCAGCGCGAACAAGATCTTCGCTAATACTACCCAGACTTAGCTTCTTTGAGTTGAAGCGAGTGATGAAGTCTAGCAAAGATTCATCTTCCTCTCGAATGCAAGTGAGGATTGTCCATTGCTCTTCGGTATACTTTCTTTGTTGGCTGAAGTGTTGGCTAAACTTCTGTTGGAAGTCTGCCCAATCATAGATGTGGTGGACCGGTAGACGGTCAAACCACGCTCTAGCTGCTCCAACCAACGTCATCTGGAACATATAACACCACGTGGGTTCCGTCCAGTTGCTGACGGTTGCCCCCGCTATGAATCTGTTCAAATGATCGTCTGGGTCGGATATACCATCATAGGTGCCGATGTTGGACATCTGTTTGGCACTTCTTGAGGCGATTGCTTCCGCAATGTCCCTTGCAAACTTGGAGGTTCCCGCATTTGCAGCGGTTGGTCTGAAGGTTTTAGAGAAGTCACGTGGGTTTCCACCCGCGTTTTTTGGTTTGAAGGTTTCTCCAAAATTCCTTCTTGGTTGGAAGTCCGTTTCCTTACGCTTCCCTTTCGCCTTATGGCGAGGGTTTACGTCGGTGTCGGATTCCTCCGAATCATCGTCCAAGTACTCGCACTCATTGCTCATGTTGAGCTGTTGTCGAGTGCTTCCGAATTCGTCAGCGTCCTGTCAACAGCTGTTGCCAGCTTGCTTTTTGCCACGTGTCATAGTTTCATTGCACCTTCGTTTTCTCTCTCTTCCGCATTAATTTCATCGCATTAATTGCGATTAGTATATAAAGGGGGAGAGGGTTATTTGTAATCCACACTTTCACTCTTTTCTTCATCTTCTTTGCGATTTCCGGCGAATACTTATCCTTTTCAGGCAAGCATTCTCCCGAAATCGTTTTCTTCTTTTACACGATGTCTCGTGATATCGATTCTACAGCTGACGACAGGAGTACTGCTGGCGAGTGCCAGTGTGCTCTGCCTGGCGATCTGTACCGGTATGTTGTCAGGAAGTTCATGCTCGAGTCTCTCGAGCCTGAGTTTCCTGAACCCCATCAGACCGTGTACGATGCCCCCCGAGGCAAGATCGGGGTTTATGCAGCATTCTTTGTCTATGGGAATCTTAGGTTCCCATTGACAAAGTTTGTTTACCGTGTCCTTGAGAGGCATGGTGTCCATCTGACCGAGTTGCACCACATGGCGATCGCCAAGATTCGCCATTTTGAGTGGGTGTGCCGGATACTGGGCGTTGAGCCCTATGTTGACCGCCTGATGACCTTCTACACTTGGAGGTGCATCCAGGGGTGGTACACGTTGACGACCCGGATTAAGGGTTTAAAGATCTGTGCGACCGAGCGCAGTCTTCGCGCGTGGAAGAGGGAGTTTTTCTTCATATCCGCCCGCGCCATCCCCATTGCCATGAAATTCAAGAACGGGCAGGCACTTCCCAGCCTTCACGCCTCCAGCTACCAGGAGGCGGAATGGTTTGCCAAGATATCTCGGGTCCAATCTCCGGTTTACCGGTTTGCGGAGTCCGGGATGGTGATGCTGGGGATGAGCCGGGTGTGGAAGGAGGCTGATGCGCGCAAGATTCCGATCGTCCTCGAATACGGTTCGAACTCTGTTCCTTACGGTATGCATTTTTCCCTTTTGTTGATTTTGAATTTCTTCTAACTTTTTTCTTGTTTATTTCAGAGGGGAACGACCTGCAGTCGCTCCTTAATCCGCGGGAGGCTGACGGTCCCGCCCGGATGGGTACTCGTGCTCTAGACGAGAACGAGTTGCCCATCCTAGAACAAACGGCGGATCGGTTCGTGGAGGTCTATCCGCTAGGCCATGAGATCCTCAGTGCCCGTCGGCCAGGTAAGGCGCTCTTCGCCCCTCGACCTCTCAATGCTGAAACCTCTGCTGGAATTCCTCTAATCGTATGTTCTGATGAGGAATCCGCAGATGGTCCTCCGTTGGTGCGGAAGAAGAAGGCTGCCGGCTGGAAGGGGAAGGAGAAGGCCTCCACTACCGATCCAGCGCCTCGGTCTGATTCGGAGACCGAGAGCGAAGAGGTGGCGGGGAATCCCGGTGGTGATAAGACCACTGCTCCGGAGGTTGTGACTGTCACCTCCGGAGAGCCAAAAAAGACGACGGTGGCCGGCGCGAAGAGGCCGGCTCCATCGGGTCCGTCCCCGCCTCTCCGTACCTTCAGGCTCAAGAAAACCCGTAAGTACAATTTTCCTTTAGCTTTTATCTTCATAGCTTAATCCTTAGTCTTTTAACACTTTTCTTCTTTACGCAGGCGTGGATGTTGGCGCATTCCAGGGTGAAGGGCCGAGTAGTACCTCTCCGCCAATGACGGTAGGCTTGGTCAGCCTACCTGAGGCGTCGACCCAGGCGCCTGCGCCTGCTTCCGCTGGTTCAGTTGCTCACTCCTTTGAGCCGACTGTTCCAGCCGAGATGACGTCACCGCCGGCTGTGAGTGCGATTTTTACAGCATCCTTCACAGAGCCGGCGGTTACTGTTGCCGCGGATTCTGCGGCAGCGACCGCGGCGGCGACCACGGCGGCGACCACGGCTGCTGCAACCATGCCCCCACCATCGGCAACGACGGCCGGTCCATCAGGTACGCGTGGGGCTTCTCGCATCTCTCCGCCACCTTCCCATCTGAGCGTAAGCTAAAGGGCGTCGAAGAGGTTGCGGCTAAAGAAGTGTTGCTTGCCAACCTCAACAAGAATGAAGCCGAACGCGCCCGTAACGAAGCTCAAGCTGCCCTCCAAGAGGCTCTGGTTGCCAAGGAATGGCTTCTTCGAGAAGCGTTGTCTCAGGTAAGTCTATCTTCATGTCTTCACGCTTTTCTTTGTAAACAGGGTGTTGACACTTGTATATTTTCTTATGTAGGTTGTGCATCGGGTCTTCTCAGAGACATCTTACGACGATGCTATGAGCGCAGCCCTCAACGCTTCTCACGAGGATGGGGAACGGGTCGGCTTCCTGCTTGGTCTAGGGTTCGTTGAGAAAGGCGTCCCGCCTTCCAACTTCCCTTTGTATAATGTGGATACTGAAGCTGCTTATGACCAAGCAGTGAACCAGTATGCTGCCTTCCCGCATCCGGTGGTGGAGAAGGTGAATGAAGTTGCTGCTGCTGATGATGGGCTAGCTATCCTTAAGGCTTTCCTTGAACAGCCACGCTCTACTGACGGCGCTGGTCCAAGTGGAAGTGGCCCTGAAGCCTGATCCTGAAGATCCCTTCTCGCTGCTATGATAGATTTAGTTTGTATAGATTTACTTTCTTTTTAGGCGGGTAGTTACCCGGCCATTCTTGTAACGAATATTTATGAAATGTAAATCTTTGTGCGGCTAAGACCGCTTGTTTCATTGGATTCCTTGCTTTATAAACGTTATATGACTTACATACTTTAGTTTAAATTAGCAATTTTCCAAGTGTTTAGAATAAGTTAACCTTTGAACGTGGTAGATAGGTGTGAAGTTTTGCTTCCTCTTCCGTGATTGTGCGGGTAGGACCGTCACTTGCACGTACTAGGATGGCTAAACTTTACCATCTGACCTGCGTGTAGGTTTTCCTCATCTTTGAGGATAAGTTAACCTTTGAACGTGGTAGATAATAGGTGTGAAGTTTTGCTTCCTCTTTCGTGATTGTGCGGGTATGACCGTCACTTGCACTTAGTAGGATGGCTAAAATTTACCCATATCTGACCTGCGTGTAGGTTTTCCTCATCTTTGAGGATAAGTTAACCTTTGAACGTGGTAGATAATAGGTGTGAAGTTTTGCTTCCTCTTTCGTGATTGTGCGGGTATGACCGTCACTTGCACTTAGTAGGATGGCTAAACTTTACCCATATCTGACCTGCGTGTAGGTTTTCCTCATCTTTGAGGATAAGTTAACCTTTGAACGTGGTAAATAATAGGTGTGAAGTTTTGCTTCCTCTTTCGTGATTGTGCGGGTATGACCGTCACTTGCACTTAGTAGGATGGCTAAACTTTACCCATATCTGACCTGCGTGTAGGTTTTCCTTATCTTTTTTTTTTTTTTTTTAGCCTTTGAACGTGGTAGATGATAGGTTGAAGTTTTGCTTCCTTGTTCGTGATTGTGCGGGTAAGACCGTCACTTGCACTTACAAGGATGGCTAAACTTTACTTACATCTGACCTACGTGTAGGTTTCCCTTATTTTTAACGTTGTGTTTATGCGGGTTTTGCCGCCTTCCACACGTAATGACTTACTTCTTCCCGTTTATGCGGTGAATACCGGCACCAGTGGGAAGTTCATAAGTATAAAGGTAAACACATTATGAAAGGAGAATCATTTCCATTAGAAGTGGCTCTAGGCCTTTTCTTTACAAGTTTTGGAATTGATCTACATATAACACTTGCGTAATTGAGCTCCATTCCATGTTCTTGGGATGGGAGTGCCATCGAGCCTTTCGAGCCGGTATGCGCCCTTTCCCAGGACTTCTTTGATAATGTATGGCCCTTCCCAGACCGGGGCCAGCTTTCCCGGGCGCTCTTGGTTTGAAGCCTCGTTGTTACGCAGTATGTAGTCTCCTATATTGAAGTTGCAGAGTTTTACCCGCGTGTTGTAGTACTTTTGCATTTGTCGTTTGTAGTTCTCTTCACGCACTGCGGCTAAGTCTCTGCGTTCCTCGGTTAGCATAAGATCCAACCGTCTTTCCGCATCATTGTCTTCTGGCTGAATCAAGACCCTTGGTGAGGGTAGACCAATTTCGACCGGGACCATGGCTTCAGTGCCATAAGTGAGGCTGAACGGGGTTTCTCCCGTACTGGCCTTCTTCAGCGTTCTGTTTGCCCAAAGGACGTGCGGAAGCTCGTCCACCCAGCCTGATCTGTGTTCCAATAGTCTCTTCTTGATGCCTTCGACGATGCTCTTATTTGCTCTTTCCACCTCACCATTACCTTGCGTGTGTGCCACTGAGGTAAAGGTGTGGGTGATTTGAAGTTCTTTTAGCCACTGTTGTAGCTTCTTGTCAGCAAAGTTGGTGCCGTTATCGCTCACCAAATTCTGTGGAAGTCCAAAACGACAAATAATAAATTCCCAAATAAATTTTTTGATATGTTTCGCGGTTGTTTGGGCTAAAGGTTTTGCTTCTATCCACTTGGTGAAGTAGTCGATAGCTACCACTAGGAACTGAACATTTCCTGCTGCTGTAGGAAATGGGCCTGTCACATCGATGGCCCACTTCTGAAATGGCCATGAAGAAGTGACTGGAACAAGTTCATTCTTCGGGCGGTGCGTGTTGGGTGCGTAAAGCTGGCAAGACCTGCATTTTCTGATGTATGCCAGTGCATCCGTATGCATCCCCGGCCAAAAGTATCCCGCGTTGTTTAGCTTGGCTACAACAGCGCGGGGACCTGCGTGTACTCCACAGATGCCTTCGTGTACTTCCCTTAGGAGGTAGTCAGCATCTTGGTTGTCCACGCATCTTAAGAGTGGGCCAAGAAAGTTACGTCTGTAAAGGATGTAATTGACGAGTTGATAATTCAGTGCCTTACAGCGTAGTTTTCTTGCCTGTGTTTTGGACTCCGGTAGTGTACCTGTCGCAAGGTATTTTATTATTGGTGTCATCCACGTTTCCGTGCCGGTTTGGATGACACAAATTTCCTTGTGCGGGACCGAAGGTGTCTCGAGGAGTTCAATGCGGATATCCTTTCCTAGGTGGGTAAAGGCTAATGAAGCAAGCTTGCTTAACGCATCCGCAGATTTGTTTTCACTTCGCTTGACGTGTATGACTTTGCAGTCATTGAAATTGCGCATAAGGGATTTTGCTTGTGCGAGGTACAGGGCCATTGTGTCGTTCACGGCCGTGTACGTCCCGTTGATTTGATTGGCTACTAACATGGAATCCACGTGGGCTTCCAAGTTTTTCACTCCCATCTTACGCGCAATTCTCAGCCCAGCCAGGAATGCCTCATACTCGGCTTCGTTATTCGTACTTGGAAAATCCAATCGAATAGCGTAGGTGTATTCTTGGCCCGCTGGGTTGGTTAGCTTTAGCCCTGCGCCTGAACCCTCGTTATTGGCTGCCCCATCAGTGTAGAGTCGCCAGACATCATTGATGTCTTGTGCTGGAGAGGGTTGAGCCTCTTCCTGGCACTCTTTTTCCCGCGATGCAGGCACTTCTGCAATAAAGTCGGCCAGAACCTGGCCCTTTATGGCTGGTCTTGGCTTATATTTTATCGCGTATTCTCCCAACTCAATTGCCCATTTGGCTAGGCGTCCCGATAACTCGGGTTTGCCTAGAACGTTTGCAAGTTTGAAGTTGGAGAGTACGGTGATTGGGTGACCCTGGAAATATCGTCTTAACCTGCGTGAGGCGTGTAAAAGTGCTAAGACTAATTTTTCGAGGGTAGAGTACCGGGTTTCTACGTCTGTTAGGATACGGCTGACATAATAGATTGGCATCTGGATGCCTTTTCGCTCTACTAGCAGGACTGCCCCGGTTGCTCTATCAGTTGCGGAAAGGTATAGGATTAACTCCTCTCCCGCTTCTGGTGCTGTGAGTGTTGGGAGTTCGATCAAGCGTGACCGAATCTCCTGAAAAGCTGCTTCCGCTTCTGGTGTCCAGCGGAAGTGCGGTTTTTTCAAACAGTTTCTCAATGTTGACACGAAGGGGAACGACTTATCCGCGTGGTTTGCCAAAAAGCGATTAAGTGCCACTAGTCGTCCGTTCAGTGTCTGAGCCTGTTTGATGGTAGTAGGTGATTCCATTTTGATAATGGCTTCGACCTTTTCAGGGTTCGCTCTGAAGCCATCTTTAGTGACGATGACCCCCAAGAACTTCCCTTCTTCCGCTCCAAAGGCACACTTGCTCGGGTTGAGCTTCATGTTTATCTTCCTGAGCGTGTTGAAAGTTTCTTCGATGTCTTTCAACATCGCTTCTGGGTCAGGGCTTTTGATGACCAAGTCATCCATGTAGACTTCCAAGTTCCTCCCAATTTGGGAATGAAACTCTTTGTCCATCAGGCGTTGGTATGTGGACCCGGCATTCTTAAGTCCGAATGGCATCATTTGATAACAAAATGTGCCATCGGGCGTCCGAAAAGCGGTTTTGTCCTGATCATCAACGGCCATGTGGATTTGATGGTACCCCTTATACGCGTCCAGGAAGCATTTAAGGCGGAATGGTGCCAACGAATCCACCTTAAGATCAATTTCAGGTAACGGATAACAATCTTTGGGGCATGCTTTGTTCAAATCCTTGAAATCTATGCACATGCGCCATTGTTTGTCATTCTTCGGTACCATAACGGGATTTGCAACCCAAGTTTGATATCTACTAACGCGTAAGATGCCAGCGTCAAGAAGTTCCTTGACTTGGGTTCTACACGCGTTAGTTTGTTCTGGCCCCATTACTCTGCGCTTTTGTACGATCGGTGTGACAGCCGGATCGCATTTGAGCTTATGCTCTGCCTTACTCCGGGGTACACCAGTCATGTCAGCTGTGGTCCACGCAAAGATGTCGGCGTTCCTTTGTAATAAGCGCTTAAGTAAGGTGCGTGTGGGATCAACAATTGTTGGGCCAATGGTTACGGCCTGGTCAGGGTACTTGCCATTGAAGGCCCATCTTTCTGGTTCGGTGATGGTTGGTTTAGCCATCTTTGGTTTGGGTTTAGATGAGACAGATGCGATGCATACCTGGGGAATGCCGGTGATCATCGCTACAACCCTCAGCTGTTGGCCATCCCATCATGCCGTGGACTGAGGATACCACGGCGTTGAATCTTGCCATCCCGTCTCTCCCGAAGATAATGTCGTACGTGTGGTGTGGCTTCCTCATCACGACAAAGTCCACATCTTCTGTGCGGGAGTGTTTTCCATCTTTAAGAGTGACGGGGAAAGATAGGATACCCAGGGAGGTGCTTGTGCTGCCATCAAACCCTTCCATCGAGGCGCAGATCGTTTCCAGGCGCTCCTTGTCTTCGTCATCTAGCTTGTCGAAGAACTGCCTGTACATCACCGTTGACGAGGCGCCGTTGTCAGCAAGAGTGCGAGAAGTGATGTAGTGCCCCAGCTGGCTTTTTATGACGATAGGGCCTTCTTTGCTGGGTCCTCCTGGCACTCGCGGGAAGCGCACCTCAGCTTCCTTCCACGCGCATGGTTCTGGCGTTCGCCTTTTTCTTCCTCTGATGTTGCCATGAACCATGTTGATGCTGATGTCGACGGGCTTCCGTCCGTTGCCCCGGTACCGGTTGTCGTTCCGTCCTCCCTTCTTGATTGATGCCACCAGGTGTGCCAATCTTCCATCCTTGACGAATGCTTCAACAATGTCTTTCAAGGATGTACACTATTCCGTACCATGACCTTTTGTCCCGTGGAAGTCACAGGATTTGCTCTGATCCGCATTAGGTCGGTGCCGGATCACTGGAGCTTTTGGCCACGGTAGCTTTTCAGTGGCAAATATCTCCGTGACGCTTTTGGTGAGTGGCGTCCACCGGTGCTTTTGACTTGAAGGGTGTGTGTGACTTCTTCCGCCAACAAGAGGGCGAGAGCTGGATGAGGTGTCAAAGTTTACCCTTGACTGCCAGATACCTAGCTTCCTTTTTTTGTTCTGCCGGGCGATCCGGACATTGTTCTCTCTTGTCCTCTGCGTGTAGAGGTGTGTACTCTGGGGAAGATCCCTTCCCAGTTGCTTTTCCGTCTCGGTAAAGCGCTTTGCCGCCGTCATGATGGCATCCCATGTTGATGGCATGCCATCCTTACCCGTCAATGTGCGGATAAGTTCTGGGTATTCGGCGCCTTGGATGAAAGCGGCGCGAACCAGATCTTCACTTATGTTGCCGAGACTTAGCTTTTTGGAGTTGAAGCGGGTGATGAAGTCTAGTAAAGATTCATCCTCCTCTCTCACGCAGTTGAGGATCGTCCACTGTTCTTCAGTGTACTTCCTCTGTTGGCTGAAGTGCTGGCTGAACTTGTTCTGAAAGTCCGCCCAGTCATATATGTGGTGGACCGGTAAACGATCGAACCATGCCCTGGCCGCTCCGACCAGAGTCATCTGGAACATGTAGCACCACGTGGGTTCCGTCCAGTTGCTGACGGTAGCCCCCGCAATGAACCTGTTCAAATGGTCGTCTGGGTCGGATAGACCATCATAAGTGCCAATGTTGGACATCTGCTTGGCACTTCTCGGGGCGATTGCCTCCGCAATGTCCCTTGCGAATTTTGACTTTCCTGCATTTGTAGCAGTTGGTCTAAAGGTTTTGGAGAAGTCACGCGGGTTTCTCTCCGCAGTTGGTTTAAAAGCTTCCCCAAAATTCCTTTTTGGTTGGACGTCCGTTTCCTTACGCTTCCCTTTCGCCTTATGGCGAGGGTTTGCGTCGGTATCGGACTCCCTCTCGTCGTCTGAGTACTCGCACTCACTGCTCATATTGAGGTGTTGGCGAGTACTGCCGAATTCGTCAGCCTGTTGAACTGAACGCAGGCGTTCATCCAATTCAGCTTGGAATTCTCTTTGACGTGCTTCGGCCCACGACTTCACTTGATCTAGTGTTTGGCGAGGGGCCCTCGTTCGTTTTTCCAACTGGGTGTCAGTGAACCCAGTGGAATATTTACTGCACTTGCCCCGGCTTGGGTAGTCGGGGTAGTGTTCGTAAGATTTGTGTAACCGCCGGTGTTCCCCCCAGTTGCTGGGGTTGTGGTTACCGGGGTTTCTTGGTCAGTTACTGGCCTTTGGACCGGAGTAACGTTAACCATTTCTTCAGAAATTTTGAAAAAACTAAAATAGTTCTAGCTTTTATGCACGGATGGCGCCAATGAAGAAACACTAAGTGAACCCACAGGCAGATTATAGATAATCTGGGGGTTAAGTAATGTTTCCCACGGATGAGGTCTGGCAGAGAAGGTTGTTCTTCTGGAGACCTGCAAAACAGACACCGTAAGCTCGTCACTGAGAAGGGGGGGTTCCTCCTTGTGACCACCCTCCGGCGTGAGAATCAGACTAGATTGCTCTGAATATAAGTGTATATTAAGAGATTGCTAGATAAGATTGAGATATCAGATGATGTCCTTACCATTCCAAGGTGTTGGAGTATTTATAGCCGAAGGTAGGTTTCCAAGCAGGTACAGCCGGCTGAATAGTATTCCTGTTCTACCAACAGTGGACGTACGCACAGGCCATGCTGGTTGGTGGATAGGTTACGGCCAACAGTAATAAGGTCGGCTGTATACTGTTCCTTTACTGCCGGCTACGCACTGTTCCACCAACTGTAGGCTACGCACGTCCCCTCGTAAGGGTTGGTGAGTAGGCAGCGGCTAATAGTGACAAACAGTACTAGAGGGTGCTCCTCCTCGTATTGTTGTCGGTGAGCTGTCGCCCTGTGATTAGTTCATGGGCTGCTCTGGTCAAATTGTCTGTTCCGCCCATACCTTAGTAGGTATAGTACGAAAGACCTTCCAGAAGCATACGGACTGGCTCATTTAGGCGGGAGTGTTCCCGCCTTGCTCATTCCTTCATGTGACTACTGAAGTAACGAATGCCTTGTGCGTGTAGCCTTGTTGTTAGTGCGGGTAGCCTTCCCTGATGGCTTGTATCCGCAGCTGCGGGAACAGGCGGGGTACTTCACCATTGGGAGGCTTTCCCTGCGGGTACAGCTGGCGTACTGCGCGTAAGGTTCTTTGAGCATGGTGGGTCCTGCTGGAGCAGTTGGTCATTGCGCAGACGTCCCTGTTCAAGGTGAGTCTTGCGGGTCCAACTGGGCTCTGCTGGGACCTACCTCTTCAACACAATAGAGGTTAAACCGATTCAGCTCTACATAAATTTAGTCTATCACAATAGAGGTTAAACCGATTCAGCTCTACATAAACTGAAATTAGTATCAACAACCTGATTCAACTCCTCAATTTTTATTGTGGGTACGTTGATTACTATTTGGAGTTTATGGAATGTCTGGAATGCGATTATTCATAATAGCTCGGTGGTTCAGTTATCGGATTTAGTGGAGGAAAAGAAATTAGATGAAAATCCAAGTTCTAGGTGATTGAGTCTTAAATCAGGAATTTAATGAATAAATAAACGAAATTGTGATTTAATCGAATAAATAAACAAAAATTCGCTTTTTGATATAAAAGTTCTAGAAAATAATATTTATTAAATTTTGGTCAGTTCAACTCGAATAAAATATGCGAACCAAACAATATGGAAAAATTAAAGTAAGTTAAGCGAGTGCTTGGGTTTTATCAGACTCAAATCCGGAACTAGGTTTGATTTGCTTCCAACAAACCTTATATATAAAAACGATATATCTGATGATTAGTTTATGCAAAAATTCATGTCTAACGAATACTAAACGAAAAGGCCCGATTTTGAAACATAATCAAGAATTAAGAACTTGAATCAACCGAACCTTGAAACACTTCAAATCAATGGATTGGATTGAGGGGTTTTGATTCAAGTGTCATAAAGAACATAAAACAAGTATAAATTACTCGGAATTGGAAGAGGGAGAGGAAAATGAAGACTGAAGGTCGGGTTTGACTTTTCTTGATCAACGCTTGAAGAACACAAAAAAGATGATGAATTTTTAAAATTGAAAGATATTTGAAAGTTGTGAACAATGTAAACTAGTGCTAGAGACATAGAGATTGTTTTAACTTGTTAATTAGGTTAAAAACGTAGCTTGAAGAGAAATTTAGATATTTTACATGATTTAATTTTGAAGAATAAGTTTGAGTAAAAGAGAAAAAATTATAATAATCAACGAAAGTGAATGCCGTCACTTTTTAGATTCTTTTTTCTTTTTCTTTTAATAATAATGATAATAATAATATAGTTACATAAATAGAAATTAACTTTGTTAAATTATAGAAAGCACTCTATATTACATAAACGAAATAAATTGATCTTTTATGATAATCCAGAAATTTTACACGAATCAAATTTTGAGTTTAAAAATTAACAAATGTCACAAATTTTCAGAATTAAAATTAATAAAACTCAATTTTCCTGATTTTAACAAGGGAAAATTCCTAAAGTAAGCATTTATGAAAGCAAATTTCTAGTTTTAGGTATCATGTGCAAAAAATTTCAGAAATATGTATTATAAACTAGTCGTGACGAGTAATTTGTGGAAACCAATTAGAACTTGCCACGTGTCCTTAAACTAACCGTAACGAGCACGTTCACTAATCATTTACTTGTCACGACTAAATTAGTTTAATGCCTCGTAATCAACGTCCACGAGTAATTTATAAGTCTTTTAGTCACAACGAGTAGATTATAAGGTTAAACTAGTCACGACGAGTTAACTACTAATAAACTACTCGCGTAGGGAATGCAAACCGGGTAAACTAGTTGTTGTGACTAAATGACTTATGATTACGAGGCAAGAAACTTATTTAGTCATGACGAGTAAATGATTAGTGAACGTGCTCGTTACGGTTAGTTTTAAGGACACGCAACAAGTTTTAACAATAATAACTTTAAAAGTATGACAAAGAAATAATTTAATAAATACCCTTAAAACTTTCCACATCATCAAAGATGCTCGTCCCCTTGGGGTGTCAATTTATTTTTTTTTAAGTGTTATTTGTATGTGAAAATTTCAATTGCCCCTATTAAAATTAGTGTTATTTGTATGTGAAAATTTCAATCGCCCCTATTAAAATTAGTGTTAAATCTTGATGTCGTCCTCCATGAAAATAATTCCAAGGTCTACCACCGAGTGACAGGTGGCCTAGTAACAAAGTCAAAGTCTCATAAACACTAAAAGATCTTAACTTCAAGTTTCATGAAGTAGAAAAAATGCGTCTTTAAAAAAATACAATACAACTTTAAAAAAACAAATAAATAAAAATCAAGAGAGTGGAAGTACCAAATGAGTAGTACTCTACCGATGCCCAACTGACTATCTCTAGAAAAAGTTACGAGTTCGAGTCTTGTTTGTGAAAAAATATCATGTATGAGCCATGTACTTATCATAGTGTGCATACTACAAATGAGTGTACCTGGTGACCGGGCTAGAGCCACTAAAAAGAAAAGAGAGTGTACACGTATAAAGCATCACTGTTAAATTCAAAACGATTACAATAAAGTGGCATATAAACAAGCAACAATCTGCGCCGCAACTCTCTTTCGAATAGCAAAGCCAATTCTGCTAGAAACGAAACTTTGGAAGCCAAAAAAGTAGCATGCACGACCCGCTGAACGCCACTCACATAAAATATAGGGAAAATTCTCAAAATAGCCCCTTTTAGAGAGAGAGAATCCCCAAAATAGCCATTTTTTTCTCAAATTTTTTAGAATTTAGGCTGTCAAGACGCGTTGGAAATAGATAAAAATAAAGAAGGAGCAGGCCAAATTTCGAAAGAAAGTCAGGTAGGAGACGAGATTTGGGGAAATAATGAAGGTAAAGTCCAATTTTTTTTTTGTAATCTTGGAGCAAAAGTTCAGATTTTTCCAAAACTTTTTTTTTCAAAAAACCATCTTGAGAGACTGTTTTTTTATGTTTCCTACCTTTCCCGTCCATATTTTCAAATTGTTGGAAAAATATATTTTTTACAATTATACTCCTGAACCACTTTGAACCACCACCACCACCGACGTTGTCAGTCTCCACCAACCACAGTCCCAAGGTGGTGGTTCATGGTCAACGTTTGACCAAACACCAATCTCATCAGCCTGCGAAGGAATATTCAGATCAAACGGCAAGGGTTTCCGATCATGATTCAACGACGCAACATCGCCGGAAAACTCATCCACAACCGGAAAAGACGAATCACAGTTACTCCGGCAATCCGCGTCATCGGAACCAACCACCACCGGCTTTACTGGCTGCTCCGGTGCCGGATTCGACAACCGCGACCAGCTCGCCGACTCCACGGTGCTGAGACTGCTCGACGTCAGCCGGATATGACAAACGGTGGCACGATCGTAATTATCCTGCTCCAAACCCTAGCTTTTTTAACTGGATCTGTGATCGTACCTAACCAAAACCTAGCTTTTTTAACCGGATCTGTGATCTCGGAGGCGAACCGGCCCCACGGCCGCTTACGCACGCCAACGACGTCGGTGATGGTGGTAGTTCTGGGGTATAATTGTAAAAATTATATTTTTCCAAGAATTTGAAAATATGGACGGGAAAGGTAGAAAACATAAAAAAACAGTATCTCAAAACGGTTTTTGAAAAAAAAAAGTTTTGGAAAAATCTAAACTTTTGCTCTAAGATTACAAAAAAATTTGTACTTTATCTTCATTATTTCCCCGAATATCGTCTCCTACTGATTTTCTTTCGAAATTTGGTCTGCTCCCTCTTTATTTTTATCTTTTCCCAATGCGTCTTGACAAACCAAATTCTAAAAAATTTTGAGAAAAAAGGGCTATTTTGAGAACTCTCTCTAAAAAGAGGCTATTTTGAGAATTTTCCATAAAATATATTTCAAAAGCAAATGGGAGAAGTTGAAGAAAAAATATTCAGTCAAAGGGTATCTTAGTAAACTCCAGAATTCCAGTATTTAATAAGCATACCAATATTTGTTTATCCTTAAATAAATACTTTTAAAATAAAAATAGTAACAAATCAGCTTTTTATATATAAACTCTACGTTCATCCCGCTCTCTCTTTTTTGATTATTCATCATCCAGCTGTCCATCTTATTATGTTTCATCTAATTTCATCTCTGTCAGTAATAATTCTTTCTCTTTATATCATATTATTATTATTATTATGTTAATTTTATACTTCTTTGTTTTGGATCAATTAGGGTTTTTGGTTTATGGGTTTTGTTCATTTTGTAATAAAGATTTAAGATCCCACATTTTCTTGATTTTTGTTGTTATGAATGTTATATTATGTGTATACTGTGAAATCTTGAATTTTATGAAAGAAAATGGATCAAATTGTTTATTTGGTTCTATACCTTTGAGTTTTATATATTAATCTGAAATTAATTGATGAAAAAGAATGGGGTTTTGTAATAAAGATTAAAGAACCCACATTTTCTTGATTTGGATTCATGAATGTTAAATTATGTGTGTATTGTGAAATCTTGAGTTTTTATGCAAGAAGGTTGAACAAAGTATTGATTTGGAGCTTTACTTTTGAGTTTTATAGATCAATGTGAAATTGTAAAAAAAAAAAAGATTAGGGTTTTTTAATTTGCTGTTTGAATTTTGAAAAGATTTTTGGGTTTTTGAAATCAGAACTAAATGATCACTAATTAAGTTTTTAATCAGCCGAGCCGCTTGTGAGCTACTCAAGATCAGATTGATAAAAAGCTCGAAACAAGCCGAGCCTTATCGGGCCCGTGGCTCAAAATGTCAAATAAAGCTCGTTTAGTTTTTGAGGCCTAGTTCGAGCATTGTATGAGAAGATTGTTTAGGTTTGTCGAGTCTTAGGTGTGTTAAAGATATTTCTCAAAATATAAAAATATAGTATAAAAACTAATTATTAATTAATAAATGACAAAACGACTCACGAGCCGTGCTCGAGCTTTAGAAAAAATGCTCGAAACGAGCCCAGCTCGAGCTCTCGTAAGTCAAAACGAGTCAAGCTCGAGTCTAGTGGAGTCGGGGCTCGGCTCCGCTGGTTTCACCCTTTGGTTCCAAAATCCAAGTGTGTTGAAATTCATAGGGTGTTTAGTAGATTAAAGATAGTAAAATAAATAAAACAATTATTCAAAAGTTATAAATCTCTTGTTTGAATCTTTCTATATTTCTGCAGATAGAGTGAAATTAGTTCAAACTGAAACTTTATAAAAATGAAGAAAGCAGTTACAAGTAGAGAGCCCACTGTTCGTGTGACACGGGCTCGAGCTGCTGCTAGCCAGTCATCAAGTTCAGTACCATCAAAACCGCATAAAACCGCTAAAAGATCAGTGCAGGATGAGAATAAAAACAGTGCCACTGCAACGGACGGTGTTCAAAAAAAGAGGAGAGCAGTACTTAAAGATGTCACAAACATGTGTTGTGATAACTCTTATAAAAACTGCATCGTTCCCGCTAAAATTCCGGTTCGTAAACAATATATTACTTTTCGCATAACTTATATTAACTTTTATCATTGTGACTTAATTCCTTTCTGTTTCCACTTTGTTGCCAATTGTTATCAGAGAAAGAATAGCATGTTGACTAAAAAGAATCCGGTCAAAAGTCAACAAGTTTCGGCTAATTCTAAGTCAATGAAATGTGACGATACTGAAAGGGAAGATAAGAAAACAATATCTAGCAGCCAAGTTTATATCGATATAGATTCTGATAAACAGGATCCTCAAAAATGCAGTCTCTATGTATGTGAAATATATAGCAATTTACGTGTAGCAGAGGTTTGTATCATGGCCAGAACATGATTCTTGTATGTTACCTAAAATTAAATATTAATTATTATTTTCCGTTCGGTAATGCAGCTTATTCATCGTCCGCGTTTTGATTTCATGGAGACGGTACAAAAAGATGTGACTCAGAGCATGAGGGGAGTTTTAGTTGATTGGCTCGTAGAGGTTAGTTTTTCTTAGTTTTGATACATTTAATTATCAATAGTCGTTTTTCACGTGTTTGTTTTTATTTTACCTTTTAGGTAAGTGTGGAATATAAACTGGAGCCGGACACACTCTATCTCATGGTTCATCTCATTGACATGTTTCTTTCTAAAAACTACATCGAACGACAAAAACTTCAACTGTTAGGCATTACTTGTATGCTGATTGCTTCGTAAGCTCTAACGAACCTTTTCGTTCTTACATTAAAGTATGTTTATGTGCTGATATCTATTGCTTTGAAGGAAATATGAAGAAACCATTGCACCAAGTGTTGCTGAGTTTTGTTTCATCACAGACAATACTTACACAAAATCCGAGGTTTGATTTCTATAATTATATGGCACCTTTTATGGCTAATCATCAGAGTGCTTAGTTAAATAACTAAAAATGTTTTGCAGGTTATTAAAATGGAGAGTCAAGTTCTGAATGATTTAAATTTTCACCTTTCAGCACCAACAACACAAAAATTTCTCAGGTATATGCAAAAAAAAGTTATATTTTGTTTATATTTCTTGTAAAGATTGCACCTTTATGGATCTTTATTGTTTACAGGAGATTTATAAGAGCAGCACAAGCTTCACAGCAGGTAAATATTGTATCTTTACTAGTAACTCTGGCTAACTTTTAATCTTTTGTTCACGGTCTTAATTATTTTTTCTACATTTTGTTAGAGCCCGAGTGTTGAATTGGAGTGTTTGGCAACTTATCTAGCTGAGTTGACTTTGATTGACTATAATTTCTTGGTATTTGTTCCGTCGAATATTGCTGCAGCGGCTGTGTTTCTTGCCAGATGGATGCTAGATCAGTCGTCACACCCTTGGGTAATTTTCTTTAACTTCATGATAAAAATACCAAAGTAGACACGTCGGGTAATGGGTCAAAACGGGTTGGACTGGTTTGGCCCAAAATAATTATTTTGTAACTAATTTGTGTTAAAAGATGAATACGAAAGGTATATCACAAGAGCAATATATTATTTTTCGTATATCACAAGAGCAATATATTATTTTGACTAAAAGGATCAGTGGTTTGTACGTTGTAGCCATTAAAATTACACTTTAAATGAGTTTCAACCGTTCATACGTTAACAAATGGATTTAAGTTGTTGAATTTTATGGCAGAATTATACATTGGAGCACTACACAAGTTACAGGCCATTGGATCTAAAGAACACAGTTTGTGCACTACATGGTTTACATTTGAGTGATACTAATTCGACTTTGACTGTTATCCGATCAAAGTACAAGCAAGATAAGGTAGTTAACAAGTAACTCTAGCTCTTCATAACTATACTTTAACAGTTTAACCACTAATCTTAAAAGTTACGATTTTTTTTTTTTTTTTTTTGTGTGTTTACAGTTTATCAGTGTTGCAAGTTTGCCCTCTTGTGAACTTCCCGAAACACTATTCTAAGGCACTTTGAAAGACTATTATCGCCTTTTTGAAGACATGTTTGTTTCGGTCAGCGTCTTGTTGTTTCGAGAACTGTGGTTAATATTTTGAAACCAGAGTTGAAAGCCTTTTGGTAATGGTTATATTTTTTGAGATTTTTGAGGGTTCATAGCCGTTTTCAACCTTCAGGATTTGAGTTTGTAAGTTGGCGAGAAACGGTTAAGGTTCTAAGGCTGATGTAAATGCAACTCTAGGAGGCCATTTTTAAAGCTTACCTCATATCCATTGCTTGTATTTCTGTTATGTTTGATGATGCAAAGTTGTATGCTGTGATTTGTGTTCAATATGTATTCTATGAGTTGGTGGGGTATCCATGCACCTTTTTTAGATAGGATTCAGCATGTGCATAATTTACATCTTGCCAGTGAAACATCACAATACTACTGTGGGCAACGTGCGGATAAGAACCTTGTTGAAACTTAATTGCGGTAACAAGAAGCTAATTTAATTAATATTTATTTATCATATTATGATTAAATATTTACTCTTAAATGATTTAAGTAAATTTGTTTATTAGTTTTAATAACCTCTCTCCGGCCATAAACTAGACTTGGGCCCAAACAAGTCTAGCCCATTAGGCCTGATCCAACTGGCTGCATGCATATGTTTTACTTAACTGCTCGATGATGTATCTTGAAGCATTATCAGGCCAAATATTGCAGAACATTTATGTTGCATGTTTAATGCTCTAATTTATAAGCAAATCATTATTTTATGTACTTTAATTAGTATCCCAAAGTTCTAACTATTTCCCTTAATTTAAATGTGACAAAATCCCTCTTTACATTACAATCTCAAAATTAGTACTTTCATAGTCTTCATCCAAAATCTCAACACTTCTTCAACAACTCTACAACGTTACAAAAACGAAATAATTCGATCAGAAAAAGACATCAGATATTATTATAAACAAATTAAGCTAGTGACAATTTATACCTGATCCCTTAATAGCTTCTGAGTTGTTCATTAATCTTATTCGTTTGCACGATTCAACGAACATCCTACAAGATCATAGACAAAATTGTTTGTTAATTTACTTTCATTTCACTCGAAAACAATGTATTGTTAATGACTAAAACATGACTTACTTCCATGGAACATCACCAACTAGCATCCAATCTCCATCTTTATCCTCATACGTTGGAACGTACTCCATACCATTCACGGGATCCATCAACTTCATCTCGTTTAATACAGTTCCTGTAACAATTATTCAACACGCCAACTTGGTTTCTTACTAGATAGTTTTTTATAATATAACTATCGTTCTAAAAACAATATATGTGCTTACTGGTGGAGATACACGGGAACAAATCTTCAAAAGTGCACAAAAGTTGTTCATAGCATGAGTACAACTCTAGATCTAGTTTTCTCAAATACGGCGCTCCGTCTACGGCCACCTTTACGTATTTACAATTGTTCTTCAAGTTTTTGCGGTTAGATCTAACCGGCGGCCATCCTACCACTTGTTCTCTGTAAAATTCGTATATTCGTTAGTGCATCGATCAATTCAAGTGATGATTTGCAAATCTTAACTAATCTTGGTGCATGTAAATTAATATACGCAGGGGTGTGCATGGAACCGGAAAAAAACAAGCTGAAACTATGAAAACCAATCCAAAAACCGAATTGAAACCAAAAACTGTGGATAGGTTTTATGTTTTTGTATAAACCAAACTTATGGTTCACTTCTGGTTTTGCATGTAACAAAAACCAAGAAACCTAACCAAATTTATAGTTTTTTTTTGTTTCTTTTTATTCTTTTTAAGTAATTTATAACATTTTAACAAATATGTAACTCAAATTTTTTAGCCCGAATTTATAATATTCAAGTAATTATTACTTATTAGTTATTAATTAACAAAATAATTTAAACCCTAATTCATTATTTTGGGCTAAATTTTTTTTCCCAACCCAAAACCTTAAAGCTCAAATGGCAAAACAAAAAAAAGAACCGAACTGTTTTCAAAATCTCAAAAGCTGAAGTGTCGGGTTTTTTTCAGTTTTAGGGAAAAAAAAAAAGAAAAAAAAAGGAACATGCACACCCCTCCCTATATGCTCTAACTTACTTTGGCGGAGGAGATTTCTTGACGACGGAGCATACCAAGTCAGACTGATCATTTCCACCCAACTTCAAATCAGTCATATCATCAATCCTCCGCTTATCTCCGGATTTCGGAGACTCACCAGGTAATCGCAAACTAAGCTCCGTATCATTAAAATTAAGACTACCCGCGACGGTAGTCGGCTCCATACTGACGTTGGATGTCTCGGATGACATTGTTTTGTAACTATGTTTTCAAAAGTTAGTTGTTTTAAGATGGAAGGCGTAAGAAATATTATTGATGTGCTATGTGTATATATTTGTGAAGTTATATAAAGAAAACGAAGCCAATATAATATTGACACGTGTTAATTTATAGTAGTGGTTAAGATTCCTCCATGTTACATGTGGGTGTATCATAAAGGTTGTGTCTCACTGGCCTTTGTGTTATTGTGTACATGTTTATAAGGATCCTACCAAAAACATCTTCCACCTAAAATATTAAGATTTTAAAGATTATAAATATTACTTTTTAGTTTTTTTTTAAATAAATAGCTTTCAAATGTTGTTTAAACATTAAAGAAATATTGTTTTGTAAGATCGAGAACTTGTTATCTTTAATATGAGTGACTCAGTGTAATACTAGTAGCATGGTACATACTTATAGAATGATGTTTTTCTTTATATGATACAACGTGTGATTAATAGAGCGTTTGACCATTTATGTTATGTATTTAATCCGTTTTTTATATTACGGATATTAATCTGAGGTGTTTATATAGACCCTTATATGTTTTTACTTATCAAGTTACTAATAAACAAAAAGAGTCGAATAAGTTTCGTCAAAACTAAAGCGTGTTCTCGGCTTTCGTGTGCTCCCGGTTTAACAATTACCCCATGAACATAAAATATATAAATTATCAACGCACACGTGTCATCTGTTCACACCTTTCTACTCTATTTACAAAATAGCTTAAAAAATAATAAAAAAAAAGCTAAAAACTTAGCATATTAATACCACACGGCATATCGTATTTGGTGAAACAAGAGGCAGGTTTAACATTGAAGTTAACATTCGAAAAAAGAATGGGACCCACATGTCGGGTCTTCTTAGTTGTTTATGTCTTTGTTATGGTGCATGAGTGAAGATAAATACACTCATTGATGTTTTTCTAATACGTTAAATGTATATATTTTTATAACACCTTGATTCTTGACACATGTTATATAGCACTCATAAAGTTTAAAGCATGCTATTTATTTATTTAAGTATAGAATAAACATTTCTACATATAACGTGTTAATGATATAATACTTGCTAGTAATCAATAAGGCATGAGATGATCATCAACACTGATTAAAACTAACTTTGTTAAGCTCTAATCACTATATAAATAAAACTCCTCGACAAGTTCTGCTCCGATTTGTCACTCTGTTGTAAGTACGTGGGTTGTTACTAAAAAATAGATATTGTTTAAAGGTGTCATGTATTGTTCGATAAAGAGCGCATTTAAACCATTTACATTTTGTGCTTATCTTACTCTTCACAACATGGATGCATGTTTAGCAAGTTGGCACGGTCGGGTCAACATGTGTGCAAGGCCGGCTATGAGGCAGGGGCAGGTGGTCGACTGACCCCGGCCCAGCACCCCGATAGGCCAATTTTTTTATAAAAAAGTTTTATACATATTTGAAAAAAATACGTATTCTCTGTGTTTAAACTCACTTAACGTTAGGCCCAAAAAAAATTTCGTCATTTAGCTCAAAAATTTTTCACGATTCTTAAAAAAGGCCCTGCATGTGTGTGGAAGAGTTTGGCTTACGCATTAAATGATGCATTTACCCATTTACATGGGGGGGGGGGGGGGGGATTATGTGTATCGCAAACATATTTGTATAAATGGACGTAAGTACCTCTAGCCTCTAAAATACACACATTAACATTTGTCATCTTGTGAATACCTCTAGCCTCTAAAATATACACATTAACATGTGTCGCCTTGCGAAAGCTTACAACTGTTTTTAATAATGACTTTAAATGAGAGCTAACTATTAATATAGTATGCGACTAGTCTTCTGGCCTAATGATATGATGGTGATGGTTAAGGCTTGCGATTTTAAGCTCTCAAGTTTGAAACTTGACTCAAAAGGGTTTTTCCACAATGACGGGTTTCCTCCTTAATGGTGTTTTTGAGTGAGTTAGACATAGAGCGTCAAAATCAGTGTGGACGATTGATACCTCGTCTTTAGAAGACTTACTCAGGTATTGAAGGTGGTTTCAAATGCTATTAAAAATACTAAAAAAAAGGGTAAAATTATTATAAAAGTTTCTTGCTTTTATAACTTAAATATAAAAAAAGCTCACATGTTAATAGAGAGGTTGGTCAACTTTAAAGTTAAAAAGTATAGGGCCCACGTGTTGGGTTTTCTTATGGTCTGTTTGGTACGAGGTAATGGAATGAGTGAATGAATGGAATCGACGAGAGAATGGAATAGACTATGGAATGAAATTGACCATTACCATTCTATTGTTCTGTTTTGTTAATCTACGGAAATGGAATACAACTCATTAGAAAAAACAAAAATACCCTTGTATCAAAATAAAGAGAATATTATCAATTTTCACAGCGGTATCCAATTGTTTACATTAAAATGTTCCCGGTTGATTGTAATCTTGATAAAGATTTCCAGCACTAAATTATAATTTAGAACGAACAAATGAATTTAAATCACGAGTTAAATGAATTTAAATCACCCTACATGATATTGAGATATCAATATGAACACAGCCCCATCTGCAGAAGATGTTGCAGTATTGTTTCTCTAACTAAACCATATGAAAACACCGATCCTTACAAGTACCACCTCCTTTAAATCCCCACTTAACCACACATTTAGATAACAACAAGTAGCAATCACAACCCAAGTTAATTCCCAATAAACTTTAGATATTTACTGCAATAGAAACAAGTCGTAGTGTTCATTGACAAAGATATTTGAAAACCAGTGCACAGTTCCCAATTTTCACACTAATAAAATTCAAAATATGAACATAAAATTTGTTACAGAAACATAGTTACATAAGAATTACACAGCCACAGGGGCTTATCGATTCATGGTGAGACTGGCCAACGAAGATGGCAGGTTTAGTAAGCATGAATGGACGATCTTTTGGCCTCTTCACCGTCGTCTCTATCAAATCCAAGACGACGGTGATTTGATTCCATTAAAATTTTAATTCTAGAACGAATTCAAGATGTTTGGATTTGGGGATGAAGATATGAGAGGAAGGATTGAGTTTGTGTGACAATGATCTCGGAAGCTGATAGCGTTTTTTAGGGATTGAGAAGAATAAATGGAAGAATGGGATAGTGTATGAAAGATGAATTGCTGAAGGAGGGTAAAATTGAGGGATTCCATTTTGGAATGGGTGATTACTTTCCATTTGTCTACCAAACATCTTTATTTTCATCATCCCATAATGGAATGGAATGTGTTATTCCATTCCTTCATACACTCACTACCTTAGTTGTTTATGGTGCATGGGTGAAGATAAGCAAATTCTTTGATATTATCTTTTCATATACGTGTTTAATTACATATTATATTATTAATTATTAATTCTTAGCTTCTTGACACATGTTACATAACACACATAAAATGCTAAAACTATCTGCTATGGTGAGAGGTATTGAAACCCTTCCACAGTACCATGTCAGCGTCACGTGGGTACCGGGGGCTTCGAAGCCCTTCTTCATAACGCCCCGCTATGGTTTAAAGCCCCCTTGGGCGCCCCATTATACATATAAATATATATGTATGTGTGTGTGAGAGAGGAAGAGAGAAAGAAGGCGCCGGTCGTCCAGAAGGCCCCCTCCCTCCGCATCTGCCTCCTCTGCACCCCCCTTGCGGTGTTCCCCCTCCATCGGCGCCCCAAAAAAACACCTTCACAGCGCCCATAGCGTGGAGTCTAAGCATTTCAAGATTTCAATCTACACTAAAACTTCTCGGCCATCGATCCCACCGCCTTCCTCCAATCATGTGAAATGGGGTTTTTTTAGCTGCACGCCACGTGTTCGATGAAATGTCTTTTTAAGTTTTAGTATCATTTTGCCATATTTTATGACAACCCATTCTTCTACATTGAACGGCTCATGGCCGTGTCCGTTCCGTACGTTTCATTGTTGTTCGAATGGTGGAGCGGGAAATAAGGGGATTTCTCGCTTGATCTCTAATCTCAAGAGTGTGCACCTTACTAAAGAAGAACATAAAAGTGTGTTGCGGGAGGCGATTGCTACGGACCATGGCTTGTTCTTGAAAGTGGATAAAACATTGAAGGTTTTGGATCAATGGTTGTGTGGGGAGTGCATGAACCTTCAGAGCTTGAAACGTGCTTGCCATCACCCTGATGGCATTGTGAAGTTTACCGATCATGCAATTGACTTGGATACACACATTATTGGGATTTCGAAACCTTCTATCAAGGGGCCCGAGACAACTGTTCATGAGTCCTTCATGTTGGATGTCTCCCTCCTTGATCGTGTACTTAAGGCACCTATCGTTACCGTCAAAAGTATCCTTCATAGTTGTCGATTGGCTTTTTCGCAAGCTTTGAAAACAACACTCTATAAAGTGGTTGCTCAACCAGGTTCAGTTGATGCGTGGGTTAGGTTATTACTTCTTCCTCGTTGCACTTTACATGTGTTCAGATCCAAAAATAGGCACGAAAGAAGGTCCGGGAATAGGAAAGCCTTGCAACATCATTCAATAATGAGTTCTTTAGCCACATGGAGGAAAGTTGGCAGTATCACCATGTTAATTAAAAATCTGTTACATGGTTCTGATTCGGGGTCCTTAGGCCAAGGTGACATGGATATCCAAAAGGAGGGGGATTTTGTCAATAATAACATTAAACAGTGTCTCCGAAAAGTTGCGGATGGTCATTTTACCGCGGCAGTAAAGGTGTTATGCTCATCCGGTGTTGCACCATATAATTCTGATACCACAAAGGCCTTAGAGGCTAAACACTCGTACAAGAAACCCCCGGCTATGTCGAACATGACTTTTTTCGAGCCTCCTCTTGTGGCGGATGTTGATAGTGTCCTTGGTTGCATTAAATCGTTTCCTAAAGGAACTTCGTGTGGGAGGGACGGTTTGAGGGCGCAACATATTTTGGATGCTCTTTGTGGAGAAGGGTCGGCTATTGCCAATGACCTCATGTGTGCTATCACTACGGTGGTTAATTTATGGTTAGGAGGGAGATGTCCGTCTACTTTGGCAGAGTTTGTCGCATCTGCTCCTTTTACACCGTTTTTAAAACCCGATAACGGGATTCTACCTATTGCAGTGGGTACTATATGGAGGCGTTTGGTTTCTAAGGTTGCTATGAAAGGTGTTGGCAAAGAAATGATCAAATACCTTAATGATTTCCAGTTTGGAGTTAGTATGTCGGGTGGTGCGGAGGCCATATTGCATAGTGCCAATAGGGTATTGAGTGAGCGCCACACTAATGGGTCTCTTGCAATGCTTACAATTGATTTTTCTAATGCATTTAATATGGTGGATAGATCAGCTTTAATTTATGAGGTAAGGATCAGATGCCCTTCTATTTCCTTGTGGGTGGAATTATTATATGGGCAGCCATCAAGATTATATCTTGGGGATAATCATATTTGGTCCACCACGGGGGTTCAACAAGGAGACCCATTGGGACTACTTCTTTTTGCCCTTGTTTTGCACCCCCTTGTACATCAGATTCGAGACAATTGCAAGCTTCTTCTTCATGCTTGGTATCTTGATGATGGGACGGTCATTGGAGATTCAAAGGAGGTGCTAAAGTGTTGGATATCATTAAGGTGACAGGTCCAACTTTGGGTCTTGAACTGAATATTAAGAAAACTGAGCTGTTTTGGCTTTCTTGTGATGGTACCAAGTCTCGTGACGGTTTATTCCCTGCTGACATTGGGAGACCATTATTAGGGGTGAAGCTTCTTGGGGGAGCTGTTAGTAAAGACTCTGGGTTTATTAGGGGGTTGGCAAAGAAGAGAGCCACTAATGCCGTTGATTTGATGTGTCTTCTCCCAAAACTTGGTGACCCGCAGAGTGAGTTACTTTTGCTTCTATCATGTATGGGTATTGCTAAACTTTTCTTCAGTTTGAGAACATGCCAACCTGTACACATGATAGAGGCAGCATTGTTTTTTGACAAGGGATTACGTGAGGTGATCGAGGACATTGTAGTTTGTGGAGGTCCTTTCTTTGGAGATCTACAATGGCGACTTGCTTCCTTACCCATTAAGAATGGGGGTTTGGGGTTGTATTCGATAGTAGAGGCTTCCATCTATGCGTTTGTGGCCTCGAGAGCCCAATCGTGGGTGCTTTAGGATCACATTTTGCGAGACAGTGGTATATGTGGGATGGATTCTGATTATTCTTGTGCATTGGCTTGTCTTCGTGATATGATTCCAAGCGTCGATTTTAGCAGTTTCACTAACAAAGAGACCGCCCCTCTAAAGCCCAACATGCATTGGCGAGCGCTCTTTTTAGTAAAATTGTTCACGATATGGAGTCACACTTTGACATGACAAGTAGACAAAAAGCCATTTTTGAGTGTCTACAAGCACCACATGCTCAAGATTTTCTTCTTGCTATCCCTATAGATGGGTTAGGCCAACATATGTCTCCAGTGGAGTATCGTACTATCCTTAAGTATCGCCTCATGATTCCTCTATTCCCGGTTGATGAGATATATCCTGTTTGTCGTAAGGCGTGTTTAGACTCATACGGGGAGCACTCGTTGCATTGTAAAGAGCTCCAGGGGTTCAAGTATTGACACGATCTGGTTAGGGATGTGCTCTTTGACATACTTAGGCGGGCCGGAATTTCTGTTAAGAAAGAAACACCTGTGAATTTCCTGACTGACCCGTCGGAGGGAAGATCATCTCTTCGACCGACTAAATTTTGGTGTTTGGATGGATAGGAGGAAAACATGCTTGTGTGGATTTGACAGGGGTTTCCCCTCTGGTGGACTTAGGGAGTAGTGGTTTTACAGCCGGTCAAGCCGCTTTAAAAGCTACTTCAGGCAAGGTGACCAAACATGAGAAGGCGTGTCTTGACAACCAACATGTGTTTATTCCTTTTGCTTTTGACACTTTTGGTTTCCTTGCGTCTGAAGCTGTGGAGTTACTTACTCGTGTCCAACGAGTCATGCATAGTAATGTTATGACTCCAAGATCCGCAAATGTAGTTTTTAAAAGATTGAGTTTTGCAATTCAAAAAGGGGTAGCGACGCAACTTGTTGCCTGCTTACCTTATGTTTCGATGTAATCTGAATACTTTAAGGAAAATTAATTTTAATATCAATTAAAATAGAATAACATTCTCCTCAAAGTGTGATAAATTTTAATGACAAACTATTGGCTAATGAATCATCAACACCTCATAACTCAAAATCTCAACCTTATTTAAAGAGTTGCAGTTCTTTTTAAACATTGATTAAAAGTAACTAGCGGGAGGAGACCGCGTGTTATGGTGAGAGAGATCTCGATCAATTTCGATACACTTCTTATAACAAAGGAAACCAAAAATATAGCTATGTTACAAGTTCAATACTTCTGTAGAAAAAAAAAGTATGGTATGTTGAGAGTAACAAATGAGTGTGATTGAGTGAAGAAAGAATAAACCTGGTTGATAAGCTTATATTTATTCTCATGAAATAGTTGGTTTATGCATTTAATGTCGCCTTACTAGCTGAGTGTGATGCGTGCTTACATTTCTCTGATGTATAAGCATGACTTTGGTAATATTATATCAAGGTTCGTGTCACCGTGTCAGGACACAAGCGACCATATGCTTATCTTAGTTGTGCATATGTGTTGGTGTATTGGAAGTTGCCATTCATTATTGCACATTCATCCGAATACAAATTAAGCCCTTCATCATATGTCCAGGTGTATGTTGTACATTCGAAGCTCATATGGTTTGTTCAATTGTTCAAAGCTGAAGTTTAGTTATATATGAATATCCTGAACCGACACCCGTCATCAATATATTTTTGAATACATTAACGTTCATTTGATATGGGACCCAAAGAGACCGGCATGTGGTCTTGTTTGTTCGTCGGTTTTATAAGGAGGGTTTTCTTTTTTATTTGTTTTTTAATTAATCTGGACCATTACCAACTCATGTTTATTAAGCAAAAAATAATGACTAAAATGTAAAATTACGTTTATTGAAATTTTGTTATTTTATAATTCTGTCATTTGTACCAGCGACACGATAATCGCATTATTACTTTTTAATATATTTAAAGTTTTTTCAAACAAAATAATTTCAAGATGTTTCACCTATTTCACGTAACAAATAGTTAAATGATAATGCGGCAAAAAAAGTTATAACAACATAAAAAGAGTATAGTTGATAGTAGTCTGATCTTGTGTTCATAAGTCTATTATTATTTACAATGTATCACTAAATATATCCAACATCTTTTTCGAGTCGATCTCAAGTTAGTATTTAAATAAGTTTGGCGAGATTTGAGACATGATATTTTTCGATTTTTCCGTCACAATACACGTGGTCTATGAGACTGAAATTTTTTTAACCATCAAAAACTTTCATTAACCATCAAAACAGTATAGCAAGATACTAACAAAATCGTGAGCAAATCGTCCGCCCGATAGTTTACAACCAACAAATACAACAGCCAGGACTTCTCTATTAAATACTAAACACTTAATTATTTTTTCAGAACAACCAATTCATACACCATTTAAACGTACTTCTAAATCTACATTAACCACCACCGTTATACTAGAACCTTCAACCACTTATGAGCAACACTTAGGTACTGTTTGTTTTTTCAGAGGGAAATCTGTTGCAAAAGAAAGGGCCTGCTGTTAGAGCTGGGCGGCGAGGCGATACTAGTTGGTCATTGAGGAATACTTAGGCTTAGAGGGTGGCCCCCCTTTCTCGCGTAAAGCGATCAGAATTCGAACACGTCGCGCTTTACTGGGAAGGATCTCGGTGAAAGAAAGGGAAATCATTTTTAACATTAGCTCTTCCGGAGCACTCTCTTAGCTTAACTAACGATGCCTAGGCCGAGGCTGGTGCCTAATTCTATGCTTGAAGCCTAAGCTAGAGCTAGAGCTGAAGCCTAATTATAAGTTTCTTCTAAAGGTAAAGTTAGGGCTGGAGCCTGAGTTGGTGTTGATGTCCTAGAGTAGCAAAACCGTTTGCTGCTTTTTGTTCAAGCGGAGCTCGCTGTCTACTCTACGAGTCGCCCCTGAAGCACACTAGAAGCATCTCAAAAGAGAGAAGTCAAATATCGTAGGCTTTAGATAAGATTCCCTAGTAGATAGTTAAGTTAAGAGAGTGCTCTGGAAGAGCTAATGTTCCAATGAAATGAGACCAAGAAGCTTTATTAAACAAAAGTTCTTTGAAGACCTTTTGCTTCTGCGTCATAGTCTGCGGATCACGTCTGCAGACATCTGTAGAAGAAAAGGTGAGCTAGACTTCTGCAGTCTGCAAAAAGAAGCTTGTTTGTTTTTTAACGTCTAGATTGCTAAAATAAACTGGTGGTGGTTAAGGATGAGCGTTTTCGGTACGGGTACCGATTGGTACCGGTACCGAATTCGGTACCGATTTGGTACCTTCGATACCGAACGGTACCAAGTTTTGAGTTTTCGGTATCGGTACGGTACCGGTACCGGTACGGTATTTCCCAAATTTTTCACGAAATTACTGGTACCGTACCAGTACCGTACCGGTACCGAACCGAAATTTCGGTACCGGTACCAACAATTCCTGAATTTCGGTATCGGTACCGGTCGGTACCGATACCATCCCAATCTCATCCCTAGTAGTGGTGTACAAACTGTGGTAGTGGGTGGTGCTGCTGCTGGATGGTGATAGTGGTAGTGGTGGATGGTGGTGGCGGACAGTGGGTGGTGGTGGTCGATGGTGGCGGTGGTGGTGGGTGGTGGACATTGGTGGTGGTAGACGGTGGTGGTGGGTGGACGGTGGTGATGGCAAACGGTGGGTGGTGGATGGTGGTGGTGGCAAACGGTAGGTGGGTGGTGGTGGACAGTTGGTGTTGGTAGGGCGTGGTGTTTTAACCCTCTACAGACCTTATAAGATCTCAGAAGTGGATGGGTAAAGTCTGCATCAAGAAGAGCTTGCGTAAATGTTTTTTTAATGAAACGTATTCGAGAAAACAAACAGTCTGCAGATGGCAATGTCTGCGTATAGTCTGCATGACATAGACAAAAGAGCATGCGGAAACCTTTTCTAGAAAAACAAACAGCACGTTATACTATACATCTGGCTTGATATTGTTAGGCTAAAGGCGCTTCGATAAATACTTAATATTTGCTAATATATTATTGAAGATACTTCATTGTATGTATGTTTCTGGTTGAGTAATATCTTGGTAGTTATTTCCTTCAAACTATAAGTGGAACCAGCATAATATACATAAGATGCATGTGAAAAAAAAGTTAATAATAGCAATACTTCTCTCAAACTTGTATAGGTTCATCTCTTGCACCTTTGATTTATCAATTTGTTTCAAATATAGATAACCTTTTAAATTTCAAGGCTAGTGGTTCACTACAACTTATAATCGAATAGCGTCGAAAGAAGCGCTTTCTACAACTTAGTTTCTTACAATAGTAATCAAGTTTTCTAAATAAGAAATAGTAAAAACGTAACAGGTGGGCTACATATTGCCTTATGGTTATGGTTCATCATAGTCCCAATCAAATTAAACCACAAAAGCATCATTAAGCATGCTAATCATCTTTTTTAAAACAAAGATACCTCCAGAACACAATCGATAAATTTGATAAATTTGATGTATTTGCATCATTAACTAATTGTTGATTCCATGCTATCCGATTCCATTAGAATATGATCTTCTCTTAATCCTTAGTCTCTTGCATGTTTCTGTAAACATCCTGCCATCATTTATTACTTTCATCATTAGAATATATTAACATTATCTGAACAACGAAGATTACGTATAATAGCATATTAATAGTTACAATATGTCAATATCGTCGTGTTGATGTCTCTACTACACATTTCAAGATGAGAAGCCTGATTTACGTATTTCTTTTTATCATGAGAACATGTTACCGGACTATAAACTTATGTAACCAAGAAAATTTCGTAAGGTGAAATGCATGGTTATTCGAGAACAACCAACATCATGACAAATTTGTCATTTTCATCACCTTCATCTAGATTTCTCCATAAATTGGTGCAAAAAGAATTACTTTTAAATACTTGAAAGCAATAAGAAAGGTGAATTGGCATAAAAGACACTATCAATACTCTTTAATGTACTTAGAAAACTAAATCATAACTGATTAAAAAAAATAAAGAAAACATACTCTTCTTAAATCATTTTTTCATAGAAAACAAACCATTTTATCATAGACTTGGTTCAGTGATAAACCATAACTTATTGGTCAGAGTTACAACAAAATTCCTTCTACCGGCTATAAGATGGTTCAACAATGTTCTTAGAAAACACTTTTAACTTTATTAAGACCAAAATCTGATGAATTTTGATCACTAGAGGGTTAATGTATCAAGTGTTAGAAGAAAAACTAGAATTTATCATGCAGCTACATACTAGCTCAATTGTTGTTTGGCTCAAGAAAACGGTCCAACTCGAGAATTTTAGGGATGGAAATCCCAAGTAGCTTTAACAAGTTAGTTGTGGCCGGGCTTAATATGTGTGTGTGTGTGTTGGGGGGGGGGGGGTGGTTAATGAATTTATTAATGATCATGTTATGGTTATTAGATTTCTTGTTAGCAAAGTTGTGTTAGCATTATTAATGTATGTCACCGAGTTAGGATTTCATAAGAGCGAATGCTTTTAATCAATGTTTTGAGTTATATATCATTGATAATAATATTGAACGTTATCCCGTATATTCATGTGTGTTTATTGTCTGAGTTATAATATCAATTCAATCCTTGATTGCATAGTTGAAATAAAACCATGTTTAGTTTTAAATTATTTATCATAATATATATTTTCTTATCCTAGTAAGTGCCGTATATATATAAAAGAATGTGAAAGTAACATATCTAAACACTTACTGAAATTATTTGTCAAGTATTTTAACGGCTGGAATGTTTGTAAAAGTGGGATCGGGACCATTAGGAAGTGGAAATGGATGAGCACAAAATGACAACGATTATGTTACATTCTAAATTAAAGAGAATAAAATAAAGTATGAATAGGAATTGAAACTTACACCCAAGGGACGTCCCCTACAAGCATCCAGTCCCCATCTTTGTCTTCATATATTGCTATGTATTCACAACTCTCACTTTCTTCCTTCATTGCTTCACCTACATCATTCATTGATCTTGCTAAATAATTACACTATAATCAGGTAAAAAAAAAAGTAAAGTTATTTTAAGAGTGAGAATTGAATTCTCTATGAAAATCAGGTGAATTATCATTGCAACTCTTCATGAAATGATACAACATTTGTGCTTGATTAAGTGGAAATTCTAACCAGAAACTTCATTACTAGTACTACTCTTAGCTACCACTCAACATTGTTAGCATGCTCAAGGGTAACGTACCACTCATGACTAATTTGCCAGCGCTTACTGCTTAATAAAGAATCATGACTTGTAGAAATAACTATCTTATTATACAACTAACCTATTTTAGTATTTTTGCATGCCATTTCGTTTTTTATGTCATGCAAATGAGAGACACCATGAATAAAGATCATACAAACTACAAATCAGATGACTTTGTGACAGGAGTAGTCACTCAATGAAGGTAAGATCCATCGATCAATAATCTGTCAGTAAAAGTCCGTTGATAAACGACACTATGTGAAGACTTCGCCAGTGTACCACCAACGACCTTTATCGAAGGATCATTTGTGGGAACATTAAAGGCAAATCTCTAATAATGGCATCGCTGTCAAAACAACGACGGATATCCCAAGCACCAATAAAGGTCGATCACATACATATTTACCGACAAATCATTTACGGATCACAAACAGATGACAGATTAGCAACTACATTCATTTGCCACTTGTACAATATGCAACTCTTATAGCAACCGTAATACCTATTCCTATTAAAGAACTATTTAAAAAGGCTCTGGTTATCCACACACCTTTGACTTATCCGCACACCCTTTCATGTGGGGTTCCATACTATCGTATACGATCGTATGTAGGGTGTGTGAGTTTTGAGAGGCTGTACGAATATCATATCCCTTTAAAAAAACTAACCATCAATCATTAACTGTTTCAAAGAATAAGTCTAAATTAACCATGACACTTAGGTTAGCATTTTACATAAAATAACAGGTTTGGTATTCTCTACTTCTATGTACGTACGTGTTGGTCTTTTGGAAACAATTTTACACCTAACTAAAGAGAAGTTAACAATAACATACCGATTCCATAACACCCAAAGAGCTTCTCAAGAGCCATGCCAAGTTCCATATACCCTTTACAACAACTCAAATCAACCTTCCTAATAAAAAGTGCACCATCCATGCTCACTTTCACATACACTTTTCTCTCAACTTTCTGCCTATACAAACACATCGGTGGCCACCCGACAACCGTATTCACGTTTCTCTTCTTCTCGCTTCTCTCATCGCCGCCACTAGTGCCAGGTAGGCCAAGTCTAAGTTCAATAATCTCAAGTCCTAGACCTTGAGGTCCCATATTTTTTTTTTATTATATATTACTATTTTGAAAGAAACAACTAGCTAGAAGACAGCTAGATGGACGATTCATTGTTGTCTGTGGATGGTGGTTATGCATATATACTATTGGAACATATAGTATTAGGGTTTAATATAGTATTAGGGTTTAGTATAGAGCCCATGGACCTATTTCCAATATATACAAATATACATATTAAAGACGACATGGAAAGAGCAAAGAGGGTCAATCATATGTTAGTGGTCGGTCACATGAAGGTGAGGGTGAGGGTGAGGGTGAGGGTGAGGGTGGGGGTGCACTTATACCACATTTGCAACCAACAACATACTAACATTTATTAAAAGCCGGCAAATATTTAAAAAAATATATGTGTAGGATATTAGGCAAGATCAAGCGTAGGGTTTCTTGTTGATTTTCTTGACCAAATCATAAAAGTAATTAATAATTGTATAAAATTATTAAGTTGTTTTTATAAGAACACCAAGAGAGTGAATATGTTATTCACTTCTACATATTACTGTCTAGTTCTACATATTACTATCTAGTAGCTGTTGTCTTATATTACAAGTACGTAATCAGGTTAAATTGTTCCGGTTATTTCTGGTACGCATACATTTGTTGGTTTGTGGTGTGAATTTCAGACATGACATGACATGAAGTATATGTTTTAGTTTATCCCACGGCATCATGTCACTAACGAGTCAAATTAAGATACACGTTTGGCCATACAAACCATTATCGAATCAAAATGTCGCCTCACTTCTTATGTTTATAAAGTATAAACATAACTGCTTTAAATCTTATAACACATTTTTTTTTGTATTTTAAAAGATAAATGTTACTTTGTTGTATTTAGTTTAAAACACAATTTCTTTATACACATATATTTTGATGTAAATTCATAATTGTTAGTAGCAATAAGTAAAAAAATAAAAATAAATAGATTGCACAAGTAGTCTTCTTAATTATCCTTATAACCATTATTACCCGTGGCCTAGTAGTCTAGTGATATGATGCTTGCTACTCACAAATAATAGTGTATATTAATGATTACACGAGTAAGGTTTGTGTTCGTATATCTTTCATAATTTTGGGTTTACGTGTCTCGCATAATTTAGTTAATATCGTTTTCAACATGTAAACACAAGCCACGTTCAATATCACGGATGTAACTTATTTTGCTCAGAACTAGTGTAGTATCAAACTATCAATCACCAATTATTTAGTTTATTTTTATTGTCATTTTTTATCATCATTGTTTCTGGAACATTTATGTTGACGTGTTTGGTGGTAAATGATGGAGCATTCTGTAAGAGAAGAGTTTTCTGTTTGTAAGGTTGTGTTTGTGTGTGTAACGTAATATACTATCCTTGTCATCATAAGAAATATTAAAGAATTTTTTTTATTTCGATTGTTTAAAATAATGTATTTCTTTTTCCTGTTAATAGAACAAAGGTTCTTGCAAGAAATGATGATTAAATGTAATTACCAATCAAAATATACTAGTAGGTATGCCCGTGCGTTGTGACGGGGACACAATAAGGATTCCGTTGGTACAAGTATCACTTCCTATCTTGTCCCTCATATCGTGGTACCATAGCAATAGATTTACATGTAATTCAATAAAATACCAGAACCTAATGTTATATATTATATAGTACAACTATTACTTCATATCTTGTCCCTTATTTTCCTGAAAACAAACACCAAATTTTTTTGACATCTGTTAATTATATTTGTTGTCATACAGATTATGGGGAACATGTTGCAATTGGTAGAGGATATTTGTTTTCCTCAAATATGAATTACACTTTATATAACAATTTAATCACAACTCACAACTATTATGTAAGGTAATAAAGTGAATAGGTCTTTTGATCAAATATTATAAAACTTTATTTAATAAAAAAAAAGGAAAATATATCATATATGATGTCAGTCTAACTTTTCTATCCTAAACCAATGAACAATGTCAAATATTTTAGTTACCAACTTCGTCACGATGCAAAAAAATAAAAAACAACACCAAACGCCCTTCCCGTATTAACAAAACACAAAACTACTCGTCAACGTTTACACATCGATTACATTATCATCAATATACCGTTGATCACGCGAATACCTTCTAGAAGCTTGAACAAGATTAGTTGATGGATCATACCGTTGCGATGCCAAATAATTAAGAACACTAACCACATCAGCAGGTCTCATGTTTTGTCGTTCTTGAACACACATTGCAGCTATTGCTAGTGCTTGATAGAGTCCTCGTACAAGATATTCACATTTTAGAACATGGTCCGCCATCTTCCCTAGCATCATTTATCTTTAAGCAACGGTTGCGTATGTTAAAAAAGGTTAAATATTAGCTTCAATAATCAATTTTTAAGAAATTGTCAAATAGTAAACAAGCTTTGTATACCGTTTCAAGTCGTCATAAATATATTCACGCAATGCAATAATATAAACATAGAACAACAATGAAAATGAAACTTGGTTGTTGTTGTTGTTGTTAAGAGAGGAATTATGAAGAGTGTGGACATTAAACATGCAATGCAAGTTTTGTTGGTCAGGTTATAAGACATAATTCTTGATTAAAAAAAAGCCCATTTGTTATGACCAAAAGCCCCCGCTCTACTCAGTTTTAAGCCAAGCCAAATGACCAAAAGCATCATAAATATCAGAAAAACTCTATCAAAATTTTGACTATATTTGGTATTCGTCGATTTGAATGAAAATGCATCCTGCAAATTTTTATAAAAAACATTCTATTTATTCTAAAAAGTCAAACGTTGACCCTTGTGTTAGTTTTCCCTCAAATAAACATCTTAGGAAGAAAAACATAACTAAATAATATATATAAAAAAAAACATACCCGTGCAACAAGGTTTTGATTTGCTGAAGATCTTGTATTATCAATTGGTTTTCAGCCTGTAATAAGCTCCAATAGCAAGAAATTAAAGTTGTATATAGCTGATTTAAATGTGAGTTGAATCGTCATGCATATAACCATAAGTCTCCATGACTCGGGTTGAAACATGAAATTTATCTCCAAGCGGGCCTGCCTTTGCCAACCCGAAATCTAATAACTTTGCATCATATCCTCACCCAACACAATATTTGAATCTTTCAAATCTTGATATATATAATCAATGGCTTCAATTTTTCATGTATATACTCCAACCCTCTTTTATATTTCCAATCGAGTCGTTTCCTGTTGGCCCGGTAACCTGGAAAAAAGGGTGTAGTCGTCAACAATAAAATTAAACAAAACTTCTAGCGAACACCCATTCTAGAAACCACAAGCATGCTTCATTTTTTCTTGTAAAACTCCAACCCTCTCGATGTACCAGTTGCAACATTCATCATGGTGTCCCAATCGAGCCATTTTCTGTTGGCCCGAAAACCTAACAAAATGATAAAATTGCCATTTTTAAAATTATCTAAACTCTGAACAAACACCCATTCTAGTATGCTATTGTGTATATAAATTAACTTCATTAGTTGTCAATTCAATCCCAAACACACAAGCACTATGCTACCATTAACAAACATTAAACATGCTAAAGAAATACCTTTAGCCTGAGCCAACAAGCAAGTCAAACCGAGCCAATTTGGCTCGCTACAAACTAAGTCGAGGTTAGGTCGCTTTCTAACCGACCTGAACCCGCTCTACTCAGTTTTAAGTCGAGTCGCATCGCTTGAGCTTTTCCGAGCTAAATCCATGCTACCTCCAAGCCACAAACTTTTTGTATATAAACATCATAGAAATTTCCCGTTCTGTAACCCGTTTTAGTGGCTTATATTTCTTCTCATCAATGCTTGATAGCTCCCTGTATCAATTATAAGGCAAACTAAAAATGTAATGAGCATATTAATTACCCATATAAAATTCTTTAGAGTTTTCACGAATCCAAACAATAATTATTCTATTGCTAGTATAAAATAGTCAAAGTTGTATTTTGTTTCTTCTAGCATTTGAAGAGCACAATTTGCCAAACTTTGTGAAGATGTTGAATAATTATACCTGCATTTAAACACAAAAGTCATATAATTCTGATTTTGAAAACTGTTAAATTTGACCTCAAAAGTCAAAAGTATACCCGCAACATCTGGTGATGGTTCATTCAAAGGAGTGTTTGGACTTTGGAGATGAGGAAGGTTTTATGTCATTCGAGTCCTGATGCAGATTCGAAAGCAGAAAGAAAATTAGTAAACTTATAAGAGATATATATATATATATATATATATATATATATATATATAAAGATTTAAAGTGTAATATGATGATCAAATAGATGCATATTTCCTTTCAGGGGGCGATTTAAAGGGGAGCAAATTTTGATATCATACCTTGCTACATATCATCTAAACTGAAGATGTAATAGATAGAGCCCATGAATCACAAATCGCATGTCTGCATATTGGTTTCAGTTGTTTGACCGGCGAACATAGAGATGTCCATGAAACGGATACCAATAGCAATTGAAGGAGGAGATTGAAGATTGTTACGGCTGTTACATAGCCGCAATTGAAGCATGAAACATACACCAATTAAAGGATAGGGAATAGGAAAAGGAACGTCACCTGAGTATTAAAGAAACATCGCCGGACTTCATAAATTTGCCGGAAAACATAAAGAGCAATAAATATTACGGGTGTTTGATGGAGAGAGAATGAGGGAGATGAAAAGATGTCTATCTCTATTATAATGTAATATAGATATAGATTACTTTTGATTAATATAATGCGATATTTTATTAATAAGACAATCTTTTTGTTTTATAAAAGTTGGTATAGAGAGTGTAAAGAATGTGAATCCCTTACACCTTTTATTAAAAAAAACAAAAAACAAAAAGAATCAATTGCTATTGAAGATGGTGTGGGTGGTTGCAGAAGGTGGCTGCTGATTGTAGGTGGGTGGTGGTTACGTGGTGATGATAATGAAGGTTAGGGTTTTATGAGTGAAGAAGATGAAGATGGCTGGATGAATATGGGTTTGATTTGCTTAGTTTTTTAATTTTTTCTAAAAAAGCCACGTCATTCGGAAAAAAAACGTCACATCAACAATAAAATAACGGAGTTAGAATCTAATTAGTTTAAGACTGAAAAAAGAAAATAAGTTGAAATTTAGGAGTAATGATAAACATATTTTGTTAGTTAAGATTGTTCTCGAGCAACAAGTGAAAATCAAAATCCAATAACCCTAATTTGTATATGTTTGATCATTTATGATAGAAAAAAAAACTATAGAACATCTTAAATAATTAAATAATATAATATTTTAACAGGTTAGGTTATAATAGGAAGTGTAGTTTTTGTAGTAAGGATAAAAAGAAATCTTGTCCATTGATTTTGAACATGAAGGGTTGAAATTAGTTAGGAGAAAATCAAATGTGAACATAATGGAAAGAGCATAAAAGGAATAACACATTTATTGACTTTCTCTCTCAAAATGTAAGGCACATGCAAACTTCCCTCATCATTTTAAAACGTCCATAACTTTTTTATGACGTTTTTATTGAAAAACAAATTCATCATAATAACGAGTGTCTTTTTATCTTTTATATGACTACCATATTGTTATATAAAAATTAAAAAAAAATTGGTGGGTTTTTAAAAATTGTGTTTTACCAAAATTGTGTAATACAATAGTATTTTTCATTGTGTTTTTTTCATTGTGTTATACAATTGTGTTTTTTATTTTGTTTTTATCGTTGTGTTTTTTTTTAATTGAGTTTTTTTACATTGTGTTTTTTGCATTGTGTTTTTTAACATTGTGTTTTTTTACGGCCGTTTTGCGGTGACTTTTTTCCGGCAACCTTTCGGTGAATTTTCCGGTGATTTTTCGTGGGGATTGTTTTCTGGTGACTTTTCGACGACTTTTCCGGTGAAATTTTCCGGCTAAATTTTGATAGACTTTTCCGGCAAGGTGGTGGCGGTGGGTAACGGTTGTGGTGGCGATGGGCGGTGGTGGTTGTAGGAGATAAGTGAAGATGTAAGTGGGTTTTATGTAAGTGGGTTTTTGAAATTAATGTAAGGACAGAATTACAGAAATTGTTTTTATCTTTCACTCAAATTTCACTCGTTGTCCCTGATATTTAAAATCGATCTTTTTTGTCCTTTACGTTTCAAAATCCTTCAGCGTTTGTTCTTTTCGTCTAACTCAGTTAAAATCCTCTAGTCGAATGTATCTTAACGCCCTGTTTCTGACTTCATCAAGATTCCTGCATGGAGTCATGACAAGATCATTGTAGAAAGGAGAATCCTTCCTTAATCCCATCTTGAAGGCTTCAACAACAGCTGCCATGTCAAGGTTGGGGATTTCTAAAGCTTCCCTGCTAAATTTGGTTATGTAATCCCTTAAGGATTCATTATTACACTGAACAATTCTATATAAGTCACCTGTCATTTTCTCAAAAGATCTACTACAAGAAAATTGATTATTGAACAAATTAGTCAAATGAGAAAATGATGTAATAGTGTTGGAAGGAACACTCAATAGCCATTTGAGGGCTGGGCCCGTTAATGTTGAGCCGAATCCCTTGCATAGGCAGGCTTCTTTGATGTCAATGGGGATGGGGTTGATCTCCGTGCTTTCTCTGTACTGAGCTACGTGTTCCTCAGGATCCGTAGTGCCGTCGTACAGCTTCATGCTGGGAGTTTGAAACTTCTTAGGGATTACTACGTCGCATATAGGCCAAGTAAATCTGGATAACTTATGGCTTCCTGCGGGCACTTCGGCTATGGGACGTATTACCCTGGGATACTGGAAATCATATCTTTCATTTTCTGCAGTTCCCTGGCTATCTCGGGGGTTATCCCCTTATCCTGCATATGTCCACGGTTAGTGTATAAATTAGTATTAAATAAACTGTTACCGAGGTCATGGTTAGGTCTCTGGTATCCTAAGCCTTGACGGCCAGTTCCTCCATTGAGGGTATCCTCAGGATAAGGTGATGCCTGCATTGGGATGTCATCTCTAACATGCACTTCAGAGGACATCATGGGGGATCCTGACGAGAATATGCCAACTTGCACGGTTGAGCGAGGCTGCATGTTGGTGAAATCTGGCCTCGTTAGTCTAGGTAATTCTGAGCATACCGGAAGATAAGTTTTTCCATTTTCTGATTGCTGTTGAGACAGAGTCATTGTTGATTGTGTCCCCAAGGATTCGGGATACTGAAGGATAGATGATCCTGGAAAATCAAAATCAAGGACCCTAGGCATGATTGGAGTGGCCTCCTGCCCTGGTTTCTTTTTGATTCCTTTAATCTCCTTGAATAGCCTCGAGTTGGTCTTTTCTTGCTGCTCCATGTGTGTTTTGACCTGTTTCATCAAAGCAAAAATATCATTGTTAGAAAAACCGGATCTACCCGTGTAGAGAATCCTGCGAATGGTGGAAGTTCTCCTCTAGGTTGAATATTTTTCTTTGGCAATGGTGGAGGTCCTGGGTTGACACTTGAAGCAGTAGTGACCACTAGAGCAAAGACTGAACTAGTTTTTGGTTGTGAGGCATTGTCAAGAGAGTGAAAATTAATTGGAGATGAAATAAACGGATTTAATGGATTAAAGCACCGTGGCCCCACGGTGGGCGCCAAATTGTTTTGGTCAAAAATTAACAACAGTAATTTCGTAACCAATTTAGTAAATCGGGACTAGGTGCTTGTAAAGATAGTATGAACATAGAGATTTGTTGCGGGGAAAAAACCTGCTATCCTTAGGATAACAAGAAAAAAACCCCGGGTGGTGAAAACTATCACCACCGGTTTATTAATAATAAAGGTGATTACAAGTGTGGAGCTTAAACTTTGATCGTGATTACAAAGAATGCGAGTACTAGTAAGTTCTCGAGTGCTAGAGTGTTTTTCCTTTGATCGAAGTTTGCAGCTCTATTTATATCAAATGTGTACAACAAACTTTGCCTATAATTTAGGAAATAGGAGACTGGATCCAATTAGCTGTTAACTTCTTCAATTAATCACGTTTTCCTTGTTGGCCACGTCCTAATAACGGCAAGTCCGAATCTTCAGTTAATCTTGATAAGTCCTTTGACCTGGTAAACAAGGAAAGTGGCGGACAAAGTGTTAGTTATATAACATATTTAGGATACATGTTACCTTAAAGGATACCGCATCTTGGAGTTGTTCTGAATATAACGTTTGCTGAGGATACTGAAAATCCGAGCCTTAACAATACCCTCCTTCCTAGCCTTCTTAGGAAAATCAAACTTCTTATTTGAACCTAACCCATATTTTAACAAATTTCATCAAGTTACAATACAAACATTCTGGTTCATTTATTAATTGAAACGTCGAAAAGTGAGAGCATGTTTGGGTTTAAGTTTAAAAAATGCTTATTGGCTTATTATCGTTTTTAAAAAGTCAATAAGCTAAAATGTGTTTAGCAATTATGAAAATCCTTTTTATTTTAGCTTTTTGAAAGGGTTAAAAAACAGTTTTTTTAAAACCCTAAATCCTGACTTTTCAAAATAGTTTTTTGAAAATATCAATAAGCCAATAAGCATTTTTCAAACTCAATCCCAAACATGCCTTGAAACACAAACAAAACACAATGATTCATCAAAAGAAAACAAAGGCACATGAAGCTGTCATTTACGCACGACTCAACTCTTACATTTCTCACTTTTTTTGTTTTGTAGCTTAGGATGTGTTGAATTCAATTCCACAACTTCCCAAGAAGAAAATGGAGAATGAAAAGTATATGGCATTCGTGAATCATTACACTAGACAGACCTACTTAGTTCGTATAAGTGTTTAGGGGTGTTTTGGTTAGTCGGTTTTTGATTTTTCGGTTTTTATTTTGTCGTATGTGTTTGGTTCGGTTGGTTCTAGATCTAAGCCTAAAAAGTTTGTGATCATAAAAATTTGGACGTGAAAAAATTGGCTCAATACCATAAGTTTTTGCTAAATTTTTGTAAACCACCTTGATAATTAATTTGGAAATTAAGCTCTTGGCTCAACATATTAATTTCATTTATATTCATAAAATTTGAAAGCTTTCATATATACCTTACCAAAACTAAATATATATCATACATACCCAGCTTTAATGAACTTTTACCTAATAAACATCCTATTCTTTTCAATATATTTGCTTAAATCATACTTTTTATTTGGATTTTGATCAACAATGACTATAAACAAACAATCAAATATGTATCGCTTATACGCTTGAATCGGATGATAGACAAGATATAACTGCATCATAATTGAAAGATAAGCAACCTAATATTTTGAGAAAACTATTTTAATTGCGTGATAATCAAATGGTAAGCAATTTTATATTTTAAGACAATTGTTTATGTGTAAGAAAAAATTAAAAATGTGTAGATTGAAAAGTTTGAAGTTAAAGATGAGCATATATGAAATTTTATAACTTGGGTATATTCGATATTTTAACTTATTTCTAAAGGCATATATAATGTATTTAGTTTCGTGTAAGAATATATAACATTTTTCAAGTTTGTAGGGGTATACATGAAATTGCACTTAATAAATTTGAACTATACATACAACGTCCTTGAATGATTAATTATAGATCGAACTGCCGAATCTAAAAATTGATATGCATTCACATAAATTTCGTATGGTTCGGTTTTATAGTGCCGTTCAGCTTGGAAGCGATGTACAATTAAAACCAAACCATAATTTTCGGTTTTAAAACAAAACCGAACTGTCAGAATTTGGATCGGTTTCTTGATTTTGGTTAAGCTAATCAACCTTTTGCATACACTAACCGGTGTCACGTAATACCGATAAAAGCAATACTTAACAAAAAAAAAAACAATTAAACATTAAAATAAAAAAGTGACAGCACTATGAGCATGATTTACAAGTAGCAATTTTGATGTACTTTTTTTTATACATTCAAACTGTTTAATAAACAAGCCAAACCAATTTATGTGTCGGTCCAACTGATGGGGGGTAAAAGTGTCATTTCATTTTCCACCTGACTTTGTGGCTTTGTGTCACGAAACGTGGGACCATATAGCTGGGCTAAGCCACGTTAAACTCACGTGATTTAAGTGTTTCTGCACGTGGACCCTCTCCTGTAGGCCCAAATTAGATGGCCCAAGCCCAAATACTGCTCACCTTTTTTTTGCTTGACTGTTCACTTTTAAGATAAGTCCGGATTTGTTTTCTATTTACCAAATATGAGGTTAATATTCATTAGCTTTTGCTCATAATTCAAATTCATATTACAAACTTATAACCAAATTTGTTTTTGTCCTTTTTCTTAAAAATATTTTGATGGTCTGTATTTCTTTCAAAGTTTCAATGCAAGTTCAGTATGGCCTTAGCTTTGGCATCTATTAATTTTTAAAACTCATAGATGTTAGAACCTTTTTTTAAATACCAACAAATATATTTTATTAAAAGTGAAAAGACTGGTCAGTAGGGCTGTTTATGAGCCGAGTTGAGTCAAGCTAAGGCAAGCTCGGGCTCGGCTTGATTTTAAACCGCGCTGGCTTAGCTCCGCTCGGTTTTGAAACCAAGCTACAAACTTGATACAAAATACAAAATAAATTCATAACAAGTTAAACGGATACAAAATAATATATTCCCTCATTGAGCGGAATTTGTAATTTGGGAGAGATGTATTCCCTCTTTTTTTTTTTTTTTGTAACATTTCTTAATAATATATTATATATAAAAATAAAATATATTAGATGTAAAATAATCCGAGCCAAACCGGGCTAATCCGGCTCGTTACGAACTTAGCCATATCAAGCAAGCATTTTCCGAGCTAAATCCGAGCGAGCTTTGAACCAGGAGTTTCTACCAGCCGCGACTAGATCCAAAACATACAAACACGATTGAAAGAGAACTCAAATTTGAATTATTAATGGGTGTGAAATAAAGAGAAGGTGAGTAAAGACAAGAAAATCAGCATAAATACTGTTTATGCATAGTCCGTTTGTTGTATGTTTAGAAATTGTTATTTTCACACAAAATTTAACTTCTCTCTCTATATATTCATGTCATAGTCTATAAACTATCAACTATTTGAAATTGTTCTATTCTGTTCAAGAAATTTCTATTCCTCTTCGTTCACGTGTTATTAAATTTTATATCCCGTAAATGCCCTTGTAACTCGTTACAATACTAGGTAATTATACTGTACACATAAATATAATATAAATATTATATACAAAGTTGTATGCTATATCTATTTTGTTATCAACTCTACACATAACCCGTGAAGTTCATTTAATCTTAGGGTCACATCTTCTAACCAATCCAAACAAGATCAGGATCCGAAACCAGATCGATCTCGACTCGAATCTAAACCAAGCTAAAAAATCACGAGCTTGGCTCATCTATAAACCAAGCCATCTCGGCTTGATGAAAAAGTCTAGATTTACTTACACTAGCGATGTGCGATAACCTTTAAATGGGAGATAAAAAAGAAAGGAAGAGAAAATATATGACGTGATAAAACTAAAAAATATCGTTGCCGATGTCAAACTAAAGACATCCGCATTGCCTTGAGATGGTTTTTCATCTACGGTTAACAAACATTTTACGTATTATAAATGAATGTATGCCGTAAATATATTATTTAAAATATATATAATTTTTAAAAAAAATTCCTGGGGCCCACTAAGGCTTGGCTGCCCCCCACCTCCGCCCTAGGGGAAAGTCTTCCGGATCTGATCTGATCCGACGGTTTGAAATCGGTTCAAATGTATGTTCACGAAAACCGGTTTTAGAAAAAAATAGTTATATAATACGTTGAAGCTAGTTCCGATCCGCTTCGCTTTTCATTTATAAACTAGTTTCAAACCGAACCAGTTTGGGCCTAATCCGGTTTTGTTTGCGTGTTCAACTCTTTAGAAGTTTAGAACATATGTATACAGGAGACATTGGTGGTCCATCGATGGTGGGCCTACGAAGATACGTAATGAAGTAAAACCGAGTCAATGACTCCTACAAAGCTATGGGCCTCAAAACTATGTTGTGATTAATTAAGTGGGCCCATTGTTAGCGTATGGACAGTATCTTAAGAACGTGTGCATACATGAGTCCATGGATACAGATATTAAATACATGGATAAAATGGATGCCATGTGGATATAGGCCCTTTATTACACAATAATTCACATAAATCTTAGTAATTTTATGCGGTGTTTTAATGTATATACGTAAATATATAAGGCGGTTCGGTTTGGGCGTGACTAGAGGGCGCTCATGGGTTTGAGAACCGCCGAGGGGCGTTAGCTTAGCGGTGTCCGCGCCCGGGGTGGTGGGGATCGCTAAGATCAACACTATGGGGTGAATATGTGGGCCCTCTCTCACAAGCAAATACATACACACACACACACACACATATATATATATATATATATATATATATGTGTATATGTATAATGGTAAATGAGCATTAAATCATAGAGGGACGTTATGAAGAGAGCAACAAACCTACGTAACAATGACGTGACGATGGTATGACACTATGAAGGGGCTTTAAAAGTCCACTCCACAGTGATCAGCCTAAGTAGTAGTTTTGATGATTACCAAGTGGTACCAAAATGTAGCAAATATGTATCGTATTGAAAGCAATTACTTTGTTACAACTTACACGTATCATAGTGTTCATAGTGTATCATAGTATGTGACTGACTGTATGTGGTTATTCTTGTTTTTGTTATGAAGTATTTAAATGAATACAACTACTATTATTCTTTTTGTTTGTATTCTTATTTTTGTTCTGAGGTATTTTAACAAATACGACAACTATTATTATTATTATTATTATTATTATTATTATTATTATTATTATTATTATCCAAATACTGAATTGATGCAAATTTCTTATTATTATGCTACTGCAATTATCATTTCCAGTGAAAGTTAAAACTATCAATGATCAAATTGATAATATTGATAATTATTGGACAATGTGTAATAGTTTGAATTATTAAATTCCAAACTTTTTTTCTTATTAATAATAATACTAAGCAATAACTATACATTTGTAGTTCCTACCATTGAGTCCATTACATTTTAATCCAAGTTATTCTAGCTAAGCAATTTCCAATTTTAAGTTAACTATTAGTCTATTACATTTCAAGTAAAATATTAATGTTTAATTGATTTAATAATAGATGTTTAACGCAAGATCAATACATGTCAAGAAACATATTTTGATCAATAATTTCATGTTGTATCTTCACAGTTGGAGACATAATGCATGACTCCCAACATGTGACTTGCCACCAACCCCATGTGGTCTCCAACATCAAACTTAATTCCTTATATTGTACACATACATTTACAAGAATTAATGTTGAAATGTCCATCTTGTCTGTAGCAGTAAAAAGATTGAATGTCAAATTATTTATAGCATTTGTGCAAAGTTCAACATTTAAATTATACCTATTCAACTTTTCCATTTGATGGAATAAATTCAACAAAACCATTTTCAAAGCATGTTTCTATGGGATTTTTGTTTGAAGCGCGAGTCAAGTAATGAGGTTCTTCACATTGAGTTTCCATTCTCTTACCGATCCGTTACTAATTGAAAAACAAAACATCAACTTTAGTAAATAATGAAATAAACGTTTTGTCCACGAGGCTATCATTTTTAAGATCAAATTGAAATGAAACACCAAACACGAGATTCACATGCATACACATGCAAATACTGATATCTCCATCTACGGAAAAACAAGAAAACTAGATCGAAATTAAAACTAAAATGTAAAATCAAATCCAAACTGTTTAAACAAAAACTTAAAACATTAGAAAAAAATATATCATACACTTATATTGTGGCTGCTTCAAAGCATGATTAGGCCCAAGCATGATTAACTTACAAGTTATAAAAAACGCTGGATGATGATGATGATGATGATGATGAGTTACGTTAACTAGAACGACTGAGCTAAAGGGGTGATTGATAATTTAATATATTACTAGGGGTGTGATTGTAATTTTTGCATAAATGAGTTGATGTATGAAAACTTAAGGGGTGATTGATAATTTAACAGTTTACAAACAAGGTCTTTGGGCTGGGCCTAGAGGTGGGCCGGCCTGTTACTTCTGCTCTTGGCTTGAAACATATTTTGTTCCAAAAATATTTTGTAATAATTGAGTGTGATATATAACTATATAAGTATACAATTGACTGTATCTTTTTAATGATAATTTATTTTCTGTAATAAAACATTGTAGGAGGTTGTATGGAGTAAATTTTGACATTGACATGTCTATTTTTCTTTTCTTTCTTGTAACGACTTACTCGCATATTTTCTAGTCTTACTTCTAAAATCTACATCTTTTTATCTATTATGAGATTTAAACCGCCACCATTTAGCAGACACATTTTTCTAACACTTTGATACCACTAAGCCAACTGCCTTTTGATGACGTGTACATTTCTTAACTAATATTTACCCGATTAAACCTCATAAGTAAACCAAATCGTTATACGGCCATATAGTTTTCTAAATTACGAAGTTCGGAAATAACGCTTGAGCTACGAGGAAGATAGTGTGGCCCGACCTGTTTGATATCAAGAATGTGTTGGGCAATCGCTAGCAAAAAGCTCAATTCAATCACTATAACATATAAGTTACGATCCAGTGTAATACCTGAAATTTTGCGCAATTTAAGAACTTAGGAAGTTTGTGGATTTGATCACAAGAAACTCTCACTAAACTTCACTCGTCTACCCAAACCTATTGATGGGATTAAAACGTTGTTATATATGTTAAATACAATCGTGATTTTATATACATGTATTTGCATATCGTATATTTATTAAATGAAATGATATAATTGCACGTTATAAGAATTTGTTTGGTTCATTATTGTGCAATATAGAGGCGCACAAAACTAGTATTTTTCAAAACAAATTTCGGGTATGGTCACGAAGATCAAAAACCGGATATAGGTTCGGGTATGAAACCGGGTTTTGAAAGTGGCCCTTTTTTTGTGCACATCTAGTGTTAAAAGACATGTATTAACTTTCAAAAGCCATAAGATTTTAGCCTTAACTGAAAAAAAAAAAGATAATTGAATTTAGAAGCATTTGTTTGAATGCTGAGTTTGGGCTCACTTTGGGCTCATAGTTTAGTCCACTTGGGAGTTAAAAAGAAACAGCAGCGGTTAAGACACATAGGAGTATAGGACCAATGGTTTTGTGTACGAGGTTTTGGAACACACAGGGCAGCCACCAGCCGTCCTTCAGATGAAACCGAGGCAGCCAAGGGTTTAAGATTGTTATTATTATTATTGTTGTGTCTTTCAGTTGGAAGAATGGATACTGTGTACTACACAATAATGTCTTTCCATCTTGTGTAGTTGAGAAATTTATTTTATTTTATTACTATTTTTTGACATTAGAGTGACCGAACTTAAATATTTAAATAAAGGCAGCAAAAATATATGTTAGATTTAGGATTAAGAATAACCTAACCAGAACTAATATTATTCAATTTGAGGAGATCCATACACGAGGAAGATTGTAGGAATGGCATCTTGAGTAGTTTCCGGGTTTTAGGTTAATTTCATTTGAGCACCTATGGTGGGACAACCTCCCCCCCCTCCCTACGCGCACGCCATTACGGGTGAGTGCTTTTGAGTTGTGAAAAGGACGCCCTAGTTGGGGAAAAACAGACTTTGGGCTCCGAATTTTATTTATTTTGGCCAATGAAATCCTTGTGTCGATCTCACTTATTTTTTATCAAACGTTTTGTAGAAAACGTTGGGACAAAAACGTTCTCCACAACGTTATCAGGCCTAATACTTTAGTAAACCGAGCCAATTATTTGATACGGAACGCTATCTCGAAATGTCTTAATCATATTCCACAAGATGCCACTATTAGCAATTTCTTGTCAAGCATACCTGTTTTTCTTAAACCGACATAATAATATATAGTGAAAGGTGCCCACCCCCAAAATAATTCTAATTTGGAATCTACTGAACAGGATTCTATAATAATAATAATAATAATAATATGGGTCCTACTATGGACACCCATCACACGCCCTAATACGCCGCGTATAGGGCTATACGCGTCGTATTAGTTGATTTGGCGTCCTAGTCGACAAAAGCTGGGCTAGGTTGTCAAATCATACCCCTAATATGTCGCGTATAGACCTATACGCAGCGTATTAGGTGTTTTGAATTATTAGAGCCCCGCTCCCCTCCCTCCCTCTCCCTCCTTTCTCTTTTTTATTATATATATGTCCCTCCCTCACCCTCACGATCTTCATTCAATCAACACAACAACACAATTTTTGGTATAACCCACAATGTCGTGGTTCAACCATTTATTTACGGAGTCGAACGAGGAGGAGCCGGGTTACGCCGCTAATGATCAGCCTGACATGTCGTGGTTACCCGACTTAAACCAGGTTTCGTTTTATATTTATTTAATATGAAGTCGGTTGTTGTTTTTTTCACTAAGACTTGCTACATTATTATTTGTTAGGAGTATATCGGCTATGATATTCAGCCCCAACAACCTTACGGTCAGGCTAGCTCGTCGGGCTTACCAAATTTGAACCAGGTTTCGTTATGTGTATTTATTTAGTATGAAGTTGTTAGTTCCCTTTTTAACTAAAGCATGCTACATTACGTTTTGTTAGAATTAAATCGGTTATTATAGTCAACGTGAACAGTTTTACGGTAACCCTAGCTCACGGGGCCTCCCAAATTTGAACCGGGTTTCCCGTACTATTACCGTTATTGTTAAATTTTTTATTACATTATTACTAGTATTATTATTAAAATATTAATATTATTATTAAAATGTGATTGTTATTAAAATATTATTATTGTATTATTATATTAATATTACAATATTATTTTTTTGTTATTAAATATAATTATTATTTTTAAAATAATCTTATTCTAAATATATAATTATGTTATTATAATTTTAATATTTTGATTATTATTAAAATATTAATTTTTATATTATTATTAGTATTAAATTATTATTATTATTATTATCACTAATACTGTTGTTTGATTTCTAACTTATACATGTTAGGAGTATTTCGTGTCGGATTACGTAGATCAGGTACCTGGTGTTTACGATAGTCAGCCGTCGTATTAGTCACCTGTTGCCGGGTCAGATTATGTTTATCTTCTTAATTACCTTGTTATTATATTATATCATATTATATTATTTTTATTTCAGGCCGCGTGCGTTGGGTACGCCAGAGATTCAGATGAGGGTGCCAGGTGCCGACACGACACTTTCGCAGGTTTCCTTCCGCATGTTCGGGCAGGACATCCATATGTAAGTTTTAAAGTGTATTGTATTGTATAATAATATAACATAACATAATATATTATATTATATTATATTATATTATATTATATTATATTATATTATATTATATTATATTATATTATATTGTATTGTATTGTATTGTATTGTATTATATTATATCAATCTGATGCTAGTTATGTTGGATGGTTATACGCGGCGTATTGGACTCCGTTAGCAAACGTGTTAATATTATCAGTCAACACCGAACCTAAATCCACGTCAGCAAACGTGTTAACCGGTTCAGGTGAGCCCGAACTAATATCTCAATCTGGTGCTCGTTATGTTGGAGCAATGATCGAATTTCCATTTCACTGTTCAAATTATGGACTTCGTTATCGCTACCGTTAGCGGATACCATGGATCCAAGAGATTCAAACTCATCAAACTAATATCTCAATCTGTTGTTCGTTATGTTGGAGCAATGAATTCTTCTACTGCATATATACTACACAAGAATATTAAAACACCATTGTTAGTATAAGAGTTATATATATATATATATATATATATATATATATATATATATTGTTGTGATATTAGCCCAAACTTTAACAAGCTTATAATATATGAACTTCAAGAAACAAGGAAATATGAGAATATGAGAATTTTTTACTGGATATCAACATTCGTTCAAATCATTCTATTTATAAGGGAAAAAAAAACTACTGTGCAAAAATTAAAATACCGACAATCTAAACTATTCAATTTTCACTTGAGTGTTTGTGTGAATAAAGGTGTTTGACAATTGTGTCATCCACCAATAATTCATACATCCACCAATAATTCATAACACTCCCCCTTGGATGACACCATTTCAAAACGTCGGGGTCTTGAAGTACTGCCTCATTAAAAACCTTGCTAAAGGAAAACCCAATGGGAAAAAACTTTAGCTAAGGGAAAAAGAGTGCAGTATATAGCTCCCCCTCAAACTTCAGGTCGTTACATTGTTCGTACATGGCGCATGCCAATATCATGAACATGTTTCCTGAATGTTGCTGTGGGAAGTGCTTTTGTGAAAAGATCAGCTGAGTTGTTGCTGGACTGGACATATCTCATTTCAACCTGATTGTATTTAATAAGGTCTCGAGTATACTCAAAGTATCTTGGTGGTATATGCTTTGTTCTGTCACTTTTGATATATCCTTCCTTCATTTGCGAGACACAAGCTGCATTATCTTCATAGATAGGAGTTGGAATTCGATCTTTCTCTAGTCCACAAGAAATCAATATGTGTCGTGACATAGATCTTAACCATACACATTCTCTTGAAGCTTCATGCAATGCAATGACTTCAGCATGATTTGAAGATGTTGCAATGAGTGTTTGTTTCTGAGAACGCCATGAAATTGCAGTTCCTCCATTCTTAAATACGTATCCAGTTTGAGATTTTGCTTTATGGGGGTCAGATAAATAACCTGCATCTGCATAACCAACTAACCCTTCTTTTGAATCGTTAGGATAAAATAAACCTAAATCAACAGTTCCTTTTAAATACCGAAAAATATGTTTAATGCCATTCCAATGTCTTTTAGTAGGGGATGAACTAAATCTTGCCAATAAATTAACTGCAAAAGAAATGTCAGGTCTTGTACAGTTAGTAAGATACATAAGGGCTCCAATTGCACTGAGGTATGGTACTTCGGGACCAAGAATCTCTTCATTATCTTCGCAAGAACGAAATGGATCATTGTCAACATTGAGTGATCTAACAACCATCGGTGTGCTTAAAGGATTTGCTTTGTCCATATTGAAACGTTTTAAGAGTTTCTCAGTATAAGTTGACTGATGCACAAGTATCCCATTATGCATATGCTCAATTTGTAAACCAAGACAATATTTGGTTTTTCCAAGATCTTTCATTTCGAATTCTTTCTTTAAAAGAGCAATTGCTTCATTAATTTCTTTTTGTGTCCCAATTAAATTTAGATCGTCAACATACACAGCTATGATCACATTTCCTGATGTTGTCTTCTTGATGAAGACACATGGACAAATAAGATTATTTGTGTATCCTTTGCTTATCAAATAATCACTCAAACGATTGTACCACATCCTTCCAGATTGTTTCAGTCCATACAAGGATCTTTGTAATTTGATGGAATACATTTCCTTAGGCTTTGAGCTTATTGCATCGGGGAGTTTAAATCCTTCGGGAATTTTCATATAGATGTCACTATCTAGTGATCCATACAAGTAAGCTGTGACAACATCCATAAGACGCATCTCTAAATTTTTAGAGACTGCTAAGCTGATTAAATATCTAAACGTAATAGCATCCATGACAAGAGAATACGTTTCTTCATAGTCAATTCCTGGCCTCTGAGAAAAACCTTGAGCTAAAAGTCTTGCTTTATATCTTGTACCTTCATTTTTCTCATTTCGTTTTCTCACAAAAACCCATTTATATCCTACAGGTTTCATTAACTTTGGTGTAATGACAATAGGTCCAAAAACCTTTCGATTGTTTAGTGAGTTTAATTCAGCTTGCATAGCATCTTTCCATTTGTTCCAATCTTGTCGATTTTTACAATCATCTACAGATTTTGGTTCAGGGTCATCATTTTCTTCCATGATATCGCTTGCCACAGAATAAGAAAATATATCATCAATATTTTCCATTTCATCTCGATCCCACATTATATGTGATTTACCATAGTTTATTGACAATTCTTTATTGGAATCATTTATTTCTTTCTGAGGAAATGTTATATCATTTATTCTTTCCTGAGGGAAGGTTTTGTCAATCATTCCTTCCTTAGGGTCAGTATCCTTCTCAGAACCCTTTCTTTTTCGAGGATTTTTATCCTTTGAACCGATTGGCCTTCCACGTTTTAAACGTTTTTGAGATTCATGAGGTGCATTATTATGGTTTTGCTTGCTTGGAATCTCAACTCGAGCTGGAGCATTAGCAGCTGGTATATGAGATTTAGTGACCCTGTTTATATCAGTAAATGCATCAGGTAACTGATTTGCAATTTCTTGTATATGTATTATTTTTTGAACCTCTGTCTCACTTTGTTTTGATCTTGGGTCTAGGTGTAACAATGATGGCACACACCATGATATATCTCTTTCTTGCCTTTTTCATCTCTCCCCCTAATGTCGGGAACATTGTCTCGTTAAAATGACAATCAGCAAAACGTGCTGTAAATACATCACCTGTTAAAGGTTCAAGGTATCTTATGATGGAAGATGTTTCATATCCAACATATATTCCCAACCTTCTTTGGGGACCCATTTTTGTGCGTTGTGGTGGTGCAATAGGAACATACACAGCACAACCAAAAATTCTAAGATGAGAGATATTTGGCTCATTTCCAGAAACAAGTTGTGTGGGAGAGTATTTATGATTTGCACTTGGTCTCACGCGGATTAATGATCCAGCATGCATAATTGCATGACCCCAAATAGAAACAGGGAGTTTTGTCTTCATTATTAATGGTCTAGCTATTAGCTGTAGGCGTTTGATCAACGACTCGGCTAAGCCATTTTGTGTGTGTACATGAGCAACAGGGTGTTCTACAACAATCCCCACAGACATGCAATAATCATCAAAAGCATGTGATGTAAATTCTCCCGCATTATCAAGCCTTACTCTTTTAATGGTATAATCCGGAAAATGTGCACGTAATTTGATAATTTGAGCAAGAAATTTTGCAAAAGCAACATTACGAGTCAATGATAAAGAGATATTAGACCATCTGCTGGATGTGTCTATTAAGACCATGAAGTATCTAAATGGTCCACATGGTGGATGAATTGGTCCACATATGTCACCTTGAATTCTTTCAAGAAACATTGGTGTTTCTTTATCTACTTTTAATGGCGAAGGCCTTGTAATTAATTTTCCAAGAGAACAAGATGTACATTGAGGCATTTTATCTATTTTGTGGATCTTTTGACCTTTCAGTGGATGCCCATGTGTATTTTCAATGATCATTTTCATCATTGTGGATCCTGGATGGCCTAATCTGTCATGCCATAAGTTTATGATACCAGAATCGCAACAATTTTCTTTGACTACCATATGTGCTTGAGGCACATTTATATATGTATAATGCAAACCAGAATGGAGCATTGGCAATTTTTCCAATATTTGATCTTTGCTTATGATATGCAAATATTTTTTATTACTGACAGTCCTTGACTGAGTATCATATCCATTATGATATATGTTTCTGAAACTCAACAAATTTCTTGTTGATTTTGGGGAAAATAAAGCATTTTCTATTTTGAGCTTTGTACCATTTGGTAATGCTAAATTAGCTTTTCCCACTCCTCCTATCAAGTTTGTAGGACCTGATATTGTATTGATGATCCCTTTTGTTGGTTTCAGTTTATAAAAATATTTTTTAGATCTAAGTATAGTATGCGTGGCTCCACTATCCGCTATACATATATCTTCTTCATTTGTTTGATCTTGTGCTCCGGTGATTTTCATTTTAAATCTTTCTTGGTTAGGATACAAGCGGCTCGTGCTGATAACGTGTTGTGATATTAGCCCAAACTTTAACAAGCTTATAATATATGAACTTCAAGAAACAAGGAAATATGAGAATATGAGAATTTTTTACTGGATATCAACCTTCGTTCAAATCATTCTATTTATAAGGAAAAAAAAACTACTGTGCAAAAAGTAAAATACCGACAATCTAAACTATTCAATTTTCACTTGAGTGTTCGTGTGAATAAAGGTATTTGACAATTGTGTCATCCACCAATAATTCATACATCCACCAATAATTCATAACATATATATATATATATATAGGGGAGAGATTTTTTGAGAACCATGTTGAGTTTTAAGAACTTAAGAATTCCATTCTAGGCCACACATTTAATTAAATGGATTGGAATATGTGGTTGAGATTATATCTGGCAAAAAAGTCAAAGTATGAGAGAAAATAAAGATGTAACTGATTACACTAACTTTTACGTCCGTTACACATGTGTAAAAAGTCGACTCGGTGCGTAAAAAATTCTGTAATTTTTTTACGTCTATGTAACCTACATATATTACGCATGCGTAAAAGATATTCGAAAAAAAATCATTACATGCCAACCTGTACACATGATAGAGGCAGAGTGAGTTACTTTTGCTTCTATCATGTATAGGTATTGCTAAACTTTTCTTCAGTTTGAGAACATGCCAACCTGTACACATGATAGAGGCAGCATTGTTTTTTGACAAGGGATTACGTGAGGTGATCGAGGACATTGTAGTTTGTGGAGGTCCTTTCTTTGGAGATCTACAATGGCGACTTGCTTCCTTACCCATTAAGAATGGGGGTTTGGGGTTGTATTCGATCGTAGAGGCTTCCATCTATGCGTTTGTGGCCTCGAGAGCCCAATCGTGGGTGCTTCAGGATCACATTTTGCGAGACAGTGGTATATGTGGGATGGATTCTGATTATTCTTGTGCATTGGCTTGTCTTCGTGATATGATTCCCAGCGTCGATTTTAGCAGTTTCACTAACAAAGAGACCGCCCCTCTAAAGCCCAACATGCATTGGCGAGCGCTCTTTTTAGTAAAATTGTTCACGATATGGAGTCACACTTTGACATGACAAGTAGACAAAAAGCCATTTTTGAGTGTCTACAAGCACCACATGCTCAAGATTTTCTTCTTGCTATCCCTATAGATGGGTTAGGCCAACATATGTCTCCAGTGGAGTATCGTACTATCCTTAAGTATCTCCTCATGATTCCTCTATTCCCGGTTGATGAGATATGTCCTGTTTGTCGTAAGGCGTGTTTAGACTCATACGGGGAGCACTCGATGCATTGTAAAGAGCTCCCGGGGTTCAAGTATTGACACGATCTGGTTAGGGATGTGCTCTTTGACATACTTAGGCGGGCCGGAATTTCTGTTAAGAAAGAAGCACCTGTGAATTTCCTGACTGACCCGTCGGAGGGAAGATCATCTCTTCGACCGGCTAAATTTTGGTGTCTGGATGGATAGGAGGAAAACATGCTTGTGTGGATTTGACAGGGGTTTCCCCTCTGGTGGACTTATGGAGTAGTGGTTTTACAGCCGGTCAAGCCGCTTTAAAAGCTGCTTCAGGCAAGGTGACCAAACATGAGAAGGCGTGTCTTGACAACCAACATGTGTTTATTCCTTTTGCTTTTGACACTTTTGGTTTCCTTGCGTCTGAAGCTGTGGAGTTACTTACTCGTGTCCAACGAGTCATGCATAGTAATGTTATGACTCCAAGATCCGCAAATGTAGTTTTTAAAAGATTGAGTTTTGCAATTCAAAAAGGGGTAGCGACGCAACTTGTTGCCTGCTTACCTTATGTTTCGATGTAATCTGAATACTTTAAGGAAAATTAATTTTAATATCAATTAAAATAGAATAAACATTCTCCTCAAAGTGTGATAAATTTTAATGACAAACTATTGGCTAATGAATCATCAACACCTCATAACTCAAAATCTCAACCTTATTTAAAGAGTTGCAGTTCTTTTTAAACATTGATTAAAAGTAACTAGCGGGAGGAGACCGCGTGTTATGGTGAGAGAGATCTCGATCAATTTCGATACACTTCTTATAACAAAGGAAACCAAAAATATAGCTATGTTACAAGTTCAATACTTCTGTAGAAAAAAAAAGTATGGTATGTTGAGAGTAACAAATGAGTGTGATTGAGTGAAGAAAGAATAAACCTGGTTGATAAGCTTATATTTATTCTCATGAAATAGTTGGTTTATGCATTTAATGTCGCCTTACTAGCTGAGTGTGATGCGTGCTTACATTTCTCTGATGTATAAGCATGACTTTGGTAATATTATATCAAGGTTCGTGTCACCGTGTCAGGACACAAGCGACCATATGCTTATCTTAGTTGTGCATATGTGTTGGTGTATTGGAAGTTGCCATTCATTATTGCACATTCATCCGAATACAAATTAAGCCCTTCATCATATGTCCAGGTGTATGTTGTACATTCGAAGCTCGTATGGTTTGTTCAATTGTTCAAAGCTGAAGTTTAGTTATATATGAATATCCTGAACCGACACCCGTCATCAATATATTTTTGAATACATTAACGTTCATTTGATATGGGACCCAAAGAGACCGGCATGTGGTCTTGTTTGTTCGTCGGTTTTATAAGGAGGGTTTTCTTTTTTATTTGTTTTTTAATTAATCTGGACCATTACCAACTCATGTTTATTAAGCAAAAAATAATGACTAAAATGTAACATCACGTTTATTGAAATTTTGTTATTTTATAATTATGTCATTTGTACCAGCGACACGATAATCGCATTATTACTTTTTAATATATTTAAAGTTTTTTCAAACAAAATAATTTCAAGATCTTTCACCTATTTCACGTAACAAATAGTTAAATGATAATGCGGCAAAAAAAGTTATAACAACATAAAAAGAGTATAGTTGATAGTAGTCTGATCTTGTGTTCATAAGTCTATTATTATTTACAATGTATCACTAAATATATCCAACATCTTTTTCGAGTCGATCTCAAGTTAGTATTTAACCAAGTTTGGCGAGATATGAGACATGATATTTTTCGATTTTTCAGTCACAATACACGTGGTCTATGAGACTGAATTTTTTTTAACCATCAAAAACTTTCATTAACCATCAAAACAGTATAGCAAGATACTAACAAAATCGTGAGCAAATCGTCCGCCCGATAGTTTACAACCAACAAAATACAACAGCCAGGACTTCTCTATTAAATACTAAACACTTAATTATTTTTTCAGAACAACCAATTCATACACCATTTAAACGTACTTCTAAATCTACATTAACCACCACCGTTATACTAGAACCTTCAACCACTTATGAGCAACACTTAGGTACTGTTTGTTTTTTCAGAGGGAAATCTGTTGCAAAAGAAAGGGCCTGCTGTTAGAGCTGGGCGGCGAGGCGATACTAGTTGGTCACACTGAGGAATACTTAGGCTTAGAGGGTGGCCCCCCTTTCTCGCGTAAAGCGATCAGAATTCGAACACGTCGCGCTTTACTGGGAAGGATCTCGGTGAAAGAAAGGGAAATCATTTTTAACATTAGCTCTTCCGGAGCACTCTCTTAGCTTAACTAACGATGCCTAGGCCGAGGCTGGTGCCTAATTCTATGCTTGAAGCCTAAGCTAGAGCTAGAGCTGAAGCCTAATTATAAGTTTCTTCTAAAGGTAAAGTTAGGGCTGGAGCCTGAGTTGGTGTTGATGTCCTAGAGTAGCAAAACCGTTTGCTGCTTTTTGTTCAAGCGGAGCTCGCTGTCTACTCTACGAGTCGCCCCTGAAGCACACTAGAAGCATCTCAAAAGAGAGAAGTCAAATATCGTAGGCTTTAGATAAGATTCCCTAGTAGATAGTTAAGTTAAGAGAGTGCTCTGGAAGAGCTAATGTTCCAATGAAATGAGACCAAGAAGCTTTATTACACAAAAGTTCTTTGAAGACCTTTTGCTTCTGCGTCATAGTCTGCGGATCACGTCTGCAGACATCTGTAGAAGAAAAGGTGAGCTAGACTTCTGCAGTCTGCAAAAAGAAGCTTGTTTGTTTTTTAACGTCTAGATTGCTAAAATAAACTGGTAGTGGTTAAGGATGAGTGTTTTCGGTACGGGTACCGATTGGTACCGGTACCGAATTCGGTACCGATTTGGTACCGTCGATATCGAACGGTACCAAGTTTTGAGTTTTCGGTATCGGTACGGTACCGGTACCGGTACGGTTCGGTACGGTATTTCCCGAATTTTTCACGAAATTACTGGTACCGTACCGGTACCGAACCGAAATTTCGGTACCGGTACCAACAATTCCTGAATTTCGGGATCGGTACCGGTCGGTACCGATACCATCCCAATCTCATCCCTAGTAGTGGTGTACAAACTGTGGTAGTGGGTGGTGCTGCTGCTGGATGGTGATAGTGGTAGTGGTGGATGGTGGTGGCGGACAGTGGGTGGTGGTGGTCGATGGTGGCGGTGGTGGTGGGTGGTGGACATTGGTGGTGGTAGACGGTGGTGGTGGGTGGACGGTGGTGATGGCAAACGGTGGGTGGTGGATGGTGGTGGTGGCAAACGGTGGGTGGGTGGTGGTGGACAGTTGGTGTTGGTTGGGCGTGGTGTTTTAACCCTCTACAGACCTTATAAGATCTCAGAAGTGGATGGGTAAAGTCTGCATCAAGAAGAGCTTGCGTAAATGTTTTTTTTTAATGAAACGTATTCGAGAAAACAAACAGTCTGCAGATGGCAATGTCTGCGTATAGTCTGCATGACATAGACAAAAGAGCATGCGGAAACCTTTTCTAGAAAAACAAACAGCACGTTATACTATACATCTAGCTTGATATTGTTAGGCTAAAGGCGCTTCGATAAATACTTAATATTTGCTAATATATTATTGAAGATACTTCATTGTATGTATGTTTCTGGTTGAGTAATATCTTGGTAGTTATTTCCTTCAAACTATAAGTGGAACCAGCATAATATACATAAGATGCATGTGAAAAAAAAGTTAATAATAGCAATACTTCTCTCAAACTTGTATAGGTTCATCTCTTGCACCTTTGATTTATCAATTTGTTTCAAATATAGATAACCTTTTAAATTTCAAGGCTAGTGGTTCACTACAACTTATAATCGAATAGCGTCGAAAGAAGCGCTTTCTACAACTTAGTTTCTTACAATAGTAATCAAGTTTTCTAAATAAGAAATAGTAAAAACGTAACAGGTGGGCTACATATTGCCTTATGGTTATGGTTCATCATAGTCCCAATCAAATTAAACCACAAAAGCATCATTAAGCATGCTAATCATCTTTTTTAAAACAAAGATACCTCCAGAACACAATCGATAAATTTGATAAATTTGATGTATTTGCATCATTAACTAATTGTTGATTCCATGCTATCCGATTCCATTAGAATATGATCTTCTCTAAATCCTTAGTCTCTTGCATGTTTCTGTAAACATCCTGCCATCATTTATTACTTTCATCATTAGATTATATTAACATTATTTGAACAACGAAGATTACGTATAATAGCATATTAATAGTTACAATATGTCAATATCGTCATGTTGATGTCTCTACTACACATTTCAAGATGAGAAGCCTGATTTACGTATTTCTTTTTATCATGAGAACATGTTACTGGACTATAAACTTATGTCACCAAGAAAATTCGTAAGGTGAAATGCATGGTTATTCGAGAACAACCAACATCATGATGTGAAATGCATGGTTATTCGAGAACAACCAACATCCTTAGTCTCTTGCATTTTTCTAAGGTTGTTTTGTTCTTTCGATGTCCAGTATTTTCTCAAAAACATTATATGTTGCATTATTCAAGGTAACTAGCAGATATGGTTTAAATTTCCTTATATTGGATGAAGATTTGAATACTTGTGATAAAACAACAAAAATGTTATATTTAAAGAGATTTTATCAAATTTATAAATAATAATAATAATAAAAATAATAATACCATTGGTGAGAAACGAAACATTTTTAAGCAACATGAAATGATCTAAAATAGTGTGTTCTCCTTAAGCGTTCAAACAATATAGGTTTGATCCCTAACTTACATAGCGTACATAAAAAGTTCACTAATATGCATGTATAATATGTTCATAAGTTGTTGAAACCGATTGACATTCATGGTTCAACATAAACTAAATCGGTTAGTTCAATGTGTGTGTTGTTGCCACGAATGCATGTATCAGATTTGTATTTAGGTTTAACTTAATTCGCTTGATTTTGGGATTTTGAATGAGGAATTTAGAATGCTTCTTTTCTAGGATTGAAAAGCAGGAGTAGCGAAGGGGCTTCAAATCGAAGGAGTTTTTTAGTTTGTGCAATTTGCAAAGACATTGAAGTGTAATCTTCTCTTGTTCGTCAGGCTCTTGGAAGTTGTTAAAATGGTCATTCTTTGTTTGCTCGTTAATAAGGAATCAAAGAGTTCACCTACCTTTTTTAAGTGGGTCAATTGGATTTCAACAAAGATTAATTGTTGATACATGTTTTGTCCATCTAGCTCTTCTTTGGTTGATGTAGATGACTCTCCTAATATATCAGAAACATCAAATGAACTTTCTGAGTCTTTCGATGAAGCTGATTTTATTGATTCATCGTCAGTACCATTAGAGGAAGCTGTAGACACAAATGAAAAGGTATGTCATCAAATTTTTTTTTTAAGAATCTCATACATTATCCTCTTCATTCGTTATCCAGGTATCACATTCGTCTAGCATCCATCCTCATTCGTTACTTCTTGAACGAATGGGTCTCATTCGTTAATCCCCATGACGAATGGCTTATACGTTAAATCCCCATTCGTTAAACCTTTAACGAATGTCTTCCATACGTTACACACCCTCATTCGTATGAACAGTACATGAATAAGGTTTCATTCGTTATGAGCTTTACATTCGTTAAACACTGTAACGAATAACTCATTCGTTAAACTTCATAACGAATGGCCTTTTAAATTAACGAATGGGAAGTTGGGTAGTTACTGTAGACCGGAAAAATGAAATTCACCGGAAAATATGGTTATGGTCACCGGAATCTTCAAATCTTCAAGCTCATCCATGGCAGATTCATCAAAACTTTATAATTCATCACCAGATTTCACACGAATACTTGGATTTACACCACGAATCTGATGCAACTATCAATTTTATCAATCATACATTAAATCTAGGTCAATTCAGATCTGCAAATCAAAGGTTCATCCATGGCTGTCCATGGCGGATTTCGATCAAACAGTCAATTGAACTCTCAAAATACATTACAAATGCTCGGATTTTGATCAGGAACTAAAACCTTCAATCAATTTCATCAATTAACCACTTATTCACTTCCAAATCCGATCAATCTATACATTAATGTATGAACACGAACATCGTATCACGAGCAACCGCCGGCTCTGGTACCACTTGTGAGAGCTCAATAGGATCTAGATCTTATGATTACAACGACGTTCATGTTGATTATCTATACGGTTAGGCTAGGTATACTTTAGTGTGTGTACTGTGTGTGTTGAGAAAGCAAATGGACAGGCCTTTTTGAACTAATCATTTACTTGTTTGTGCAGAATTCATCCAGGTCCGAGTCTACTCACAAATGGATGTTGAATAGTGGATGTTCTAGGCATATTACTGGCAACCTAGATCTTCTGAATAATGTTAAGGATATTCAAGGAGGTTATGTTGCGTTTGCTGGTAACAATGGGGGAATGATTACAAAGGAGGGAGAAGTTTCAAACGGGAAAGTGACGTTTGAAAAAGTAAATTATTGTGAGAAGGTGGATCATAATTTGCTGAGTGTTTCTCAGATATGTGATAAAAAGTTCACAACCGTTTTCACAGACAAGGAATGTGTTATCCTTCAACTGGGATACACAATTCCTGAAGATATGGTTATCATGAGATCACAGCGATCAATTGATATTTATGTACTGGATATGAGTTTCGATGTAAATGCTTCACCCTCAGCTACATGTTTCGTGTCTAAAGCTACCGAAAAGGAGTCTATCCTTTGGCATCGACGCATGGGACACATTCACATACGCAAGATGAATTTTCTTATTGCAAATGAGTTGGTGGATGGTGTATCCCTTAAGAATTTCAAGATCAATGATCATTGCGTAGCTTGCAAGAAGGGGAAACAAAAGAAGAAATCACATCCAAGTAGGTCACTTAACACGATTGTTACACCACTGGAAGGACTTCATATGGATCTTTTCGGTCTAGTTAATCGTGCTAGTATTGCTGGAGATTTGTACTGCTTGGTGGTAACTGATGTTTTCTCACGTTACTCATGGGTGTTATTTATGGGATCGAATGATCAGACACCTTTTTTAATTCAGAATCTGATTACGAAGATCGAATCACTTTACAAACTGAAAGTGAGAAGAATTCGTAGTGACAACGGAACTGAATTTAAGAATAATGTATTGGATTTCTTCTGCATACAGAAAGGAATTCATCGGGAATTCAATGCGCCTTATGTTCCTCAACAGAATGGTGTATCTGAAAGAAAGAATCGTACATTGATTGAAGCTGCGAGAACAATGCTTGCTGATTCAAAGCTACCCGTTCAATTCTGGAACGAAGCTGTGAACACAGCATGTTATACTCTTAATCGCGTACTAACAGTAAAGAAGTTCAAGAAGACAAGTTACGAGCTTCTGAACAATCGTGAGCCGAACTTAAAGTATTTGGAACCATTCGGGTGTCCGTGTACTGTTTTGAAAAGAGATGCTGGAAAATTTGATGAAAAAGCATTTGAGGGTTATTTCTTGGGATACAATTCCCCTAAGAAACGAATCTTCAATATCTCTTCGGGTTGTGTGGAAGAATGGTATCATGTTGACTGCCAAAGTTATACTACTCCGCCAACTGGTACAGGTCCCGACTGGATGTTCGATTACGATGGTTTATTTAATTCGTTTACGTCAGTTGTTGAAGAAGTACCTGAAGATCTCATTAGATCTTATTTGGAAGAACAATGTTTTCCTATTCCAAGGTCTTCTTTAGTTGATGTAGATGACTCTCCTAATATATCAGAAACATCAAATGAAGTTTCCGAGTCTTCCAATGAAGCTGATTTTATTGATTCATCGTCAGTACCATTAGAGGAAGCTGTAGACACAAATGAGCCTATTCTAATTGATGATGACTCTCCAACTGTCTCTTTAGACTCGGGGTGATAATGTATCTGTATCTGTCAATCCTTCCTTAAGGATTCATTCTAATCATCCGCAGGAATAGATAATTGGTGATGTGAACGATGGAGTTCGTACAAGACACCAATTAGCTAATATATGTGATGATCTGTAAGGCCCCGTTACCAGTAACCCTACTTTCGTGTTGGATTTACTCATAAACACGGTTCTAACTATCAGAGTTGATTAAAACATTTACGCGGAAAATAAAACTTTCATAAAACATTACAATATTTCACAACTTGTCCCAAAACATCCCTTGTCTTCCACATTAAAACATTAAAATTAAAACATCGTAAGTCTTCAGATGCCAGACTCCTGTTCAGTGCCATGTGTCTCCTCAAGCGAGCTGCCTCATCCTACTCACCTGCGTGCATACTAAAAGTCAGCTACACTGAGTGAGTTCTAGTTAATCACATAATCATACAATACCTTCTTATATTTCATACTTAATCTCTTAACTTTCTTTCATATACACCTAAGTGCTCCTACCTTCATTTTTACTTTCTTACTTTCTTTACATACATAATCATACGTTCATTTTTACCTTCATACTTTCCTTACATACATAATCATACTTTTTAAAGAGCCTTTCGTCCTATAACCTAACAGATATTATAAGGGTCTGGTCCCTTGTTTTCGAATATTAGAAGGGTTCGATTCCCTAACATCACAGATATTATAAGGGTCTGGTCCCTATCATCACAGATATTATAAGGGTCTGGTCCCTAGTTTTCGAATATTAGAAGGGTTCGATTCCCTAACATCACAGATATTATAAGGGTCTGGTCCCTATCATCACAGATATTATAAGGTTCTGGTCCCTAGTTTTCGAATATTAGAAGGGTTCGATTCCCACTTCGTTACCATACAACCATACATCATACCTCAAGTATTATTAGGGCTCGGTACCCTTTTCGTAACCATACAACCATACATTATCATTTCTTTCTTCTATTATCACTACCATGCTCATATACATAACATACATAACATTCTTACCTATACCTAGCGTTACAACCTGACAGTACGTGCAATATCCGAAGATCGTTCACGTACCATCAAGCAATCATTCTTACATAACACATATATCACATAGGGCATACACTTATCACTTAGGATAAATGTATTAACAACACATCAAGTATGCACACAGCCCCGAAAACATAACAAGGAATGGGGCTAGAAACTCACCTGAACACGGTTACGTTCACCGTTAATCGTAATTCCTTTCTTTAGTTGTGCACGGCTGACTGTATAACAAGTATACGTATCAATTAACTATCACTTCTCATAATGTATTTCTATCTTTATATGACCCACAACGAACGGGGGTCCGGGGGCAGCGCCCCTGGCAGCGGGGTCTAGGGGCGGCAGCCCCTAGCAGGGTCCAAGGGGCAGAACCCCTGGCTGGGGTCGAGCTGCCAGGTCAGCTTGGAAAAATTTTATTTCCGTTAACTGTCTTAACACATTTTTCATTAGATTTTTAATTTATTTTCTAAACGAACTTGGCTTTAGGCGAAGTTAAACCTCAGGCGAACTTGTCATCAGGTGAAGTTAAACCTCAGGCGAACTTAGCTTTAGGCGAAGTTAAACCTCAGGCGAACTTAGCTTTAGGCGAAGTTAAACCTCAGGCGAACTTGTCATCAGGCGAACTTAAACCTCAGGCGAACTTGTCATCAGGCGAACTTAGCTTGCAGGCGAAGTTCATCAGGCGAACTTAGCTTGCAGGCGAAGTTCATCGCTTGAAGGCGAAGTTGCCCAGATGAATGCGAAGTTGCCCAGATGAAGGCGAAGTTGCCCAGACAGCCTGCTGTTTGGTTTCTGTCCAACATTTCGAGCGATTTTAACACCCCCGCTATGGTTCAATATCACCCACTACGCTTCCCGACCATTTCCGGTCACTTAACACTAAAAAGCTTGGATCTTTAAACTTCAAAGTTCAAGAATCTTACCTTTTTGAGCTTGTTGGATCTTGTTTCCTTGCTTAATCACAACCAACCGCTCTCTCTTCTCTCTCGGATCTTGGTCTCTCTCTCTCTACGGCTCTCGGCCTCTCTCTCTCTCCTCGGATCTCGGCCGCCGGTCGGCTTGTGTATGGGGTGTGTGTGTGTTTTGGAAGTGTGAAGGAATAGATGTAAATGAAGATATTTTTGGGTTTAGGGGATATTTATATCCCTTAAATCCCATTCTCATTTAACCCATCTCAATTAATCCAAGTCCCTGATCCGCTCCTACCCGATATTAATAATTAAAAACGCGAAATCACTAACATAACTTTCTTTATTCCACATTATAAATTTTAGGATGTTACATGATCAAGTTGATAGGAACGTATCTCCTACCGAGGATTTGATAGTTTGTGCTTATGTGGATTTGCACTCTTCGGGTATCCTCAGTATTGCACAATACACCTGCTTCCTATCACAGATAGAATCGACAAGTGTCTCAATGGCACTCAAGGAACCGTCATGGGTTGAAGCTATTCAGGAGGAGCTGCAACAGTTTGTACGACTGGGTGTATGGGACTTAATTGATAAACCCGGCCGTGTGAAAAAGGCTATTCCGACCAAATGGGTTTTTAAGTGTAAAAAGGACGACCGCGGGGTAATCGTGAGAAATAAAGCACGATTGGTTGTTCTTGGTTACAATCAACAAGAAGGCATAGATTACACTGAAGTATATGCTCCGGTTGCACGACCGGAAGCTATACGTATCTTTCTTGCCTATGCAGCCTACAAAAACTTTAAGGTTTATCAAAAGGACGTGAAATCGGCGTTCTTGAACGGAGCTATTCATGAGGAAGTGTATGTGAAGCAGTCTCCCGGTTTCGAGGATCCAGACTTTCCAAAGCATGTTTATTGATTAAACAAGGCTCTTTATGGTTTACACCAGGCCCCGAGAGCCTGGTACAGCACGTTGGCAGACCATCTGATAGAAAGTTGATTCACGAGAGGGACTGTGGATTGTACGTTATTTTATAAGAACGTGGGTGATGATTTGCTCCTCGTTCAAATTTATGTAGATGACATCATTTTTAGTTCGACGAACGACAGCTTGTGTAAAGACTTTGAAAAGACGATGCAAACCAAATTCGAAATGAGCTCGATGGGAGAGATGAACTTTTTCTTAGGATTGCAAGTTCACCAGTCTGAATCCGGGATCTTTATCCATCAGACAAAATATGTGAACGATGTCTTGAGCCGATTCAAGATATACGATGGCAAAATTCCTTCAACACCTCTTCCCGTGGGTCACAATTTATCACCGGATGAATTGGAGGATACCGTAGATCCAACCCTGTATCGAGCTATGATCGGATCTCTCATGTATTTGACTGCATCACGACCTGATAATATGTTTGCTGTTTGTTTGTGTGCTAGGTACCAATCGAGTCCCCGAGTGAGGCACCTAGCGGCAGTAAATTGCATCTTACATTATCTGAGGGGAAATTCAGACATCGGGTTATGGTAACCCAAAGACGATAAGTTCAATCTCACCGCTTTTACTAATTCGGACTACGGAGGATGCAAAATCAACTTCAAGTCTACAACAGCGGGATGTCAATTCTTAGGAAACCGGCTTGTTTCCTAGCAGTGTAAGAAGCCGACAATGGTCTCAACTTCAACAGCAGAAGCGGAGTATGTGGCGGCCTCGAGTTGCTGCTCACAGGTTCTCTGGATCCAGCAACACTTGCGGGATTACGGTTTGAAGTTTCTTACTACTCCCATTTATATTGATAATTCTGCTGCAATTTCAATCACCAAAAATCCGGTTCACCATTCGAAAACCAAACACATTGAAATCCATTATCACTTCATACGTGATTGTTTTGAAAAGAAACTAATATCAATTGATAAAATTCACACGGATTTTCAAAAGGCTGACCTTTATACCAAAGCATTTGACAAAACACATATTCAATATCTGCTGGGTATGAATGGTTTAAAAACTTTAAAAGATATTAAAAAGCTTGGTTAAATCATTTTATTTCTTGTTTTATTTCGATTTTTGTTGTTTTTAGGGGGAGAAAAATATAAAATCCAAAAATATTGTGTTTTCAGTGTGTACAGAGAAAGTTAAAAACTCCAAAAACATTCAAATATTTAAAAATATCAAAAACATTGAAAAATGCTCCTCAAAATGAGTTTGAAGCAAAAAGGGAAAATGATAGTACATTGACGGGATTGATCTAGTTCATGAATAAACTAGATTAAAAATTACCGTAAGGCCAGCAATATGATATGCAAAGATAGGCTTGACAGACTATATAAGAACTGATAAGATATAAAGATAATGAATGCTGAATGCCGGACCTAGTGGAATTACATCTTGAAAGATTCAACTTTATTTTTTCTTTTTTTTTATTCAAATATTGGATCCTCTCCTGCGCGATAAAATTATCCGACCTGAGGATTAATATTTGAGTATTCTGCTTTATTTTCTTGAGTATACTATAAGAACAAATGTGTGAAAGTCATGTATTGAACTGGGGGTTAAGGCCTGTACAACTTCAACTTATTTTTAACTTTTTATTTTGTTGAAATGGAACCTTATCTGCGTGTAGTAATACCGATCTTAAAGGAAAATTTTGACGTTCTTCTTTATTTTCCTTTTATTATTTTTGCATGAGTCACAGTTAATCAAAATTTAGAAAATCAAAGAAAAACGTATATGTGAAATTCACTGTATAATAGATAGAAATGTTATATCTGATTGATGGGGTCCACAAGTCTGTGAAAAGTTTAAAAGGACAATTATATCTGCAATCATCGTTGGGTTACGTGTATAATAATCATCGAAATTGAAGTGTTACTTAGTGATATTTTCGTCAATATGATTCCCTGCTCAACTCACAAAAATATGTATTGCTTTAATAGTTTAGTTGTTTACTGTTTTTAGTTAGTTGTTAATTGAAAATTTTCGAAAATCCAAAAAGATTTTTCTTTCTTTTTCAATTCTACTTTAGTTTCGATTTACCAAGCTAGTGAATAATTTAAAAAAAATGGATCCCCAAAATTTTTTAAGTTAATCGTGCTTAATATATTTACAACCTTTATCAGTTGTAGTTTAACGTAAAAATCCGTTTAAGTTAAACATTACCGATCAGTGGTTGATCGGGTATTTTAAGGTATGAAATTAAAACCTAAAGTGGATTTAATTGAATATTTAATTCATTAATCAAAACCCTAATTGGTTTTGTTAAATATTTAATTCCTTAATGAGATTGATTCTCATTCGCATAGGAAAATGGTGATTCGTCAAATGGGTTAACGAATGTAAAGCCATTTGTTATTTAAACATAACGAATAAGAATCTTATTCGTTATATCTTCATTCGTTTCCGTTGTGCATAACGAATGGAAGACATTCGTGTGACCATTAACGAATTGAATGGATTTGATGTATAATTCATTAAGATTTTAACGAATGACACTCTTATTCGTTAGAAACGTTAACGAATAACGTATATTCGTTAAAGTTTAACGAATAAATCCTTATTCGTTTAAAAGGATTGACGAATCAGGATAATAAGTTAACGAATGAGGCCATTCGTTAGTTCAAAATTTGAACGAATGACCTCGGGGTGTGTGAAGTCTGAGGGTTTATAATCCCAAGGACAGACGAATGGGATCTCATTCGCCCGTTCCTATTCCTTCATCTTCTAAGAGAACCCTTGCCAAATTTTTTCAAAATCCTCTACTTGCGTTTTAGACTAATCAGTTGATTCCGTTGTGTTATACAGGTAATGGCGAGCATCATCATATGAGATTTATGAAAGTTTGTCAGTTCTTTGAGAGATTAATTGATTGATTTGTTTAATACATGTTAATAATATAGTAAGCAACCATTAAACGAATAATCAAATAAAATGGTGACTTATAGTTCATGATCAGTGTTTTAACCTATCTTTTGATCATGATTGTTAGAGTTAATTGCTGAATGTATTAGACGATTCATTGTTTCTGTGAGATTCATCATCGTCATTGACTTTGATTAGTCAAAATTAAATGAAGATTGACTCTGGATTAGTCAAATTGATTAATGAATTCAGATTCGTTATCCATTTAACGAATGATAGTTATATTCTTTACTTAATTTGTTAACGAATGAAGCATAACGAATCAGGTTGATTCGTTAACTATTTAATAGTTAATTCGTATAACATATATTAACGAATAGGATTGATTTGTTAAAGGTAACGAATGGAAACTGTTAATGTATAACGAATGTCTTATTCGTTATAAATCTCTTAACGATTGAGATAACCATTCGTTATGCAGATTTTAATATTTAAATATTATCCTAATGTTTATTTTTGATTTCAAACAGAAATCGCTGACGAAATTATTCAGAATCTTGCTCCCGAGCAAAATTCGGAAGCTAACCCTGATCAAGCTAAACCTGAACAAGCACCTGTACTATTGTCATGGAATGAAAGCCATAATATTTGTGCCTATCTCGAGCCAAAATTTGATGATACACCTATCTTTGGCGGGATGATCAGCTTCTTGACTCTTTCGAGAATTTACAAGGCCATATCTACTCGCACTGTGGTTTATCAGAAGATTATACGTGCGTTCTGGGATACTGCTCGATTAAATGAAGCTGAGAATCAGATTGAGGCTGTTATTCAAGACAAATGAGTGGTTATCGATGTTGGAGTGATTCGAGACTCGTTGGGCTTTATTGATACTATTGACGATCGGTGTGAGTTCAAGAAGGATTTGATTAGAGGATTATTCAGCCGAGTAAAGTATAATGGCGATTTGGGTCGGTCTTGTACAACAAGGCTAACTTGTGTGAACAATACAAGTACTTGTTGCATGTGTTGATACACTGTCTTGGAGGACGTAAAGGTGGATTCGATGAATGCCGATCAATGCTTCAATCTGCTTTCGTTGCCTTAGTGTTAAATAAGCCATTCAATTTCTCTGAGATGGTTTATTATCACTTGAAGGAAAATTTGACGAGCCGCCATAAGTTTCTAATGTATCCAAGATTTCTACAGATGATAATCAATGATCTACAGCCTGACTTGATTAAAGATCAAGATGATGTTATGAAGCTGAAGCACATGGATGATGAGAAAATGAGACGTTTGAGATCGTACAGAGGTCAGAGTCTTGCAGATCGACCAAAGTTCAAATGTTTAATTGGTCATTTGGTGAATGTTGATTATGTTGCACCGCCTAATGATCGTTGGATTCATGATGAATCCGACTCAGAATGTGAAGGTGGTGATGGTGGAAATGGTGATGATGGTGGTGATGGTGGTCCAGGACCACAAGCTACTTTAAGTTATGAGCAGAAATGTAAACGTAAAGGGAAAGAACCGATGGTGGAGAAGAGTGATAAAGTAAAGAAGCAACGGGTTAGACATGGTTCAGGAATTGAGATTCCTAGTCAACCGTTTGTTTGTTCTACTCCTCCTGTGTCTATTTCAGATCCTGTTTCCACATCTCCTATGCCTCAACAGATTCCAAGGTCACCGACTCCGGTTCATATGCCAGTATCTCCGGTACCTCCGTCTATGACCTTGATTACTACTGCACGACCAGATCCTGTATTTGGTGACATTCTTCATACTGTTTTGGCTCGTATGCCTACATCGTAGCCTACTACTCTAGCTAATCCTGCTACACCTACACAGTTGCCGAGACCTGAGCACTCATATATGACATTTACTCGCCCTCAGGGTCCGTTGCAACCAGTTCATCCTAATTTCTTCGGTTTGAATCTTCAAACTCAATGGTTTCATATGATGAATCTGTTGCACCTTTAACAGACTCAAATGCAAGCCGACAGAGCTGCCCATGAGCTAGCGCAAAGAAATTTGTTGCGACATATTCAGTTCACTCAACGTGAAAACTGGGAATTTAGAGCCCTTGTTGATGCTCAGGGGGAGAGATTGGATAAACAGGATGAGATCATTCTTCAGTTGACTTGTGAAGACGATGAGTTGAAGAAATAAAAGAACGATGAAGATGATCAAGATGGTACAGGTGGTGGGGTAGATCAGCAATCGGGCGGTAGTTCTACACCGTCAGCAGGTAATAAGACTAATGCGAGTGCTGGTGGTGGATCTGGAGATAATCAGTTGCAGATTGTACCATACAAGGATTACACGAGAGCTAAACCAATTGATGTCATTCCAGCAAATATGATTTTATTTGTGGGGATGAACGGAGTAGTGTATAGTATGGTAAACACGGACGAGATCGAACAAGGAGTATTTGTTGATCATTCGTTAACAAAAGAACAAATTTCCTTGCTTCTGGATCTAAATGAAGATGAGGTGGATGTGTTGGGTAAGAGTGTTGACGTGGATATTGATATAGAGGAAAGTACTAATACAGGCATTCCACACGGGAATGTGCCTGATGTTGATGAGGTGGAAGTTGAAGACGTTACTGCTGAGGAGTACCCTGAGTTCTACACCGATAACGACAACGACTCAGGTATTCCGTTTTTCACTACTGAGCAGTTTGATGCAGCAGAGCGTCGATTACAAGAAGAGAGAGAAAAATGGAAAGCTACTGAAACAAGTCACGTCGAGAAAAAGCGTAAACGTGCTTCGGATGGTATGTTTGGGCATAATGTAACAAAGATGAACAAGATGATCGAGACCTTTCGTTATCATGAACGAGAGGAAGTCAATGTGGCAAAGGCTCGAGCATCGGCATACCAGATGAAAAAGTACAGGCCAGCAAAAGACGTCAAGGGTGATTTGATTGCTTGGCAATTTGATTCGGAGCTTAAAGTATGCATTGTGAAATGGGAGCACGATATTTATTACTTCAAGCGCCCACACGATATCTTATCTATGCCTAGATAGGATGTGAGAACACTAGCAAACAGACCGTTCGTGAATCGTGGGAACGATCAGTGGGCTGGTGGTTTTATAAGCAGTTATTACATGAAACCCATTTTGGTTTCAAGTTCTTCAAGCCATAGGTGCCGACTCACAAGTATATTGATGAGATTGATACACGCGCAGGCTGGAGGAAGATGATATTGCAAGTGAATCCGCCAAGGACGATGAAGAGGGTTCCAATGAAGATCTTTCCTCAGAGTCTATTCACCTCGTTTAATTATTGGTATTACGACAATCATACAGGTGAAGCGGTTATTGTATTCGGTCATGGTTCAAACACGAAGACGATACGTGTGATTGATCCGATGTGGCTGGTTAACTTATCTGAAGCTGACAACGATGCTTTATTTACAAGTCAGATCAGGTTTGCTAATGTATATGACTACGAGCTTGCTATGCAGTTTCAGAAGGTCATTCGTGTATGTTACGCATACAAGATTCACAGTTACGTTGACTGGAAGACCAAGATGTTCCAGAGATGAAAGATAAAGAGCTCGAGACGAGGGGGAGTTTGTTGATACATGTTTTGTCCATCTCGGTCTTTATTGGTTAATAATGTAATAGTTTAACAGTATAGGGGTTGTTAATGTAAATTTGCCTAAGTGTAAGGCACATTCGTTACTCCGTAACGAATTTGTCACATTCGTCTTAAATGTAAGTCCCATTCGTTAACCAAGTTTAACGAATGGAACATAATGAATCTGGGCTATTCGCTATCATTAAAGTATTAATGAATAAGTTTGTTTATTCGTTAAGTAATTGTAACGAATGACCTATTCGTTAAGCTTATCTTAACGAATAGGGTCATCATCTATATATAACCCCTGTAAACTATTTTAACGTAACAGTTCTGATATTTTCCTGATTCCCTCTCGTTACTCTGTCCATTTGCTTTCTCAACACACACAGTACACACACTAAAGTATACCTAGCCTAACCGTATAGATAATCAACATGAACATCGTTGTAATCATAAGATCTAGATCCTATTGAGCTCTCACATTAATTAACCGCTTTGTATGGCATATGATATAAACAAGATTTCATCTCCGTTAATCTTCAAATAACAAGTGTGCAAGTTCCTCGTATGATGTATCATTTATGTGATCGGTATGACAAGGATGTGAATCACACTTTCTTCACCAATGTCTTCTGATGTGGTATAAAATATACATATTATTATATAAATATTCTTACACTTTTAAGCGCTTTGAGATGGGTTTTTATTGAATATTATTCCTAGTTAGCTCATATGTGGGGTTTTAAGGTTTTAAGAGATAATGTGCTAAAATTGGATATTTTTACCAACCTTGAGACCGATGAAGTGAAGATTCAAACGAGTTGTATTTATTTTGATAACTAGTCTTTAAAAAAAAGCTAATTATATATTGATTATTATTATTATTATTATTTTTTAAAGAATGTTTTTTTTTAAATAAGATAAGTTTAGATTACATCGAAACAGAAGGTAAGCGGGCAACAAGCTGCGCCGCTGCCCCTTTTTGAATCGCAAAACCCAATCTTTTAAAAACTATATTTGCTGATCTTAGAGTCATAACATTACTATGCATGACCCGCTGAACACGGGTAAGTAGCTCCACAGCTTCAGGCGCAAGGAAACCAAAAGTTTCAAAAGCAAAAGGAATAAATACATGTTGGTTGTCAAGACACGCCTTTTCATGTTTTGCCACCTTACCTGAAGCAGCTTTTAATGCGGCTTGACCGACTACGAAACCACTACTCCCTAAGCCCACCAAAGGAGAAACCCCTGTTAAATCCACACACACGTGTTTCCCTCCTATCCATCCAAACACCAAAATGTCAGCCGGTCGAAGAGATGATCTTCCCTCCGATGGGCCAGTCAGGAAATTCACAGGTGCTTCTTTCTTAACAGAAATTCCAGCTCGCCTGAATATATCAAAGAGCACATCCCTAACCAGATCGTGTCGGTACTTTAACCCCGGGAGCTCTTTACAGTGCACCGCGTGCTCCTCATATGAGTTTAAACACGCCTTACGACAAACAGGACATATCTCATCAACCGGAAATAGAGGAATCATGAGGCGATACTTAAGGATACTATGATACTCCACTGGAGACATATGCTGGCCTAACCCATCTATAGGGATAGCAAGAAGAAAATCTTGAGCATGTGGTGCTTGTAGACACTCAAAAATGGCTTTTTGTCTGCTTGTCATGTAAAGTGTGACTCCATGTCGTGAAAAATTTTACTAAAAAGAGTGATTTAACCCAAAGTGTACATCTTATTGCATTGAATTATCCTCATATTTGTGTTAAACTCCATGCAAATTCATTGGTTTTGGTACTTATTAGAGTTATTTGTGAATTTACAGGTCCGGGCGCCCGCCCGACAAAGAAACATGAAAAGAGGGCGTTTCGGGGACAAAATAGGCAATCTACCAGACTTGCACGACTATGCTTGCCCGTGCCATAGCCAGTGCCGCAAATTCAAAGGTGCACGACCGTGCATGGTCGTGCGGATGCCCGTGCAGGATCTGCACGGCCGTGCGGGCCCGTGCCGATGACCGTGCCAGAACAGAGAAATCTGACCTTTTGGTCAGGCTAAAGCAGGGTGTTGACTTTCCACTTATATGCACGACCGTGCATGCCCGTGCCAGACGTCCAGAAGCTTAAATATACCTCCACTACCCCTATTTCAAGGGTGGAGCCTTAGGGGAATTCTCTAAAATTTCTAGAAAATTGTTGTGTGTTTGCTAGGGAGAATCCAAGGCTTCCATCTTGTTTGATCATCCTTGCAAGTAGCATTCATCATTCATCTTAGTTTGCAATTTCTTGTTTTTAACAATGCTTTGTAAGACTATTTTGATTTTGGTTGTTGTATTAAGCCTTATGGGCTAATACTTTTACTACTTAGATTATGTTGAAACTCCTACTTATGTGATATTTTATCTATGCATGATTTTGGCAAGTTGGTATTCTTCAAGTTTATGATATGTTCTTGAATAGATTTTGATGATTGAATGCTTGTTTTGGTTCCTAGTCTTGTTAGTTTGATAGATGCTTAGCCATAATATGTTGGAAAACTATGTGTTAACTATTTGTTTATGAACTTAGTTTGTGTATGCATACTTTGTTTATATCACTAAGTTAGGAATGACTAGTGAAAATTAACTTGGTTAAAATTTTAAAAAGCATGAAACCTATCACTTGATATTGGAAAATTGTATGGTGATAATATGATTCTTTGAGTTGGTTAATATTTGCTAGGGATTAAGGCCATAATTCTTGGTTCATATTTTGCTAATTAAAAGACTCATGTGTTTAACTAGTGTTCTTGAACTTGTCTATTTTACATGATTTTAGGTGGTTAGTTTGTTGTTTTCATTCTAGCTTTCCTTTGATTATGAGATTAGGTAGTTTTGACAAACTTACTAATCTATGGTTATTAACTTGTTGAAAACCCATCATGTTGTTTTGTTGCTAGTATTAGGTTGTCTTGATTGGAATTTAATGTTGGTGCTTAATACATTATGTTTGTCATTATCATTGCTATTTTGTCACTAAGTTGAGTGGATGCATAGTCTAAGTAGCCTTGTTTGGATTGATTATTAGTTGTATTTAATTTGCTTTGTCATTGTTGTATGCTAGTTTAGTTACTTGAAAAGAAATTATTTGGATTGTTGGTTTGGTTAAATTAATTACAAAGATTTAGTATCAAAAGTTAGCCGTCTCCATGGATTGACACTCGGTTCTTACAGATACTTTGCTACAAACGATAGGTACACTTGCCTTTCGTGTGTGGTTTGGTTGTTGGTGAAAACCATTTTTAAAACCCGATTTGTGTGAAACTTTTATTCAAATTTTATATATATATTCGCACACGTCAAGTTTTTGGCGCCGTTGCCGGGGAACGATGTTTTACTTTTGAAAACGATACAAGTAATTGATTTGCCTTGTTGATATTTTTGCTCTATGTTATTTTAGTCTATTTCATTTTTATTCATCTTTTTTTATTTTATTTTAGTTATATTTTTTTAGATAGTTTTCCATGTCTTGTTTGTTTCCATTCCGCGTTTCTTTCGGGTGATGCATGTCCACCACACCCGGTCCTGATCTTGTTTCCCCCTTTTCTGAACCCGAGCGACATCTTCGAGAAGGTTTGAGGAGGAGAGCACGAGAAATTGCCGAGGTCATTGAAAATGAAGTTTTGGAGGACGACGCGAATCCCGAGGTTGAAGAAATGGCGGATCCGAACAATCAAGGTCGCATGGATGATTTCGCCACGCCGTCCCTCGATGGCTACGGCAGCGGTGTTAGGAAGCCCGAGATTACCGTGAGTTTCGAGATCAAGTCAAGTATTATTCATATGGTCGAAAATTCCGTTTCTTTCCATGGCCTCTCGAACGAGACCCTCATTCTCATGTTGCGCATTTCCTGCGATTATGTACGACATTCAAGATCCAGGGGTGTACGGACGATGCCGTAAGACTTCGAATTTTTCCGTTCTCACTTCGCGGGGCTGCCTTGGAATGGTTAAAGGCACTCACTTCCGGTTCCATCACCACTTGGAACCAATTGGTTGAGCAGTTTCTTCTTCAATACTTCCCACCCGATAAAACTGCAAGATACCGGGCAAAAATCACTGGTTTTCGTGTTGATGATGATGAGTCACTTCATGCTGCATGGGAGAGGTTCAAGGGCTTGTTGAGAAAATGCCCTCATCACTGTTTGAGTCGCGGTCTTCAGTGTCGTACGTTCTTCCATGCTTTATCCGGAGCACAAAAGCAGGCCGTTGATCAGGTTGCGGGAGGAGATTTGGGTAGGTGTACTCCCAACGAGGCGTTGGATGTCTTGGAGCGAGCTGCTAAGAAGAGTTTTGCATACAATCCGCCTCGTAGTATCCCTACCACCAAAGGCGTTCTTCATGTCGATTCTAATACCCTCATTTCCGCTCAGTTAGAAGCCTTAACCAAAAGATATGCAATCCGATCTGGGTAAGTCTAGCTCTCGTTGTGGGGTGTGTGACGGGAAACACCAGACCAGTCAGTGCCAGCAGGCCATGGTGGTGGAGGATGTTGACTTTGTAGGTCGCCAAAACAATGCCTACAACAACTCCTATAACCCGGGATAGAGAAACCACCCAAATTTCAGCTGGAAAGATAATGGTGGCAGTCAGAATCAGAGTCAAAAGCCACCGGGGTTTGACCGAAATCCAAATTACCAGAATCAACCCCAGAACCAATCTTACCAGCAAAAGCCTCAGTTTCAGGGTTCCAGTAGTAGTGGTCAGTCTAATGGTGGGTCTAGTGTTGAAAATCTTTTTACTCAGCTTTTGGCTAAAACCGAGACCTCAAACAAACTGGCTGAACAGAGGAACCTGAAGATTGATGAGACTCTCCAGAGACACGATCTCGAGTTGAGGAATCAGAAAGCGTCCATTCAGACCATTGAGAATCAAGTTGGACAGATTGCTCAGCTCCTCTCTGCGAGACCACCGGGTAGCCATACAAGTAACACTGAGATTAATCCGAATGCCGAGGCTAAGGTGATTACCCTGAGGAGTGGTAGATCCACTCTTCCCGTTGATGTATCGGTTTCCACACCAAAACCGATTTCCGATGAAGGTGAACGTTAGTTTTTAGGTGAAAAATGTTAAACTTAGATTTATACATAATTTATTTATGTTAAAATGATTTTATTTGATTTAAAATAATTTTTAATAATCTATTTGGTTTATTTAATAATAAAGACGACTTAAAAGAAATCGGTTCATTTCCGGTCGGACCCGGACTCAACTTTAGGTTGGGTTCGTTTCCGACATGGTAAAAATTATTATATTTTAGAGAGTGAGATGAAAAGAATTAGTTTTAGATGTTGGATAAATAAAATAACTAAACCGAACCGAATAAATACATAAGCGAGTCAAGATCGTTTTTGATGAACTACACTAATGTTAAATAAATAATATAACATTAAGTTCTAAACAACACGAACAAGCAGAAACTAAAAACATACCCGGAACAAGAACTTAGATAATAAAAGAAGAAATCTTTAACTTCACGGTTTGACTTCAGAAATCAAAGTTACTGAAATTCACCAAAATGAGAAAATAACAAGAATCTTTTGTAAATTGAGTTGTGTGGAAATGGGAATGAATGGAGCTCTATTTATAAGTGAAATGAGCTAGAGTTGTTTCAATTGTATTAAATTGGTCAAAATACTTAATGGGTCATGAATGCCATTTAAAACTTGTAATTGGTCATAAAAATTAAATTGTAACCTACAATTTATATTTAAACACATTTATTATCATCATAAAGAATTTTGACAAAGATTTAAATTTAGTAGGAATGTATTTTTCTTCATCTTTTAAAACCAACTAAGTAAAAAAAAATGTGACATAATTAAATAATAATAAAAAAAATGTACTTTGGTTATACGTACGTAATGTTATCTATGCGATATTTGAATAAAGTGTATATATATATATATATTAGTAATGGTTAATATATTTAAATAACTTTAGGAAAAACTATTACATATGAAATATGTAACATATGATTGTATTTATAACTAAATGGATCATCTCGACTAATAAAACGGATTAGTTTTCAAAATATATTTACTCTTTAGTCCTTGAACTTTGAGGTGCAATCTATATGAAATAGAATTTATATAACTTGGATATTTTTATATTTTACCCGCACAGTTTGCAAATTGTTTTATCTTTAAAACATTAACTTTCGTTAATTGCGCAAAATGAATTGAAAGCGACAAATGATAACCGTAAATCCTCGGAATTCAATACGAATAGAAAATGAAGGTATGATAAACGACGAACAAGAGTACATTAAAATGAAAAACCGGGTCGGTTTAACGAACACAATACTAACTCAAAAATGACGAATGTCACATGAAGTGAAACTTGAGAATATTAATAATATATATATTTATAAACAAAAACCGAAAATTTGAAATGGGTCGGGTTTTCAGGTTTGAAAAGTAACGAATGTTACAGTACCGCACAAACCAGTGAGCCAGTTAGGACTTATGTTCCTCCCATTCCATACCCAGGCCGTTTGAAGAAGCAGAAAATGGAAGAGCAGTACGGGAAATTCTTAGAACTTTTTAAGCAGCTTCACATTAATCTTCCGTTTCTCGATGCATTGAAAGAAATGCCTAAGTATGCTAAGTTTCTGAAAGAAGTCCTCTCGAATAAGAAGAAATTAGAGGAACTTTCTTGTGTGACTTTGAATGAGGAGTGTTCGGCGGTTCTTCAGAATAAACTGCCCAAAAAATGACCGATCCGGGCAGTTTTACCATTCCATGTTTTATCGGTAGTTTGTCGGTTAGTAACGCTTTAGCCGACCTAGGTGCTAGCATAAACTTGATGCCTTATTCTGTTTTTGCAAATCTAGGCCTAGGTGAGCCTAAACCTACTCGCATGAGCATTCAGCTTGCCGACCGCTCGGTGAAATACCCGAGGGGTATAGTTGAGAATATGCTTGTGAAAATCGACAAATTTGTGTTTCCTATTGACTTTGTGATCTTGGACATGGATGAGGATAAAAATGTACCGCTCATCCTAGGTCGACCTTTCCTAGCCACTGCTAGAGCTCTCATTGATGTCTGCACTGGCAGACCCACTCTTAGAGTTGGAGACGAGGAGGTGACCTTTGATATTGGGAGATCCATGTGCCACCCACATGATCATGATGACGTGCTATACATTGATACTGTCGATTCTTGCATTTGTGAGCACATACAGGACACGAGTGAGGAGTACTCTTTGGATACTCAGTTGTGTGTTGGAGGGATTTCTGACTTGGTCAGTGGACCTCTATTTGAGGAGTTGGTCTATGGTGTGGATCACGAGCCTCCTGAGTGTTTAGAGAGGATTGAGGATGTTGATCGCGTTGTCGAGCCTAAGGCAAAACCTTCTGTTGTGGACCCACCATCTATCGAGCTAAAGGAACTCCCGTCCCATTTGGAGTATGCCTTTTTGGAGGATGGGTCTCGCTTGCCAGTTATCATTTCTGCTAGTTTGTCGAGCGAGGAGAAGGTAAAGTTGCTCACAGTTTTGAAAAGGCATAAGCACGTGATCGCTTGGAAGATCATGGATATAAAAGCGATCAGTCCATCCTTTTGTACCCATAAGATCTTAATGGAGGAGGAGTATAAACCCGTGGTGCAGCACCAACGGCGTCTCAACCCTAATATGCAAGACATTGTGAAGAAAGAGGTCATCAAGCTTCTCGATGCTGGATTGATTTATCCGATCTCTGATTCCCCATGGGTGAGCCCGGTGCAGGTCGTCCCGAAAAAGGGCGGTATGACGGTTGTTGTAAATGAGAAGAACGAGTTGATTCCTACGCGTACCGTCACAGGATGGAGAGTTTGCATTGACTACCGCAAACTCAACGATGCCACGAGGAAAGACCATTTTCCACTCCCCTTCATTCACCAGATGTTGGAGCGACTGTCGGGAAAGATGTACTATTGCTTTCTTGACGGTTTCTCGGGATACTTTCAGATCCCCATCTCTCCTGAGCATCAGGAAAAGACGACATTCACATGTCCCTATGGCACATTCGCCTACCGGCAGATGCCCTTTGGACTGTGTAATGCCCCATCCACGTTTCAGAGATGCATGGTGGCAATTTTTCATGACATGATCGAGGACTCCATGGAGGTTTTCATGGATGATTTTTCTGTTTTCGGGAGTTCTTTTGATCATTGTTTGAGAAATTTGGAGAGAATGTTGGCTCGTTGTGAGGAGGCCAATCTTTTTCTTAGTTGGGAGAAATGCCACTTCATGGTGAAGGAAGGCATTGTGCTAGGGCATAAGATTTCACAAGCGGGGCTTGAGGTTGATCGAGCAAAAATTGATACCATTTCGAAGATTCCGCCACCCAATTCGGTGAAGTCTATTAGGAGTTTTCTCGGTCACGCGGGATTTTATCGGCTATTCATAAAGGACTTTTCCCAAATCGCCCGCCCAATGACGAAACTCCTTGAGAAAGATGCCCCGTTCGTTTTCTCCTCCGAATGTCTTCGGGCGTTCGAGCTTCTAAAGGAGAAATTGGTGAATGCCCCTATCATGGTTGCCCCCGATTGGTCCTTACCTTTCGAGTTGATGTGTGATGCTAGTGACTTTGCAGTCGGGGCGGTCTTAGGTCAAAGGCGGGATAAGCACTTTCACCCGATTTATTATGCGAGTAGGACACTAAACGATGCGCAGGAGCATTACACGACTACTGAAAAGGAGCTCCCTGCTGTTGTCTTCGCATTCGATAAATTTCGGTCTTATCTTGTCCTTTCTAAGACCATTGTATTCACGGATCATGCAGCCCTTCGTTATCTATTCAGTAAACAAGATGCGAAGCCGAGACTTAATCGATGGATTTTGTTGCTGCAGGAGTTTGACATTGAGATCCGTGACAAGAAGGGTGCTGAGAATGTCGCGGCCGACCACCTCTCCCGTCTTGAGTGCTCAGTTTCATCGGAACAAGTAGGGGTTCACATAAATGACAATTTCCCCCACGAGTTCCTCATGCATATCGAGACACGGGATGAGGATCACCCTTGGTTCACTGACATTGCGAATTTTCTTGCTAGTGGGATCATGCTTAAGGGTTTGACTCACCAGAAAAAGAAGAAATTCTTTTCTGATGTCAAGCATTATTTTTGGGAGGATCCTTACTTGTTCCGTGCTGGTGCTGATCAGCTCGTGCGTAGGTGTGTGTATGGTGACGAGGCTCGAAGGATCTTGAAACACTGTCACGAGGGCCCGACCGGAGGGCACCATGGAGCCACATCCACGGCGAAGAAGGTCTTTGACGCCGGGTTTTTCTAGCCAACCATCTTTCATGATGCTCATGGCATGGTGCAGTCTTGCGATGCTTGTCAAAGGGCAAGCAACATCTCATCACGAGATGAGATGCCCCAGCGACCGATTCAGGTCTGCAAGATTTTTGATGTCTTGGGCATCGACTTCATGGGACCTTTCCCGACTTCTTTCAGCTACCGTTACATCCTAGTGGCCGTTGATTATGTTTCAAAATGGGCCGAGGCGCAAGCCTTGCCCACAAATGATGCTAGGTCGGTGGTGAAATTCTTGAAGAAGTTGTTCTCCCGCTTTGGTGCCCCCAAAGCACTGATTAGTGACCAAGGGACACATTTTTGTAATGCTCAGTTGGATAAGGCATTGTCCCGGTATGGTGTCCATCATCGCTTCTCTACACCATATCACCCGCAGACGAGTGGGCAGGTTGAGGTCACGAATCGGGGCATCAAGAGGATTTTGGAGAAAACAATTAGTCAGAACCGTAAGGATTGGTCTAAGAAATTGGATGACGGGCTGTGGGCTTTCCGTACCGCCTACAAAACACCGATTGGTACGACACCATTTAAATTGGTGTACGGGAAAGCGTGTCATCTCCCTGTTGAACTCGAGCATAAGGCATACTGGGCATTGAAAAGTGTAAATCTTGATCTTGCATGCGCGGGTAAAAACAGGATGGGTCAGTTGCATAAGCTTGAGGAGCTGAGAGGCCAAGCTTATGAGAATTCACGGATTTACAAGTAGAGGATCAAAAAGCTTCATGACGCCCGGTTGAAGGACTAAAAACAATTCCAAGTGGGCGATCGTGTTTTGCTTTATAATTCTCGCCTCCGTTTATTCCCCGGGAAGCTGAAATCCCAATGGTCCGGCCCCATTAGTGTGAGACAGGTGTTGGAGTACGGTACCGTTGAGATTGTCCATGATGATGGACGCATTTTCAAGGTGAACGGTCACCGTTTGAAACACTATTTGGGTGAGCCGGTCGAGACAGTTTTGGAGGTTGTCGACCTCCACCCCAAGATCTAGTGTGGGGAGTGTGAGTCTAGCTATCGACTCCGTAAAAATTTAGCATGTTTAGGAACTTTGTAGTTTTTGAGTGTTTGTTTTATTGTTGGTTGTTTTGCGAAGAGTTAGGCTATCTTTGTTCTTTCCGGTTTCGTTCTTTGAGCGAGAGATTAAGGGTTAGGGCTCATAATGGTCAGAATCGGGAACCATTTTGGTTTGGAATTGAGTGGATTGCTGTCAAATTGGCAGAATGAGAATTGGTAGGCCAAAATACTCTTGCACGGGCTCCTGCACGACCCCGCACGGTCGTGCGGTTTCACCTCGGGAACCATGCAGACGGTTTTTATCAGTTTTTATCCCCTACCTACCCCATTTTCATCCATTCCACTCGCCCCACAACAGATTCCGACCTCCTAACCCCCAAATCTCTTGTTCTTCACCGGATTTCCACACTAAAGGTATGATTAATCTTCCTTTCCATCTTCCTTTTCCTTATTTTCATTGATTCTAGGGTTTGTTCATGAGGAATTTGGGGTTTTTCCAATCCTATCACTTTTGGGTCGAATTTGCCCTAATTCCTTGTTTTGGTTAGTTTTAGGGTTGTATTTGGCTATTCTGGGCTTGATTGCGTTGAATTCGGTCGATCGGGTTGTTTCCAGCAGCAAACCGTCGTCTGCACTTTCTCTGCAGACACGCACAGTCGCCGGCACGGTCCCGCACGGCCGTGTGTGGTGTTTTTCTCGCCGGAAATCTGCTGGCCTGATTTGCACGGTCGCCGGCACGGTCCCGCACGGCCGTGCACTGTAAAATTTTTGGCCAGACTTCCCCAGTTGACCAGTATGCTTTCTTAAGCCCCTGTGCATGGTCCGGTCAATTCGCACTGCCTTGCACTGCTTTTGGCATGACCATGCCGAAGAGTCAGTCGACCCGTGTTTCGTCTTTCCTTTATCTTTTGTTTTGGAATTCATCTCTCGTTTGACAGATGTCGGGCCGCAGACACCCGTTCTGCCGGTTTACTGGGAATGATACTAGAAGCAGCAACGCTCGTGATCGCTTCGCTGAGCTTTGGCGGAGGAGGAGTAAATTCGTTATGGGACGCATCCCGTGCTACAAGACGCTTGAACACATAAACCAACGTGAGCTTTTCGATGCACTGCTCACAGATCCGTGGAAGCGCCTTCTCTTCATTCGTCGGCCCGTCTTTCTCGAGCTTACCTTGGAGTTTTTATCTTCTTTCTTCGTGGACCCCCTGATTTTGGATCCTCATGACAGCAATAATGGGGTCCAGTTTCGGTTGGGGGGGAAGTGGTATACATGGTCGCTTGCCACCCTGGCTAGCACCATGGGTTTATATACCGATGAGGAGATTGAGACTGAGTTGTTTGACGGGCTGAGAGATTTTCCGAGTTCGGAGGACAGGCACGCTTTTTGGTTGCGGGTTGCCGGAGAACCGCATGACGGCCGTTCGTCAAAGGCCACACTACTGGTAGACCCCTTACACCGACTGCTGCACCACTGTATTCTTTATTGCATTGGGGGCCACGGTGACAGTGTGGGCAATGTCGTGACCCGGGATCTTTTTCACCTTTACTGCATTATTGACGGGCATGGTTGTAATCTTGGGTTTATTGTGGCCAAATGTTTCAGTCGAGCGGGTGGGTCCACTTCTGGTAGTTCCATTTGTGCAAGGATGCTCATCACTGAGCTCGCCCACAGACTTGGAGTTATGGATTTACCGGCTGCTCAGAATTTGACGAAGATGGGCGAGGGGATTCTCATTGACATAACTCGATTCCGGGCAATGAGGATTGTGAGGGTAACTGGGAACCAAACCAGATTGGTTGACAGGCGGGGTCGCATTTGGGACCCGCTTCCCCCTGCTGACGACGATGATATGCAGGGCCAGGGGGAGCCACAGCCAGGTCCGATACCGCTGGATTACGAGCATTTTGGCAGAGTTTTGACCAGTTCAGCCTCAACCATGAGCAATTCCAGCTCGCCCAGCAGCAGTTTCGGGCGGAGCAGATCGATCAGCGGGGTCTGCTTGACTACACGGCTGATTACACCCGCCGTGGATTTGAGTGGATGTTCGCCTATAGACAGGCCCACGCGGGCCACAGTGGCTTCACGGTCCCGGCTGCGCCATCTTGGTCCTTCGGCGCTTCTTCGTCGAGTCACCCCGCCGGCATGCAGCCACCACCTTTTGACGCACAGTTCTCGCAACCTGGTCAGTTCACCATGGCCGCTGATCCGTATGGTGCTTCCCCGTTCGCGAACCAAGACCCGGAGCCTACTGGCTCAGCTTTCGACGACATGACTGATGATTAGCAGTTTTTTTTTATTATTATTTGTGTTTTCTAGACTGTGGTAGTTATCTTTGTGTGTAGATTTTTTCTCTTGTGCTTTTATGATGAATGCTATCTTTGGATGTGTTTTGGATTATATTTTACTTTCTGTTGTCTTGCGGTGGTTGTGTCTTGTCTTGCTTTGTCATTGCAGGTGGTCCTAGTGCACAATTGGCGTTGCCGGATTTTCACCTGGATCTGACCGGGTCTATAGTCTGGCAGTTTTGCATTTTTCTGGGGAGTTTTCTGTTCTCTCTTTTACACTTACTTTTATAGTTTTTGGCTGTACAACGAGGGTGTTGCACAATTTAAGTATGGGGAGGGAAATTTTACGAATTTTGTTTGTCCAAACTTAAAATTTTTGCAAAACTCCTAAGAATTTTTGTAGAAAATAATAACCACTAAGCAATTTTAATTCAACTTTAATTATTTTGTCAAAGCACAAATCTTTAAGACATTCAAGCCGAAAAATCTATAAAAAGACATACCTTTAAGCATGACAAACAAGATTCACATTCTTACCTTGCAAAAGTTACCCATTCCGCCCGTTTCCGTGAGTTGGCCTCATCAGATTTTTTCTCATGTTTTTGCGGGCAATTGAGTGAGCCGGGTAATTATTGTAAGGTAGAACTTGTTTTTGGGATTGCATTTTAAAACTATATACATATACATGGCATAAACCATTGAGGAATTTAGGATAAACCCTTTGTCTAGCCATTTTTTCACTTATATTTTCCTTACACACATTATCTGCTTAGTAGCCCATGTTTGGCCTCTTCCCGTGTTTTTATGATTTCACCCTATTTTTATCGCCACTTAGCCATATAGCCTTTTATATTTTTACCCATTTTTGGTTAGAAATCCGGTTCGGCTAAGTTAGTCATTATTTCTTTTGTATTTCATTTTTGTTGTTTTCTTTTATTATTCACTTGGGAACTTTAGAAACACAATGCTTTCTCCCAAGGTGAAAAGTTGTATGTAAATATTTATTACTTATGGCAAAAAAAAAAACTTTGGAAGAAAAGAAGAGAAGTTATGAAGTTAGTTCATCATATTTTTAGGTGAAACTAGATTTCAAAGAGCAATTTTCGGTTTGTTAGCTCTCGGCCCATTTAAACCAATTGGTTTAGTTAGTTAGATTTTGTTGTATAGCTAACTTAGTTCCGGATTTTCTAGCCGTTTAGCCAATTTTCCCAAAAATTCCTCACCCTAACCCTAAGCCAAGTTACAACCCTCAAGTACTCGTGTTTTATGCCATGTATGTGTCGATTTGATTTGACCCTTAAACAAGCCTATACTTTGCTTAGTCATCGTTTTGGCATCGAGTGTTCTCAACATGCACTATTACACGCATGATCACTAAATATAGCCGAGTGTATGAGTGAACATTGCGAGGTTTGCAAGGTGGGAATGTGATGACAATTTGTAATGTTCTCTAGATTATGTCTTCATTCTTATTAGGCTTGTTTAGACATATATACAATGCTTGCTTGATCTATTAAAGATTTGAATGATTATTGCTTGCGGGTTATTATTGCTATTTTGGAGTTTGTTTTATTTGCTTGAGGACAAGCAAAGTTCAAGTGTGGGGATGTTTGATGTAACCCAAAGTTTACATCTTATTGCATTGAATTATCCTCATATTTGTGTTAAACTCCATGCAAATTCATTGGTTTTGTTACTTATTAGAGTTATTTGTGAATTTGCAAGTCAGGGCGCCCGCCCGACAAAGAAAACATGAAAAGAGGGCGTTTCGGGGACAAAATAGGCAATCTGCCAGACTTGCACAACCATGCTTGCCCGTGCCAGATCCAGTGCCGCGAATTCAAAGGTGCACGACCGTGCATGGTCGTGCGGATGCCCGTGCAGGATCTGCACGGCCGTGCGGGCCCGTGCCGATGACCGTGCCAGAACAGAGAAATCTGACCTTTTGGTCAGGCTAAAGCAAGGTGTTGACTTTCCACTTATATGCACGACCGTGCATGCCCGTGCACGAGCCCATGCCAGACGTCCAGAAGCTTAAATATACCTCCACTACCCCCATTTCAAGGGTGGAGCCTTAGGGGAATTCTCTAAAATTTCTAGAAAATTGTTGTGTGTTTGCTAGGGAGAATTCAAGGCTTCCATCTTGTATGATCATCCTTGCAAGTAGCATTCATCATTCATCTTAGTCTGCAATTTCTTGTTTCTAACAATGCTTTGTAAGACTATTTTGATTTTGGTTGTTGTATTAAGCCTTATGGGCTAATACTTTTACTACTTAGATTATGTTGAAACTCCTACTTATGTGATATTTTATCTATGCATGATTTTGGCAAGTTGGTATTCTTCAAGTTTATGATATGTTCTTGAATAGAGTTTGATGGTTGAATGCTTGTTTTAATTCCTAGTCTTTTTAGTTTGATAGATGCTTAGCCATAATATGTTGGAAAACTATGTGTTAAGTATTTGTTTATGAACTTAGTTTGTGTATGCATACTTTGTTTATATCACTAAGTTAGGAATGACTAGTGAAAATTAACTTGGTTATGAATTTTAAAAGGCATGAAACCTATCACTTGATATTGGAAAATTGTATGGTGATAATATGATTCTTTGAGTTGGTTAATATTTACTAGGGATTAAGGCCATAATTCTTGGTTCATATTTTGCTAATTAAAAGTCTCATGTGTTTAACTAGTGTTCTTGAACTTGTCTATTTTACATGATTTTAGGTGGTTAGTTTGTTGTTTTCATTCTAGCTTTCCTTTGATTATGAGATTAGGTAGTTTTGACAAACTTACTGATCTATGGTTATTAACTTGTTGAAAACCCATCATGTTGTTTGGTTGCTAGTATTAGGTTGTCTTGATTGGAATTTAATGTTGGTGCTTAATACATGATGTTTGTCATTATCATTGCTATTTTGTCACTAAGTTGAGTGGATGCATAGTCTAAGTAGCCTTGTTTGGATTGATTATTAGTTGTATTTAATTTGCTTTGTCATTGTTGTATGCTAGTTTAGTTACTTGAAAAGAAATTATTTGGATTGTTGGTTTGGTTAAATTAATTACAAAGATTTAGTATCAAAAGTTAGCCGTGTCCATGGATTGACACTCGGTTCTTACCGATACTTTGCTACAAACGATAGGTACACTTGCCTTTCGTGTGTGGTTTGGTTGTTGGTGAAAACCATTTTTAAAACCCGCTGAAACTTTTATTCAAATTTTATATATATATTCGCACACGTCAAAGAGCGCTCGCCAATGCATGCTGGGCTTTAGAGGGGGCGGTTTCTTTGTTAGAGAAACTGCTAAAATCGACGCTTGGAATCATATCACGAAGACAAGCCAGAGCACAAGAATAATCAGAATCCATCCCACATATACCACTGTCTCGCAAAATGTAATCCTGAAGCACCTACGATTGGGCTCTCAAGGCCACAAACGCATAAGAGGAAGCCTCTACTGCCGAATACAACCCCAAACCCCCATTCTTAATGGGTAAGGAAGCAAGTCGCTATTGGAGGTCTCCAAAGAAAGGACCTCCACAAACTACAATGTCCTCGATCGCCTCACGCAATCCCTTGTCGAAAAACACCGCTACCTCCATCATGTGTACAGGTTGGCATGTTCTCAAACCGAAGAAAAGTTTAGCAATACCCATACATGATTGAAGCAAAAGTAACTCACTCTGCGGGTCACCAAGTTTTGGGAGAAGACGCATCAAATCAACAGCATTAGCAGCTCTCTTCTTTGCCAAACCCTTAATAAACCCGGTGTCTTTACTAACAGCTCCCCCAAGAAGCTTCACCCCTAATAATGGTCTCCCGATGTCAGCAGGGAATAAACCGTCACGAGACTTCGTACCATCATAAATAAAAACCAAACATAAAAGAAAGTAATGTGTAAAGTTTTGTACGTAAAATCCACCCACATTCTCATGATTCATTTAAAGTTGTTGTGGTGTTAATATACATGGCAGTTAAATCAATGAGTGGTCCAGCTTAATTTAATTGGGTTACAAAGAGTAAAAGTAGAAGGTCGGCCCACATGGAAGCAATTTTTATTTAGGTTTGCAGCAAGCCCAACACATTCTTGAACCGACATACCAACTATTAAAAGGGTCTTGACAATAATTGAAGGGGCACGGACGAACAGAAGGCAGAGAGAGATATACGGACAGAAGGTCAGCCATAAGAAGAAAACCTTGGTCAGATAATAATTTAAGTGTTAGCAATTTTATTTTATTTTCAGTTTTTTTTTTTTCGAGTCTTTTATTAGAGTCTACTAATTTTGTTTTGTGTGTTTTTCAGGTACATGCCACATCTTCGTTCGCACGGACCGCCGCTGAATTGCTTTGGACCTATTCCGTTGAAGTCTGAGGCAAGCTCGTCATCGTCAGAAAAGCAACCGATCACCATTGATACTTCACCAAAATCATCACCCTCCAATTCACCCGCCAATTCGCCACCATCAAGTCCTAGACCCGTTCCAATGGCCGAGAATAACCGCATCGTGTACCAGCAAGCTTTTGAAGGGTTCCATGGAGATCACTCACCCATTATCGCCCCCGACATTAATAACCCTAACTCGTGGCAGATCCCATCCTATGTCATGAACAACATCACCAATCACCACCAGTTCCATGGTCGTGAAGATGAAGATGCACCGGCACACATCAACCGTCTGACCCGTGTGTTCAAAACGTTCAATTTACAAGGTGCTAACCAGGATGCGATCTTCCTTCACTTGTTCCCGTTTACACTCTCAGATCGTGGCGCCACGTGGCTCGATTCGCAACCTGCTGGAACATTCACCACATGGGAGGCGCTTCGCAATGCATTCCTCAAGAAGTACTTTCCACCTGCTAATGCCTCTCGCCTCCGTGATCAGATCCATTCCTTCCACATGGAGCCGGATGAGCCATACTACCAAGCTTGGGAGCGTTTTCAGAATCTGCTGTCCCGTTGTTCGCAACATGGTCTCACACCTTGGGCCCTTGTTGAGAAGTTTTACAATGGGCTTACTTATGAAGCTCAAGCGAGGTTTGACACAGCTTCTGGGGGCAATCTGATGGACAAGAAGAAAGTGACCGAGTGTAACGAGATGTTTGAAAGTTTCACGCAATCTGCGTATGCGAGAAGAAGCCACGAGGCAGGAATTCCAATCCCGCCACTAGTACACCCTCATCTGCTCGAGGTGTACACCAGGTTAATCTAGATACTGGTATGGCTGCTGCTTTGGAGAATCTCACCCGAGAGATAAAAGAGTTAAAGACTAAGGTGGATAAGTGTGAGATGTGTAGAGGTGGTCAAGGTACGCTGGATTGTCCGTTGATGAACAATCAAGATGTTGATTTCGTGGCTGGTCAGAACAGGTTCCCTAATGTTTACAATAACAACAATCAGAACTAAAACAGTTACAAGAACCAGAATCAAGGTCAAGGTAACTCGAATTGGCGTCCGGCCGGTGGGCCACCTGGTTTCCAAGCTCCCTATAACCGAAATCAGGGACAGTACAACAACGAAGGTTCCAATGGTCAAAGTTCGAATAATGTGCCAGATCTGAGTAAGAAGTTGGACGAAATAATGCAACATATGGTTACTAGAGATCAAGCCACTCAAAAGATCCTTGCTGAACATGATCTGCTTTTCAAGAATCAACAATCAGCAATGCTCGACATACAAAGAACCATTGGTGATATAGCCTGACAGTTGAATGAAAGACCCCCGGGACAGTTTTCAGGTTCTACTCAATAGAATCCAGCCGCTCAAATAAAGGCGATTACTACTCGTAGCGGCAGGGTTTTGGGTCCCGAGTTAAGAGGGAATGAGGTTGAAGTTGAAGATGAGGAGGTGATGGATGAAGAGATCGAGATGGAAGTACCGGGAAAAGTGCAGAACATCGCACCAATCGCACCCGTTGCACCGCCAGTAGAGAAGAAGTTAATTGAATTCCGACCATCACCTTTGGTTGACCACTCTTGTATCCCGTATCCCGCTCGCGCAAAACACCAGAAATATACGCGGGAGTATAGGCACTTTCTTGATATGTTCCGACAGTTGAAGATTAATCTCCCGTTCATTGAAGCCCTCCAACACATGCCGAAGTACGCAAAGTTTCTGAAGGACCTGTTGAAGAGGAAAGATAGGTTGGGGGAGGTGTCATCGATTTCACTCATGGGAGATTGTTTGGCGGTAGTATTGAACCGCGTGCCCGAGAAGTTGTCAAATCCGGGAGTGTTTTCAATTCCGTGTTTGTTTGGTAATGATGCGATGAGCCATGCATTGGCGGATTTGGGTGCAAGTATAAATTTGATGTCGTATTCCTTGTACGAGGAGTTGGAGTTGGGCAAGCTTACACTGACTCACATGTCCTTGTCGTTGGCCGACCGTTCGGTCAAGTATCCTCGAGGTATTATCGAGAATTTTTTAATGAAGGTGGATAAGTTTGTGTTCCCGGTTGATTTTGTGGTGCTCGATATAGAGGCCGATGAGAAAGTTCCCATTATTCTAGGTCGTTCGTTCTTACGAACCGCGAAGGCACTTATCGATGTGTATGATGGGAAGATCACGCTTCGGGTTGGTGATGAGAATGTTACTTATGATGCCGCGAGGTTGATGAAGCATCCGAGTGATCAAGATGATTTCAGTGGTCCATGCCACTCGGTTTATTTTATTAACTCGTTTATTGCAGGTATTGATAGCTGTTTCGATTACAATTGTGGTGCACATCTCGTGGGAAGTAATGGGTTAGTTGATTGTGATGATTTGAGTGAGGATGAGTTGTGTGAGAACGACTCGGTTTGTGATGAGTTGGCTGAGATTTCGGGGCTGCTCGAGATGATTGAGGTAAATGAGATTAGTTGTGAGAGTGAGGGGGGTTCTGAGGAAAAACCCGCTCCGTTGGAGTTTAAGGTACTCCTGTCACACTTGGAGTATGCGTATCTTGATGAGGGCTCGAACTTGCCCGTTATTGTGTCATCCAAGCTGACAGAAGAACAAAAGATGAAGTTGATAGACGTGTTGAAGCTACATAAGGGGGCGATTGCAGGCGACTTTCCGATATTCAAGGCATTGGCCCCTCTTATTGCACGCACCGGATTCTAATGGAGGATGAGTACAAACCGGTGGTGCAACCACAAAGACGCCTCAATCCGAATATGCAAGAAGTTGTGAAGAAGGAGGTGTTAAAGTTGATGGATGCCGGGATGATCTACCCGATTTCCGATTCTCCACGGGTGAGCCCGACCCAAGTTGTTCCAAAGAAGGGAGGCATGACCGTTGTGATGAACGAGAAGAATGAGTTTATCCCTTCGCGTACGGTTACCGGTTGACGTGTGTGTATTGATTGTCCGAGATTAAATGATGCCACCCGGAAGGACCACTTCCCGTTGCCGTTTATTGATCAGATGTTGGAGCGTTTGGCAGGTCAGCAGTTTTATTGTTTTCTTGACGGTTTTTCAGGTCATTTTCAAATTCCCATTGCACCAGAAGACCAGGAGAAGATGACTTTTACATGTCCGTATGGCACGTTTGCGTACTGACGCATGCCGTTTGGACTATGTAACGCTCCGGCCACCTTTCAGCGTTGTATGGTGGCCATCTTTCAGGATATGATAGAGACGTCCATGGAGGTGTTTATGGACGATTTTTCGGTTTACGGTGATTCTTTCGATCAATGTTTAGCTAATCTTGAGAAGATGTTGAAGAGGTGTATCGAAACGAAATTGATGTTGAAATTGGGAAAAATGCCATTTTATGGTGACAGAAGGGATCGTGTTAGGTCAAAAGATCTCGAGAGATGGTATTGAGGTGGATCGCGCGAAGATTGATACTATACGTAGACTTCCTCCACCGACGAATGTGAAGGCGATTAGGAGTTTCTTGGGTCATGCGGGATTTTATCGGCGATTTATCAAAGACTTTTCCAAAATTACCCGCCCGATAACCTGACTCCTTGAGAAAGATATACCATTCGTGTTTGATGATGAGTGTTTGAAGGCGTTCACATATTTGAAAGAGAAGCTCGTAAGTGCTCCCATTCTTTGTTCTCCTTATTGGAGTTTGCCGTTCGAGCTCATGTGTGATGCTAGCGATTATGCGGTTGGAGCGGTTTTGGGGAAAAGGCGAGATAAACATTTTCACCCCATCTATTATGCTAGCAAGATGTTGAATGATGCCCAAGAGAACTACACCACCACTGAGAAGGAGCTTTTAGCCGTTTTTTTCGCATTTGACAAGTTCCGCTCGTATCTCGTACTCTCAAAGACCATTGTTTTTACCGATCATGAAGCCTTGCGTTTTCTCTTTCAGAAGAAAGACGCGAAGCCCCGTCTTATACGGTGGATTCTTCTACTTTCCGAGTTTGACATCGAGATCAAAGATAAGAAGGGTGCGGAAAACGTAGCGGCCGATCATCTATCCCGTTTAGAGGACCCGAGGAGAAAAGAGTTGCGTGAGGAGGAGATTGGAGATACATTCCCTCACGAGTTGATCGATTTTGTTGCGGCTGAAAAGCAAGGTATGCCATGGTTCACTGATTTTGCTAATTATTTGGCTAATGGTTTTGTTTTGGAGGGTATGACTACGCAACAAAAGAGAAAGTTCTTCCGTGATGTGAATAGGATGTGTGGGATGACCCGTTTTTGTTCAAGATTGTTGGTGATCGGATTTTGAGGAGATGTGTGACGAAAGAGGAAGGTTGGGATATTCTCAAGCATGTTCATGAAGGGTTGACTGGAGGTCATCATGGTGCGCATGCTACCGCGCAGAAGGTGCTTGATAGTGGGTTTTATTGGCCGACAATTGTTAAAGATGCTGAAGAGTTTGTGAAGCTTTGTGATGCGTGCCAAAGAACAGGTAATATTTCTTCCAAGAATGAGATGCCTCAAAACCCCATACAAATTCTTGAAATCTTTGATGTTTGGGGCATCGACTTCATGGGACAGTTTCCCATATCGAACAGTCATAAGTATATTTTGGTGGCTATTGACTATGTGTCAAAGTGGGTGGAAGCCCAAGCGTTGGCCACGAATGATGCACGAGTTGTTGTGAGGTTTCTTAAGAAGTTGTTTACTCGTTTCGGTACTCCGAGAGCTATCATTAGTGATCGGGGAACCCATTTTTGTAATGCAGTAATGGAGAAAGCGTTGGCTCATTATGGGGTTACTCATCGTACCTCTACTGCCTATCACCCTCAAACAAATGGTCAAATCGAGAATGCAAATCGAGGGGTGAAGAGGATTTTGGAGAAGACGGTTGGGGTTAGTCGGAAGGATTGGTCGGAAAAGTTAGATGATGCGTTGTGGGCATTCTGGACCGCGTACAAGACTCTGTTGGGTACTACACCGCTTATGCTTGTTTATGGTAAGTCTTGTCATTTGCCAGTTGAGTTGGAGCATCGTGCTTATTGGGCGTTGAAGACGGTGAATGTCGATCTTACCGAGGCCGCGAGGAAAAGGTACTTTCAGATTCATGAGTTGGAAGAGCTTCGGGATGCATCATACTCTAGATCGTTGAACATCAAAGAAAGACGAATGCTCTACACGATCGACGGTTGAAAGGCGGAAAGGATTTCACGAAAGGTGATAAGGTATTGTTATTTAACTCTCGTTTGAAGTTGTTTGCAGGAAAGTTGAGATCGAAGTGGACGGGACCGTATTTGGTGAAAGAAGTTTTCCCGTATGGAGTGGTAGAGTTGGAGAATCCGGATAATGGAATATCTTGGAAGGTGAACGGTCATCGCTTAAAGCACTATCATGGAGGACCGGAAGAATCAATCGAGATGGAGGAAACTCCTCTCGATCCGTCACACTGAATTGTCACACGTGATTCTTGAGTGAATACTCAAGTGTAGAGTTTGTACATTCTTTCCTATTTTTATTTCTATTTTATTTTTTTTTCTTGAGTCACTAACGTAGTTTTTTTTGTAGTTTTTATTTGTTTTTAAGTTTTGAAAGCTTTGAAGGAAGTTAGTGTGAGATAGAAGAACCCCTTGAAGTATAATGCAACATTCAAGTGTGGGGATGGAGCAGCAGGAGCCGTATACTTTTTATTTATCTATTTGCTGCTTTTATTTATTTTTATTGGATGGGTTGGTCGGTTTGGTTCATACTTTGAATGATTAATATCTATCAAGTTGATAAGATATAAGCGTAGATATTGTTTGTATTGTTGCCGCTTCCGTTCGTGAACGAGGGAAAGAAGATACTGGTTGATTGAGCACGTTCGGAGATGGAGGGCATTTATGGATGAAGACTTTAGCATCATACTTCATGCACATTACCAGCTAAGTATTTTCCTTTTTACTTTGTTTTTATGTTTTTAGTTTTTAATTTTTATCTTTGTTTTGTTCTTATTTATTTTTGTATTTTTAGATTTTGCTTTGTTTTTAAATTTTTGACTCGTGTTTCCGTCTCTGCATTGAGGACAATGCAAATTTTAAGTGTGGGGATAGGAACACATGTCCTTTGAAATTGTTGTCTTTTTGCGTATAAATGGGAGATGAGGATACTTATCGGAAATCGGTTTTTCAAAATACTAATAATAAGATATAATTAAAGAACACGCACTTAACTTGGGATGTGTCGGTAGGCTCAGCCTTAAGAATGAAAGGGCAGTTTGATAGTTGGTTTTAAACGATAAATATGATTTTTAGTGGGAAATATGTTAAGTCTGTGTAAAATACGAGATGAAAGGTCTGCCATACTCAAGCCTCATTTTTAGTTAGATAGTAGAAAGTTATGAATTTTAAAGAAATCTGAATACGCTATCATACGATGCTTGGGTAGGTTTAAACGTTAAAGTATACCGTGTAGCCGGTGATATAAAGTTAAAAACTTACACTTCTAGTTTTAGTGTTTAACACTTCATAGGCGTATGGTTTTATTGCCTTAAATCTTGTATTGATAGGATGCCTCGGGTTCGGAGACCACGGGTCTTTTTACGGTTGTTCATCTGGGTATCTTCGGATATTTAAATAATAAAAGCTTTTAAGCATAAACCCGCAGTTTACTGCAATCATTACACTCACTTACATCAATTACAGTGAAGTAAAATCTTGATGATCTAGTGATCATCCCGCTGTTAGTCATACGTGGTCCTCTTACTTGCGTCCCATACCATTAAGAACAGGATCAACTAGAGACATGACGTATGTAAACAGACAGATGGAAACTTGTAAAATCGCGTGTGGTAATGGGTCCGAGGTATTGTTTGATAACTGGGGTATGTCATGTAGTGGGGAACACTAGCTAGTTAGTTGAATAATTGAACCTTAATCGTATCTAATGGCTGCTTTGTATACTTTGATGTTTAAATTTAGGTAGATAAACAATATCCTTGATCGTCTTAGCTATTCATGAAAAATGTTCAATAATGTTTTAATCTGCTATTATGAGGTTTAAGTCAAGTTGGGGTGGTTTGATCCGGTAAAATCTAAAATAAAATGAGTCTTGATTGTGGGTTTCACTAGATTATATACAAAATAATAATAATAATAATAATAATAATAATAATAATAGTTTGATCTTACTTGTCCTGGTAAAAACAAAGGCATGGGTTTAAGTGGACAACAATATCGGTGATCGCAGTTTTTGCGTTATTCTAAATTTTAAAATAACCTATATGTTTTTAAGATCGTATTTCTCCGATTCTGATCCCATTACAATGAGACTTTTTCAGGGATGAAAAAATGATAAGTGTGGGGATATTTGATATGGTATAAAATATACATATTATCATATAAATATTCTTAAACTTTTAAGTGCTTTGAGATAGGTTTTTATTGAATATTATTCCTAGTTGGCTCATATGTGGGGTTTTAAGGTTTTAAGAGATAATGTGCTAAAATTGGATATTTTTACCAAGCTTGAGACCGATGAAGTGAAGATTCAAACGAGTTGTATTTATTTTGATAACTAGTCTTTAAAAAAAACTAATTATATATTGATTATTAATTTAAAATTACAAAAATAAAAACCAAACATAAAAGAAAGTAATGTATAAAGTTTTGTACGTAAAATCCACCCACTTTCTCATGATTCATTTAAAGTTGTTGTGGTGTTAATATACATGGTAGTTAAATCAACGAGTGGTCTAGCTTAATTTAATTGGGTTACAAAGAGTAAAAGTAGAAGGCCGGCCCACATGAAAGCAACTTTTATTTAGGTTTGCAGCAAGCGCAGCACATTCTTGAACCGACATAGCAACTATTAAAAGGGTCATGACAATAATTGAAGGGGGCATGGACGAACAAAAGGCAGAGAGAGATATATGGACAGAAGGTCAACCGTAAAAAGAAAACCTTGGTCCAACCAAATAGCATCCGGGTTCAATACCTACTCTTTCAAGCATCTTTATTATTTGGTTTGAATTTATTATTTTCGTCATGAATTTATTGTTTAAACCTATTTACTTTCTTTTGTTCTTGAGTATGGTTGTTGGCTAAACCATTAGACTGCCTAGGTTATGATGAACCTACTTTGATGTTTTGTTTTGACTTGTGATTATTTATTGTTATGGTTTTTATGGTTTAGTAAAAGGTTTACTTATATTAAATTGATGCATATGGAGACTTAGGATTGTTTAATGAGTTTTATTCCATGGTTTTCCTTGATTGTTGTTTGTCATATGATAGGTTGCTATTAGGTCAATTACTTTGTGTTCTTGATTATTTTATGATTGATTTCATGATAAGATCATAGGAATAATATTGTCAAATAAAACTAAGTGTGCTGCCAACCTAAAATCTGTAAAGTGCTAGGTTATTAGTAGATCTTTATTATTTAATCTTGCTAGGTTTAGTTCTTCATAAGGAGTCCGTCTAGGGTTGATTATTTATTATTGTCTATTAAATCAATTAAATATTTTGAATTGTCTTTGATTTCCGCGCTGTAAGGTAGGATTTCGTATAAAGAAACTAGATCATAATTAACTAGGTGACCGTAAGGGAACTTGATTTTTAATACTGGTGTGCGTTAAAACTTGTTAGAAACCCATAGGTGTCTCTTGAGAAGGGTCAGGGGTCCTGCTCGGGTTTTCTTTTAAGTGTCTATTTTACTATCCCAGTCCATAACTAAATATTTTCCCGGGTTAATTCATTACTGAAATTTAGGGGATTCTAGCCTAGGTAGTTTTCTCATCATCATATTATTTAATTAACAAACTTTTGCTTTCGTTTAAATTACTTGTTTTCTTAATTAGTTTTTAATTATAGTATTAGATTAGTATTTTAAATAAAAACCCCCCAAACAAATATTAATTAATAAGCCGTGTTTTTAGTCAAGTCTAATTAGCTAATAAACGTAATTTAGAGAGTCTCGTGGGTTCGATATCCGGACTTACTTAGCTTTACTAGAGTCGATCGGTTCACTTGTCGATTAGTAGTTTAGTCGAGTTTTAGAGAGTCTAGAGTATTACTTAGTATTTATTTTTAGTTAATTTAGTTAATAATTATTAAACTACTTTTAGCACATCAACTTCTCAGCTATTTTATGGTAGTGGTTCGTCGCATGAGATGCTTAGATGCTTTTGTTCTCGGTCAATGGGACAAATTGTATTTTGTTCCTTAATGCGTTTATCCTCGCATAAGTGGTATGAAAGTACTCTTTGTTAGATTATGTGTAGTCAAAACTCTATATATATAGGTGTTGTGTAATACGTGACATCTCATTAGCAATGAAGAGTTTTACAAAAAGTGGTATAGTGATAAAATGTCCCATAATCATTTTTCAGTCATTACACAATTATTACTTTTTTAATATAAATAATAATATAAATTAAAATGGAAAATACTTGATTGAATAACTCTACCCTTCTCCAGCGTTTTGTACAAAATGATGGCCTTTAAAACGCCGCCCAAAACACCTGGGGGATGGCGTCCTTCAGCGTCTTTTTGTCAAAAACGACACCAAAAACTTTGTCACTACGAATGGTCTTATAGCTTATTGCTAGAATTTTATTAATAAAGCATTATTATTAATATCGTTTAATAAAATACATATCGGTATTTCCTGTAAAATTCTGGAAATACATGTACCGTACCGAACTGTACCGGTACCGGTACCATACCAATATTGAAAACTAAAAACTTGGTACCGACGGTACCAAATCGGTATCGGTACCTAAAATGCTTATCCATAGCTAGAAGTTTTTAACCGAATATGATCCACCTATAGAGCTGATATTAATTTCTATATATAAAAAATTGTAAATTGGAAAAAATAATCTCATCTTTTGTGTATTCGCCGATAATAATCCACCTTAAAAAATCTCTGGCAACAGTTCAACATTTCGATTATTTTTTTCTCAATGGATCTCCGTTAAAAAAACACTTAGCATCGTTAAGTTTTTTTATTCGAATTAAACTGATGTTTTAGGGCTTTTGATCGTAAGAAAAATACGAATCGATTGAGTAAAACTTATATCGAAACAATGATCTAAAGGATAAAACAATGTTTCAAATAACTAATCATTTAAAACATGTTTTGAAGGATATAACATGGTTGATAGATGCAATCATGATGGGTTGGATGGCATGGAGTTAAGTTGAGCTTTAGGGGCACGACATGGTATGCCTCTTTTTTACCCCAAATTGCCCCAAAAACACTAAAGTATATATGTTTTTAAACCGACATAATCAATATTTGTGGCTTCTTTATGCTTATTATTAATATATTAAATAACATGTAACATTGGAAGGTAGAAAAATGAAAAAGTAAAGTGATTTAGGGGTCATAAATAATTAAAAGATATATGTTTTTTTTTAAAACGTCAACTCACACACATTCTACAAATCTACTCCAATGTTACCTATTTGTTGACCACGTATGGGACTCGGAAGTCAGAACGTCACTTTTTGTAAAGCCAAAAAACCTTATTCAATACATCGGTAGCACTACGTCAAGAGTCCTTGGGTAACTAAACATATTTTGGATCATTTTTAGCATCTTCTTTGTATTATGGAACAAGGGTATCATTTAGTTGTATCTCACTGTTCATAGACCTTACTAATATTTTGATATGAATAAGAATTTAGTGGCTATGATTGTTTTGTTTTCTAAACCATTTTAATTTAACGAAAAATATGAATAGTAGGTTTTGATGTATTTATACATCCATTAACATCAGAGCCGTCTCATAGCCCATACAAGGCTCAACCGAAGTCTAGGTCATCGTCTCGATGAGGGACATGAAATATTTTTAAAAAATAGTTATATCTTATATGTATACGTAATAATATGCTTATTGAGCCATTTTGAAAGGAAATATTTTTTATATAAGAGCATTTTTCTAGTATTCGTCTTGGGCATTCAAAATTTCATATCAAACGAGTTTATATGTGCATAACAATGACATGTCACATACGTAAAACTATTTTGAGTATTATTGTGAATCCTATAAGACGCCCAAATCCAGTTCACTTATAAACAATCCATCATGAAAGGCTGCTGCCCGTGTGCTCGACAAACCAGTCACAGGCTTTGCCCATTCATTTTGTGGTTTTTTTAAAATTATTATCAATTAATTATTAAATCAATCATTTCACTCCACCTTACTAAATAGTCATATTTCACTTTATCATAATATATGTTTTTATATAAAATCTTTTTCACCACCTTATCGCTTACGTGTCACGATTTGCTATTTATAAATGCATGTCAACTAATTTGCAAAGTAATTTTTAAAAGGAAAATATTAGTTATTATTAACAACCAAATTATAGTTTTATACTTATTATGTTTACTAGCCAATGGATTTAACTTACTTTATAAATTGAATGGTAACAATGACTTGAGTTGACAATATTATTTTTTTTATGTAAAATTTAGATGTTAGTCACCTTGAAAGCGATATTCGATTTTCTTTTTAACATAAAAGCTATATTTGATACTTTTTTTAATACTATTTTTGCATTATTCTGTAGATGTTCTAGAAGGTGGGCAAACCCACTATATATGATTTAAATGGCACTTGTTGCTGTAAATATCAGATACGACACAATCATGACAGTATACATCAGAAAGCAAGAGCAAGAGCAAGAGCAAGAGCAAGAGCAAGAGCAAGAGCAAGAGCAAGAGCAAGTGCAACTTAAATGTATTTTATTTCTTATCACGTCAAAAGACATTTTTAAGTTGTTGTTAACATGTTACCTAAAATATAAAAATGATGTACATAGATTACAAAACATCTTATGTTGGAGAGTGATTTGTTCAACCTTTCCTAATTATGTGATTAGGACATTTGTTATCTGTATAGCCAATAGTTGTATATTTGTTAAGGCTACCACTTTTACAGAAAATCGATCCGAGAAAACCCGACCCGAAAAGCCGAACTCGAGAAAGACTAACCCGAACTTGAGCTAAAGTTATTCGGGTTAATTCTTGGGTCCGATTTATAAATTTCGGGTCAACCTGAAAAATCCGAATAAACTTTTAGTTTTAAAACCAAATTTATTTTTAGGTATAATAGGCTAAGCCTTAGCCACTAAAGTTATCCTAATCTAGGCCTAATCAATTGTTGTTATTCCACCCATTATGGATTGACTATTTATTGTTAATTTATGTTTTCTGTTTATGAGTAATAGCAACATGATTGAACAAATAAATCGCAATTGATTGAAGACGATTATGGTTGGAGTTTGTTTTACTCTTCTTTTGAATTATCTATTAGGCTATGCTGGTTTGTTATTTGATTATTTACGTTACGATCGAAGATGACTACATTGTTCTAATTTTAGTATTGTAGTTTAAAAAAAAACTATTTTGTAGGATATTCGAAACTCGATTAACCCAACATGGAAAAACCCGTGAGAGATTTGGATCAGGTTTCAGGTCAAAATTTAAAACTTTGAAACCCGAAAATCTTGAAACCCGAAAAACAAACCTGAATAACACCCCTAATATTTGTATAGTACACATTAGTTATAGTTAACAATATGTATTATAAATTTACAATGTACATCTTAACAGTGCAGTTTTGAAAACTGTGTCATCTTTCATTTGTGGTTTGTTTACTATTATATTTATATGGAACTAAAGTTTTAAGGCTGAGGGTAATGGGGTGAATCAAGGGGCTTGATCTAGGTGACAGCGGGGCTTGATCGCGCACACCACTACCACCCGCACGCGAGGAGGGGCGCGAATGGCTGGGGCGAGCCGGACCACGGGGCTCTTTTGAGCCGTTGGGTGTGCATAAAACCGTTGGTTTGGTCGATTGAGGTTTAAAAAAAAGTTTTTTTTTTGTTTAACCTATAAATACCAATCTACACACTCCATTTTAATTAAAACTCACCCCATTCTCTCTTATTCTCTTAAAAAACCATACTTTCCCTCTACCAAAACTATATTTCTCTCCATTTTTATAAATGGCATCGTCTTTATCGTCTTCGTCTTCCAATTATTCCGAAGAAGACGAACTCATTTGTCAAGCGGTTCAAACGACGATAAATTTTTTGATCGATCAAAGACGCCCTCGAGCTCCATCATTCCGGCAACCACGTCTTCGTGATCGAAAGACTGCTAATGAAACTTTGATACGTCACTATTTTAGCCCCGATCCCGCATATAGTGAGGAAAGTTTTAAAACCCGTTTTCGAATGACTAGACGATTATTCATGCGTCTAGCAAATGACTTGCCGGAGCACTTTGAGTATTTTCAACAAAGGGATGATGCTAGAGGTCATCCCGGGTTCACGCCTACTCAAAAAATTACCGCCGCTCTTCGGCAACTAGCGTATGGTGTTGGCTCGGACATGTTGGACGAGTATATACGAGGTGCACGGTGAAAGGCATGGTTTCTCCGGGATGCTCAGTAGCCTCGATTGTATGCATGTTGGTTGGGCTATGTGTCCTACTGCTTGGCGAGGTCAATTCCACCTAGGTGATCTCCCCGGCCCTACTATTGTACTTGAGGCAGTGGCGTCACAGGATCTTTGGTTTTGGCATGCGTTCTTTGGGGTTGCCGGGTCAAATAATGACCTCAATGTTATCGATCAATCACCGATATTCGATGACCTTATCGAAGGGGTTGAACCCCCTCAGGCTTTTTTTGCAAATGGAGAACACTTCAAGTACGAGTACTACCTTGTTGATGGTATTTACAGCGAATGGGGGACACTAGTTCAAGCTTATGCGTCTCCACTTTCTGACAAACGAAAGTACTTCACGAAGAGACAAGAATCGGCTAGAAAAGATATTGAAAGGGCGTTTGGAGTCCTAAAGAAAAAATGGGCAATATTGGCGAATCCAATAAAATTTTGGACAAGGGAGAAGATAACGGAAGTCGTCTACACGTGTGTAATCCTACATAACATGATACTAGAAGACGAGGGTCACGCTATTTGTCAAAACTACCAAGATGATATTCCAAGACAAGAATCGACAATCACCAATGAACAACGACTCGACAACTTAAATATCATCAAGAGCCATGAGATACACGACAACCTTCGGCATGAGTTGGTCGAGCATTTGTGGGATAGAAGACCCGATAATCTTGTATTAGACTAGTAATATTTTAAATTATTATTAATGTAATGTTTTATATTATTATTAATATAATGTTTTAAATTATTATTAATGAAATATAATGAATTTTTATTAGAAAAATAGTATTTAAAAAAAATTCAATCAAGCCCCGGATCACCTGGACCACTACACCCTCTGGGGCTTGATCCTGGGGCTTGATCATGTGTCACGTCACCGCCTACGTGTCGTAAATATATTGGATCACTTGAGCTTGAATTAAGCCCCACTACTCTTAGCCTAAGTGTAAACAAGCAAATAGTTTGATGTGTTGCTTAAAGGTTGAATATTTAAACTTTAAACATGTTTGATACCATATAATGTAAATTAATAATTAAAAGAACTAAGTTATAATGCTTGAACTTTATATGTACATTCTAAAACAGTAAAACCATTGGTATGCGAAACCGAATATTCTAGCCGCGTTTTCATCGTATCGTGTGGGTTTAAAGCAACTAATGTTAAGTTAACTAATGTTTGATGCCATATAATGTAAATTAATTACTAAAAGAAGTAAACTATAATGGTTGAACCTTAATTGTGCATTCTAAAACCATTGGTGAGTGAAACCAAATGCTATATTTAATTGTTTATAGTTTATATACTATACTTCATAATTATCCTCACAAGAAGATAGTTACACATACATAAAAATATATAAAAATAATAATATAGAAAATATAAAACTGTCGAAGCACGAAATGAATCTGACCTGATCCATGACGATGTTTCCACGGATTTTCGAGATGAACGAACCACGTCTTGATCTTCTTCATCAGCTGCTAGTGACCTGCGATGGCTTTTTGGGGGTGTGGAGGTGACTGCTAAGAAATCCTAAGATCTCTTGTTTACAGACACAAAAAAGTGGCGGTGGCTCTTATTGAGCATGACCTCTAATAAGGAGGTGGAGACCTCCTTATATAGAGAGTCTCATGGCCACCATCATGGTACCCTAATGGGCCTAGCCCAATTAAGGTTACCTCCACAAAACCCCCTCAGCCCAATAACATTGTATTAGTCCATATAATAAAATAAGCCAAACATAATAAATTTAGGGTCGTAAAACCGGGTTTAGTACCATACCCCTACAAGCCCCCCAAGTCCAGCGTTGCTCCTGGGCGCGCAAGCGTCTAGGTGGAGCGCTGGACTTTTATGAGGTGTGTTAAGTCATGGGGCGGTTTTTTCCCTTTCCTTCGGCCTTGTCTTTATTGTCTGAGTTTTGGGAGGTTTTCCCCATGATGGTGACATGTTGCGGTCCTTGTGATAATGATGGTGCCTTGGCATAAATAAGATATAGCACGCATCATGGTGGCGCGAGGCCTGATAAAAGATGGAGCGCGCATCTTGATAATAATGTAACATAACTTGCGCGCGAGGCAGCTTATGAGTTACGAGAATAATAAAAGCCTGCGCGCGAGGCGACTTACGGATCTGAGAATAATAAAGCCTGCGCGCGAGGCGACTTACGGATCTATGAGTAATGAAGCTTGCGCGTGAGGCGACTTACGAGCTATAAGAATAATAATGAAGCTTGCGCGCATGGCGGCTTACGAGCTATAAGAATAATAACAGCTTGCGCACGAGTCGTCTTATGAGCTATAAGAATAATAACATCTTGCGCACGTGGCGTCTTACGAGCTATATGAATAATAAAGTTTGCGCGCGTGGCGTCTTACGAGCTATAATAATAATAATGAAGCTTGCGCAAGTTGCGGCTTACGAGCTATGAGAATAATAAAGCTTGCGCGTGAGGCGTCTTATGAGCTGTATGAATAATAACAGCTTGCGCGCGAGGCGGCTTACGAGCTATAAGAATAATAACAGCTTGCGCCCGTGGCGTCTTACGAGCTATAAGAATAATAACAGCTTGCGCGCGAGGCGTCTTAAGAGCTGTATGAATAATAACAGCTTGCGCGCGAGGCGTCTTACGAGCTAGAAGAATAATACCAGCTTGCGCGCGAGGCGTTTTATGAGCTGTATGAATAATAAAGCTTGAGCGCGTGGCGCGAGTGGCGCGCGTGGCGTCTTACGAGCTAGAAAAATAATACCAGCTTGCGCGCGAGGCGTCTTAGGAGCTGTATGAATAATAAAGCTTGCGCGCGTGGCGTTTTACGAGCTCTAATAATAATAATGAAGCTTGCGCGAGTTGCGGCTTACGAGCTATGAGAATAATAAAGCTTGCGCGTGAGGCGTCTTATGAGCTGTATGAATAATAACAGCTTGCGCGCGAGGCGACTTACGAGCTATAAGAATAATAAAAGCTTGCGCACGTGGCGTCTTACGAGCTATAAGAATAATAACAGCTTGCGCGCGAGACGTCTTATGAGCTGTATGAATAATAACAGCTTGCGCGCGAGGCGTCTTACGAGATAGAAGAATAATACCAGCTTGCGCGCGAGGCGTCTTATGAGCTGTATGAATAATAAAGCTTGCGCGCGTGGCGTCTTACGAGCTAGAAGAATAATACCAGCTTGCGCGCGAGGCGACTTATGAGCTGTATGAATAATAAAGCTTGCGCGCGTGGCGTCTTACGAGCTATAATAATAATAATGAAGCTTGCTCGAGTTGCGGCTTACGAGCTATGAGAATAATAAAGCTTGCGCGTGAGGCGTCTTATGAGCTGTATGAATAATAACAGCTTGCGCGCGAGGCGGCTTACGAGCTATAAGAATAATAACAGCTTGCGCACGTGGCGTTTTACGAGCTATAAGAATAATAACAGCTTGCGCGCGAGGCGTCTTATGAGCTGTAATAATAGTGGAGCTTGCGCGTGAGGCGGCTTACAAGCTACTTTATGTCCCGCGCCACGCGCAGATGTTGCATGCGCGTGCGCGTAGGCTTTATGTCCCGCGCCGCGCGCAGATGTTGCATGCGCGTGCGCGTAGACTGTGATATGTGTGAGCATGTGATGCTTAAGCATGTGTAATATGCGTGAGCATATGTGATGCGTGAGCATGTGGTATGAGGATTCCCAACCCTTAAGTTTGGCGCGTGTCCATATGGGATATTATGAGGATTCCCATCCTTTAAGTTTGGCGCGTAGCCATATGGGATATTATGAGGATTCCCAACCTTGAAGTTTGGCGCGTAGCCATATGGGATATTATGAGGATTCCCAACCTTGAAGTTTGCGCGTAGCCATATGGGATATTATGAGGATTCCCATCCTTGAAGTTTGGCGCGTAGCCATATGGGATATTATGAGGATTCCCATCCTTTAAGTTTGGCGCGTAGCCATATGGGATATTATGAGGATTCCCAACCTTTAAGTTTGGCGCGTAGCCATATGGGATATTATGAGGATTCCCAACCTTGAAGTTTGGCGCGTAGCCATATGGGATATTATGAGGATTCCCAACATTGAAGTTTGGCGCGTAGCCATATGGGATATTATGAGGATTCCCAACCTTGAAGTTTGGCGCGTAGCCATATGGGATATTATGAGGATTCCCAACCTTTAAGTTTGGCGCGTAGCCATATGGGATATTATGAGGATTCCCATCCTTTAAGTTTGGCGCGTAGCCATATGGGATATTATGAGGATTCCCAACCTTGAATTTTGGCCCGTAGCCATATGGGATATTATGAGGATTCCCAACCTTGAAGTTTGGCGCGTAGCCATATGGGATATTATGAGGATTCCCAACCTTGAAGTTTGGCGCGTAGCCATATGGGATATTATGAGGATTCCCAACCTTGAAGTTTGGCGCGTAGCCATATGGGATATTATGAGGATTCCCAACCTTTAAGTTTGGCGCGTAGCCATATGGGATATTATGAGGATTCCCATCCTTTAAGTTTGGCGCGTAGCCATATGGGATATTATGAGGATTCCCAACCTTGAAGTTTGGCGCGTAGCCATATGGGATATTTTGAGGATTCCCAACCTTGAAGTTTGGCGCGTAGCCATATGGGATATTATGATGATTCCCAACCTTGAAGTTTTGCGCGTAGCCATATGGGATATTATGAGGATTCCCAACCTTTAAGTTTGGCGCGTAGCCATATGGGATATTATGAGGATTCCCAACCGTTAAGTTTGGCGCGTGAGGCCTGATGCGCGTATGCACGGCGATGGAGTGGTACCTCGCGAGTGCGCGTGCATGGCGGAGGTCTCTTGCGCAAAACCCACAAGGTGGTTTCCGCGGTGGCACATGCACGGCTGCGGAATGAAAATCCGCGGGCGCGCGTACATGGCGGCGGAAGTCTGGTAATTTTTGGATCTGCAATTTAAGAGTTAGACCTGCAATTTTTAACCTAAAATCCAGGTCTGTAATCAAGATCTAGATCTGTAAATCAGATCTGGATAGATCTGAAGCTCGGAGCAGATTTAAAACCATCACAGATCCGGAGACTTGATCATTCGAGTCCGGCAGTTTCTTTTCGCACAGATCTGGAAGCCTCTTTTAGATCTATGGATCTTTTTGAGCTTTAATAGAACAAGCCTTGAAGCCTTTTTCTGTAAACTTCCAGATCTGGGTTTTTCCTGGGAGAGATCTGACAGCCGAGATGAAGATCGGAGGGTAGTTCGTTGCCGTCCCACGGATGGCGCCAATGTCGAAGCACGAAATGAATCTGACCTGATCCATGACGATGTTTCCACGGATTTTCGAGATGAACGAACCACGTCTTGATCTTCTTCATCAGCTGCTAGTGACCTGCGATGGCTTTTTGGGGGTGTAGAGGTGACTGCTAAGAAATCCTAAGATCTCTTGTTTACAGACACAAAAAAGTGGCGGTGTCTCTTATTGAGCATGACCTCTAATAAGGAGGTGGAGACCTCCTTATATAGAGAGTCTCATGGCCACCATCATGGTACCCTAATGGGCCTAGCCCAATTAGGGTTACCTCCACAAAACCCCCTCAGCCCAATAATATTGTATTAGTCCATATAATAAAATAAGCCAAACATAATAAATTTAGGGTCGTAAAACCGGGTTTAGTACCATACCCCTAGAGTTCTATTAAAGCTCAAAAAGATCCATAGATCTAAAAGAGGCTTCCAGATCTGTGCGAAAAGAAACTGCCGGACTCGAATTATCAAGTCTCCGGATCTGTGATGGTTTTAAATCTGCTCCGAGCTTCAGATCTATCCAGATCTGATTTACAGATCTAGATCTAGATTACAGACCTGAATTTTAGGTTTAAAATTGCAGGTCTAACTCTTAAATTGCAGATCCAAAAATTACCAGACTTCCTCCGCCATGTATGCGCGCCCGCGGATTCTCTTTCCGCAGCCGTGCATGTGCCACAGCGGAAACCACCATGTGGGTTTTGCGCAAGAGACCTCCGCCATGCACGCGCACTCGCGAGTCACCACTCCATCGCCGTGCATACGCGCATCAGGCCTCACGCGCCAAACTTAAAGGTTGGGAATCCTCATAATATCCCATATGGCTACGCGCCAAACTTAAAGATTGGGAATCCTCATAATATCCCATATGGCTACGCGCAAAACTTCAAGGTTGGGAATCCTCATAATATCCCATATGGCTACGCGCCAAACTTCAAGGTTGGGAATCCTCATAATATCCCATATGGCTACGCGCCAAACTTCAAGGTTGGGAATCCTCATAATATCCCATATGGCTACGCGCCAAACTTAAAGGATGGGAATCCTCATAATATCCCATATGGCTACGCGCCAAACTTAAAGGTTGGGAATCCTCATAATATCCCATATGGCTACGCGCCAAACTTCAAGGTTGGGAATCCTCATAATATCCCATATGGCTACGCGCCAAACTTCAAGGTTGGGAATCCTCATAATATCCCATATGGCTACGCGCCAAACTTCAAGGTTGGGAATCCTCATAATATCCCATATGGCTACGCGCCAAACTTAAAGGATGGGAATCCTCATAATATCCCATATGGACACGCGCCAAACTTAAGGGTTGGGAATCCTCATACCACATGCTCACGCATCACATATGCTCACGCATATTACACATGCTTACGCATCACATGCTCACACATATCACAGTCTACGCGCACGCGCATGCAACATCTGCGCGCGGCGCGGGACATAAAGCCTACGCGCACGCGCATGCAACATCTGCGCGTGGCGCGGGACATAAAGTAGCTTGTAAGCCGCCTCACGCGCAAGCTCCACTATTATTACAGCTCATAAGACGCCTCGCGCGGAAGCTCCACTATTATTACAGCTCATAAGACGCCTCGCACGAAAGCTGTTATTATTCTTATAGCTCGTAAGACGCCACGTGCGCAAGCTGTTATTATTCTTATAGCTCGTAAGCCGCCTCGCGCGCAAGCTGTTATTATTCATACAGCTCATAAGACGCCTCACACGCAAGCTTTATTATTCTCATAGCTCGTAAGCCGCAACTCGCGCAAGCTTCATTATTATTATTATAGCTCGTAAGACGCCACGCGCGCAAGCTTTATTATTCATACAGCTCATAAGACGCCTCGCGCGCAAGCTGGTATTAATCTTCTAGCTCGTAAGACGCCTCGCGCGCAAGCTGTTATTATTCATACAGCTCGTAAGCCGCCTCGCGCGCAAGCTGTTATTATTCTTATAGCTCGTAAGCCGCCTCGCGCGCAAGCTGTTATTATTCATACAGCTCATAAGACGCCTCACGCGCAAGCTTTATTATTCTCATAGCTCGTAAGCCGCAACTCGCGCAAGCTTCATTATTATTATTATAGCTCGTAAGACGCCACGCGCGCAAGCTTTATTATTCATACAGCTCCTAAGACGCCTCGTGCGCAAGCTGGTATTATTCTTCTAGCTCGTAAGACGCCACGCGCGCAAGCTTTATTATTCATACAGCTCATAAGACGCCTCGCGCGCAAGCTGGTATTATTCTTCTAGCTCGTAAGACGCCTCGCGCGCAAGCTGTTATTATTCATACAGCTCATAAGACGCCTTGCGCGCAAGCTGTTATTATTCTTATAGCTCGTAAGCCGCCACGTGCGCAAGCTGTTATTATTCATACAGCTCATAAGATGCCTCACGCGCAAGCTTTATTATTCTCGTAGCTCGTAAGCCGCAACTCGCGCAAGCTTCATTATTATTATTATAGCTCGTAAGACGCCACGCGCGCAAGCTTTATTATTCCTATAGCTCGTAAGACGCCACGTGCGCAAGCTGTTATTATTCTTATAGCTCATAAGACGCCTCGCGCGCAAGCTGTTATTATTCTTATAGCTCGTAAGCCGCCATGCGCGCAAGCTTCATTATTATTCTTATAGCTCGTAAGTCGCCTCACGCGCAAGCTTCATTACTCATAGATCCGTAAGTCGCCTCGCGCGCAGGCTTTATTATTCTCAGATCCGTAAGTCGCCTCGCGCGCAGGCTTTTATTATTCTCATAACTCATAAGCTGCCTCGCGCGCAAGTTATGTTACATTATTATCAAGATGCGCGCTCCATCTTTTATCAGGCCTCGCGCCACCATGATGCGTGCTATATCTTATTTATGCCAAGGCACCATCATTATCACAAGGACCGCAACATGTCACCATCATGGGGAAAACCTCCCAAAACTCATACAATAAAGACAAGGCCGAAGGAAAGGGAAAAAACCGCCCCATGACTTAACACACCTCATAAAAGTCCAGCGCTCCACCTAGACCGCTTGCGCGCCCAGGAGCAACGCTGGACTTGGGGGGCTTGTAGGGGTATGGTACTAAACCCGGTTTTACGACCCTAAATTTATTATGTTTGGCTTATTTTATTATATGGACTATACAATGTTATTGGGCTGAGGGGGTTTTGTGGAGGTAACCCTAATTGGGCTAGGCCCATTAGGGTACCATGATGGTGGCCATGAGACTCTCTATATAAGGAGGTCTCCACCTCCTTATTAGAGGTCATGCTCAATAAGAGCCACCGCCACTTTTTTGTGTCTGTAAACAAGAGATCTTAGGATTTCTTAGCAGTCACATCCACACCCCCAAAAAGCCATCTTAGGTCACTAGCAGCTGATGAAGAAGATCAAGACGTGGTTCGTTCATCTCGAAAATCCGTGGAAACATCGTCATGGATAAGGTCAGATTCATTTCGTGCTTCGACAAGAACAAGCCTTGAAGCCTTTTTCTGTAAACTTCCAGATCTGGGTTTTTCCTGGGAGAGATCTGACAGCCGAGATCAAGATCGGAGGGTAGTTCGTTGCCGTCCCACGGATGGCGCCAATGTCGAAGCATGAAATGAATCTGACCTGATCCATGACGATGTTTCCACGGATTTTCGAGATGAACGAACCACGTCTTGATCTTCTTCATCAGCTGCTAGTGACCTGCGATTTTAAACCTAAAATCCAGGTCTGTAATCTAGATCTAGATCTGTAAATCAGATCTGGATAGATCTGAAGCTCGGAGCAGATTTAAAACCATCACAGATCCGGAGACTTGATCATTCGAGTCCGGCAGTTTCTTTTCGCACAGATCTGGAAGCCTCTTTTAGATCTATGGATCTTTTTGAGCTTTAATAGAACAAGCCTTGAAGCCTTTTTCTGTAAACTTTCAGATCTGGGTTTTTCCTGGGAGAGATCTGACAGCCGAGATGAAGTTCGGAGGGTAGTTCGTTGCCGTCCCACGGATGGCGCCAATGTCGAAGCACGAAATGAATCTGACCTGATCCATGACGATGTTTCCACGGATTTTCGAGATGAACGAACCACGTCTTGATCTTCTTCATCAGCTGCTAGTGACCTGCGATGGCTTTTTGGAGGTGTGGAGGTGACTGCTAAGAAATCCTAAGATCTCTTGTTTACAGACACAAAAAAGTGGTGGTGGCTCTTATTGAGCATGACCTCTAATAAGGAGGTGGAGACCTCCTTATATAGAGAGTCTCATGGCACCCTAATGGGCCTAGCCCAATTAGGGTTACCTCCACAAAACCCCCTCAGCCCAATAACATTGTATTAGTCCATATAATAAAATAAGCCAAACATAATAAATTTAGGGTCGTAAAACCGGGTTTAGTACCATACCCCTACAAAAACCATTAACAGGAAGAAACCAAACAAAATACAGCCCATGTATCATACATGATTCCAGTGGGCCCCACCGGTCTCACGACTTTCTCTTAAAACTTTTCGTCTTATCGTTTCCCCCTAATATTACTCTCCCTCACACTCATGAAACATGACTCATTTCAAACCTTCTAGAAACAATTTAACTTTATTAGTTAGAAAACAAATTAATAATAAATGTATAAAACGGTTTGTCCAAAACAAAACATATTAAAAAAATATTAATTAAGATTAGTGATCTTTGATATTTTTATTCCATAAAAAATTATTGTTTGGGATTTATAACTTTATATATTAAAAAAGTATAATATAATACAAGGTTTTTCTTAATAACACATCTTAAAAAAACTTGAATTTACTTTAGTGATCTTTGATATTTTTATTCCACTAATAGTGTCCATGTTTAAAGATTCCATCAATGGAATTCTTTCACAAATTTTTGGATTTGAAACAATTTATAGCATTTATATATACATATAGGTTTGTCCTAGCATGCTTAAAAAAACTAATTTCTGGGACTGTGATTAAGGAAAGCGAGGCTTCAAGACCATGACACGCCACATGGGAGGTCTGTGATATGGTCGTGGGTTGGACCTCTTTGGATTTACTCATGAGCGTGAAGAGGCTTTTAGCATGACTTCGATAAATAATGTCGTTCATTATCTAGTTGTAAGGCCTTGATCCCAGTGTCCTACATTGGGTGTTGGATTTACTCATAAACACAATTCTAAATATCAAAGTGAATTAAAATTTTTCGCGGAATCATAAAACATCAACCAGTGTATTACAAATCATCAAATCTTGTCTTAACAGAAGTTAACTTGTCTTAAACATAACATAAAATTTCGTAAAATTTTTTCACAAGATGCCAGCCTCCCAGTCCCTACCATGTGTCATCCTCAAGCCAACTCCTTTAACCTATTTATCTACGTGTATACTAAAAGTCAGCTATGTTGTGTGAGTTCTAGTTAATCAGGTAACATACATTACATTCATATTCTTACATATATGTATCTGAAGATACATATTACATACTTAACATGCTTACATTTCATTCAAACATTCTTACTTTCATTATTTAATACATGCATAATCGTTATATGTTTTAAAGAGCCTATCGCCCTATAACCTTCGCAGATATTATTGGGGTCTGCAACCCTTTACTATTCGCAGATATTATTAGGGTCTACAACCCTTTACTCTTCGCAGAAATATTATCAAGTTATGCAACCCTTTAACCATTAAACCATACCTTTCTTGCCATACAACCGTACATGTCATACAAACCATACCTTTCTTGCCATACAATCGTACGTACATTTAGTTATACATATATTCCCGTATACATCTTCGTGCATACCCTTAACTATTTCTATATCACTTAAGTATCATTTATAAGCATTCATATGGCATACACTTACCAATTAAGGTAAATATATTAACTAATCACATAGGAGTATGCACACAGCCCCGAAAACATAACAGAGAAATGGGGCTAAAAACTCACCTGAAGTTGGTTTCTTCCAAGTTAATTGTGATACCCTTCCTTAGTTGTGCACGGATAATTGTGTAATAATTATAAGTATCAATTAACTACTTATAAACAAATCATACTTCTAGGTTAGTGAAGTCCCTAACGAACGGGGGTCCAGGGGCAACGCCCCTGGTAGCGGGGTCTAGGGGCGTTAGCCCCTACCAGGGTCCAAGGGGCAGAGGCTCTGATTGGGGTCGAGCCGCTATGTCAGCTTAAAAAAATTTTATTTTCGTTAATAAGCCTTTATTAAAAGTTCATCAGAAAAATTAGTCGAGTTAAGTTTTACAAACCAATTGCATGGATGTAATTCATTCACATCGCATTGATTACAATCCAATAGCATCGCATGGAGGCCAACAATCGCATCGCATAGAGCAAATGAATCGCATCGCATTTCTTTAAACGAATCGTATCGTATGGCTATGCCATGCGATTCTTCCTTATGCGATCCGATTGGGGGTTTTTCTTCTTTTTACCATTTTTCAACCATTTTCCTCTATGACCCGATTTTACCCTTGCAATAGGTTCTGGGGCGTAACAACTTTGTCTGCTCGCTTTTTACATAGCCTGAACGTCACTTGTTCGTCCTATATCGCACCCGCTAAGTCGCAGCTCACCAAGTTTATGTTTTTCTTGCATCTTACAGCCCGATCTATTATTATTATACCAAATATCATGACAAACCGACCTCAAACACCTAACCTTTTTAATTAAAACGTACCTTCTTGGATCCGGTTTTGCGTCTGATGTGATCAAATACGTGAATAGTGCTTTGTTTCTTGTTGTTAGGTGAAGATCTAACACAAATTTGTTTTGGTTCGGGCTCAGATCTGGCCGGAATGTGAAACGGGGTGTTTGTGTGTGTTAAGTGTGTGGAAACAAGATGGAAGAATGAGGGTTTTAGGGCTTTAGGGAGGGTTAAAGGTGCTTATATACCCCAAGCCCATGGACCTTAAGGCCCATTACCACCCCTTAGTCCATCTTTTATTCTAAGCCTATCACTTAAACTCATTATTACTTAACAAGTTAAATAACGATACACTTTTAATAATAAAACTTTCTTTTATTTGATATTCCAAAAAGACGGATGATACACCAATATACAAACGAAATTAATTTTTAAAATGTTATAAATACATAAACCCGTTTGCTTTTTAACACCTTTCACTCTCCATATTATTCTCATATTCACCTTATAAATTCTCGTGATTTTTTTAAATGAGTTTATAACAGCATCGTCATTGTCTTCGTCACCAAAGGTAAAAATTGTCCTACTGCATGGCGAGGTCAACACAAGCTAAGTAATCAGTCACAGCGACCACGATGCTTGAAGTCGTGGTGTCATATGATCTTTGGATCGTCAGACATTCTTTGGTGGTGTTGGTTCATTGGTATCATTGAATGAACCAACAAAGTTCAAAGAAGAGAAACAAGCAAACTGTGAGGCGATATGCAATTGAAATACGCATACCAACCTTCATTTGAAATATTAATGTACATTACGATTACTAGTATTATGATGATTTTTTTTTCATTTCGAAGTTATCATTATTTTTTATAATCATGTAGTGTAAAAAAATCAAATTTTTAATGGATATTTTATCATGTTTTTCTAAATATATAAGCATTACAAATAAATATCTTTCAAAATTAATTATTTATAATACTTAATGAGAAGGGTCGTAAATTTACTTTAAATGATCACTCACAATCGCCATAACCATATCTTTAGTGATAGTAATAATGAAAGCTCCTCCATCTAGGTAGCACCTACGCAACATAAATTTCAATTTCACCATCACTATTACCGTCAATTACCATTAGGGTTGGGCAATTCCGTGTCAGGTACTGTCATTATATTAAACTAACACGGGCTGAACATCTATACTGGTGTTGGTTTTTCATGTTTTCGGTTTTGGTATTATTTGATGTTTTCAAGGGTACCGTTATCGACTTGTAATGAACGATAAAATCAATACGATGCTCGATTTATATTTTCACTCGTCTTGTGTTTCGATATTTTTTGGTATCGCACTAATCTCATCATCCGTGCTTAGCATAAGACATGGTCTAGTGATGTCTACGTGTTAAAGATTCCATCAAGATCCTGCAATACAATTCTTTAATTCTTTTGCAGCTCTTTAGATTTAAAACTTTTTATATGGTGTGTATATGTAAAATGTTTGTACTAAAAACACATGCTAAAAATAATAATAATTTATGTTAGTGCTTTTTAATATTTTTTATTCCACCTAATGGTGTCTACCGTTTAAAGATTCCGTCAACACCCAACCATAGAATTCTTTCACTTTTTTTATGGATTTAAAATCTTCTTTTACATGAATAAGTTATTGTAAAACTTTATAGCTTGTAAAATATACGACCTTAAACTTCAAACCTTAAACTCTAAATCAATTACACAACTGTAATTATATATATAGCGTAGTTATGTTAACACATAAAAATGGTTACACACAATATTATGCAATGATATAAAGGATCTCATAACGTATATAACAATTACATAACGAATAAAATTAACTGCATAGTACAATTAAATTAAATAATTAATAGTATAGTACATTAACGTTTTTTCAAAACTGTTTTTGAATTAAAAGCAACTAAATTCTCAATTTTGTGACATAAATTTTGTAAAAAAAATAATAAATATATTAAAGTTATTAAGGATTTTATCCATTTTGTCCGTTAAAGCCGTTTAATTAGTTTAATTTGTGCAAATTGCACCTCTTAACACCTTAATTGAACGGATTAAGGAAAATGCTACCATTATTGACTTTTTGACATGTTTACAAACTTTTTAAGCGCTAAGTAACTTTTTTGTATTTCGTGAATATTTTAAAAATCAATAACATAAATTTGAGCATTCTATTCCCTAAGTATAAACTTAATGTATACAAATAAGAGTAAAGTTAAAATGTAAACGAAGACAAACATCAGAAGCGTGAAAATGATTTGTGATCGCACAAAAAACTTTTGAAAAATTAAAAAAAAATCATAACTTAATATATAAACAAAAAACTAAAAGAAAATTAAAAAATGAAAATGTTTCCCTTGTTATTCACGTTAAAAAAAAACCGACGAAAAGATACAATGCCAAGAAAAAAGACACAACGCTGAAAAATAACAAACAACAAAATGATAAACAAAAAAAGACACAATAGATCGCAATATATAACATAATGCCGAACAAAATATAACACAATATCAAGAAAAAAAAAAGACACAATGTTAAGAAAATAAGACACAATCAATGACGAAAATAAACAAAAAGACACAATGATTTTTTTCACTCAACATTGTGTCTTTTTTGAGTTGTTTCTTAGAACGAGGAAGACGTGGAAACATATTTTTGTTTTTATATTTTTTATTTTTTTATTCAAATTTGAGTTATAATATTTTCTATTAATTTTTCATTATTTTTTTAGTATTTTTTTTTCTATAAATCCTTCTCATATTTTTTATTTTTATCCCTTTTTATAGAACAACCTGACCTATAAATACTTATATACATATATACTTAAAACAATCATTTTTTAGAATGATTTAGATGTGTCGTTCTTGTAACGTGCGTAATTATAATTACACATTGCATAATTAGTTATAAATATATGTTACATACATGCTACATAATTATTTATATATATAAGCTGTTTATTTATTTGTTTGTATTTCTATGTATATTATTGAACAACGTAAAAGAATTCTTCTCACAAAAATACAAAATAAAAAAAATATATTATCTTTTCAATTTTGTATTATCCATTTATTTATTTTTATTTTATATTTTTCGCTTCTCTATATAACCTCATGTGCTTCATTGTCGCCCCTCATCAAATTCCTCATCTCTCTTCATTACAACTTACAATATCTTCACTTCCACAATTGTTACAAATCTTTGTCTATGGAACTTATACCTGGTCTTCCACATGATGTCGGACTAGAATGTTTAATCCGGGTCCCACACAACCACTTCTCCTCCGCAGCCTCCGTCTGCCGGAGTTGGAAGTCCGAAATCGAAAACCCGTCGTTCCGAAAACATCGAAAGTCCGCGGGACTCACCCGACGCATCGTCGTAATGGTGCAGTCCCAAGTTGATCATAACCGCAAGCACGGCTTGCGGAAATATTCCGCGGCTTCAGTTTACCAGCTTACAGCTTACGAGCCTGAAACCGGAAACTGGAGCCGCTTACCGCCCATACCCGGGTTACCCGACGGGTTGCCGCTTTTTTGTCAGATGGCCTCCGTCGGGTTTAACCTCGTGGTTATGGGCGGGTTAAACCCAGAGAATTGGGAGGCATGCAATTTTGTATTTGTGTATAACTTTCTGTCCGCCACGTGGCGGCGTGGTCCCGACATGCCAGGGTGTACAAGATCGTTTTTTGGGTGCGCGTCAGATAATGACAGGCGGGTGTTTATTGCGGGTGGACATGATAACGAGAAGAATGCGCTTCGATCTGCGATGATGTATGACATGGCGGAAGATAATTGGATGTCACTACCTGACATGGCGGATGAGAGGGATGAGTGTAAAGGTGCGTTCCACCGTGGCAAGTATTATGTGATTGGTGTGCAAGGGCAGTTTGGTAAAAGCGCAGAGGCGTTTAACCCGTCCACGTGGCGGTGGGATATAGTTAAAGATGACTTCTTGGGAGCTGATATGTGTCCAAGGACGTGTGTAGACGGTGGTAACGATTTGATGTACATGTATCAAGATGGCGCGGTTGTCTCACTTGATCATTCCTCTAGAACGAGGATACCAAGCGATATGGATAGCGTACCTTGTATTATCGAATCAGGAGGAAAGTTGTTGGCTGTGGGATCAGTCGGATTTGGTGGGATCCACGGGGTGTACGTGTTAGATGTGGAGAGCGCCACGTGGGTTAAGGCGGACGTGCCGGAGGAATATTCGGGTCATGTTCAGTCCGGTTGCTGTTTAGAAGTATGAATATGAATGTATTTGTATATAAACAATGAAATAGTTTTTTGTTGCAATATAACTTATGATTAGTTTTTTTAATTACAATATAATCACATAATCATGTTCTAAACACAGAATATAAATAAAAGACTTATAAATTATAATTGGTTTATAAATTACAAATATGACAACAAGTTTAGAAAAATCATGAAAAACAGCAACTAAATTTAACCAACTTTCATGGTGTTATAAAGAACCTGCCATAAGATCTTGTACATGTGTTTTTTCAAGTACATTTTCTTAACTCTTTCTCTGCCTTCGAGTCCCAAACGCTGGCGTTCTGAAGGGTATTTAAGTAAATACTGAAGGTGTTTGGAAAGAACGGGTGTTCCGGGGTGTCCAACGGGATGCACAAGACCACTCACATTGTGTTCAACAATCTCTTTCGTACCTCCGGCGTCTGTTCCAAGCACCTGACCAACAACACGCAAAGGGTATAATGGGAATCAAAATTTGTTGAATCGGATTTAATTTATATTTGACTAAAAATTTAAGAGTTTATCGTACCGGGATACCAAATGCCATTGCTTCAATTGTTACTCTTCCAAATGTTTCTCCAATCCCCTGTAGACATCTAGTCGGTCAAAAATTTCTTTTTCCAAACAATATATTCGTTTATTGCAAAGCAGATGCGTGTGTTAAATTCAAAATTACAAGTTTACCCTTGGAGTGAAATAAGTTATTAATAATAAACTGATTATTGGTCATAAGAAGCCAGCCAAAACATGTCATTTTGAGGGCAGGTCGAAACGGGCCGGACTGGTTCCCAAAACACTTTTATGCCCATTCTTAAAACTTTTGTATAAATAATTAGCGTGTTGTTATGATTAGTTATAAAAATATTTTATATAAACTATACACACATTTGTCAGTCTCTTTTTAAGTTTTTACTTTTTAGCTATATTTCTTAATTCAGATTTGTAAAATTTGATCATATTTCATTAATAAATTAATGATGCGATAAACACAAATAATAATATCCGAGCAAGCATAATTTGTACTAAGGAATAGTTAAAAAAATATATAATACCTGGGAATTTATGACATAAACATCTGCTGCAGAATAAAGTGAAGCAACACGCGTTGTAGCAGGAGTCCACATCACTGAATTATTCAAACCCGAATGATTTGAAACAAAACCAAGAAGTGATTTGACATAAATAACCTTATTACTCTTGGACCCGACTGAACCAATTAGAAGCTTCATGTCTTTCACCTTCTTTTTTGCACTCCCCCTCAACATTTTCTTTAAACTTTTACCACCATCAACCACGCCACCTGGCAACTTATTAGTCGCCACGTGTATCGCTTCAAGAAGCAATAAATGACCTTTTCCAGGGTTTATACTGCTTAAAGATATAACAAGCATGTCACTATCTTTTAATCCCATTTCTTCTCTGACTGATTTTCTTAATAAAAGCCTTTTTTCCATCATTTTTTCGGTTGTGAATGCAGGGGTATTTAGGGAACATGAAATTCCAGCTACAAAAGCTAGTTCATCATTCACAGAAAGAGGAACTATAGAGGGTGCTGATCTGAATTTAATATTTTCTTCTGCACACCAATCTAACCATTGTTTAGATTGTGACTCGGATAGGAATACTAACGTTTTTACACGATTCAGAACAAGCTTCGATCGATCAAAATATTCCCGCCTGTTTTCCATTATCCACCAAACGAGTTGTCGTGTTCCCGCCACAGAATGATCAAGATATTGTTCTGTAATCATTTAACAAATTTAACAAATCATCATCAAACTTATTTTCATTTTCAATAAAGTTGAAAACTTTATATATGAATGCAATTGCAACATGAAAACAAGATCTCACCAATCCATGATGCACAAACAGCTGAACCGGCTATAACAACATCAGCTTTCATGGCAGCTTTGAAACTGAGTTTATCTTTATCTTCAAGAACTTTAATCTTCTTTCTAGAAAGTTCTGGAAGCAATCCACCCCTTCGGCTAAGAGCAACTACCGAAACCGTGGCGCCACAACTCAAAAGCTCAGAAGCTAACTCCATCATCGAAAGTGGGGCTCCGGTCATCGAAAGCTCATGAAATATCAACACAAATTTTCTTGACCAAACAAGCCGAGCAAATTGACTTTTTCTATCACACGTTCCTGATCTCTTCATAGGACTCCATTCCAAAACGCGGTCTTCAATTGACACAAACGGGCCAACTAACATCCCGTAAGTTGAATTCGTTTGAGGGATTTCTTCTTCTTGAACTTCAACTTCATTACTTTTTTCAGTTTCCATAACCTTCTTCTTAGTGCCACGTTTTGACCTTCGTCTTGATCTTTTGCTCGTTTTTTTCACTGATAATATTCTATGTGGCACGCCACGAGTGTCATTACCTTTCATGACAATATCCATCTTCTTCACATCAGACTGATTGACACTGATCTTAACCTCATGTGTCAATGCATCATTACTCACACTCGACTCATCACTTTCATTACTTTCTATTGATTCTATTTCATCACTTCCTCCAAATATACCTTCCTTGTTATCACCATGGGCCCACCTTGACTGGATATAGAATCCAGCATACGCCCAAAGAGTGATCAAAAGCAGCCAAAGTACTATCCTGTTGCTTCTGAAGCAATTAGTATTGAAACCATTGATTCTGCCATCTCTTCTAGGGGTTCGACTCGAGTTTAATCTTCTAAATGAAGGAGAACCTCTAGGTGTTGTTGATTTACCAGATAATATGGATTTTAAAACTGGACGCGATGATTGTCTCCCTGTGTTTCTACTGTATTCATCCATATTAGGTATTCCCTTTCAATTGATTTTGAGCAACATAAGATCATAGCACATCATTCCTTAGATTATGCGAATGTATATCCGACGCCAATGATAATTTAATATTAGATATTAAGCACAATTCAAGAGCTTCTAGAAATCAATCTTACACAGATCCTAAAGTTGCATCCTGCACAATGGAATACACATTAATTTGCTAGCAGATTCGGATGTTTTGAAAATACAACTTATACACAATGTCCCAGAAGTTGCGTTGACTAGGGAGTTGAGCGTACTCACCCGAGGCGGGGAGTACTATGACATGGCAAATTATAAAGAAATTAATTTTCGGAAGATTATATATAATATGTCAAATATCACAACTTAACTAAACTTTATAACAAAACACCTGTATCAATAAAAATCAAAAGGACACGTGTTCAAATACAAGTGTTAACTCACTAGGTGCTAGTAAGGCGGTGGGGTACCGACTAGCGATTAATATTAATCAAATTGGAATTTTATATGTAATTTTCAAAAATATATATACCTACAAAATTTTTCAAATTTTCAAAAATAACTTGTCAAACTTATTAATCGGATTGGATTGGTAAGTATATTTTTCAAACGCTAAAAGATTTTGACCAACTTTGAATGATTTAGGCCATTCTGATTAGGTGCCATCGAATTGGTACCATAATGATTAGTGCTTAATAGTCAATTAATCAGTGACTAATCGCGATTTTTACAACATTGACAAATACAAAAATATTTCAAAAATTGATATTCATTCTTTAATAATATTATAGACATAGTAATCATTTAATTCTTGTCTTCCAAGGTATCTCCGTGAAAAACAGCGACAATCTGACTTAACTGAGCTGTCGGATGTTTGACTGATGCCGAGTAATGTTGGCTGAGCCGAAGAAAATCGCCTCAAGCACCCTATTGAGTACTAATACTCATAGACTCATTTTTACAACACTACTTGTAAGTTGTAAATCAATAACTGCAGCATCTCATCTCATCATATCAGATTTCAAATAGTTTCAAAACAATAGTGAAATGAACTTATGAGCACAATACATCATGTTTCTGATTCTTTAGCTAGCAAATTGAAATTAACTGATAATCAACTAGCATTTGAGTATCAAAAACCAATCAACATTATATTCTAACTTCTAATGAACTTCATATTCAACAAACTAAACAGAAATTTGATATTGGTGATTGACTGATTGAGCACAACTCAAGAGCTTCTAGAAATCACTCTTACTCAATCCTAAAGCTGCATCCTACACAATTGAATACACATTAACTTAACCTACATAAATCAATAACTGCAGCATCTCATTATCAAATTTGAGAAATGAACACAATACATCATGTTTCGCATTTGTTATGAAGCAAATTGAAATTAACTTACAACTAACTCACATTCGAATAACGAAAACAAATCAGCATCAGATTATAACTTCTAACAAACTTAATATTCAATTAATTAAATAAAATTCAATATAACACAGATCCTAAAGTTGCATCCTATGCAATTGAATACAGATTAATTACCCTGCAGATACAGATGTTTTGAAAATACAACTTATAAATCAATAACTGTAGCATCTCATATCAAACTTAAGATAAATTTCAAAATAATAGTGAAAATAATACATCATGTTTCACATTTGTTAGCAAGCAAATTGAAACTAAGTGATAATTTAACTCACATTCTGATTATAAAAAACAAATTGACATCATATTATAACTTCCAACAACCTTCATATTTAATAAACGTAAAAAGGCATATGATATTAATGATTAAGCACAACTCAAGAGCTTCTGGAAATCAATATAACACAGATCCTAAAGCTGCATCCTACACAACCGAATGCACAATAACTGCAGCAGCTCATCTAGTCATCTCAAATTTGAAATGATTTCAAAATGAAACGAAGGAACACAATGCATCATGTTTCGCATTCGTTAGCAAGCAAATTGATGAAACTAACTTATAACTAACTCGCATTCACACTACATCATGTTTCGGATTCGTTAGCAAGCAAATTGATGAAACAAACTTATAACTAACTCGCATTCGAATACCGAAAACTCATGAGCTTCTAGAAATTAATCTAACACAATAACTGCAGCATCTCATCTAGTCATCTCAAATTTAAAATAAGTTCAAAATGAAACAAAGTAACAAACACAATGCATCATGTTTAGCATTTGTTAGCAAGCAAACTGAAATTAACTTACAACTAACTCGCCTTCGAATACCGAAATCAAATCCACATCATATTCTAACTTCTAACAAACTTCATATCCAATAAAAGTAAACAGAAATATGATATAAACGACTAAGCACAATTCAATAGCCTCTAGAAATCACTTTAATACAGATCCAAAAGTTGCATCCTACACAACCGAATGCACAATAACTGCAGCATCTCATCTAGTCATCTCAAATTTCAAATAGTTTCAAAATAACAGTGAAACGAAGTAACGAACGCAATACATCATGTTTAGCATTCGTTAGCAAGCACATTGAAACTAACTTATAACTAGCTCGCCTTCAAATACCGAAAACAGATCCACATCATATTCTAACTTCTAACAAACTTCATATTCTATAAGAGTATACAGAAAATTGATATTAGTGAGTTAAGCAAATTTCAAATAGTTTCAAAATAACAGTGAATCGAGCACTATACATCATGTTTCACATTCGTTAGCAAGCAAACTGAAATGAACTTATAACTAACTCGCATTCGAATACCGAAAACAATTCCACGTCATATTCAGTTCTAACAAACTTCTAATCATGCTTCGGATTCGTTAGCAAGCAAACTTAAACTTAATTAATTAACTGATAGCTAACTCGCATTCAAATATAAATGATTGTTCCGAAGATTATATATATATATATATATATATCATGTTCATTGGATTACATCGAAACAGAAGGCAAGCGAGCAACAAGCTGTGCCGCTACCCCTTTTTGAATCGCAAAATCCAATCTTTTAAAAACTATATTTGCTGATCTTGGAGTCATAACATTACTATGCATGACCCGCTGAACACGGGTAAGTAGCTCCACAGCTTCAGGCACGAGGAAACCAAAAGTGTCAAAAGCAAAAGGAATAAATACATGTTGGTTGGTTGTCAAGACAAGCCTTTTCATATAAATTAAACTTCTAATCATAACTTAATATTGAATAAAGTAAAGAGAACCATACTTAATAATAATTTACGTATAAGTACGGACGGATCGATGAATTAGATCCTTACAACAGCTAACTACTTCCAGATCAATTTTAATCTTCCTGCAGCGGATCGATGGATGAACAATGTCACTTCAATCGCCTGCCTGCTAAATTTAGAAGCAGTGTACGGTGAAAACAGCTCGCAATTTCACAGTAATAAGTGTGTGTGTGTGTGTGTGTCGGTGTGTCTGTTAAGGCGTGTGAGAGTGAGTGAGACTGAGCAGACAGATCAGAGAAGAAGTCGCACGTGCGTGGCACGCGTGTTGACGGAAAAAGAAGATGATGATGGTGATGAAGGAAATAAATTGTATTCAAACGCCCTTACAGTTTTTCAAATTACCAAGTATAATCCTTGTTCTTTTGGTGAACACGGTTAGTTTCGGTTCGGTTAACGGTTTAAACTATAACATCACATAACATTACACTAACACTTTGGTTATTAGACCATCCATTACAATGACCAATCATCATATCACTTCACAACCGGTTGTGGTGGTCATGTGGCATAAAACGACAGAAACTTTGTCAATTAAATAAATTGATATTCAATTGTGGCTCACCACCGGTTTATTCTAGCAATCCAAGTTTGTAAGAGCATTCTTAGCCTGTTCCTTAAAAATATGTGAGAAGGATTGTAAATCATATGGTATGATTATAAGTGATTGTGAGTAGAATAGAGAATGTTATATGAGAAAGCATATGGTATGTGAGGAGGATTGTAAGTCATATGGTATGATTATGAGTAATTGTGAGTAGAATAGAGAGAAAATGTTATATGAGAAAGCTAAATTCGGGGTTTCAATATTCATACCTTAATTTATTAATGGGGCATTTACATATATCTCCTTGTTAAGTTCACTTATTATATATTTACTCAACCTTAAAAATCAATTACATATTTTCCCTTTAACCTTATTATATTACAAATATATCTATTTTGATTTATTTTATTAAAAATCATTTATAGAATGACGATATTACCCTTTTCTTCACTAAAAATTATTAGTAATTATTTTTCTTGTGTCTTCCTTTTCCTTCCGGTTCTTTATTTCCTTTCAGCTTTTTAGTTCCTATTCCGGTTGATTATATCTTCCCGCGAGGATGGAGATGTTTCCTTTTGCGGTTGATTATATCTTCCCGGCGAGGATGAAGATGTGCAACAATGACATGGTGGTGTAGAGTTATGATACAGCGGTGGTGATGGCCGTTCATGAAGGCAGTGGTGGCTGCAATGGTGGTTGCTGAGCGACAGCGGCAGCGGCGCCTAGGGTTCTGCCGTTGTACAGTGATGAATGTGGACCGGATTTAACTCGTAGCCCGAAGCGATTTTCTGTAGAAATACTGCTTTCCGGCGAAGGGTCACGGCGGCGGCGGTAGAAGACTTTCCGACAATAAACCGGCAGATGTGGCAAGGTTCTCAGTTAGTCAGCAGGTCGATAATGCTGGCGAAGAATCCAGGATTGGGAGGGGAGATGCAATGGTGGTAACCGAAGAGGTGCAATGGTGACCGGAGATGTAATGAAGATGAAGAGAGGTTATGGCTGAGGTCTTTGAGGATGAAGATAATAAGTATTTTATTGTAAGTTAATAGGGGCATTTTTGTCTTAATATATAATTTTATAAAAGTAGGGGATATATGTAATTTAAGTTTTGAGTTGGGTATATATGTTATTAGGGTACTTGATAAGGGGAGAATTGTAATTCTCCCTTTGTTAATATTTTCTAAAAGTGGTTGTGAATGGAGAAAAGAGAAAAGATAATGATACAATTATAAAAAGTATTATTTAATTAGACATGAGAGAAAAAACAATAATTTTAGTGTAATTATATGGCATATATGGATATATAGTAGAGAATGGGTTGGGAATGCTCTAACCGGTTGACATATATCTGAATATATATCCTCTCTTTTGTATTATTTAAATTAATATATAATAAATTATTGATTTATGTTAGATTGTGACTGCGAATGAAATATTGGACTGTGTTGAGTTGTGTGGGTGGAAAAGAGAGAAATTAGTTTTTTAATAAATGGTTGAGTTAGATTTGGTTGTAATAGTGGATAGTGTTAGGAAATTATATGGTTTTGCTATCAAGAGACCTCACGGGACTATGGAGGTTATGCAAGATGATTAGGTTGATAAATATAATCCTGATTCATTAAAGATAAACCGAAGGATGGAGAGCTCGATCTCAAAGAAAGAATAAGAAGGAGATCAGATCAAATCTATCTTTAATTTTAAAGTTTATTTAATAATTATGTTTACCTTTGTTTTTAAATTTGGTTTCCTAGTTATAGTTGGTTATGTTTTGTTTAATCTATATATAAGGTTTATAAACTTTTAGTTTATGAATTCAAGTTACAAATTTTGAAGTTCAATAAGATCAGTTCCTTCCTATTCGAAAGCAATTATATCATTACATATATAATACTCTTTTATAAGCAAATCCCACTTCAAGTTCTCGTCCACCAAACCCACGGGCAACGCAAAGGTTTATGTTTGTTCTTCGCACTCAAGAACACGGCGCATAATTTAAAGGTTCAAGATCCAATTTGTTTCTCCAACTTAAGCTGCTTTGTGTTTGCGGTATAGTGTGGTGGGTTTTCAGGTTGTTTTATGGGAAATGATTTTGTTTTTACCCACTCATCTTGTTTTGTTTTTTATGGTATTTCTTTCATGTGTTTCAAGAGTGTCGTTATGTAGGGTTAGTCAGCTTTGCATTTGTTTATAGTCAAATTCTCTTAGGTTCGTGATTCGGGGTCGTCTAATTTGTTTTGAGTGTCATCTATTTCCTCCACGGTTTTCTGACTAGTTTCTTGCTAGTCGAGTTTCGTTTTAATAAAAAGTTAACTACAAGAAAAGTACAACCCCGACAATCTATTATGTAAAACCATTAATAGTTTGTTTTCGTATTAAAGATGTTTAAATCAAAAAAGAATTTGGGGGCCATCACCACTTTGGTGGGGTGGTAAAGGCTTTGGCCTTTTGGTGAGAGGTCCAGGGTTCGATTCCTGGCATTGGCGGTATAATGTAAATAGTAGGAGGAAAAGCTTGTATGTTCAAAAAAAAAAAAAAAAAAAAAAAAAAAAAAAAAAAAATTGGGGACCAAAACTGAAAGTTAAGAGACATGTATGATGCCAGCATAACAATCTCGAAAGTGGTACCTTTTTCTAACAGTATCTTTGTTGTAAATTTAATAATTTATAATATGAACTAGCTTTTGAACCTGTATATTATACGGGTTTTGTCAAATGATAAAAATAAATAAGATATGTTATTTCAGTTGTGATTTTCAAAATACTTGTGAATTAATTTAATGTAGACTTAATGGGAAAAACAAACTGGGTTACTGAAAAGTACTAAAATAGCATGATTTTTGAAACACCAGGTGTTGATTTGCAAGAAATTTAAAAAAAGATACTAAAGTTGTATAGTTGGTCAAACTTTGGATATGAAAATGACAACTTGATTCAATAATGAATATAATCCATACTATGTTATAACCCATTTGATAAAATGGTTTTGACCCATGACCCATTAATAGTTAGAATGAATGAGATGGAAGATTAGGAATTAGGTGAAATGTGAGCTTGACACCTAAGCTTCAACATTTTCTTTTATTAGTATTGTAAGATAAGATAAGATATGGTAAACTAAATCAAATATGTTATTAATGCATCGATTATTTTATTTGTCACTACTTTTATCATTACTATTTTATTTGTGATGTATTTTTAGCACGATGCCCTGCTACATACATGTCCAGGGGCACGGACTATGCGGAACACCGTGACGGAAGGGACGCGAAAGGAGCATGGGATCGTGGAGTGCTTCATGGGCGTGGGGTGGTGGTAGGTGAACGTTGGATGAGGTGGGAACGATTAAGAAGAAGACAGTTTTTACAATAATATTTGATTATTTATGATTCGTATTTCACATCTCCACAAACATATATTGCTGGATATGAAATGTGAAAGCCTCTGCTGCACGCACCTATGTGGTGTCTACTCTTTTTGTTTTTCCTCAAATTTTACACAACGATGGATGACATAATAAGTAGAGAACTGTGAAAATATATAAGTGAAAATATATAAGCAAGTGTATTTTGCTTTAACTGCGTTACATAAACTACCTACCTCACTTTCTTTAACTCTTTTATAAAATCAACAAAACACTTTGTATACGCTGCTTTTTATTTAAATGACTTTATATTAACTATGTACCTTTATGTATAAAAAATAACAAAGACAAAGGCGAGTATAAAAACGTTCTTTATGGGTTAAGAATAAGACAAATATACCATCCGTAGCTTGTGAGCAAATTGGTATAGTTTTTCTTTTTCGAACTTTTGATTGTATTTACAATCACATTTGTATTCTCTATCTCTAGCCCCGGCAAGGTGCCTTGGGGGTGGCAGAGTGGTTGACGGCCACAGGCCGACACCCGTTAGGTCCGAATTTTTTTTTTAGAAACAAGTTATGTGTATTTTATTAAAAACAATATGTATATTTAATGTTTTAAAATAATTAAATAACCACTAGCTTGGTCTGGTGGCAAATGAGTATTACTCACAACCAAGAGGTTGTGGGTCTAGCCTCACATAAGACATGCTTAATTCTTTTTTATACAAAAGTTTTTACACAACCCAAATTATAACTAAGTAAGTCTATATAAAAATTAAGCTGTTTAAACATAACAAAATACTCATTTTACTTAAAGTCAAAAAAATTTTTTGCATTCGGCCTAAAAGTTTTTTTATTTTCTCGGAACCGGCCATGAGCCCTGGCTAAAGGTATTTTCTCAATTTATGAATAAAAGTCTTTTGATATGTTAAAAAAACATTTATTATTCTATAATATATATAAATGAAAACCTTAAAATCCTACGTGTTGTGATGTGGTCGCCCCCCTTTTATGGAAGCCACCAGATTGCTTGATTTTTAAATAAAGGCCTTTCATTGATTTAACCCAAATTCATGGGTATGGGCCTTACCAAAACCAGATATCTCTTAAACGGGTTATAACATCTCATTAAATTAAAAATTAATCTTACCAATTATTTGATATGAAAATCCTATAAAATAGGGATATACTAAAATTTAATATCCAATTTAAAAAGAAAAAGATATTATTTACAATTAATAAACAATTTTATAGTAAAAAACATAAGCGGGTCATGGGTCACCAAATCCAGATAGCTTTTAAACGGGTTATAACATATCATTTATTTATGAAACTCTTTCATCATCAAACCCTAAGTATATTATTAACTTGTTGATTATATCGTAAGAACATGGGCAACGTTAAGAACCACTAACATGTAGACTTAATCATAAACATTAGATAAACGAATTATTAACCATACTTACTTGTAGGAATGGTTATCTTTGAAGATGATGAAACCATCATACTAGTCTTTCTTACTTCCTTTAGATGCCTTAGTTTTGATGGAGATAGTGTGCATATTTGAGATGGTCATGGTGTTAGATTGTTTATCTATTTATATGCAAGCAAGGCATCAAAGAGCAAGTGTCCTTTCATCTTATGTAGTTACATCCATCAAATAACTACTAACAATTATTTAATTTATGAAGACTTTTCATTGTCATTTGGCAAGGTTCAAAGAATGATCTAGAAGACCATATTTACTAGACATTATTTCCAACATTTTCCCACTTGGTCAAGTGATCATTTGTGATGAGTCTTAATTTTGGCCAAGTTAAAACACTCATCAAATCTCATATTGAAACTAAAGTAGATAGTTACAGTCATTCGAATTTCTATTAATTCGAGACCCCCGACAGTCATACTAAAGCCTCAATATAAAACAATTAAACGTAAGACCCAAATGACTATGATGAACCCTTATTGTACAATATTTAATTTGTACAATTTTGTCTATATATCATTAAGTGCGCACATACTTTATTATAGACAAAATAAACATTCGAGGAAATTACAGTAGTAAATAATGCACACTTGATATGCTATTACAAAAGATCTTTACTAAAACCCATCCTTATCACTAGTTCTTGGAAAGTTTTAGGTGGTAGACCTTTAGTTATCGGATCCGCAAGCATGTCATCTGTGCTAATGTGATTGATACAAAGTTTATTTTCCTCTACTCGTTCACGTACGAACAAATACTTTATATCAAGATATAATTCAGTGCTACTCAATCTGTTACTGATCGAGAAACTAATGGAACTGAGTTATTAAAGTAAATCTTCAATGATTTTATGGAGCTAAAAATTTTGATTCCGCTTATAAGATTTATTAACAACGCCCCATGGCATGTTGCATTGTACACTACATCGTATTCAACCATGTTTACGAAGGTTTGTTGTTAATTATTGCGTATGACTCCTCCATAAAAACTAGTCTGCCCTCTTACATAAAATGTACCTATGCTAAAAGTTGATTTCTTATTAATTTGCATTTAGCAAAGTCATAATCATAATACTTTCTTAGCTGCCTTCCAATTATATAAACATAAGGTATCAATCTCATTTGTTCTTCTCAACCTCTTATTAAGATATTAAAAAGATTCAAAACATTTCCTATAACTGGAGCATTAATGGAGAGCAATATTGCATGTTATATCGTGAAGGAAAACTAAGATAGACCATTGGGATGATCCAACGTATTTAGATGCTTATTATGTAAATGGCTTCTTCGAGATCCTCATGTCAACATTATGCGAAATTAATCGCTTAGACTCATGCAATAATTTTAAATTATCACTTGTCAGTTGGATATCTTCCATATAAAGGACAAGTGTATATATAAAAGTTGTTCCCACTTATTTCGAGGTAGGTGCATTAATCCACTTAGTTTTTGTAAAGCCTTGTTTCTTCATGGTTTCAGCGAACTTTAAGTACCACTGTTGTGATGCTTGTTTTAACCCAATATATTGTTTTCTTTAACTTCCCACTAAGTGGTATTGGCCTTTAGGTTTAAAGTCTTCAGGTTGACCAATAAACATATCCTCATGTAAGTCACTATTAAGGAAATCATTTTTGACATTCATATGATGTATCTCTAAGTCATAATGAGTTACTAATGCCATAACGATCCTCAAGAAAACCTTTCGTCATACAAGTGAGAAGGTTCCTTGATAATAGTTCTCTCTTTTATGAATATAGCCATAGCAATCATTTCCCAAACATTATCTTGATTTATGAAGTAAATCTCATATGTCATAGCTTAATTTCATTTAGAAGATTGGTCACCACTAATGGCTTCATTATAAGAGATTTGATCATCTTTCCCAAATTCAAATCAGCATCATTAATGTAGATTGCGTAATCATCAATGTTAGTTGGCCTTTTAGACCTTGATGACTTCCTAAGCTAACTTTTGGGTCATAAAAGCTCATTAACAAGTTCATGGATTTGATTTTATATCACTCTTATGAATTTGATGTGCCTTCACTTTTAGGAGCATTAATTTATGAAGAATGAAGAGGTATTACCGTGACATATACAAGAGGTGTAATAGGAGGTAAATTTGAAGAGTCCACCCCCTCCTCTTGCACTTCTTGGAAATCAAGTACTTCACTTTCACTATTCCCACTGATCATAGACTTCTATAGAAACTCAGAATGACGAATTTCTACTATGCGGGTAGCATGAGGAGGACTATATAATCTAAATCCCTTTAATTAATGGGATAAGTCACTCATTATAATTATATGCCCCCGCACACCACTGACTTCACATATGTTGAAGTGAGTGTATAGTTTCCATGATGCCACTTGAAATTGATTTCTTGATAACCATTATAGGCATTCAGTTTGACCTCTCACATTTTTTTTATGCTTAAGTTTCTGATCTGCAGTACTTTCATCATTCAAAAGCATTGAGAGCGTCACATCTCAGGGCATAATCAAGATCCAATATTTCAAGAGTTGATTTAATCAAGTCCCTCCATGTGGCAAAATTCGCTATGTTAGATGTTCAATTCCAAGACTATGGCTTAAAGTGGATAATAGATTGGCATATATAGAAGATTTGAATTAAGCTCAATTAGGGGTAATCAATCAAGGTAGGCATAAGTAAATACATTGAAGATAAAACCTATTATAACACCAAAATAATAGGCTAAAGTAAAGTTCTATTTGAAAATTGGCTTTGCGTTGGCTATGACCAACATTCAAATATTATGAACAATTTAAAATAACGTTCTACTTGAACGTTGTCTTGCTTTGGCTATGACCAACGTTCAAGTATTATGAACACAATTAAGTAATGTTCTATTTAAATTTTGGCTTCGCGTTGGCTATGACCAAAATTTAAATATTATGAACAAGTTAAAGTAAGGTTCTACTTGAACGTCGGTTTTGCGTTAGCTATGACCAACATTCAAGTATTATGAACAAATAAAAGTAAGTTTCTATTCGAGCGTTGGCTATGACCAACATTCAATTGTTATAAGCATATTAAAGTGAGGTTCTATTTGAATTTTGGCTTCGCGTTGGCTATGACCAAAATCCAAATATTATGAACTGAACATAATTAATTGAGTGTCTCAATGTTTTACATAAACTTTGGTTTCCCTTTGGCTTTGACCAAAACTCATGGATTATGAACATATATGTAAATAGTAAAGCAAAGCACATAAATACAACATAATCCTTTGGGCAAGAAATGAAATATTTATGTAAATTATGCTAACAATTCATCATATGTATCATCAAAACAAGTAGCTATAAGGTTTATATTGTTTTGACAACATATATAACAACAAAAAATAGCATTATTTAAACTTACATGTCAATCAATAGATATCGCAATCTATCCCGTTGGTTCAATCATTTAATCCTTTGATAAAGTTGTGATTGAAATAAATGATTTTATATTGCATATCAAAGCTTTAATTTATGCAAAAATTTCAGCTCATACGAAACTTATGCAAACGTTATACATTTACACATAAGTCAAAACTTTAGTGCGAAATAAAACCATTCAGAGTTCAGCCATTCGCAAGTTACGGCCATACGAAAGTTTTAGGCCATTTGCAAATTTAGGGCATTCGAAAATAATTGGCATATACAAGTTAAGTTATTCGAAAGTTATGGCATATGAAAGTTAGACCATACCAAAGCTTTAGTTATTCACAGGTTTGGCCGTATGGTTGTTCGCCTATTCGAACGTTGAGCCATACGAAAACTTTGGCTATTCGTAAGTTAGGGTAGTAAAAAATGAAAGCCACAAGTTTCGAACATTTATGCAAAAAGTGAAACCATTCGAATGTTTATGCGAAAGTTGAGTAAAATAACGTATGCAAAAGTTTAATAAAATAAGCCATGTAAAATAAAATAAGGCATAACAAATTCTAAGATGTATGCGAGAGATGATGCATATGAAAATTTGCTTCATGTGAAAGATTATGCGAAAGTTACCATTTGGATTTTCCGAATTAAATTCTAAGTATTTTCGTCAAGCATGCATACTAATAAATAAATATCCAAACTGATATGAAGCATACATATAAGTTAATTAATAAACTCCGCTTCTGTAATGACCTCACAAAAAGAAATAATTGAGTTCACGCAAAATTAACTTTGATGCAACTTTTTGTTACAAATCACATGTAACGTAGCCATACGAAAGTTAGAAACAAAATTCACATGAAATTAAAGTTGAGCCACATGTTAATGTGAGTTCATATAAAAGCACGGTTATGCATACAAAAACAATTATGCCCAAAAGTTGTGGGCCACACTAAAACATAAACTAATTCTAAGTGGGACCTTTAAGGCCAAATAAATGATACATATGACTCTCTAATCAATGTGGACTTTGAATTAAAACTTGATCTATTCAAAATTTATTTGGAATTAAATTTCATGTGAAAAAGGCCATAATGCATACAATAATAGAAGATTAATAATTCTTGAATAACTTTAATCCTATAAGAAACGCTTTAAGAAACAAATAAGGATGCTAAAATTTTAAAATATGCAGAAGCAATATTAAGCACAGGCCACATGCAAAATAAAAGTGATTATAAGCAGAAATTTAAATCCATGTCATAAACTCATAATCAACTAATTTATGTATGAGTAAGTTAATAAGTTAAGATGGAAATATGTTTTGAACTGTAAAAATAACTTAGCCCATACGAAACAATATATTTACTCCATATAAATTATAAAGTTTTATACAAAATTAAAGCACAATTTCATAATACGTGGAAACTAATCATGCGTCAATTTGTGAATTACATGCGGTCACAAAAGGAAAATTATGAGTCAAATTTGATGCAGGTAAAAAGACATTCTCATATTAGGCCACATACAATTTCATTCTCATATTTAATCAATACGGATTACGGACCAAAATATGCCTAGTAAATTTGATGCAGGTAAAAAGACATTCTCATATTATGATGCATGAATAAAACAATAAATCCCAATAGAATAATTGAAGTCATCATTAATTATACAAAACATTCCTTTAATTTAATAATTACTCATGACGTTAATTACAAAATTAGAACAAGAAAGGAAAAAAAATATTTATCATCCGAATGAAACTTTAAGAAAATACTTCAGGTATAATTTAAGTCATAATAAAACTATTAACATATGGTTATCCAAAAGAAATCATGATTCACTCTAAATCAGAATGATACGAAACATGCATATATGTTAATTTGGATGTAAATCTCACTTCTCTTCTTTGCAAATATGGGCCATACAGAAAGAAAACAAACAAATAAAATAATTTTGATGCATTTTCTCATGAGTAATGTTCACTAAATCCCATTTATAAAAGATAAGGGTTGTGCATGGATAGGAATCTGTTAATCCAAGAGTAATTTAATTTTCATATAATTTCATATGGAATTTAAGAATCAATTACAGTGAAATAAAACTCAAGAATCAATATAAGTTTCATATAATTCAATCTTCATCCAAGTATTAAAACCGTGACAACATATAATATTATAGGGAATCAAAGATTTTGGTTTTATGAATCTCTAAACAACAGTAAGTTTTAACGTAAAATTGATATATACTTGTAATTCCATAAAACCAATTAATCAATTTAATTTCCAGAAAATCAAGTCATCGATTTTAATTTTTTTTAGAAAACAAATTATCGATTATTTAATGATTGAACCGATATAATCAACATACTCTCTGATACCACATGTTGATTATATCGTAAGAACATGGGCAACGTTAAGAACCACTAACATGTAGACTTAATCATAAACGTTAGATAAACGAATTATTAACCATACTTGTAGGAATGGTTATCTTTGAAGATGATGAAGCCATCATACTAATCTTTCTTACTTCCCTTTAGATGCTTTAGTTTTGATGGAGATAGTGTGCATATTTGAGATGGTCATGGTGTTTGATTGTTTCTCTATTTATATGCAAGTAAGGCATCAAAGAGCAAGTGTCCTTTCATCTTATGTAGTTACATTCATCAAATAACTACTAATAATTATTTAATTTATGGAGACTTTTCATTGTCATTTGGAAAGTTTAAAGAATGATCTAGAAGACTATATTTACTAGACATTATTTCCAACATAAATTTTTACAATAAAGAAAATTAAAATCCAAAAAATCTAATCTAACTATACTATTAAAGCAAGATAATCTTTCCACATGTCACCATTATAGAGTGTCCACATTGGATTCCACATAAGCAATTCCCTTAAATACATTTTCCATCTAATTAGCATTTAATTAACATTCATTAAATGTATAACAATTCATTAAATGCATAAAATCATCTATTCATTATTTTTCATTTAATTACCATTATAAAATTATATTCATTAATTTTATTTTACAATCATTTAAATCAATAACAAAAGTTCGACTATATAAATCAATACAATGGCTAAAATTTTGAAAATTAATAAATGGTGAAAATCATGTACGTATCTTTTAACTTTTTTTATATACATGTATTTCAATTTTAATACTTTAAGTAATAATTTGATTTTTAATGAATATAAAATAAAAGTCATAAATAAAAAGTATTATATAAAATAACTAATTTACGTATTACATATAATAATTTTTATTTTTATTATAATTTCTACTCGTGTGGAACACAAGATCTAACCTAGTAAATATTAAAAAACAAAAAATGTAAAACAACCATTCTTTTAAACCATCAGATTGCTTTATTTTTAAATGAAGGCTTCTCACGCATTTGACCCGAATTCACGGGTAAAGGTCTCACCAAACTCAGATAGCTCTTAAACGGGTTATAACATCTCATTATATTAAAAATTAATCTCATCAAATATTTGATATAAAAATCCTATAAAATAGGGATATACTAAAAATTAATATCATATTTTATTTAGAAAAAGATATTATTTATAATTAAGAAACAATTTTATAATAAAGAAAATAAACAGGTAATAGGTATCACCAAACCCAGATAGCTTTTAAACCGGATTATAACATATCATTTATTTGTGAAACCATTTTATCATCAAACTTCAAGTATATTAATTATTAACTTTCTTAAAATAAATAAAATTAAAATCCATATATATATATATATATATATATATATATATATATATATATATATATATATTAAAAACGAATAACGTAAACAACCCCCGTAATACGGGGAATAAAATCTAGTTACATAATATAGTTACATAATATAGACATATAGTTACGAGAATACAATTTTATGGGTATGAGCTACTTCCAAGTTCCAAATGTTATATGCGATCTCATAACAATTCCATTTTACATTTCTCTTATTACAAAAATCAAGAAAACATTAATGGCTGATGCTAGCCAACAAGTCAACAATCCAACCTCTTAATTTAATTATGTCTATAATTATAAAATTTCCATTGAATATCTTTATATATTTGTCCTTACATTTAATGTGGTAAATTGGTAATAAATACTTAATTACTTCTGATTATATTAAATACAATAAAACCAAGTTATTAGAATAATACTCTTTTTTTTTCATATTATTTTCTTTGAAAGATCAATAAAATATTTATTAATAATAAAAGGAATAATACAACAGCTAACATTAAGTATTTTATAAATTCTTCCTACTTTTTCAAGAATTTATTTTTAAAACAAATATTTCGAATGCATTACAACAACTACCATAAATTTTTTTAATGTCTGTAGATGAGGATTTTTCCGTTGATATCTCCCATTGATTTTCGGTAATATTAATTAATGTTCAGAAGTTGCTGATTTTGCCAATAATTTGCCAGTAAATTGACCTACTGTGATCCGCCGTTAATCCACCGACGAAATTTTTACCGCGTCAAATTTTCCCAAAAAATCTAGCTGTCAATGAAAATAATTTGATTGCATATATTTACCTCTATCGATAACATCATATTCTGTACTCAAATCAATTTAATGTGTGATATGCTACATTTGACTCTTTTATTAAATAAGTGGGACCCAACCCAAATAACATAATTATTCTCTTGATCAAGAAATTATACTTCATCTCTATATAATGCATAGAAAAGAGTTTGAACCACCAAAATGGACTCCAAGAAGATCATGATGATGGGCATGATCATGATGATGCTCATGGGGATGGTCAAAGGACAGGCTGGGCCTGGGGGTGGGGGTGGGCTTGGGCCTGGGGGTGGGGGTGGGGGTATGGCTCCAAATCCAATTCCTTTCACTACTTGCTATGCTAGGTGCATGTTTTTTTGTATGATTGAGCCACAAAATGCTTGCACATGTACCTCCACATGCCTCAAAAAATGTCTTGACACACCAGCACCACCTACAACAATGGCTATTGATAGGGATGAAAGTGCACAAAATCTTGGCTATTGCAAACTTGGTTGTGCTACTTCTTTGTGCTCCAACATTAGTCATCTACAAGATCCGGGTATGTATATATTCTTTCCTTGTGTTTGTAACTTAAGACGCACGATCTTTGAAAAGAATGAAATCAGGGTGAAGAGGTAGGTCCCAGCAGAGCCCAGTTGGACCCGCAAGACTCACCTTAAACAGGGACGTCTGCGCAGAGACCAACTGGATCCGCAGGACCAACCATGCTCAGAGAAGTGACGTCCTTACGCGCAGTATGCAAGCTGGTCCCGCAGGAAATGCCTCCCATGGTGAAGGACTCCGCCTGTTCCCGCAGCCTCGGATACAAGCCATGAGTGAAGGCCACCCGCGCAGCATGGCTACACGCACTAGGCACTTAACTCTCCCCAGTGTCACCTGAAGGAATGAGCAAAGGCGGGAGGGGGAAAACTCCCGCCTAAATGAGCCAGTCCGTATGATGGAGGATCTTTTGTGTGATACCTGACGAGGTACAGATAAAAGATCTGACCAAGAATGCGACAGCTCACTGACAGCAGCATGGCAGACAGCACGCCACAGCACTGTGACCAATAGCCGCCGCCTACCCACCAACTCCTGCCATACCACGTGCCTAGCCTGTTGTTGGCAGAAGAGGAAGAGTGCACGACACGCCTGCTCTGTGTCAGCCGCTACCTATCCACCACTCACAGGCAGGGCACGTGCATAGGTTACAGTTGGTAGCGTGTTGGGCCGGCTAAACCCCTTGGAAACCTACCTTCGGCTATAAATACCCCAAATGGTATGACCATCTCATCTTACCATATTATCATCATATATCCCTGATATCTGCTCTAGCAATCTCTTAATATACTTTTATATTTAAAGAGCAATCTAGTCTGATTCTCACGCCGGAGGGTGGTCACAAGGAGGAACCCCCCCCTTCTCAGTGACGAGCTCACGGTGTCTGTTTTGCAGGTTATCAGAAGAACCATCTTCCAAGGGTCTAACCCCTCGTGGGAAACAGCTCTCCAACCCCTAGGTTACCAGTAATCGGTCGGGGTTCGACTGGTGTTTCTTCATTGGCGCCATCCGTGGGACAAAGCTAGAACTTCATTTTTCTCCAGTTTTTTCAAACTTCTAGAAAGATGGTTAAAGAGACTCCGGTAACCACAACCCCAGCTACTGGAGGGAATACCGGCAACACAGTTTTTACAAACACTACCCCGGTTACCCAAGCCGGAGCAAGTGAAGTAAATTTTACGAACACTACCCCAGTTACCCAAGCTGGGGCAAGTGCAGTAAATAATCGCCCACTGGGATTCACCGATACCCAGTTTAAAAAACGAACAAGACTCCCCCGCCAAACTCTCGAGGAAGTTAAGGCATGGGCGGAGGCACGACAAAAGGAATTCCAAGCTGAGTTGGACGAACGCTTGCGTTCCGTCCAACAGGCCGACGAATTCGAAGAATACTTGGACAATGACTCGGAGGAATCCGACTCCGACGCGAACCCTCGCCATAGGGCAAAAGGGAAGCGTAAGGAAACGGATTCCCAACCGAGAAGGCATTTTGGACAAGCCTTCAAACCAAAAAGCACAGGTGGAAGTCCACGAGACTTCTCCAAAACGTACAGACCGAAAGTTGCAAATGCGGGAACGTCCAAATTTGCAAGGGACATTGCGGAAGCAATTGCCCCAAAAAGTGCCAAACAAATGCCCAACATAGGCACTTATGATGGTATGTCCGACCCAGACGACCATTTGAACAGGTTCATAGCAGGGGCAACCGTCAGCAACTGGACGGAACCCACGTGGTGTTACATGTTTCAAATGACGCTGGTGGGGGCTGCTAGGGTTTGGTTTGATCGTTTACCGGTTAACCACATTTACGACTGGGCAGACTTCCAGCAGAAGTTTAGCCAACACTTCAGCCAGCAGCGAAAGTATACCGAGGAGCAATGGACAATCCTCAAATGCATACGGGAAGAAGATGAATCTCTACCAAACTTCATCACTCGCTTCAACTCAAAGAAGTTAAGTTTGGGCAATATCAGCGAGGATCTTGTTCGCGCAGCCTTCATCCAGGGCGCGCAGGACCCAGAGCTTATCCGCACCCTAACGGGTAAAGATGGAATGCCATCCACATGGGATGGCATCATGACAGCAGCTAAACGCTATGCGGAAACGGAGAAGCAACTGGGTAGAGACCTTCCGCAGAGCACAAACCTGTACACCCAGAGGACGAGAGAGGACAACATCCTCACCGCCCGATTGAACAAAAAACGGAAGCAAGGCATTTGGCAGTCAAGGGTAAACTTTGACACCTCATCCGGCTTACAGCATCGATTGGGTGAAAGGGATAATGTAAAGCCGCACCGGAACTCCAGATGGACGCCACTTACCAAAAGCGTCACTGACATATTTGCTACTGAAGAGCTCCCATGGCCAAAGCCTCCAGTAATCCGACATCGTCACGATGCTGATCGGAGCAAGTACTGTGACTATCACAGAACAAAAGGCCACAACACTGAAGAATGCATAGACGTAAAAGACATGGTCGAAACATTCGTCAGAGATGGGACGCTCGCACACCTCGTGGCGAAATAAAAGCTAAGCAGGCAGGTGCGTGTGGAACCATGGCTGGGGTAAACATGAATAAAAAATCAGCTTCAATATGGAGACTACATGCTGCATAAAGAACGAGATCCCGAAACAGGTGCGTGTCGGCTCGATGGCACTCCTGTCCCAACATGGAAGGGAGTTCAATTACACAGTTTGCATGTAATCAATTCCAATTTGTACAGAAAAGGCCAAGAGCCACTTCTAATGGAAATGATTCTCTTTCAAACGTCGAAGCTGATGATTTACATTTATACTTTTGTACACACTAATATGCCGGTTTTCACCGCATAATTACAAAAAACGTCATTGCATGGGAAGGCGGTCCTACCCGCACGAACCCAAAAAGCATGATAAACCTTCACGCAGGTCAGTTGAAGGAGAAAAAAGTTACCATATGAAAGTGCTGGCCTATCCGCATGAATCATTCGAGGGAACTGCACCAACCTGTCAACAACCGCGCGTGGGACAGTTCAAAATTCTTTAGAGGAAAAGGTAAACCTATACGCAGGTCAGATATGGGTAAAGTTATGCCATCCTACTAAGTGCAAGTGACGGGTCTACCCGCACAATCACGAAAGAGGAAGCAAAACTTCACACCTATTATCAGCCACGTTCAAAGGTTAACTTGTCCTCAACAGGCAAACCTTCACGCAGGTCAGTTGAAGGAGTTCAATTATTCCATTAAATGAAAGTGCCGGTCTATCCGCACGAATCATGAAAGGAAGATGAACACTAACCTATCAACAACCGCGCGTCGAACGGTTAAAACTATCCAACACTGGTGACGGCATTCACATTACGTGAAGTCGTTGCATGGGAAGGCGGTCTTACCCGCACGAACCCAATAACGTGGCAAACCTTCACGCAGGTCAGTTGAAGGAGTTCAATTATTCCATTAAATGAAAGTGCCGGTCTATCCGCACGAATCATGAAAGGAAGATGAACACTAACCTATCGACAGCCGCGCGTCGAACGGTTCAAAACAAAATTCTTAAAAAGGTAAGAAAAACCTACACGCAGGTCAGGTATGGGTAAAAGTTTTGCCATCCTACCAAGTGCAAGTGACGGTTCTACCCGCGCTATCACGAAAGAGGAAGCAAAACTTCACACCTATTATCAACCACGTTCAAAGGCTAACTTATCCTCAAAAAGTAAGAAAAACCTACACGCAGGTTAGATAAAAGTTAAAGTTTAGCCATCCTACCAAGTGCAAGTGACGGTTCTACCCGCACAATCACGAAGGAGGAAGCGAAACTTTAACCCACTATCAACCACGTTCGAAGGTTCTTATTCTAAACACTTGGAAAATTGCTATTTTAAACTAAGTATGCAAGTCATAAGTTTATAAAGCAAAGAATCCAATGAAAGGAATAACAATCGTATATTTCAATGATATATTACAACAGTGGCCGGGTAACTACCCGCCTAAAAGAAATCTATACAAAGCTAAGTCTATCCTAGCAGTGGGAAGGGATCTTCAGGATCAGGCTTCAGGGCCACCTCCGCTTGGACCAGCACCGTCAGAGCGCGGCTGCCCAAGGAAAGCCTTAAGGATGTTTAGCCCATCATCAGCAGCAGCAGCTTCGTTCACCTTCTCCACCACTGGATGCGGGAAGGCAGCGTACTGGTTCACAGCTTGGTCATAAGCAGCTTCAGTATTAACATTGAATAAAGGGAAGTTGGAGGGCGGAAAGCCTCTCTCAGCAAACCCTAGACCAAGCAGGAAGCCAGTCTTCTCCCCATCCTCATGAGAAGCGTTGAGGGCTGTGCTCATCGCATCGTCATAAGAGGTCTCCGAAAGGACCCGACGCACAACCTACAAGAGAATACAAGTTAGAACATTTTCTAATTACGAGCAGAAAGCGTAAAGAAAAAGTTAAAGATACCTGAGGCAACGCTTCTCGAAGCAGCCATTGGAGGGTAGCTTGACTTTCTTTGTAAGCACGTTCGGCTCCGCTCTTATCAAGGTTGGCAAGTTGAACTTCCTTGGCGGCAGCCTCTTCGACGCTTTTGAGTTTCCTTTCAGTGCGGTCAAGCACCCCCCTCTGGTCAAGGATCTCCTGCAGCTTCTTGGCATCTTCCATTGCCAAGGCGTCATGAGCATGCTGAAGAGCCTTTAATTTGCATTTAAGCTGCTCATTCTCTTCGCGAAGCGGCTCGGCAACAGCTTCAGCCTTGGCAGCCCTCTCAGTTGAGTTTCGCGCAGTCTCCTTGGCCAGCCGAAGCTGTTCATTCACAGCTTGGGCAGCCTTGGAGCGGGCCTCGAGTCGCGCCTGGACTTCAACCTCGAGGGCCTTGAATGCCTTCTCCTTCTCGGCTGCGGCAGCGGCCAACTGCCGGTTCTCCTCCCGAAGAGCCCGCGCTTCAGATACATCTTTGGCGCGAGCTGCCTTTAACTTGTCGTTTTCACGACAAAGCAGCTCGACGCGGGGCTGCGTCCGGGCCTGGAGAACCCGAAGCTCATTGGTTAGCCTACCCTCCTGGTAGCTAGCCATGGCTTCCCCCAACGCACCATGAGGAGCAGCGTGGCGAGCCCAATCCACGCACTCCACAGGGGTGCGAAGGGTTGTTCCTCGGCGTATGTTCCATCTTGGAACATACACTTCATTGGAATCCGACACTGCAAAAGAAACAAAGGCAGTTAGGAAAAGATGACAAAAATATACAAAGGAAAAAGAACCCTACGTACCTGTAGGGTCAATAACAGGCCGATAGCCGCCAAACCCATCACCTGAGCCTAAAGGAAATCCATCCAACAGGTCAGGCAGACGGGAAGGTGGCATAGATCGGCGGGAAGCCCGGCGCGTACCTGATGGTCCGGCCGTCGGTGCCGGTGGCGCAGGTATAGTGGCAGCCGCTGTGGTAGCCATTGTTGGCGTCGCCTCCTCAGCAACAGTAACCGCCGGCTCCGTGAAAGATGCTGTAAAAATTGCACTCACGGCCGGCGGAGACACCTTCTCAGCTGGAACAGCCTTAGGAAGGCTGGAACCAACGGAAGCAGGCGCAGACGCCTGGGTCGACGCCTCGGGAAGGCTGACCGAGCCTTCCCTCATTGGCGGAGGAATACTTGCTCCAACTCCACCCTGGAATGCGTCAACATCCACACCTGCACAAGGAAAAGTGTTAGAAATTTATTTGAAACAACAAATCTAGACAAGAATTATGGGGGCGCTTACGGGGTTTCTTGAGCTTGAACGTACGGACGAGCGGGGGCGAACCCGATGGAGCCGGCCTCTTGACACCGGTAACCGTCGTCGTCGCTACAGCCTCCGGAGCGGTGGTCTCCTCACCACCGGGCTCCCCCGCCACCTCTGCACTATCTGACTCCGAGTCAGATAGGACTACCGGGTCGGCCGTAGAGGCCACCTTCTCCTTGCCTTTCCCGACGGCAGCCTTTTTCTTCCGCACCAGTGGAGGACCTTCTGCGGATTCCTCAGAAGAAGAAATGTCAACTCCAGCAGCAGGCACAGCATTGAGAGGTTCAGGGTAGAAGATAGGCTTACCTGGCCGTCGGTGGCTCAGGATCTCTTGGCCTGGCGGGTAAACCTCCACGAACCGACCCGCGGTCTGCTCTAAGATGGGCAACTCGTTCTCGTCCAGAGCACGAGTACCCATCCGCGCGGGACCATCTTCCTCCCGCGGGTTCAGGAGCGACTGAAGATCGTTCCCCTCTGAAATCAACAAGAAAGTTAGAAAAAATCAAAGTCAGCAAAATGAAACAAGACGTACCATAAGGGACAGAGTTCGAACCATATTCAAGGACGATCGGAACCTTATCCGCATTCGCCGCCTTCCACACCCGGCTCATCCCCAGCATCACCATCGCCGACTCCGGAAAACGGAAAACCGGGGACTGGACCCGGGATATCTTCGAGAACCATTCCGCCTCCTCGTAGTTGAGGGCGGGAAGGTTCGGAAGCGCCTTGCCATTCTTGAACTTCATGGCGATGGGGATGGCGCGAGCGGATATGAAGAAGAACTCTCTTCTCCACGAGCGAAGACTCCGCTCGGTGGTACAAATCTTTAAACCCTTGATACGGGTTGTAAGAGTGTACCACCCCTGGATGCACCTCCAAGTGTAGAAGGTCATCAGACGGTCAACGAGGGGCTCAAGGCCCAGTATCCGGCACACCCACTCAAAGTGCCGGACCTTGGCAATGGCCATGGGGTGCACCTCTGTCAGGTGCACACCGTGCCTCTCCAGAACACGGTACACAAACTTTGTCAACGGAAACCTAAGGTTTCCGTAGACAAAGAATGCAGCATAAACCCCGATCTTGCCACTAGGGGCATCGTACACAGTATGGTGGGGTTCAGGAAACTCAGGCTCGAGAGACTCGAGCATGAACTTCCTGACGATATACTGGTACAGATCGACAGGAAGAGAGCACTGGCATTCGCCAGCAGTCTTCTGGTCATCAGCATCATGAGAAGGCATAGTGGAAGAAAGATGAAAAGAGATTTCAGGGTAATGCTTTACTGAACAGAAAAATTCACCGGAAATTACTTGAGAAGAAGAGATGAAAGTGAAAAGTGTGAATTGCAAATAACCCTATCCCCCTTTATATACTAATCGCAATTAATGCGGTGAATTTAATGCGAAGGAGAGAGAAATCGAAGGTGCAATGAAACTATGACACGTGGCAAAAAGCAGACTGGCAACAGCTGTTGACAGGACGTGTGCCAGTAATTTCGCGGCCACGCGCCCGAAAAATCGCGCCCACGCGCCTGAAAAAGCGTCTGGAATGACCATATAATGTCACGTCACCATAACTTCCTGCACGTCCTGACAGTCAGAAGAAACCGTCGCGCGACGTTTCAGAGGTTTGGACTGTTCCTATCTTTCCACCAACCTTTCGAATTTCAAAATTCAAAATTTAAAAAGAAGCGGGAAAATACCCCCTTACCTTGGCAAACAAGTAACCATAAGACGGATGCGGGTACAGTGTTAAGGCAAAACCCTTCACATACCTAGCACCCGCAGGGAATTGAAGCCAAGAAAACCTTGGCGAACAAGTAACCATAAGACGGATGCGGGTACAGTGTTAAAGGCAAAACCCTTCACATACCTAGCACCCGCAGGGAATTGAAGCCAAGTACCTCGGCAACCAAGTAACTATAAGACAGGTGCGGGTACAGTGTAAAGGCAAAACCCTTCACATACCTAGCACCCGCAGGGAATTGACGCCAGGAATACCTTGGAAGTAAAGTAACCGTAAGACGAGCGCAGGTACAGTGTTAAGGCAAAACCCTTCACATACCTAGCGCTCCGCTGGGAATTGAAACCAAGAAGGATCTTCTGGGCAATGCTTGCGGAAAAGGAAATAACATCCCCGCATAGCGGGAACGTCGAGAACTACGTTGTTTAAAGCTCCAGGATGGAATTGGTGGTTTTAACATAATTGATCACTATGTTCAAAACTACCAAAACCTCATGGAGAATCCACAACTGGGACTCAATGCTCCTGACTTGCGAGGAGGTTACAGACCTACCCGCATCATACCCAAAGACCAAGCAGGAAACTCGGGCATTTCTGCAAGTGACAAGGACTTCCCATGGAAAACCTTACAAAACCCTTTTCAAAACCCCTTTTAAGTCCAAAAGTTCACCTCACTTTATTAAACACGCATGAGAAGAACATTGGACTGGGGGGACTTGAAGAGGTAGGTCCCAGCAGAGCCCAGTTGGACCCGCAAGACTCACCTTAAACAGGGACGTCTGCGCAGAGACCAACTGGATCCGCAGGACCAACCATGCTCAGAGAAGTGACGTCCTTACGCGCAGTATGCAAGCTGGTCCCGCAGGAAATGCCTCCCATGGTGAAGGACTCCGCCTGTTCCCGCAGCCTCGGATACAAGCCATGAGTGAAGGCCACCCGCGCAGCATGGCTACACGCACTAGGCACTTAACTCTCCCCAGTGTCACCTGAAGGAATGAGCAAAGGCGGGAGGGGGAAAACTCCCGCCTAAATGAGCCAGTCCGTATGATGGAGGATCTTTTGTGTGATACCTGACGAGGTACAGATAAAAGATCTGACCAAGAATGCGACAGCTCACTGACAGCAGCATGGCAGACAGCACGCCACAGCACTGTGACCAATAGCCGCCGCCTACCCACCAACTCCTGCCATACCACGTGCCTAGCCTGTTGTTGGCAGAAGAGGAAGAGTGCACGACACGCCTGCTCTGTGTCAGCCGCTACCTATCCACCACTCACAGGCAGGGCACGTGCATAGGTTACAGTTGGTAGCGTGTTGGGCCGGCTAAACCCCTTGGAAACCTACCTTCGGCTATAAATACCCCAAATGGTATGACCATCTCATCTTACCATATTATCATCATATATCCCTGATATCTGCTCTAGCAATCTCTTAATATACTTTTATATTTAAAGAGCAATCTAGTCTGATTCTCACGCCGGAGGGTGGTCACAAGGAGGAACCCCCCCCCTTCTCAGTGACGAGCTCACGGTGTCTGTTTTGCAGGTTATCAGAAGAACCATCTTCCAAGGGTCTAACCCCTCGTGGGAAACAGCTCTCCAACCCCTAGGTTACCAGTAATCGGTCGGGGTTCGACTGGTGTTTCTTCACAGGGTGTATTGGTTTGGTTCATAGCGTTTAATGTGAATGTAACATAACAAGATCGATTAAACAAATGAAACACAAGTAAATCATTGTCATTGCTTTTTGTCCACACCAATGTTGGACCTAGGATTTCTATTCACAGGTGGGTGGCTAGTGGCGGACCCAGAAAATTTTCTTGCAGGGATCGGAAAACTTTGGGTCGGTACTCAGGTGCTTATCGCTATATAATTTTTTTCTTCGGTCCTGTCCGGTTGTACGGGTCGGGTCAAATCGATATATAATTTCTTTTTCGATCCACTTTGGTCATTTAAGTCGGGTTAAATCGGGCCAGGTCATATAAAAAAAAGATAATCACACAGCATATCATATTACCATATAACCAAAAAAAATACATGATACGTCATTAGTTATGCATAATTAAAATACAACATATTTATAGTTGTTTTCTACGAGTTTTTATTTTTTGGTATCTAATCATAATATAATTCGTTCGATATTCATATATTTAAAAAATATAAAAGCAAAACAAATGGTTTTCATCTCAAGTTCTCTCTGTTGGTGGTCGTTCTAAATCCACAGGCGGTGTCATAATTTCTTAAAAGTCGATCAGAATTTTAACACATATATACCATTAAAATTTTTTTTCTCACAGTCACTAAGGTAGGTCCGCCATTGTGGGTGACGATCAGGGGACTTAACCAAACTTTTATGAGGGCAGTCGAAATTTTCGGGTATAAATATCAGTAAAAAAAAATTAAGTTTCTATGGAGAGCAGCTGCCCCATTGTTTCTATGTGGTTAGGGTTACGCCCCTGGTCCACACCTAACCTTAAAGTATATAGATACAAAGGTCTGTTAAAAAAATATATGAACACAAAGGTGATGCATTTATTGTTTTATTATATTTGTTATAAATTTTTTGTATGATTTTCTTTTCTCAGAGGGGAAAAATATGGGCAAATGTGTGGATTCTTGTTCTGATAAATGCATCCAGAGCTATTAATTGCCACCAAGAAGAACCTTATTTTATATGAATTTGATTGTGATGGTTAATTTTGAGGTCAATGACTATGTAATAAAATATTAAGTATCACAATAGTTTTGATTGAGCAGATATTGTTATGAATATCTATTGAAGATAGTGATTTTGGTTACGGGTTTTGGAATTAGGAATTTAAGACTGATGTTATCTTTATATTTGTCTTTTATTGTTATTCAGTTAGGTTATAGTAGAGGTGTTCAAAAAAACCGGTTACGGAACCGGTTTGGCCGGTTCAACCGGAAACCGGTTTTTTAAAAACCGGTTTTTTTAAAAACCGGTTTGACCGGTTTACGTAACCGGTTTACGTATCGGTTATACGTTTTGGAGCCAAAACCGGTTTTATAACCGGTTTTTTTTATAACCGGTTTTTTTTAATAACCGGTTATTAAAAAACCGGTTAACCGGTTTTTAAAATAACCGGTTTATTACCGTTATAAAAAAAACCGGTTAACCGGTTTTTTAATAACCGGTTAACCGGTTAAACCGGTTTTCGAACGTTACCAAACGGCTTTATAGCCGTTTTTTTTTTTTTTTTGACCGTTTTTTAGCCGTTTTTTTTTTGTTTTTTTACCATTTTACCCCCACAAACATCTATATATAGTTTAGGTTGGGTATTGGTTAGATCACACTTGATTATACAACTCCAAACGCTCTAAACGTTTATTTCATACGCGATTATACAACTCCAAACGCTCTTCTTTCGTAGTCGTTTATTTCATACTCGAGTATACCACTCTTAATTCGTAGTCGATTATCATGGCCTCCCAAAGTGCTGCTTCATCGGTCAACATGGGTGCCTCGAACACGGGAGAAACCGTCGTTCGGGTCATCCCCACGAAACGAAACCAAGATATTTGGCAACATTTCGACCTATGCGAAATGTCTAACGGAACCCAAAAAGCTAGATGCAAACATTGTTTGAAGTTTTATAACAAAGAAGCAAACTCCAGTTTAAGAGCTCATGTAGAAAAGCCCTCTTGCAAGGTCTTGAAGGACGAATCCGGAAGTAGTTCGCAGCCGGAGATGACGAATCAAGGAACGGTGTTTACGTACGACCTTGAAGCGGTACGTCAACAGTTTGGCAACTTTGTGATTCAACAATCACTTCCTTTCAACCACTTCGACAACCCTCAATTCACGGAGATGATGCAAAAGTATGTTCAACCACGCTACCAACACGTAAGTCGTTCGACCCTTAGAAGAGATTGTCTTAAAGCATGGAAAAACGCTAAATCCGAACTAATTTCATACTTTTCAAACTTACAAACTGGTGTGAACTTAACAACGGATGTGTGGTCGGTACCTAATGGTTCGCCCGACTCATACATTTGTGTGACGGCTCATTGGGTTGACCCCCGGTCGTGGCAAATGATGAAACGAACCGTTGCGTTTCAATTGTTTGATTACCCGCACACGGGTAGAAATATTTTTAAACTCTTGGATAAAGTCATTCGACAATACAAGATTGAAGATAAAATCTTTTCAATATCGTTTGATAACGCGTCCAACAATACGGCCGCGGTTGGCCATTTAAAATTAAAGTATAAACCTATCTGTGATGGAGCGTTTTTTCATAGCCGATGCATTGCACATATTATCAACTTGGCCGTGCAAGATGGGTTAAACGTGATCGAAACGCAAAGAAACAATTTTAAAAGAATGTTACGAGATGTTTTTAGCAACAATTCAACATTTTCAAGATACAAAAAATTTTGTGAAGAAGCTAACTGTCAATGGTTGGGGCCTAATTGGGATTGTCCAACAAGATGGAACTCGACTTGTGAAATGTTTGAGAAAGCCATCCAACAAAAACAATCGTTAATTGCGTTTCATCAAATTTTGTCAAATAGGGGTAAATGTGCACCGTACGATCCTAGAAACTGGTTATTGATTGAGATCGTTACGGAGGTTCTTCAAATTTTTAAATCTTGCACAACTAGTTTATCCGGGGTTTACTATCCAACAAGCCCCATTGCTTTACCAAAAATTGCTGTCATGTGCACAAAGTTGACTGAAATTCATTGTAGGGGTGCACCTTATTTTGATATGGGTGCAAAAATGAAAGAAAAATTTAGAAAATATTTTCAACAACTACCCGCTGTTTTGACCTGTGCGGCTGCGTTAAACCCTTGCATCAATGTTGGTGGTGTTGAAGCTTTAATAGAAAAAATTTGTGATGAGCTAGAGTTAAACGACGATCAAAACCCCCATTATAACCAAACTTTAAAGAATGCTTTCAACACCACCTTGGCAAACATGTATGATGTTTACCTTACAAAACACGGGTCGTCTTCCCAAATTCATGACTCGTTAAGAGCTGTTGCCCAATCCCAATCCCAAACCGACCTTGAAATGGGGATGTACTACATGATTTGGGAAGACGCCGGTAAACGTCAAAGGGTAAACACCCCAAGCAGTGAACTTGGAAGGTATGGTGGTACCAACTTTGTGAAACACATGACTCCGGATGAATTTAGAAGTCTTGATATGCTGGCTTGGTGGAGAGGTAAGGAGGATGAGTTTCCGATCCTCGCCGCCATGGCCAAAGATTTACTAACGGTCCAAGCTTCCACGGTAGCTTCGGAGTCTGCTTTTTCTGTTTCTGGCAGGGTTATATCGATTAGGAGGACTCGACTCACTCCACCAGCTGTAGAGATGTCGATTTGCTACAAGGATTACTTTGACTCTTTAGATAGGGCACAACATCAACGCTCACTCGAGGGGGAAATGGAGTATGAGGCGGCCTTGTATGAAGACGAGGTCAATCAAGGACACACTCACACTATTTCTAACTCTACTACTAAATTACGTATTTTTGTTCATCACAAGACTTGTACTCTTACCAGTCATCAGTTAGGTGGAAAAAAACCTTGATGTGGGATATATTGAATAAGTTAATTTGACTTTTTTATATAAAAGAAAATCTTCGTAAATATAATTGGTATTTGATAATTGCTATAAGTTTATGGACTTAGTTATCACAAATAACAATATGACTACTATAACCGTTATAGTAGTCATATTGTTATTTGTGATAACTAAGTCCATAAACTTATAGCAATTATCAAATACCAATTATATTTACGAAGATTTTCTTTTATATAAAAAAGTCAAATTAACTTATTCAATATATCCCACATCAAGGTTTTTTTCCACCTAACTGATGACTGGTAAGAGTACAAGTCTTGTGATGAACAAAAATACGTAATTTAGTAGTAGAGTTAGAAATAGTGTGAGTTTGTCATTCTAAAATGAAGATCCGTATAACTAGCTTTGGGTCTACTGAATATGGTACAACCTACAGGCATTAGTGAACGATTCCTCGTCGGGCTGATAATGCCGCTTGTCTATGTCTTTCTTAATAGTAGCCATAACAAATAAATAAAAGGTGAACGGAAAGCTAGCATGCAAATTATTGCCGATGAAAAAAAATCTTGAAGAAGAAAGAGAACGATGTAAATAAGATGGCAAATTTAAAATTCAAATATAACTATAAAAGAAATAGCTAGATGGTTACGTATCATGGATGTGACTTGCACAAATCTCGAGAAGAAACCCTTTATTAACCGCCATATAATGGGCGGACTACAAAGTTTCAACGAGAAAGGAACTATGGGAAAAAATGTCAGGTCCACCCAAACCTAAATGGCTCGCCCAGTTCTGACTAGCGGTGTTGGTGATGGGGGTAGTCCTAAATATGCAAAGCGGAGGCCAATATGGCCCTTCTCAATGAAACAAACACACCATGCACCGGTGGAGGCTGATATACCCTCATGTTTAGAACAAATACTTTTTACCTAAAGGAGCCCCACTGAGAGAATGGTTAAGAATGAAAATTATATTCAATTCTCTTTGTAGTCAAGAGGAGATCACTTGGACATACAAAGGATCCGATTACCAAGGCAACATGCTTTAGGGTAAACAATGACACATGGAAGGTTGTAAAAGGGCTTCGAAGGTGGAGTCTAACTCTTTAACCAAAATAGATAACAACATCACTTTTAAGAAGGGAACCCGCATTCAAGGCTAGCGGACCATCTTCAAAGGGAAGGCGGGCGACAAATCAAGATGTCATCACCTCTCAACTCGACCCTATATATACGTGATCAAAATTCCAAATGTATTCATTTCATCCATTCTATGCTTATTACTGTTGTTACTTACCCTCCCGCAAATACCTTACCACCAGAGAAACCCCCACTGATTTTCACGCAGGAGCCCCCCTCCTCTGGTGAAACTAAGGGTCTTTCTTTCTTAGCATATCACAAGTCCATACTGTCCGAACAAAGGCTCTCCTGAATATCACAATCGGAATCCCGTCTATCTTGCGTCGACAATATTGATAGAAAATAAGGTTCTCCTGGCTCAGGTGACAACTAATAGCTCATGGTGCACTTGTTAGAACATAATCCACACATTTTTCCATACTTTCTCCCTCTAGAGAAAAAAAAAACCATACATCACCTTTGTGTTCATACGCCTTAATATACATATGGATATAAAGAAACAAGATATAGTCGTGTCTCATTTGTTTAGTCGATCTGGTTAATGAACGTTCACATCCGCTTCATCACCACATTAAACGAAACATAAACAAAAAAAACTAAACTAAACTGATTTCGTTCTGTTTCGAAGATCATACATCTTAAGTCACAAACACAAAGAAAGAACACACCCACAAATCATTGTGCAGCTTGTTAGAACACAAAGAATAGCGTAAGTGCATAACCAAGTTTGCAATAGCTAAGATTTTGTGCATTTTCATCCATATCCATAGCCATCTTTACAAGTAGTGTTGTAAAAATCGCTAGTTGCTAGTCGGGCGTTGGGGGTGGGGACTAGCTATTAATCGGGATTAATCAGATCAGACTTTAATGTATATTTTTCAGTTTCATACAAACACGCACACATATGTAATTTTTAGTTTTATACATACACAAACATATTTTGGCCGGAAATTGGTTGGAATCTCGCTGGAAACCGCTAGTTTTTGCTGGAATCTCGCTGGAAACCACTAATTTTGGTTGGAATCTCGCCGAAAACCGCTGATTTTGGCCGAATTAGACCGTTGACTGATTAACTGGCTGACTAGCCCAAAATTAATCAGTGAAGTTGAGACTAGCGATTAATCAGAGATTCATCGATGCCTAGCTAGTCGAGATTTTTACAACACTAATTACAAGTGGTGCTGGTGTGTCAAGACAGAAAGTAATTTGGGGTTCAATCATGCATAAAAAATAAAATGCACCTAGCAATATAAATTTTAGAAAGCTAGAATAGACGGAAAGTACAACTTTAATTAGAAGCAAGTTTTTTAATTGTGTTCTAAACTCCCCTTAATACTTGAGTTAGCCTTCTTCAGACGAAATATTAACCGTTCATACTGATTTTCACGCTCCGGATCTGACTCATCCTAAAATATCATCAAGAAGAAAACCCACCATTGCAGAAAAACCCATTTGAGTCAGGTTTCCAATCTTCAAACTCTATTTTTCTTTTTCTTTTTAAAAAAAGGCAATTAATTAACTCCACTGATGAGTGCGAAAAAAAAAGTAATTCACTTCTGCCGTTAATGCTGATGATTAATCTTTTATTTATCCTAATTAATGCTGATGACATTTTCAACAGTCATAAGTACTTAATTTTTTTCACCCTATTTAATGATATTTTATATTAAAGTTATTCATTTTATACATGGACATACATTCAATACGGTAGTACATACATTTGACTGTATTTTTTTGTTTTGAAATACAATTTTTTTTTCGAAGAAGATTTTTTGGTACATTCAATACGGTAGTACATACATTTGACTGTATTTTTTTGTTTTGAAATACAATTTTTTTTTCGAAGAAGATTTTTTGGTGTTTAAGAGACTTTGTGTTTGCAACTAGCTACCAACCCTAGGACTATTTGATCGAAATAAAAACAATATAACTGAGCTAGAATAAATAGTTTATTTTAATTGACTAATATATATATATATATAAAAGAGTTTGTTAAATTAGTATGAAAACTCTTATTATTTTTCAAGAGTTAGTTATGAGAATTAAATTTTGGATTTATTGTAATCATCAATAGATAATAGAATTTCGGCAATGACTAAAATAAAATTCTAAAAAAAAAAGAAGAAATTGTTTTTTAGTGTACGCAGGTGAGGATTTTTCCGTCGAGCCATCTCATCAGTGATCTTTGGTAACATCAATTAGTGTTCTGAAGGTGGTAGTTACATCAGTAATCTATCAACTAATTGACTTACGATGATCCTTTGCTCATTTGTCGACGAATTTTTACACGGTTGGTTTCCTTATAAGTTTTTATCTTCAATGAAAATCTTTCTCATAACATCATATTTTGTTCCCAATCAATTTAATGTGTGATATGCTATATTTGACTCTTTTATTAAGTGGGACCCAACCCAAATCCCAGAATTATTCTCATGATCAAAAAATCATGCCTCCTCTCTATATAATACCTAGAAAGAACACTAAACTTTTAGTTTGAGAAAGAATATGGACTCCAAGAAGAAGATGGTGATGGTGGGCATGATCATGATGATGGTCATGGGGATGGTTAAAGGGCAGGGTGGGGGTATTGCACCCAATCCTATTCCTTTCACTACTTGCTATTCTAAGTGCATGTTCTTTTGTTTGATTGAACCAAAAAATGCTTGCACATGTACCTCTACATGCCTCAAAAAATGTCTTGACACACCAGCACCACCTACAACAATGGCTATGGCTATGGATGAAAATGCACAAAAGCTTGGCGTTTGCAAACTTGGTTGTGCTACTTCTTTGTGTTCTAGCATTAGCCTTCAACATGATCCAGGTATGTATTATTTCCTTGTGTTTGTGACTTAATACGTACGATCTTTGAAAAGCATGAAATTATGGTACATTTGGTACGTTACATAACAAGATTGATTAAACAAACGAAACACGAGTATATGGTTTTATTATATTGGTTATAATTTCTTAATTTTTTTGTATGCTTTTTTTTTTTGAGGGAGAACGTATGGGCAAATGTGTGGATTCTTGTTCTGATAAGTGCATCAAGAGTTATTAATTGCCACTCAACCAGGAGAACCTTATTTTCTATATATTTGATTGTAGTTGTTGGTTTTGAGCTCAATGACTATGTAATAATATATTTATTATTACAGTAGTGTTGATTATTCATATGTTATGATGCTATTTAAGGGAAAAAATAAAATAAAATTTATTTGATGTTTTATTGCTATTCAGGACCGTAGTTAGAAAAAAATAATCAGAGTTCAAAACATCATAAACTAAGGATAAAACCCATACTTATACAAAGTTTTATAGAAATATCTTATTCTGGTGACAAACCACTTATTAAGCTGGAGTACCCTATAGCACTGTTTTTATTTCTTCATAACAAGTCACCTAAAATATGTTTAAAAAATATTTGATCAATGAAAATACTGGTGAGTACATTCATTTAAAAATGACACGCTTTTACAGTACAACATTAATCTGTTTTTATATTTGAGTGCTTACAAATTACCGAAAGTTTTTTGTCACTCGACCGTATCTACGACTGTGGTCGTATTACTTATTGGCTAACTCTTTGTACAATAAGTAACGATATAAATAAGTATTGTATACAAAACCCCACATATCAGTAATAGCCATTCCGTAAGCCTGCAAAGACTTAAACACTGTAATATAATGAAAACCTTTAAAAACATTTGGACTGTTCTGTCATGAGTTTTATAAGTTTAAAAATCTCAATGACAGTGTTGGAAAATGGTTTGTCTCACAATAATGTGAGTTGTACAAAAAACTCGGGATGTTTCACCTTGCAAGTTAACAAATTATGAGTTTCTTGATATTAAGCACCTAATTTAATACAATATAGTATGTATTAGTATCAACCGAAAATTTTTAACGATAATTACGAGATTGAAAACTTTACACGATGGCACAAAGTCACACCTTGTTCAGGTAGATATTTGGATTCGTGTATCAAAATTTTGATCGATCGGATAGAGTATCGTTGCAGCGATTAGTGGTATTATGGCAACACCTTAATATATAAGAAAGAGCACGAGATTGAAATTTGAACGACGACTTTGGCCTTGATCTCCCCCTTGTATAGATGATTCAGGAGTCGGTCACGTAACATAATCGATAAAACAAAATGAAAAACGAGTATATCATCGTTATTGCTTTGTGTCCACGCCAATACCGGACACAAGATTTCTTTTCACGGGTGGCTAGCGTTCACGGGGCTTAACCAAACGTTTATGGGGGTAATCTCAAATATCATGTATAAATATTAGTAACAAAGTTTCTATGGAGGCAACTGCCCCATTGTTTCTATGTGATAACGCCCCTAGTCCACACCTAACCTTAAAGTACATAAATACAAAGGTCTGGTAAGAAAATATATGAACACAAAGGTGATGCATTTACGGTTTTATATTTGTTATAAATTTTGTTTTGCATGATTTTGTTTTTTCAGAAGGAAAAAAGTATGGGCAAATGTGTCAGATTCTTGTTCTGATAAGTGCATCCAGAACTATTAAATGCCACATCAACCAGCATAAACTTATTATCTAATTAGTATAAAGTAGGAGTTTGACGTCGCAGTTTGTTATTTTGATGGAATCATTTTGTCATAAAATAAATGGTTGGCTCTATAACATCAACTCGCATTTGCCCGGGTGGTAATTAGTGGATTGTATTATGTCATTACTTGTTCATGTTCTTGTAGCATATGTAACACTCCAGCTAAAGCGGAAACATCTAAGTGTGACGTACAGATTGCTCAAACATACGTGACACTATTTTGTGACCATGATAACATTAATTTATTAAAGCATCATGTAACACAAGTTCAAATGAGAATACAAATTGAAATCAAATCATAATAAAAACAAATGTCTCGTTTATTAAATATCCTAAGTATTCTAAGCGTCTTCTAGTCCTCCATCCTCTAATCACGGTACCTGTAACATATGTATAAAATACGGTCAGCTATAAATATAGCTGGTGAGATTTCCACAGTTTATATACTACGTAAAATCCATACAATTCCATGAAAACTTGTGAAAAACACATAGGAGTTCTTTACGCTCGATGCAATGGACCTGAGTGTAAAGAACAAACGAAGGTCCTTTCCAGTTGGAACTACCAACGTACTTGGATAATGAGGTCCCTTTTCTAGTCGATACAAATGGACCTGAGTGCAAAGGGGGGCGTATGATCATACTTAATGAGGCAAAAACTTGAATTCCACGTATATAACAATTAAACAAACAAGCACACAAGTCCATGATAGAATTGTAGTTTGTAAGTAATCGAAGTAGTAATACTTGAATTTTATAATGGATACATATGCCACCCCAAAACATTAAAACATTTAAAAAAGGGGTTGTGAAAACTCACCTTATGAATAAGGTAATAAAAGAACTTGAAAGCGTTGAAGGATGAAAACAACCAAACGCGTCACGAAAGCCGGAACGTGTGATCTAAAATAAGTAAGAACAAGACTTAATCGATAACATTAAGAGATTGTATTTTATTGAATATTTTATATTATTTTATTATAATTCATTACAAATTTTATGGCTCTTTGATTATTAAATTTTTATTTATGCTTTAACGGAAATCGGTCATTAATATGATTTAAGTATTTTAGCGGCGAGGATATGAAGTTTAAACATTCAAAATACTTGAACTATTGTTTATAAGTTATAATTATAATTATTGCGTTGACGAAACGATTTTTAGGAATTTAAAGTTTACTTTACGTTTATTAAACGATTTTTAATAGCGGCTTACGAAAACGAGAGACTTGGTTTTTAAATGTGAAAAGGTGAGATATATGTTATAGTTAATGTAGATAATTTTTATTTAATTTAAAAAGGTTTTTATAAATTTATTTTGATTTTTAATTGATTAAAAATTAATTGCTAAAGAATAATAAATAAATAAACTTGTATATATAAAAAAAGAGAAAACTGTTCTGACCAAGGGTTTCGAACCCGGGTATGTGCGTTACAAGTATGAGGTATTAACCAACTGGTCTAGGATTCATATTCGTTTATGTTTTGATTTCCATTGTTTAAATATAATACCAGTTTAAGTGGATTTTCATAATAATATTAATAACAATTACTGGATAAATAATAATAAAAAAAAAACCGCATGACCCGGGTTTCGAACCCGGGTCTCATGGTTACGATATACGGGTTTAACCAATTGGACTACAAGCACAATTCATTTTAGGTTTGAAAAATATTATATATAATAATCGGTCTGAGTTCATCTTCATCATGTATGTTGATTCTGTTCCATGGTTGTTACAATTAGATTAGGGGTTTTGTTTATTGGTGTAACGACATTAACAAGCATATATTAATTACCTTATAAGGTTTTGTTTTGACCGAAACCCAGTTGTCGGAAAAACAGAAATAGAACTCCCAATTACAGACAAATCGGTGTATTAGAGGGGGATTGAGAAGTGTGAGCGAGTTGGAATGAAGCCTAGGGTCCTATTTATACTATCAATTGGAGCGTGTATACGTTAATTCCATTAATGGTGAATCCCGTGAAATCCGGCAACGATTACGGGGTGTTTTACGGCAAGGAATCACAATTAATTAGTCGGTTAATGTTTTAGGTCAACGGAGAAACACGTTTATATAAATATTTGGTTAAAATAATAACGTTTGGTGGTGTTTGGGTCACCTTCGGCGGCGATTCCGGCGGCCGGAGGGTGGCTGGAAAAACGTGGGTGAGGGGGGGGGGGAGGCGGGTAGGGTTTTATGATTTAAATAAAAGTTTCAGTTTAGTCCCTAGAGATTTAGAAATGTTTTAAATGGAAAGGTAATATCTTTAAGTTAATAATAGTTTCCGATGTTTACACTTTTGGCTTTAAACTTTATAACCGAATTATATGACATTTGGTTTTAGATTGTTTACGCGTTTAACCCGTACGGCTCGATTACTTTAAGGCTCGGAAATTTATAAACACTTGAATAACAACGAACATCGAATATTGAACAATAAATGTCGGGAATACTTTATTAATGATAAATAATACAACGAAATGACCCATTGGGTCGGGTTTACAAATACAAATATGAATCGAAATTGACGAATGTCACAACATACCCGGATTCAAGTTTTCTTTCTGACTAAAGGGTATTTTTATTTTTTTGGTTTTTTCTGTAGGTCCCCCCGGGGCGTCGCCTATCGATACGAGATCAGCACGAGGTCTAGGAGTGCGGAATTTCCTAGACTCGTTTAATGGTGTAGAAGACGAAGAACACGATTACACACATACAAACACACGAACGGGATAAACACATCTGCAGATTTTTTATATAATAACCATAACTCGTTACATACCAAACACGAAAACAAATGACGGCCGACCCGAGGTGAGCTCTACCTCGGGTCGTCCCACACGACTCTGCCTCTTTGTTTCTCTCTAGCTACTTGAACTGAACACACAATACTCTAATTTTCTGGATACTCAAACCTAAACAAGACACACACATATATATATATATAAACAACTTCACGGGTTTGGGCCTGTAGGCGAAGTTGTTATAACTTCGCCTAAGGCGAAGTTGTTCGCAGAAGTTGTTACAACTTCGCCTATGGCGAAGTTGTCATAACTTCGCACTTCGTTTTCGCTTAACAGAATTGCATAGCGACGGTCACAAAATGCACCAACAGACTCCTCTTTGACCGTTGCTCTCAATTCTAACAAACACAAAAGATCATCTGTTACAAAACATGCACCAACATTTTCTGATCCACGTACTTAGGTGGAGCCCGGTTGCCGTAAACGTGTGAATGTTTAGAAAACGTCTACCACATTTTGTTTTAGTTATGATGCTTTAACAGACGTAACAAAAACCAATCAAATGCCAAATTTGTTTTTATATTTCTTTTTTAATTTTAATACCGTAACAATCATAACCATGTGACACGTATTATAGTCTTGTCACTTTTGTTATCATGGGTTTTAATATCACCATCTGTCTAATTATTCTACTCTCACCGTCCTTCATTCTCATCTCCATCTCCGCTGCTCAGCCGAAGATTGGAGCTCGGAAACCTACAGCCAGTGAGTAGTTATGCACACTGCATAACAACACCGCCACATATCAATCCACAACGGTTCAACTACATATTCGTCTGGTAATGCTTCTGAATTCGTATTGATTCACCGATCGATCGATTAATTACTTGATTAGTCTAATTGATTATGTGCGCTACCATTTGGGAACCATAGGTGGCGGTGGTCCCGTGGCCGGATTTACCGTTGCCCGGTTGGGTTGGTCGTCGTCTATAGATGGCTGGTGGTTCCGATTCGGTACCCTTGGTCACGGCGGAGTGGTGGTGGTGAATGGTGATAGTCTGTTGAGGTTGATGATTGTCTCTAGTCAACCGATTTCTGATCTACTACTGGAATTCCTTGCCGGCAGCGTTGGTGTGGTGGCTGTCGTCTATCTATCGCTGTCGTCTATTTGCACATTCATGAAACCTGAATACAAATTATAATTTCTGATCTACTACTGGAATGATGATTGTCTCTAGTCAACCGAGGTTTGATGTATAATTTGTATTCAGGTTTCATGAATGTGCATGTAATGATGGTGATGATGACTTTTATATTCCATTGCTTAAATGGATAAAAGAAATTGGACAAAATGGTGTTGGAAGTATGGAAGTTCATGATCCAGACTCAGATTCCATGCTAGGTAAGGTTTTTCATAATTGATTTTTAAGATGGCATAAAAAAGGGTCATTGTAGACTTCTTCCATCACTATTTTGTGAAGGTAACAAAAAGGTCAAATAATAAGTGGTCATGGTTGCATATGTTTACTATATAACAATTGGTTGGAATAAGAACACTTTGGATATATAAAACAAAAAATGTTTTTATAGATTGTGAAATTGAAATCAAGAAATATACATGGTTAGACTGTTTTGAAGTCAAAGCAGTCTTACGTTTTATGATAACTTCAAAATTGGTTTTAACATGTCAACAACAGTCACTACTACAATTATGCTAGCAACATCTTGAGTACTCGCCGATCGTACTACCTTGTGTAAGTTTTGCATGTTCAACGCATCTGATATTGTTTTTAATTTTTTTTTCTAAATCTAAACATTGTCTGTTGTAGGATTGTATCACACTATGTCGTGGCAGTCTCCTTAGTGCATTAAGAGTTGCGGGATATGAAAATGACCTAATAAGGCGTAGTGAACTGAGCCAATACAAGTACATAAAAGTAATGAATGACTTTGTGCAAATATTTTTTCATGTTTTGTTCACAAATGTGTAAATAGTCTTCGTAAATATTGTAGATGTGTAAAATTCATGTTAGCCAAAAGAAGCCACACACGTGTAACTATTTTTCTTTGTTTTTCTTAATGGTTGTGTAAACCCCGTCGGAACGCGGCAGGTCGACCATCTAGTTATTATGAATATCTAATGAAGATAATGATTTGGGGTTCGGGTTCCTGATTTAGGAATTCAGGAATAAAATTGTCTTTATACATGTTTTTATTGTTATTCAGTCAGTTTGTAGAAGTCATATTGTTTTTTGTATAACTAAGTCGATAAGCCTATAGCTTATCAAATAACAATTATATTTACAAAGATTTTCTTTTATATAAAAAAGTCAAACTAGATTTGGGTCTACTGATATGGTACAACCTACAAGCATTAGTGAATGATTTCTCGTCGAGATGATGATGATAACACTGCTTACTAATGCTTTCTTAATATCGGTCATAACAAATGGATCAAAGGTGAACGGAAAACTAGCATGCAAATTATTGCCGATGAAAAGAAAACTTGAAGAAGAAAGAGAACAATGAAAATAAGAACGCAAATTTAAAATTCAAATATAACGATAAAAGAAATAGTCATGTGGTTACTTGCCATGGATGTGATTAGCACAAAGCTTGATATAACACTAAATATATAGAATTCCCTTGTATAGTTTGCACAATATCTTATTAGTTTTTGTTCGGTTTTTATTAGAATCTGTATACCACTAACATATTTGAATAATATAGGTTCCGGAGGTTGATCGTGGTTAAAAAGAGCGAAAAACGAGCTAAACCGGAGGATCAGGAAACGAATCGGACCGCGTCAGAATTTAACCAGACTGGCCCCATATTTTTGAACACCACGCTGTGCAATGAGGGGGGTGCAATCTTGTAACACCATGAAAATACCCCATCTAATTTTGGGCTAAAAATGTAAATTTAAAAGTAAAAGGACTGAAAATGAAATTTCTGAATTTTAGGGATCATACGCGAGGGTATGATGAAGGCACCATCGCGCTACGCGACAGGCTATTTAGCAAATCAAGAAAAAGGGGGGTGCCGCGCTGCGCGATAGCCAAATCCAATGGTCCATCGCGCTACGCGATGGCCCTGGGGAAAGACCATCGCGCTACGCGATGGCCTACAAAACTCGACTATATAAGGGCAGCTACGGGCTCAGTCCATTCCATCCCAAATTCACACTCATCCCCACATAGTTAGCATAAGGAAGCGTGCCAAGGTATCCCAAGGTTCCGAGGGCTTGAATTCGCGAAGAAACGAGGTGTGGAGGCACTGTTAACAATCTATTGCTCTATTAATTGAAGCACGAGCTGACCCGTTGCCGATGTTTCTTAGTTCTTACTCTCGACTAGCTGTCTAAGGTAGAATTATGGTTAAGTTTCTCTATTATATAGTTATCAAAACCTAGTTAAGGCTATAGTCGTTAAATATCACTGATTTTCCAATTAAGCGAATTGTTAAATATAATAATGTTGCTTCTACAAGAAGTAAAGTTAACAAAACTATATTTTGACGGACACGTAGTAACTGGAAAGGGAATATCATTAGTAGACTCTTCTTTCCTAAGGTAAGTAATTCGTAAACATCCCAATCAACAGCGGGACCCGTTTACTTACTTGAAGAAGTTTGCCAACGTGATAGACTCTATTATGCCAAAGCGTGCCATAACAAACATCGTATGTAAATACAAAGTATTTTCATAAAACGACTACAACTCTACTAAGGTTAGGTCAGACCTAAGAGTCTGCTGATCAGACCTCTAGTCTGCTGAACTGAATCAGACTTAAAGTCTGTTGATTGGACCTCGAGTCTGCTGAACTGAAACAGACTTAAAGTCTGCCGAATAAGATAAGATATACCATCTAGATACTTATGCATGCCTATTACAAATTGTAACATTCGTTATTTTTCAAACCCGAAAACCCGACCCATTTCGAATGTTCAGTTTTTGTTTATAAAGAATATACATAAATATATATTCTCAAGTTTCATTTTGATATATTATCATTTATTATTATGTAATATTTCCGACGTTTGATGTTCAATGTTCGTTCATTTATTTTTACTTTCAATTTATTTATAAAACCCCAAGTTTTATCGTTAATCAAAGCTTTAAGGGTTAAATGCGGAAATACCCCAAATCATATAATTATATAACATCAATTATAATATCTTCAAAGTTCGAGGCTTAAAGTGAAATTTTATTAGTTAAATTTGATTTGAATAAAACTAGAAAGTTCAATGGCCATTTTTGTTATTTATAGATAGAATTCATAATCTTGAGGGGGCCAAACGAGTAAGTTCTATTTAAAAATATATTAAAACGAGAAAGACGGTACATTTTTGTGTTTCTACTTTTTTCATATATTTATTAAATTTTGAGCTATGTTTTTTTATTATTTTTTTAAATTTTTTAGAGGTATTTTTGTGTTTACAAATCATTCTCATCATTTTTATTTTTGTCCATATTTGCAGAATTACTTGACCCTCAAAATTAAATCATCTGATATCGAAAGGGTATTTATAATTAAAATCTTTTTTTTTTATTTTACTGAAGTTACTTAGCATTTTTTTTCTCATTTCAATATTGTTCGAGTTTAGTGATTTTCTTTTTATTTGTACTACTTTTTTTTATTTCTTTTCTGTAAATTAAGTGAAGTAAATAAAAGGTATGTGAAACATGTGGCTATTTAGAAATTAGTTTTTCCAAGTTCAACTTCAAATAGGATATACTAGCAGATTTACCCGCGTGTTGCAGCGGGAGTCCGGTTGGTATTGACTCGGTTCAGTTCATTGGCACAGTAATAACATTCATATAGCAACCGAAAAAAACCGTGATGCAAGGGGGCTCTTATACCGACAGATGAAACAATGCATTTGGAATGTACGTATAAATAAGATCGTTGAGATTTTATTTGACCAAAACATAAATGATGTAACCGAAACATAAGACGGGATCTCGGGATGTATGTAAAAGTTTATTTAAATCAAAATAATTTCATTTAATTATGCATGGCATTAACTCTATGTGATATATAATCTGAACTTTTACTTAGGAAAAGACATTTAAATAATTTAAATTAATACAATAACTCAGAAAGATAAATGTAAAATATATGAAAATCGTACAAATTGGATTAAACATAATATACTTAATTCAATTGTCAAGTAAAATGATAGATGTCCTTCAAAAAAAAGAAAAAAATAGATCATCCTTGTTTCTTTATCTGAAGTAAAGAAAAAATTAAGGTCATTCCTATTTTAAAGACTGAATTTATTATGTAGAATTATAGACACACCACTTGTTAATTTGATATAAGCGTGACTACGATGCAACTCTTCAAAAAGTTGCCACATACAACCTATTGAGTCATCATGTATGTTTATGTGTCCATCATTAATTCATTTAACATTAATAAATCCACATGGCACACATCAGTGTTGTTGGAGGGTTTGAAATACAAACCATCATGATGGTTTGCTCCATCGCCAAACCAACTATCAATATGGGAAACATTACCCTCTTGCACACCATGTTTGTGATACAACCTATTTGGGTCCTTGAATCATCAAGCCGGTGGCGATTCGATTGTTTCATCCGCATCTGCTTGCTTGCAGCGGCTAAGGTATCACATTCATGATTTGATTCGGTCTGCACTTATAGAAAAGGATAAATGGAAAAGATGATTTTATTACTTTGAAATAGACAATATATAATATGTACAATGACTAAAATCAAGTAACAAGTTACAATCACATTAAATATAAATGAATGCTAATAATATGCAATTGATATTATGTATAATATAAGCATAGATATTAATTCAAAATATTTGAATTAATATTGTCTTGATCTTGTGTATCTGATTTGATATTATCTTCATGATGTATGTTAATATGCCCCCGCAAGATGGGCGGTCGTGTAGTGAGCCCAATCTTGGTCATGAGATAGTGAAATCGTGAACGTGGAGTCGGTTTTGTAAGTGCATCGGCAAGTTGATCGTCTCCGGCAATGTTGATGTGCTCTAAATTATATATAAATAATATAAATATTTCCTACACTTTTGAGTTGTTTTCGGATTCATTTTCATATAATGGTACTCCTAATTTGTTCATGATTGAATTTAAAAGATTTGTAGAAATAAGGAGCTGAAACCATTCTAAGTCTCATGTTATTTACTTGTATTGTTAGTTTATATTATCTATCTTCTTCGAATGTATTTATATAACGATCATGAAAAATAATCTATAATATATATAAACGAAAACCCAAAAATCCTATGTGTCGTGATGTGGCCGCTTCCCCCTTTTATGGAAGCCACAAGATTTCTTGATTTTTAAATGGAGGCCTCTCATTGATTTAACCCAAATTCATGGGTATGGGTCTTACAAAAATCAGATAGCTCTTAAACGTGTTATAACATCTCATTAAATTAAAAATTAATCTTACCAATTATTTGATATGAAAATCCTACAAAATATGAATATGCTAAAATTTAATATCCAATTTAAAAAATATATATATTATTTATAATTAATTAACAATTTTATAGTAAAAAATATAAGCGGGTCATTGGTCACCAAATCCAAATAGTTTTTAAACGGGTTATAACTTATCATTTATTTATGAAAGCCTTTCATTATCAAACCCTAAGTATATTATTAACTTTCTTACAATAAAGAAAATTAAAATCCAAAAAATAAATATTAAAAAACGAAAAATGTAAAACAACCATTCTCTCAAGCCATCAGATTACTTTATTTGTAAATGAAAGTTTCTCATGCATTTGACCCGAATTCACGGGTAAAGGTCTCACCAAACCCAGATAGCTCTTAAACGGGTTATAACATCTCATTATATTAAAAAAATAATCTTATCAAATATTTGATATAAAAATCCTATTTAATAGGAATATACTAAAAATTAATATCCTATTTTATTTTAAAAAAAGATATTATTTATAATTAAGAAACAATTTTATTATAAAGAAAATAAACGGGTAATGGGTATCACCAAACCCAGATAGCTTTTAAACCGGATTATAACATATCATTTATTTGTGAAACCATTTCATTATCAAACCTCAAGTATGTTAATTATTAACTTTCTTACAATAAATAAAATTAAAATCAAAATATACATATATAAATATTAAAAACGAATAATGTAAAACAACCCTGTAATACGGGGGATAAAATCTAGTTATAAATAAACAAGTCAAAGAACAAAAAATAGAAAAGAAGAAAGTATTTTGAATTCCATTTTCTTGACTTACAGGACACGTGATTTGCTACTCGTTATTATGGTTAATATAACTAACTATTATATGGGATTGACTATTATTAATCCATGATGTTTATTATTTTTTTTGTTGGCAGCCCATTTGTAAAGTACAAGGGTTATATATGAAACCTACAACATATAATATAAAAAAAGGTAAGCAAGCCGTGATTTGGGGGACGTGAGGCAGGAGGTAGAAAGCTAACAAGAGAAGAACAGATGAGGGCAACAAGGAGGATTGTGATTGGAGGACGGACGGCCGCAAGAGAACGCAAAGTCAAATTTTCTTTTGTTGTTAGTTGGTCACTATGCAAAAGAATAACAAGAAAAACAAAACCCCACGTGGAGGTGGGGTACTCAAGGTCAAGAAAAAAAAAGAGAAGTCAACAGACAACTATTTTTCATTACTCTTTTAAAATTATGCACTACAATAATATGACTGTGTTTATTATGTTTGATATGAGAGTCTAAAACTTATTAGAACTACCTAGTTTTGATTGATTGATGATGTGTTGACGATTGTTTTGGGTTGACTACCGAACATATAATTGATTTACTACTGTCAAGTTCATATTATTATGATTTTATTCCATGATTGCTATTGAGTTTGCCAATATTATATTAATTAAACCCCGTGTGATTTTATCTTTACATGAATTAGTTTCGTGTTTTGTTTATGATTGCATGCTAGACTAATTACTTGGTGTTTTTGGTCGTTTATGGTAGACGTCACCATAGGGTTTGATTGGTTAGAGTTGTTCATCTCAGTGGCTCATCTCCTTTTAGTCGGACCAAGACATTAGGAGTCGGTTTATCTCTTTGGTCTAGTCGATTTAGTTAGCCATTGCGAGACCACCTTCGGTTTTCTAGCCGTTGATTAGGTTAATTTGTAAGCTGAGATATTTAATCTTTAATACTGAATTACCCCATATTCCTTAAGATTGTTAGGATTACGAGCTTTAGTGGAATTTGTGATTTTGATACGGACCAAGTAATAAATCATTAGGGTACTTAGAAAATCAACTGTGCTTATTCTTCTTTCTAAACGCTTTTAGGGGTCTTTAATAAAACTGACCGTGGGGACCTATTTTCCCTCATTATTGTCTAGTTAGATCATCTTTAGAACCCGGTTCATGTGTTCGTTGTCACCAAAGCGTCATTGATAGTCGTTAAGATTCCTTACCTAGGTGGTTCCCCTTCATCATATTTGAGAGCTCCATTAGTGTCGTTAGTGCTGTTAAGTTTTCCCGTTAGCTCCGTTAAGTTAAGTAAGTTAGTTAAATTAATTTAAATTAATTAAAACAAAATAAAAATAAAAATAATTAATTAAATATTGTTTTTAGGGTAGGACTTAGTTAGGGTTTTGTATCGAGCCACCTCTAGTGTCCTTGAGTTCGATACCCGGACTTCCTTTCTCTTTGCTACACGCGACCGGTACAATTGCCGATTGTGTGAGTGTACCGGTCGCGTGTAGCAAAGAGAAAGGAAGTCCGCGTATCGAACTCAAGGACACTAGAGATGGCTCAGATACTAAACCCTAACTAAGTCCTGCCCTAAAAACAATATTTAATTAATGAGTTAAGTGCCATTTTGATACCTGTGGTATGACCAACTATGCAACTTTAGTACCTATATTTTATTTTATGCAAATGACTACCCCAGATTCAAAAAACTTACATTTTTAGTACTTTTTTTTAACTCCGTCTATTTTATCTGTTAAGTCAAGGGTACTTTGATAATTTTGTAATTTTCTTACTTATTTCTTTTCTTTTAAATGCCTTCCCCCCTTTTAAATGCCGGCGACATTCACCCCCACCGGAAGTCCACTGCCGGAAACTACTTCAGCTCGTAAGCGAATGCACCAGGTTTGCCGGAAATGTTCGTGAACTCTATTGTCGTCGTCGCTTCGTACTGAGCCATCATGAGCCTAATCCGTCGCTGCTCGTTCTTCTCCACCATTGTCGGATACTGTGGCGGAACCCTAGCCGCTATAGTCATCGCCGTCGTCATCGTCATCACCACCAATTGAACTAGATTGTCGCCGCCGCCGCTGCTACTGCCGGAGATATCGCAGCAGCCATCGGCCTTCCTAACCGCCATCACTGGTGACCTTGGAAGAACGAGCAGCGACGGATTAGGCTTATGATGGTTCAGTACGAAGCGACGACGACGATGGAGTTCACGAACATTTCCGGCAAACCTGGTCGTTCGCTGACGAGCTGAAGTAGTTTCCGACAGTGGACTTCCGGTTTGGGTGAATGTCGCCGGCATTTAAAAGGGGGGAAGGCATTTAAAAGAGAAGAAAAAATTAATAAAATTACAAAATTACCAAAATACCATTGACTTAACTGATAAAATAGACGGAGTTAAAAAAAAGTACAAAAAATGCAAGTTTTTTGAAACTGGGGTAGTCATTTGCATAAAATAAAATATAGGTACTAAAGTTACATAGTTGGTCAAACCACAGGTACCAAAATGGCACTTAACTCTTTAATTAATTATTATTATTATTATTATTTTTATTTTGTTTTAATTAATTTAAACTAATTAACTAACTTACTTAACTTAACGGAGCTAACGGGAAAACTTAACAGAACTAACGGCACTAACGGAGCTCTCAAATATGATGAAGAGGAACCACCTAGGTAAGGGATCTTAACGACTATTAACGACGCTTTGGTGACAACGAACACATGAACCGGGTTCTAAAGATGATCTAACTAGACAATGATAAAGGGAAAATAGGTCCCCATGGTAAGTTTTACTAAAGACCCCTAAACACGTTTAGAAAGAAGAATAAGCACAGTTGATTTTCTAAGTACCCTAATGATTTATTACTTGGTCCGTATCAAAATCACAAATTCCACTAAAGCTCGTAATCCTAACAATCTTAGGGAATGGGGTAATTCAGTATTAAAGATTAAATAACTCAACTTACAAATTAACCTAATCAACGGCTTGAAAACCGAACGTGGTCTCGCAACGGCTAACTAAATCGACTAGATTAAAGAGATAAACCGACTCCTAATGTCTTGGTCCGACTAAAAGGAGATGAGCCACTGAGATGAACAACTCTAACCAATCAAACCCTATGGTGACGTCTACCATAAACGACCAAAAACACAAAGTAATTAGTCTAGCATGCAATCCTAAACAAAACACGAAACTAATTCATGTAAAGATAAAATCACACAGGCTTACCAAGGTGGTTCCCCTTCATCATATTTGAGAGCTCCGTTAGTGCTATTAAGTTTTCCCGTTAGCTCCGTTAAGTTAAGTAAGTTAGTTAAATTAGTTTAAATTAATTAAAACAAAATAAAAATAATAATAATTAATTAAATATTGTTTTTAGGGTAGGACTTAGTTAGGGTTTAGTATCGAGCCACCTCTAGTGTCCTTGAGTTCGATACCCGGACTTCCTTTCTCTTTGCTACACGCGACCTTTACAATTGCCGATTGTGTGAGTGTACCGGTCGCGTGTAGCAAAGAGAAAGGAAGTCCGCGTATCGAACTCAAGGACACTAGAGATGGCTCAGATACTAAACCCTAACTAAGTCCTGCCCTAAAAACAATATTTAATTAATGAGTTAAGTGCCATTTTGATACCTGTGGTATGACCAACTATGCAACTTTAGTACCTATATTTTATTTTATGCAAATGACTACCCCAGTTTCAAAAAACTTGCATTTTTAGTACTTTTTTTTAACTCCGTCTATTTTATCTGTTAAGTCAAGGGTACTTTGATAATTTTGTAATTTTCTTACTTATTTCTTTTCTTTTAAATGCCTTCCCCCCTTTTAAATGCCGGCGACATTCACTCCCACCGGAAGTCCACTGCCGGAAACTACTTCAGCTCGTAAGCGAATGCACCAGGTTTGCCGGAAATGTTCGTGAACTCTATTGTCGTCGTCGCTTCGTACTGAGCCATCATGAGCCTAATCCGTCGCTGCTCGTTCTTCTCCACCATTGTCGGATACTGTGGCGGAACCCTAGCCGCTATAGTCATCGCCGTCGTCATCGTCATCACCACCAATTGAACTAGATTGTCGCCGCCGCCGCTGCTACTGCCGGAGATATCGCAGCAGCCATCGGCCTTCCTAACCGCCATCACTGGTGACCTTGGAAGAACGAGCAGCGACGGATTAGGCTTATGATGGTTCAGTACGAAGCGACGACGACGATGGAGTTCACGAACATTTCCGGCAAACCTGGTCGTTCGCTGACGAGCTGAAGTAGTTTCCGACAGTGGACTTCCGGTTTGGGTGAATGTCGCCGGCATTTAAAAGGGGGGAAGGCATTTAAAAGAAAAGAAAAAATTAATAAAATTACAAAATTACCAAAATACCATTGACTTAACTGATAAAATAGACGGAGTTAAAAAAAAGTACAAAAAATGCAAGTTTTTTGAAACTGGGGTAGTCATTTGCATAAAATAAAATATAGGTACTAAAGTTACATAGTTGGTCAAACCACAGGTACCAAAATGGCACTTAACTCTTTAATTAATTATTATTATTATTATTTTTATTTTGTTTTAATTAATTTAAACTAATTAACTAACTTATTTAACTTAACGGAGCTAACGGGAAAACTTAACAGAACTAACGGCACTAACGGAGCTCTCAAGTATGATGAAGAGGAACCACCTAGGTAAGGGATCTTAACGACTATTAACGACGCTTTGGTGACAACGAACACATGAACCGGGTTCTAAAGATGATCTAACTAGACAATGATAAAGGGAAAATAGGTCCCCACGGTAAACTAAAGACCCCTAAACACGTTTAGAAAGAAGAATAAGCACAGTTGATTTTCTAAGTACCCTAATGATTTATTACTTGGTCCGTATCAAAATCACAAATTCCACTAAAGCTCGTAATCCTAACAATCTTAGGGAATATGGGGTAATTCAGTATTAAAGATTAAATAACTCAGCTTACAAATTAACCTAATCAACGGCTAGAAAACCGAACGTGGTCTCGCAACGGCTAACTAAATCGACTAGACTAAAGAGATAAACCGACTCCTAATGTCTTGGTCCGACTAAAAGGAGATGAGCCACTGAGATGAACAACTCTAACCAATCAAACCCTATGGTGACGTCTACCATAAACGACCAAAAACACAAAGTAATTAGTCTAGCATGCAATCCTAAACAAAACACGAAACTAATTCATTTAAAGATAAAATCACACAGGCTTACCAAGGTGGTTCCCCTTCATCATATTTGAGAGCTCCGTTAGTGCTATTAAGTTTTCCCGTTAGCTCCGTTAAGTTAAGTAAGTTAGTTAAATTAGTTTAAATTAATTAAAACAAAATAAAAATAATAATAATTAATTAAATATTGTTTTTCGGGCAGGACTTAGTTAGGGTTTAGTATCCGAGCCACCTCTAGCGTCCTTGAGTTCGATACCCGGACTTCCTTTCTCTTTGCTACAAATGTGAGTGACACGGATAGATTTATCATGAACCTTTTCACGAACAAAATTGAAATCAAGTGCAAGATGCTTCATACGGGAGTGAAATATGGGATTTGTAGAATATTGGGTAGCACTTAAGTTGTCAAAAAAAATTGTGGGTGTGGTAGTGGGTATGAAACCAAGTTCATGTAGTAGAGCTTTAAGCCATAGGACTTCGGTGGTCGTTGATGCGACCGCCCGAAATTCAGCTTCCGTGGAGGAGCGAGCCACTGTGGGTTGTCTTTTAGAACTCAATGAAATTGGGTTGGAACCTAAGTAGACAATATAGCCAATTGTACTTCGATAGCTGTCTTTGTCACCGGCCCAATCTGCATCTGTGAAAGCATGCAGTTGTAATGGTGAATTGTAGCGAAGAAAAATACCTTTGTTTATTGACCCGCGGAGATATCGAAGGAGGCGTTTGAGGGCATTTCAATGAATGGTGGTAGGAGCATGCATAAATTGTGATAGCTTATTTACCGTGAATGCCACATCGGTTCGTGTAAGGGATAGGTATTGTAGAGTCCCAACTAGCGCTCGATATTGTGTAGGTGATGTAATGGGTGTGCCACCATGGAGTGTGATAGGCTCGGAACATGTAATGGGTGTAGTCATCGGCTTGCAATCACTCATATTGGCTCGTTTGATGATATCATAAATGTATTTATTTTGGGATAATAACATGCCATGAGGGTGTGGAAATACTTCTACACCAAGGAAATAAGAAAGGGTGCCAAGATATTTGAGTGAGAATTTGTTTGCAAGAGAAGATATGAATGAGTTAATGAGTTTGGAGTTGGCTTCGGTGACGATAATATCGTCAACATAGACTAGGATGTAGATAGAAGAGGAATCAGAAGGTTGAGTAAATAGAGAGGGATCTGATATGGTGGGTTGGAAAACGTTTAATTGGAGGTGGGATTTTAATTCTTCGTACCAAGCACGTGATGCTTGTCGAAGACCGTATATAGCTTTATTTAGTTTGCATATGTGAGATGGAAATGCGGGATTAATAAATCCGGGTGGTTGGACCATATAAACGTTTTCAGTTAATGTTCCTTGTAAAAAGGCATTATTAACATCAAGTTGGCGAATTGACCAATTTTGAGAAACGGCTAAGGAAAGAATAAGACGAAGAGTTGCGGGTTTGACGACCGGGCTAAAAGTTTCAGCATAATCAATACCCGGGCGTTGATGAAAACATTTGGCTACAAGGCAGGCCTTAAGACGGTCAACGAAACCATCGGGTTTGTATTTTGTGCGGAAGACCCATCTAGAACCAACAAGGTTGGAAGCATGGTCGGGAGGAACAAGAGTCCAAGTATTGTTTTTCATTAAAGCCTCGTATTCTTCGGTCATGGAATTACGCCAAAGATGATGTTTTAAGGCTTGGGTTATGGTGGTCGGCTCAGTAATTGAACCATTGATAGCTGTATGTAATTGAAGGGAAGGATTATGGTATTTGGGATTTGGTTTTCGAACACGTTTTTGATCCGCGGGTTCGGTTGGAATGGTGGTGTTGTGTAGTGTGGTGTGTTGGGCTTTTGAAGAGTTGGCAGGAGGAGTATGAGGGTTGGTGTGTGATGATAATGATGGGGTAGTAATGGGGCTGGTGGGAGGAGATTGGGAAATATTGGTAGTATTGGTTAGGGTGGAATGTTCGGTAGTATGGGTTGGGCTAGTAGGTGCGGAAATAGGTGGGGAACTATTGGTTTGGTTGGTATGAGAAGGTGGGCTAGATGGTGAACTAGATTCAGTGAATGAAATAATTTGAGTTGGGATTGAAATATTACTTGGTTGAGTTTGGTTGTGAGAAGAGGTTGTAGAGATGATAGAAATATTCATAGGTAGCCAATCTAGTGGATTAAGAGGTGGGACGGTAGAAGTGGTGAGAGTTTGATATGGAAATTCATTTTCAATAAATGTGACATGTCTAGAAGTGTGGATTTTGTTAGAGATAGGATCAAGTGCATAGTAGGCACTTTGACTAGGAGAGTAATCGACAAAAATGCACGGTTTAGATTTTGGGTGTAACTTATGTGGAGAATATGGCTTTAGCCAAGGATAACAGAGGCAACCAAAACTTCTTAGTTTTTCATAATTTGGTTGTTAGTTAAATAATTTGTGGTATGGTGAGGTATTTTTGAGGGTGGGAGTAGGCAATTGATTGATAAGGTAAGCGGTCGTGACTAGTGCAAAAGGCCAATATGTTGTGGGTAATTTTGCATGTGTGAGGAGGGATAAGCCGGTTTCAACAAGATGACGGTGTCGACGTTCGGCATATCCATTATGTTCGGGTGTGTGAGGTGGTGAAGTGAGGTGAGAAATACCATGAGATTGTAGGTGAGAAGAAAGTTTAATATATTCACCACCGTTGTCGGAAAATAATTGTTTGATAGTGGTTTGAAAATAGTTCTCAACTAGATTTTGAAAACGAATAAAGGTTGATAATGAATCAGATTTATATTTAAGTGGATATAACCATGTATATTTTGTAAAATGATCAACAAAAATTATATAATATTTGTAACCATCTATGAATGTAACGGGTGAGGACCAAACATCTGAAAAAATTAATTGCAAGGGAGCATTGGAAATTAAGGTAGATTTATGAAATGGTAGCTTATGACTCTTGTTTATGTGACAAGAGTTACAATGTTTATTCGAATGCGAAATACAAGGAACAAAGGAATACAAAAGTTTTTGAATTTGAGTATTTGGGTGGCCGAGTCTATGGTGCCAAAACTTGGAGGTAGTCTTTTGGATGGTGAAAGTAGACGGAGGTTGATTTGAAATAGAACAAAGTTCGTAAATTCCATGACTAGCTTGTCCTTTAAGGAGGAGGGTATTCGAATTTGGATCCTTGATAAGAAAAGCACTTTTAAAAAATTGGATTAGAATATAATTATCATAACATAAACGAGATATGGAGATAATATTTCTGGACATGGTAGGTACACAAAGAACATTGTTAAGTATAAGAGTGGTGGTTTTTGTATGTACGAAAAGTGAACCAATGTGAGTAATTTTAAGAGATGAACCATCACCAATTACGATTTCTTCGGTTCCATCGTAGGGAGTATGATTAGCCAAGGCGTTGAGGTCATTGGTTATATGGTGGGTGGCGCCACTATCCATTAGCCATTTGATATTGTTTTGCATAGGATTATTTTGCATGGTTAGCATGTTGGCTTGTGGTATGGTTTTGGTTGGGGGGTGGCGGATGAAAGAAGGAACAGTGACGTGTGGCATTAGTTTCTTGAACACCGAACAATTGGTAAGGGTGTGGCCTTTAGTGTGACACCATTGGAATTTGCCAAGAAAGGGACGGCTACTATTGGGTGGTGGGTTTGTATGTTGTGGGGTGGTGAGAATGTCGTTAATGTTTGACATAGTGAATGAAATTAATTGATAGTAGGTAAAAGAAGGTGATTTGGGAAAAAAATGTAGGTTCTTGATGAAGGGATGGAGTAGCAAAAGCTTTTGAAGTGGGGAAACGATGGTTTAGATCGTAGGATGAGATACCATTATAGAAAAGGATAAATGAAAAAGATGATTTTGTTACTTTGAAAGAGACAATTGTCTCATATAATATGTACAATGACTAAAATCAAGCAACAAGTTACAATCACATTAAATATAAATGAATGCTAATAATATGCAATTGAAGAAAGGGACGACTACTATTGGGTGGTGGGTTTGTATGTTGTGGGGTGGTGAGAATTTCGTTAATGTTTGACATAGTGAATGAAATTAATTGATAGTAGGTAAAAGAAGGTGATTTGGGAAAAAAAATGTAGGTGCTTAATGAATGGATGGAGTAGCAAAAGCTTTTGAAGTGGGGAAACAATGGTTTAGATCGTAGGCTGAGATACCATTATAGAAAAGGATAAATGGAAAAGATGATTTTATTACTTTGAAAGGGAAAATATCTAATATGTACAATGACTAAAATCAAGCAACAAGTTACAATCACATTAAATATAAATGAATGCTAATAATATGCAATTGATATTAGGCATAATATAAGTATAGATATTAATTCAAAATATTTGAATTAATATTGTCTTGATCTTGTGTATCTGATTTGATATTATCTTCATGATGTTTGTTAATATGCACCATTTTTTTAAATTAAAGTTTTTTCGAAGGATAATGTTACCGGTGGTTGAGGGTTATATAGGACATGAAACAGTGGGGGGGGGGGGGGGAATGGTGGTAACGTACAGTTGGAGGAGACACACTGAAATAGAAGTTACGACGGTTCCATCATGGTGTAACTGTAAATTTCCATCCCGATTGGGCGACTATTAATTCCGCTATTGATACACGTAATTAGATATATGTTTAGGATGGTTAAACATTGGGTGAAAACCTACGTTTTGTTTTAATTTAATGTAAAAGATATTATAATATTAGGAATAATAAAATAAAAAGATGGGAATATAGAATTTTAGAAAGTTCATCAACCAATTAAAGATGATCATCTTGTTGTGATCACCTCCATTTCTCCATAGTAATTGAGGATATGGGGATGCATTTATAGGTTTGGAGGGAGTAGCGGTTATTGGGGTTTTACGGTAAAAAAGTAGTTATTGAAGAAGAGACAAAGTACATAAATATGTTTTACGACAAATAATACATAAGAATTGGCGTAGTTGTTGGAATGTGAGAGGCAGAGATTATGATAACTGCTGAAGATTGCAAAGAAGAAATTAACTGAGAGCGAGGGTTTTATATATGAAGCAAAAGAGGGGAAGAGATTTTGACGGCGGTTGGACGAAAATGTCGGTTTAATGATGTAACTGTATATATATCACAAGCAATATAGGATGTTGGATTATTGGCATTATTAAGTAATTCAATTATATTATGTGTATATAGGATGTTGGATTATTAATAAATTGTTTAGTAATGTGACATAATACATGACAGCGGCATGGGGTGGTAAAGAGATAATAAGGGTTCTATTTTATTTATATTTTTAATAAAGAGTAAAAATAAAGGATGGCAACCAATTATAAATGTAGTATAGATAATATAAACTAAATTCCCAGCCCTCCACCCTTCCTCGTTTTTCCGTCGAATTAATCCGGTGAAGTCGGCGGCGGCTCCGGCGACCCCCTTTTCAAGCCATAATACACGCGTTTGACCCAATTAATCATCCCAACGGTTTTAGTCGTTGATATTAAACAATAATCAACTAATTAATTGTACTATAGCATTCGCAAAACCGTCTTTAATTCCCGTAACCATTGCCAGAAAATCGGCCGAAATCAATTAATGAAATTTACGATGATACGCTCCATAACTAGTATAAATAGATACTAGACATCAAGCTAGACTCATTCCAATCATCAAAATAACATATTTTGTAACCTCGAATTAATCCGTCAAAGTGTGTACTCCGATGACCATGGCTCCCCGTCAAATCATGACTTTATCAGGTAATTATTATATTCGTTTGATTAGTTTTTTTATGACAAACAAAACCACTAACCTAATTGGACCAAACATGGAATCATCTAACAGATTTTAAATCTAGGGTTCTAAGTGGGAAGAAGATGAATGCTGTAATATTATATATATATATATATATATTTTTTTTTCTTTCTATTCTATAAACAACAAATTAGTTAGTTCAGTTGGTTAAGCCACATCTATTCTCCACAGCGGACCCGGGTCAGTGCACTACTTTGTTTATTTTTCATTAACTATTTATATATATTTATAAATAATTTTAAATCTATAAAAATTATTATTAATCAAATAAAAATTATTTTTTTTATCACATAAAAATTATTATAAATTAATTTTATCAAGGTTTAGCAGAAAACCCAACTTTTCATATTCGTAATGCTTCGTAAGAAACCGTTAATATAATATTATATTATTATTAATGTATTTCTTCAATCTTTATAATGCACTAACGCAAACGTTTCGAGATAAATTTGACCGATAAAGTTCGTAAGTTCTCTTATTAATAACAAATTATTAATTAAACAATATTCAATTATTATAGTTCGTTACTTAAATTTTAGTTTCGTTAACTTTTATTTGTTAAACCATTAAAGATAACTTTATAATTTTATTTCGTTAACCATTATAACTCGTAACATAATCATATTCGAGTTAAAATTATCATTAAAATCAATGATTCACAAACATGATACTTCCTATAATTGTGTTAAATCATTAACCGAAAATTAGTTAAAATATTATTTATTTCGTTAAAAGTTCTGTTAAAGATAAATATAATATTATCCCATAAAACACATTAAAATAATGTAATTCCCCATTAACTAAATATTTATAACTTTTTCAATCCCAATAGTTAGACTTTGCTTTTGTTCTAATTATAGTTCGAGAAGTTCAATCGTTTCGGATTCTTTAACGCACTTTCGGTTGCATCAGTTTCGTTATTATGCTTTCGATTTATATTTCAAGTTATCTCCGATTTTGAGGTGAGTTTCTCACACCCCCTTTTTCAATGTTATCATATCTTTGGTGGTAGTATATGTATCCTATCAAACCTCAAGAATTACAATTTTTGTTTACAAACTACAATTTATATCATGGACTTGTGTGATTACTTATTTGTTTTATACGTGGATTTCAAGTGGTCGCCTCAATAAGTATGATCATACGCCCCCCTTTGCACTGAGGTCCATTTGTATCGAGTGGAAAAGGGACCTCATATCCGAGTACGTTGGTAGCCCCAACTGGAAAGGACCTTCATTTGTTCTTTACACTCAGGTCCATTGCATTGAGTGTAAAGAACCCTTATATGCTCATTTCACAAGTTTCATGGAAATGTATGATTTTTACGTATCATATCAAACTGTGGGAATCTCACCAACTATGTTCATAGCTGACTTTATTTTATACATATGCTACAGGTGTAGAGATACGAGGATGAAGGTTAGAAGACACATAGCATGCTTATAGGATATTCAAAGAACAACTTATCGTTTCATTTATTTATTTGTTTACAACTTGTATTATTTGATAAACTTGTGTTACATGATGACTTAAATGAAATAATGTTATTATGATCACCTAATAGTGTCACGTGTGTTTGAGCAATCTGTACTTCACACTCAGGCGTTTCCTCTTTAGCCAGGGTGTTACACAAATATAGGTTAATAGCACACCGAGGAAAGGATTTTGATATTACCAAACTGACAACACAAGGTGAACACGTTAACCATTTCTTGGTCTGAACTGATTTTACTCTTGTAATAGACAGGTTGTTTATTGCAAAGAGTCTGATAATTGTTTGTATGAGATTATATGTCTCTAAAATCGTTACAATACAAAATAGATAATTTAAAGTAACTCAGACTGAATACAGATGTGTCTGGATCCAAACATAACTGATAATTGGCATACAAAACCAAGTCAGTCATAATCAGTTCTCCAACAGGGTCACATAACCTAGGGGAAGGTTATCTCCGAACATGGGCTATGTACTCGGGGAACCTTTGAATTGTGTGTGTAGGACAGTGGTACAAATCCCGGGAAAGGCAGGCGTTCCTGTTGAGTTTGTGAAACAGAAAACTATGTTTGTATTTAACGACTATTATAAACTGTTTTATCGAGTCAACGTTTCACCAGCATATAGCTGACGTGTTTTTCCAACCCATGCAGGTAATTAGATGATGGATGATATACAAGGATCTGGAGTCATTAAAAGATCGCTTGAGATGGCCTTATTTTTGAATATATAATTCTTGTAATAATAGTATAACACTGTTTTATAACTAAAACTCGGGTATTTAATTCCCGAGTAACTTTGACAATGTAAATTAATATTTTAATATATAAGGCTTCCGCTAAAATGAACCCGCTACTCTGATATAATTACAAAACATGTACCAATCCGGGACGTCGCATCCAGGCCCTAAGTCGGGGTGTGACAAATCCTTGTCGCCCGATGCGAGGAGCATCAGATTTCCATAATATTCTACGTTTTTAAATAGTTTTGGGCCCAGAAAACCTATATAAACACCCCTAAACTTAACCCTAAGCATACCCTGCGAACCAGAGACAAATTTGGAGTTTCACAGAGCTTAGTGTTGCATATTTTGACGGGTTTGAAGACAAGGAATCAGCCGGTGAAGTGCTCCTCGATCGAGAACGAAGACTATGGGTTTTATCACCTATTTTTTTCCGTTTACATTATTTTTCACCATGATTTCCTTTATAACTATTGTGTTTGATTTAGCGATGATTGGCTAGACATTATAGACTGCCTACGCATATGATGAACCTTTGTTGACATTTGATTTTCATTTGGGATTTATTTTACGTTATGGTTTTATGAATTAAGTAAAAGGTTTGATTATGTTTAATTGATGCATATTTGTGTTTAGGATTGTTTGATGAGTTTTATTATTCCATAATTGCCTTGATTATTATTTGTCATATGATAGGTTGCTATTAGGTCATCTACTTTATGTTTTTAACTATTTTATTATTGATTTCAAATAATGTGACATTCGTCAATTTTTTGATTCGTATTTGTATTTGTAAACCCGACCCGATGGGTCGTTTAGATGTATTATTGATCATTTAATAAAGTATTCCCGAAATTTATGTTCAAACGTCGTTCATTTATTACTACGTTCCATTACTCGAGGCTTATCAATAACCCGCTTAAACGCGTAAATAATCCAAAAACTGAAAACCATATAATTTGATTTTAAAGTTTAGAGTTAAAAATGTAAACTTTGAAAACTATAATAAACTTAAAAGATATTTAATTTTCCATTTAAAATGATTATGAAACTTGAGGGACCTGAATGTAAATTATTCAAAATATAATATATTAATTAAAACTAACCCTACCCTCCCCCCTGTAGCCCCACGTTTTTCCGGCCACACCTCCGGCCGCCGGAATCCGGCGCCGGAGGTAGCCAAAACCTCCGTGAACTCGTTTTTAAACTAAATTGAATATTATAAAACTTATTTCCTTCGATATAAAATCATAACAAACCAATTAATTGCGACATAACAACCTTTAGCCGCGTTAATCAAACCCGCAATCCCCGCTGGAAAATCCGGAAACCAAATCAAAACTTTAACGCGTACACGCTCTTGTTCGTAGTATAAATAGAACCCAAACGCCATACGAGTCACCACTTTATGTCTTCAACCGTGATCATGTCCTCTTTGTGATAAGGATATGGTTGCATCCCTTAGGATGTCACAAAATTCATGGTGGTTCATGCAACGTGTGACTCCGACCCTCTATGTTTTACAATGTGTTTTAACCTAAAGTCTGTCAAGTCGTGGTGATACACGAATACCTAGCTTTTAGTTCGATTTATTTTCGAAATTTCGATGTTGTGTTGGAACACAAGAGTCCATGGTGGTTCATGAAAACTCTAAGTTCCTCACAACACTTATTATGTATATGGTTTCATATTTTAACAAACTTTACAAGAGATTTATTTTCTTTATGTATATCATGCACTATTCCGAGTCTCACGATTTTCGAAACCTTTGTTCCCAGGATGGCTTCTCGCAACCTTAAGCGTCAATCATCTGGAACCTCTAGCCGCAAGATAACTTCCCAGATCACCAAGCACCTGACAGCGGTCCTCCCCAATATCATGACCCAGATGCACCAGAACATCATGGCTAACGTTAACCCTCCTCCTCCCCTTCCTTCAGCTCCCGTTGTAACCTACAAGAACTTTACTGATGCCAAACCTACAAGTTTAATGGAACTCAAGGTGCCACTGCCCTACTTCAGTGGTACGAAAAGATGGAAAGCGTGTTTTACCAAATTGAATGTCCTGATGATAAGTGAACCCGATTCGCTACAGGTATGTTCGAGGAAGGCGCACTTACATGGCGGGTCAAAGAAAAGACGAACCGCTGTACTGAAGCCGCCATGGCCTTGCCATGGAACGAATTGAAGGATCTCATAACCCAACAGTTTTGTCCTCCAAATAAGCTTATGAATTTGGAGGCTGAGTTTCGGAACCTTAAACAAGAGGGTGGTGAGCACTCCGCTTACACCTCTCGTTTCAACGAACTTAGTGTGTTGGTGCCGCATCTTGTTATCCCTACCTCGCGTGCCATCGATAAGTACATTAGGGGACTACCGAGACAGATCCAAGACAGTGTTTTCAGTAGTTTGCCTAAGGAACTTGGCGACGCAATCAATCTGGCCGCTACATTAACTAACAACCATGTCAAAGCCGGGACTTTGACATTGAAATCATCCAAGAAACCGACCGATAAACTGCTGCTGAACCAAACGAAACCAAGCCTGGACTATCCAAGCCCGCCTACTCTTCCACCCATCACCGCGAAAGAAAGTGCAAGAACTACGCACTAACCCAACAAGCCGCACCTCAACCTCAAACCAACCCCGCACCACCTTTCAAGAAGCCTTATAATGGACCCCATCTCCATTGCACCACTTGCCTTCGTCACCATGCGGCAAATTCCTCTTGCTGCCAATGCAACCGTTGTAACCGTTTCTGGCATTTTTGTACCACATGTCGTGAAACCACCATAGCGGCTCCCCTGAAGGCTGCTCAGCCAAACCCCCGACCCGTGCCATATGCCCAACCCGTTAACCAAATGCGGGCTTGCTATAATTGTGGTGAACTTGGCCACTTTCGTAGTGCGTGTCCACGACTCGCAAACGTGAACACACTTCGGTTGGCTCCTACTCCACAATTCCAGCTCCAAGCTTACCAAGCCTATCAAGCGATTCAGCCATAAGTTCCTAAATTGATGGCTAATCAAGCTCCACCACTGCTTGCTATTCAAGCACCTGAACCTCAAGAGGGTCAAGCTGCTCAAGCCGTTCAAGCTCCTCAAGATAACCATGGGCCTGCTTTCATGATGAATGCCCACCAAGCGCAACAAAACAGCAATGTGGTGAACGATACGTGTCTTGTAGACGACCACTTTGCAACCATTTTATTTGATACCGGTGCCGATATGAGTTTTGTGTCTTTTGAATTTGAGTCCTTGCTTGCGAAAACTCGGTCTAAACTTAAGAGCTCGTATATTGTTGAAGTAGCGAATGGTAAATCCGTGACGATCGATTCCGTTATTCGAAGTTGCAAGATGAATCATAATGGCCACACAGTCTCAATCGATCTCATTCCGATGCAATTGGGAAGTTTCGACATCATAGTAGGCATGGATTGGTTGTCCTCTCACCGTGCCGAATCGTTTGCTTCGAGAAAATCATTCGTATTCCGATTTTCGATGGCCAAACTCTTCGTGTTATTGGTGAAAAGCCCTCTCCTTCGAGCCTTAACCTCATACTTGCGCAAGAAGTATATAGCGTTCGTGGCCCATGCGGTTAAAAAGAAAGAACAAAAGATTGAAGACATTCCGGTTGTTCGCGAGTATCCCAAAGTATTTCCCGATGACTTTTCTGGTCTTCCTCGCATTTGAGAAGTTGAATTCAGCATCGACCTTGTGCCTGGTGCAACTCCGATTGCGAAGGCTCCTTACCGTCTTGCACCCTCCAAGATGCAAGAATTGTCTACCCAACTCCAAGAACTTTTGAAAAAAGGGTTCATCCGCCCTAGTTCGTCTCCATGGGGCGCACCTATTTTGTTTGTCAAGAAGAAAGATGGTTCCTTCCGTATGTGTATCGACTACCGCGAGTTCAACAAGCTGTCGTGTGGTGCTGTGATGTGTTGTAAAATACACGTATTTTCCGCACCTTTTATCTACGTATTATATTATATTTTATGTGTTTTTACTTGATTTATATAGGTTTTACATAGTTTTAATAATCATGTAGGTTTTGGGTGAAAGAAAGGAAGAAACTGGGACTTTTCGAGGAGCTTACAAGCCTTTTACGCATACAAGTTCAAGACAAAGCTCAAAGCCCGACCCATATGCATCATGGAGGCCAAAGTCTTACATTATACTTATAATATATAAAAAAAAACCTAACAGCCCCTAAGCTTGGCCGATCGCAGCCGGGCAGAAAAGAAGAAAGGAGAAAAAGTTTTGTGGAGGCTAGGGTTTGGTGTCTTGGCGGCTAGGGAAGGAAGAAGACACAAGAATCAAGGCTTGGGATCATTTTCCATCAGCTTACATCAGCCGGGAGCAGCCCATAATCATCGATATCCTTTCATCTTTCACATTGTTCATCATCTTTATTTCTTGTTCAATTGATTACATAGTTTTGCAATTGTGTTAAAGATTGAAGTGTTTGTGATTGTTATTGATTTTTGAATGAATTTTGAGATGATTGATATGAGTTATATGATGTTTTTATTGAATGCTAGCTGCTGTCCAATTATGATTCTCGGCTAAACTTGTTAGTTCTACCTAAGAATGATGATAATTGTTAGTGTTTGATGAGCTTGTTGGATTGTTTGATTGATAGAAGTTAATTGTTATTGTAAAGTTTGATTTAGACATGAAATAGGTTGTGTTTAAGGGTTGGAAATTTTGGTAATTCATTGCATAAACCCCGTGTGTCGGTTAATTAGTTTTGTGTTGATTGATCGGTGCATTGTTTGATTCTAGACTTTGTGTTTAGGGTTTGTTTGCGGTAGGTACCACCGTAGGGTTTTGTTGCATGATTTATTGGATTAAGTACAGCGGTTAGGCACCTTCTTAGAGACCGAGAGGTGATAAGAAGTTAGGGTCGTCTCATTACCTTTGCATTCTAGAATAAGGATTGCACGAGAGCGAGTTCGTTTCTTGTCAGGATTAGGTGTTTTGAGCGACTAGTTGATCTATTTTGGTTTAAGTTGAATTGTTCCTCTATCCTTGGTTGTGTAGTATTCATTGCCATTAGGGTCGAGTGTTGGTGAGACCGAGAGGTGAGTCAACATTAGAACACGTTAGCAATTGTTTCCCGGTTGGGTCGTTTAGTCGATTTTGAGTAGTTTAGGCTTGTTGAGTGAGACCGAGAGGTAATCCAGTAAGCCCGAGCGATTCTTAGTCGTGTCATCTTTAGGAACCGGTGTCTTGATATCATTCAATCCATTAGCTTGTTAGGCCTACAGTTTGATTCAGACCTAGGTAGACGTTTTTCTCCATCCAAAGTTAACACAGTTAGTTTGTCGTTAAGTTTTCTATTTTTGGTAAGTTTTGTCAGTTACTTAGGTTAGTTCAGTTAAGTAATTAAAAATCAAAAATCAATTAAATATTATTCTTAGGTAGGTCTTGTCTAGGGTTAGTGATCGTTAGCGTCTTACGTGTCCACGTGTTCGATACTCCGACTTCCTAAGTCCATACTACTTGCGATCGGTACACTTGCCGGTGGTGTGTGGTTTTAGGATTTTCGTTTTAATATTAAAGCTTAGTTGTGAGGGTTATCCGACACACACCACGCTGAGCTTCAACTCGAAACTAAGCGCGATGGTTTTTTGTATTACCTTAATCGTTTGTGGGTTCCCAATCGTGACGATCTTCGTATTTTCATCATGGACGAAGCTCATAAGTCGTGATATTCTACTCATCCCTGTGCGGATAAAATGTATTTCGACTTACGATCCACGTTTTGGTGGCCCGGTATGAAGAAAGAAATTGCATTGTACGTCGCAAGGTGCCTTACTTGCACTAAAGTTAAGGCCGAACATCAGCGACCATCTGGTTTACTCGTGCAACCGCACATCCCGATTTGGAAATGGAAGATGTGACCATGGATTTCGTATTCAAAATCCCAACCACTCGAAACCGCCATGATGGAATTTGGGTTATTGTTGACCGTTTGACTAAGTCCGCGCACTTCATTCCGATCAATGAAAAGTTCTCGGTTGATCAACTCGCTCAAATCTATGTTCAACGTATAGTGTGTCGTCATGGTGTACCCTTGCGTATTATTTCCGATCGTGATAGTCGTTTTACTTCTCGTTTTTTGGTCATCTTTGCAAACTGTGTTAGGAACTCGTTTGGACCTTAGCACCGGCTATCACCCTCAAACTGATAGGCAATCCGAGCGAACAATTCAAACACTTGATGATATGCTTAGGTCTTGTGTTTTGGATTTTGGTGGAAACTGGGATTCTCATCTGAATTTGATTGAGTTCTCCTACAATAACAGTTTTCATACGAGCATTGGTATGGCTCCATTCGAAGCACTCTATAGTCGTAAGTGTCGTTCTCCTATTTGTTGGAATGAGATTGGTGAAACCCAAATCACCGGTCCCGAGCTTATCCAAGAGACTACTGATCGAATTGCGCAAATTCGACAAAATCTCTTAGCCGCCCTTAGTCGCCAAAAGAGCTACGCAGATAATCGTCGACGACCTCTTGAGTTCAACGTTGGTGATCGTGTCCTTCACAAGGTATCTCCTTGGAAAGGCGTTATTCGTTTCGGTAAGAAAGGTAAACTATACACTCGATATGTTAGACCTTTCAAAATTCTCAATCGTGTTGGTAACGTGGCCTATACTCTTGAACTTCCGCAAGAACTCGCGAGTGTTCATTCGACGTTTCATGTGTCGAATCTTAAGAAATGCTTAGCCGAGGAAAATCTCCACATACCACTTGACGAAGTGCGCATCGATGAGTCTATGCACTTTGTTGAGAAGCCGGTGGAATTCATGGACCGCATTGATAAAGAGACCAAACTAAGTCGTATACCTTTGGTAAAGGTTCGTTGGGAATCTAAACGAGGCGCTGAATTTACTTGGGAACGGGAAGACCAAATGCGAACCAAGTATCCTCATTTGTTTGAAACAGATTCTTTAAACTAATTTCGAGACAAAATTTTCAAAAGTAGAGAATGCTGTGACATTCGTCAATTTTACGATTCGTATTTGTATTTGTAAACCCGACCCGATGGGTCGTTTCGATGTATTATTGATCATTTAATAAAGTATTCCCGACATATATGTCCAAACGTCGTTCATTTATTACTACGTTCCATTACTCGAGGCTTATCGATAACCCGCTTAAACGCGTAAATAATCCAAAAACTAAAAACCATATAATTTGATTTTAAAGTTTAGAGTTAAAAATGTAAGCTTTGAAAACTATAATAAACTTAAAAGATATTTAATTTTCCATTTAAAATGATTATGAAACTCGAGGGACCTGAATGTAAATTATTCAAAATATAATATATTAATTAAAACTAACCCTACCCTCCCCCGTGTAGCCCCACATTTTTGAATCTGGCGCCGGAGGTAGCCAAAACCTCCGTGAACTCGTTTTTAAACTAAATTAAAAATTATAAAACTTATTTCCGTCGATATAAAATCATAACAACCAATTAATTGCGACATAACAACCTTTAGCCGCGTTAATCAAACCCGCGATCCCTGCCGGAAAATTCAGAAACCAAATCAAAACTTTAACGCGTGCACGCTCCTGTTCATAGTATAAATAGAACCCAAACCTTTGTCACAACTCGCTCACACTTCTCAACCCCCCTCTAATACACAGATTTGTCTGTAATTGGGAGATTTCAATACTTTATTTTCCGGTAACTGGGTTTCGGTCAAAACAAAACAATATAAGGTAATTGTTATATACTTTTGATTAGTTTTGATCCAACAAACAAAAACCCTAAACCTATTTGAGCAAACATGGAGCAGAATCATCAATTGCAAAATCTAGGGTTCTTCTTGAAGAAAAAGAACCTGAAATACTATTTATATATAATTATTCTTATACCTAAAACAAATGAACACTCAGCTCAACTGGTTAGACACAAGGGTTAACACGTGAGAGACCCGGGTTCGAAACCCGGGTCATGCGCTATTTTCTTTTTGAGCTGCATGCATATATTTTTATTTATTAATATTATTAAAATGAACTTGGTAATATATAAAACAAATAGAAAACCATACTTGTTGGATGTCCTTCCCTAGATCACATGGTTAATACACTTCGTTTACTTAGTAAGGACCTGGTTTCGAAACCCGGGTCAACCCCCATTTTTTATATATAAAATTCAGTTTATTTAAATTAACTTTTAATCAATTTTAATCAATTAAAAATCAAAATAAATTTATAAAAAACCTTTTTAAATTAAATAAAAATTATGTAAATTATAAATCACCAATTCACACTTAAAACCAAGTTTCTCATTTTCGTAAACCATAACCAAAAATCGCATAATAATCGTAATGTAAACTTTGCTTTTCTTAAAAATTGTTTCGCCTAAACAATAATTATATTTGCGACTTATAAACAATAGTTCAAGCATTTTGAATGTTAAAACTTCATTTCCTTACCGATAAAAACTTATCTCATATTAATAATCGAAGTGCCGTTAAAATATAATTAATAATATAATAATCTAAGAGCTATGGAATTAGTAATAAATTATAATAAAATACTAACTAACTTCTAAATTCATTCATACAAAAATCCCGTTAGAGTAGTCGTTAAATGTCGTGTTTATTCTTATTTATAGTTTGTACGGGTTGACCGCTTCGCTTTCCTTTGACGCCTTCGAGTTACTCTTATTTCCTTTTTCTTCAATTACTAAGGTAGTTTTCACAACCCCTTTTTAAATGTTTTAATGTTTTGGGGTGGCATATGTATCCATTATAAAATCAAGTATTATTACTTCGATTACTTACAAACTACAATTCAATCATGGATTTGTGTGCTTATTTGTTTAATTGTTATATACGTGGAATTCAAGTGGTTGTCTCATTAAGTATGATCATACGCCCCCCTTTGCACTCAGGTCCATTTGTGTCGAGTGGAAAAGGGACCTCATTATCCAAGTACGTTGGTAGCCCCAACTAGAAAGGACCTTCGTTTGTTCTTTACACTCAGGTCCATTGCATCGAGTGTAAAGAACCCATATGTGCTTTTCACAAGTTTTCATGGAATTGTATGGATTTTACGTAGTATTTAAACTGTGAAAATCTCACCAGCTATATTTAAGCTGACCGTATTTTATACATATGTTACAGGTACCATGATTAGAGGATGAAGGACTAGAAGACGCTTAGAATATCTAGGATATTTAATGAACGAGACATTTGTTTTTGTTATGATTTAATTTCAATTTGTATTCTTATTTGAACTTGTGTTACATGATGCTTTAATGAATTAATGATATTATGGTCACTTAATAGTGCCACGTGTGTTTGGGCAATCTGTACGTCACACTCGGGTGTTTCCGCTTAAGCCGGGTTGTTACAAATAAGATCATAGGAATAAAATTATTTAATCAAATAAACCTAAATGTGCTGCTAATCTAAATAGTTGTAAGGTGCTAGATTATTGATAGATCTTTGTTGATCAGGTTTGCTAGATTTAGTTCTTCGTAAGGAGTCCGTCTAGTTTTGATTGATTAACTTTGTCTATCGAGTCAATTGAACATATTAGACCGCCTTTGATTTCCACGTAGTAAGGTAGGATTTCGTATAATGGAACTTGTTCATAATAAATTAGGTGACCGTAAGGAAAGTTGATTTCTAAAATTGGTGTGTGTTAAAACTTATTAGAAACCCATAGGTGTCTTCTTGAGAAGGGTCATGGGTCCTGTTCAGGTTTTCTTTTAAGCGTCTATTTTACGATCCCAGTTCCATAACTAAATATTTTCCCGGTTAATTGACAACTGAAACTTAGGGGATTCTAGCCTAGGAAGTTTTCCTTTATCATCTGATTAAAATCAACCAAATTGTCTTTCATTTAAATTACTTGTTTTTCTTATTTGGTTTTATCTATAGTTTAAATTTAGTATTTTAATTAAAACCCCCCCAAAATAAATAAACAAATAGTCGTGTCTGTAGTTAAGTCTAATTTAGCTAGTTAACGTAATTTAAAGAGTCTCTTGGGTTCGATATCCGAACTTACTTAGCTGTGCTAGAGTCGACCGGTTAACTTGCCGGTTAGTAGTTTTAGTTAGGTTAAGAGTCTAGAATTATTATTTAGTATCTAGATTAGCGTTTATTTAGTTAATAAATTAATAACTGCTTTTAGCACATCAAAGCTCGAGAAGAAATCCGTTATTAACCACCATTTAATGGACGGGCTACAAAGTACCCATTCGGTCCATAGTTAACGAGAAAAAGAAACTAAGGAAAAAAGGGTCAGGCCCACCCAAACCTAAATGGCTCGCCTAGGCCTGACTAGTGGTGCTAGTGATGGGAGTAGTCCTAAATATGCACTAGCGGAGGCCGACATGGCCCTCCTCAATGAAACAAACACACCATGCACCGGTGGAGGCTGACATACTCTCTCGTTTAGAACAAACACATTTTACCTGAAGGAGCCCCATTGAGGGAATGGATAAGATCGAAAACTATATTTGATTCAATTTTCAGTTGAGAAGAATCACTTGCGGCATACAAACAAAGGATCTGATTACCAAGGCATCAGGCTTCAAGGTAAACAGTGACACATGGAAGGGTGCAAAAGGGCTTTAAAGGCGAAGTCAAACTCTTTAACCAAAATAGATAAGGACATCGGAGGGAACCCACATTCAAGGAAAGGAGACCATCCTCAAAGGCAGGCGACGAATCAAGGCACCATCACCTCTCGGCCCTTTACCCTATATAGACGATATCAGAACTCCAAATGTATTCATTCCATCCATTCTCTACTTACTATTGTTGTTACTCTCTCGTAAATAACTTAATACAAGAGAACCCCCCCCCCCCTCCGGCTGGTTTTCACACCGGAGGCTGATTGAAGGAGGCCCCCTCTTAAGGTGAGACTAAAGGTGCTTCTTTCTTAGTCGATCACAAGTCCATACTATCCAAACGAAACTGAATATAACAATCGGAATAACATTTATCTTGTAGCCACAATATTCATATAAAATAAGGTTCTCCTTGTTCAGTTGGCAACTAATAGCTCAAGGTGCACCTGCTAAAACAAGAATCCACACATTTTCCCGTACTTTCTCCCTCTGAAAAAAAATTAGAAAATCATACATCACCTTTGTGTTCATATGCCTTATTACATATAGACATAAAGAAACAAACAAACAAATATATATATATATATATATATATATATATATATATATATAGAGCTGTGTCTCATTTGTATAGACATTTAGTCGATCTAGTTAATGAACGTTCACATCCGCTTCATCATGCCACATTAAACGAAACAGACAAAACTAAACAAAATTAATTTCGTTCTTTTTCGAAGATCATAAGTCTTAAGTCAGCTTGGTGATAAAGAAGATGCCTTCTTGTCAACTCGGTAAAAGGTTTGTTTCTTAATAATAATTCTGTGGCGAATAATTTTATTTGAAATGGAGCAAGTGGATGCCACCAAAGTGCAATATAAATTTTTGGAGGGCTTACTCAGGGGGGGGGGGGAGCTTGGAGTGAAGAAGTTTAAGGGTGGATGATAATTCGTGTGTGTCCTGCGAGACGGGCGTGGAATCGGCGGATCATTTGTTTACATGTTGTTTGGTTGCGGCTGTGGTTTGGGATCATATCAGTCGCTGGTGTAAAATCCCCCATAATTTTGGTTTCTCAGTTAAGGATTTTTTAGAGATGCACAAGATTGTTAAGCTTGGTGAGATGGAGGAAGAGGTGTTTCACGGCTTATTATAGCTTGTTGGAGAATCTGGAAGGCGAGGAATGATAAGATATTCAAAGGCAAGGATGTTAATATTGAAGATATAATTGGAGACAATCTCTGGGTTTTTTTTTGGTATAAAAATAGGGGGATAGGTAGATCTTTAGAATGGTTGAAATGGTGTAATTTTGAGTTTATGTAATCTTTCTGTTTCTTGTTTGGGCTGTTCTCTAGGTTGTGGAGGCAGCTTGTGGACGTTTGTGTTGTTGCTGGTTTTTAATTGTTTATAAAAGTTTATAGCTTGGAAAAAAAATAAGTTTTATCACAAACACAAGGAAAGCATACACACCCTTATCATTGTACAGCTTGATTATGTTAGAACACAAAGAAGTGGCATAACCAAGTTAACAATAGCCAAGATTTTGTGCATTTTCATCCATTTTCATTCATATCCATAGCCACTGTTGTAAAAGTCAGATTCCAAGGCCGACTAGTCGGCGACTAGTCGGTCCTCGGACCCCTACCTTGGAGACTTTTTCCAAGTCGGCCTGGATTAGTCGAAGGCGGTCAAAGTCGGTCAAAAGTCGGACTAGTCAGGCTAGTCGGTATAGGAATTTCTTAAAGTCGGACAAAAAGTAGGGCTAGGTGGTCAAAAGTCGGGCTAAGCGGTCAAAAGTTGGGCTAGGCGGGCTAGGGTTCTCTATAAAAGTCAGTTAAAGGTCATTCAAAAGTTGCTAAGTGAGCTAGAGTACCCTTTTGACGTAAATTATGCTTATTTTGACAAATATATAATGTCCAAAAATTAATTTTTATTGTAATTACCGTGTCCGAGTGTTCTCCGAGTACTCCCCAAGTACTCCGACTACTCCCAACTTCCCAGTTGACCGCCTAAGGTCCGTCTAGCGACTTTTGCAACATTGTCCATAGCCATTGTGAAGACATAATTTTTTGAGGCATGTGGTACATGTGAAAGCATTTTTTTTAGAAATTTAGAATATACAAAAAGTATAACTTTAGTTAGATGCAATTTCTTTAAACGCGCTTAAAACTACCCTAATATCCGAGTGAGCCCCCTTATGACAGGATATTAACCGTCCATACTGATTTTGATGTTCCAGACCTAACTCATCCTGGAACCAGTGGCAGATCTAGACATAAATCTCAGAGGTAACGTACAAAAATTTTTTTGTTACCGTATTTCATACAATGTAAACGAAACAAAAACAGAAGCACGACATGAGGTGCAAATTTCTCCTATACGGTTTTTTAAAGCTTGAAATTTAGCCATTACACCCTATTCTTTTACTTTATCGAACGTCAAATTAAAGCATTGTTCAAATACTTATCACCCATTCGCTTACGCAAACCCGTATTGATAAGTTTCATTTTAGAAAAACATATTTCAACGGTTGCGGTTGCAACTGGTAAAACCAACACTAACTTCAATATTTGATAAACAAAAGAAAACGCGACGTGCTTTCTGGATTCCACCATTACACAAGCAAGGTCACACATTCACCCAAATTTGAAAATGTATCACCTTCCTTTAAAGTGTGATAAAAAGGTCATACGATCACCCGAAATACACCATCTTACTAAAATCATTCGGATACATTTTCGAAAATGCCACTATCTTAGATATGTCAAACTTGGAAGACGAATCTCAAGATTTAAACTAGACATATTTTTTAATAAACTAGTTAAGACCTCACTAAATCTATTTTCAAGTCTTGAATTTGCATATCTAAAACTGTTTTAAATTTTCAACCTCAAAATGATGATGATGTTTGTTTCTTTTTGATGTTTCTCATTCAAGCAAAGGAAAAAAAAAATTAACGGTTTCTATTTACTTTGGGCTATAAACTTTGTTTGGGCTTTTATTTGTTTGAACTTTTAAAATATAATATTATGTGGAGCTTGTTTATGCTTTAGTCTGCTTCTGTTTAATGTTTCTCATTCAAACAAAAGGAAAAAAAAAAGAGTTGTTTTTATTTGTTTTGGACTACAAATTTGTTTGGGCTTTATATAATTTGAACTTTTAAATTTGTTGGCCTTTAAACAAATAGGGGGTACCGTAAAAAAATTTCAGGGGTAGCGAAATACGAAAACCGACACAAAAGAAAAAAAATTACACTACCGACGAAAAGTTAAGAGGTAGCGGATGCTACCCCTGCATATGAAGTGCATCCGCCACTGCCTGGAATATTAGCATTCAGCAACAAAGAAACCCATCTATGTAAAAAAGTCACTTGAATCACGTTTCAAACCTACATACTCTAGATTTTTTTTTTAAAAAAAGGGCAATTAATTAACTTTATTAAAGTGCAAGTAATTCATTTCTGCCGTTACTCTAATTAGTGCTGATGACATTTTCAATTAATAGTCAAAGTAACTAGTTGTTTATTTACTCTCGTTAATGATATTTTCTATTAAGGTTATTCATTTTAAAACATGGACATACATTAATCAATGTGGTAGTAAATACATTTTATTGTAACTTTTTTTTTTCTAAAGCAACTTTTTTGTGTTTATGAAAAGTCAAAAGACTTTGTGATCCGGGCTTCTAGCTACTTGTTTGGTGTTTCCCTATATTAGGGTAACTAGGTTAATAGCTCATGTATTATACGGGCTTAAAAATGATATAATGTTAATAAAAAATATTTACATATTTGATATAAGTTAAAAGTAAAATCAAGCATATAAAATAATTATAATTATTTAAAAAAATCCATAATGCCAAATAATTTAGTAACAATTATAATTATATTATTAGAAATTGTTAATAATATAATTTTAAGAGAGTAACAATTGGTTTAATTGAGTTAATAATAAATATTAAATAGTAATAAATTCATTAATGGTTATATCATTTAACATAAAAAATTATTAAATTGAATGAATGGTAATTAAAAAATTAGTTAATTAGGTGAAATATGTATAAATGGAAATTGATTAGGTGGCATCTCATGTGGATGACATATTTGAAAGCCATGTGGAACATGTTTTGACGACCCAAGACGCTATCATTCACTTTCCAGGCGATTTTTAGAGCAGCAAGGAGGAGAACCATTGATTCCAATCATCCAAAGGCTCCATACATGATTCTATCTATCATAATCGAAGCCCGAAAGATGCCGAGACGCGGCTAGACTCTCCGAATCATACCCGGGATGTAGAGTATTGTATTTAACAGTTTTTCTCATGTATTAAGAATAATTGATTTGTATCTATCTTTGATTAATCTATGAGTATTGATGTTTAGTATTATTATGCATTCAGTTAGTTTAGGTTTATTTCGATCAGAACGATTAGTGTGCCAGTTGCTATGATAATTGCTAATAGGATTGTTTTGTCTATTTGGATATGATGAAGCATACGATTGCCCTTAGTTGAGTCACACTGGCAGGGACCGTTTGATAACCAGTGCCGTGTGTTAGCGAGCGTGGATGCCTAAGGTTTATCTAGTTAGTCAATCTGTGTTGATCGTTGATAGTTAATATGTTAAGTTGCATGGGATGGCTGTTAGTTTACTTGCTTGAACCCCGGGTGTGATTTGCTCTTAGTAATTGCTTGATAATTGTTTACTTGTTCGTTTAACATTTAAAACAAATTCATTTGCTAGTGTGATCAGCACTTTTAATTGAACTACTTCATAAGTTTATGAATTGATTTCACTTCACACTGACCACATACTCCTCTTGGTTCGACACCCTACTTACCCTAGCTAGCTTAGGTGATTAGGACACTAAATTAATAGTTTTTGACTAGATAGCGACAGTCTAGCATCAATGACATGCGAAGTAATGATTTTGTTTTAATAGGTCATATATATATATATATATATATATATATATATATATATATATATATATATATATATATATATATATTTGGCATTTTAAAAAAAAAAGAATCCCCAAAATAAGCATTTGTGAAACAAAAGTTCTAGTTTTAGGTATCATTTGTAAAAAATTCCAGAAATAGGTATTATAAACTAGTCGTAAAGAGTAGTTTGTAAAACCAATTAAAAGTTGCCACATGTCCTTAAACTAACCGTAACGAGCACGTTCACTAATCATTTACTCGTCACGACTAAATAAGTTTCATGCCTCGTAATCAACGCCCACGATTTATTTATAAATCCTTTAGTCGCGACGACTAGTTTACCTGGTTTACATTCCCTACACGAATAGTTTATTAGTAGTTAACTCGTCGCGACTAGTTTAACCTTATAATCTACATGTCGCGACTAAAGGACTTATGAATTACTAGTGGACGTTGATTACGAGGCATAAAACTTATTTAGTCGTGACGAGTAACTGATTAGTGAACGTGCTCGTTACGGTTAGTTTAAGGACACGTGGCAAGTTCGAATTGGTTTCTACAAACTACTCGTCCCGACTAGTTTATAATAACTATTTTTAGAATTTTTTGCAAATGGTACCTAAAACTAGAATTTTGTTTTCATAAATGTTTATTTTGGAAATTTTTCCTTAAAAAAATGGGACCTTATCTCACTACTCGATCACCAACCCCAAAAAATTTGATTGTATTAGAGCATTCCTAGTCCATTCTTCATCTTCATCTCTATAATTATACAAAAAACACTATATTTTCTCTCTCATTTTTAATTAAATAATATATTTTTATACTTTTATCATTATATTTTCTCTCTCCTTCACTCACAACCACTTTAAAAAACATTATAAAATTATAGAGGTGAACAGTGAGTTTCTCCAAATTTAACCATGAACAGTAACATTTTCTCTCTCCTCCTCTCACAACCATTTTTAACCATCTCTAAAATATGGAAAACTCCCTCACATAATTTGGAGAACCCACTGGGAATGCTCTTAAATACAATGTAACTTTTAGCTATAATTAGAGGTGGCAAATGATTTGGGTTGGGTCGAACGGGTCATGGGTCGAAATGAGTTTGGGTCAGAATGGGTCAACTAGAAAAAGGGTTGTTTTGGTTTGGGTCAGATTAGGTTAGGGTTTGAACGAGTCAAAAAGGGTTTCAAGTTTTTTTATTTTATTTTTTTTATTTATTTTTTTGAACGAGAATAGCGGCGGAAACATTTTAGTATTTTAAAAAAAAAAATTTATTTATATTTTGAGTTATGATCTTTTTATAATTTTTTTTGAATTTTTTTCTAAGGGGTTTCTAATAAGATCAAAAACCTCTCAAAAAAATATTCAAAATTAATAATAAAAAATCATAACTCAAAATATAAATCAAAAACAAAAAAAATAAAAAAAAAAAACATGTGACATTTAAGCCAAAACAAGGTACACCTCAGTATGTATTTACCGAATAAGCAAATAAACACTTTTTGCGTAACAAACGAACGATTAACCGAACGGGTCGGGTTATGACCCAGATATCCCAGGGGGCCATCTATAAGTGTTATACGTTTAATATATGGTAAAATATTAGTAATATGTGTAACACCCCGACCAAAGGCGGATTATACATCGGGGCGCCACATATTGTTTCATTACTCGTGACACTATTGGGTGTCAATATTTAATAAATACATTCATTCGCGCACGTGCAGGGTAAACACAAGATAACATAAAGCAACATAATTCAATATATTATAAGGCAAAATATTCGAACAACAATAACTTGTCTTGATACATTTTAATCTAGGTCCAAAATAAAGAAAACTTCCTATGTGTCCACAAGCTCCAAAACAGCTACTGCAACCCTGAACATGTGTTAAAATAAAACGTCAAACACTTGCGTGTTGGTGAGAAATCAAGTTTAATACAATACATAGATAACAATAAATCTGCGCGCAACATGTGTATGTCTGGTTTTCAACAAGGGTGTAATCTGATCGGGACCAACTCTAAGATTCATAAGACTGCCAGTGCTCACAATTGAGCTCACAAACAAGACAAACTGTGCATGTGTAAACAAAAGAGAAAATCATAAACGATAGTTCTCCCGTGTTCATCTAATGGTACCATGAAAACTGCGGAATAGACCGACAAGACGGTTAATGATCCACACATACAAATAAACAGCCAAGTCTACGTCCTCAACACATGGGATACTGCGCGACTAAAGTTCATAAACAGTTTTAAGACTCTAAGTTTGTATGAACACATGAACATCCCAAAACATTAAAAGCAAAAAGGGATTAGGTACGAGATTACTCACTTGATAAACGATGCGGTGTAAGATAAAGCAAGAACCAACTTTAAACAAGCACAAGTTAACCTATAAATAAGATTATTGTTTTAATGATTTGTTTTAAGTCTTGATTATAAGTTAGCATAATTAATAAGTAAATTATTATATATAATATATATATATATATATTACCGGAAAAGCAGGGCGGAACAGGGAGGAAGACGGAGGCAGAGAGGAAGACGGCAGAGAGAGCAAGGAGCAAGAGAACAGGAGAGATTAAGTGTTTTGTGTGTGTAGTGTTATGAAAATATTATTATTATTTATAGGAAAACCCTAGGAGACATAATCCCTAGAAAAGGGGAAAAGATCTTTAACAGGATCAAGCAAAAGATATCAAAAAGCATAAGAATCCAAAAGCAAAAGATATGGAAAGATATGGCAGCTGCAGAGGCAAGATAAAGCTGACAGGGAACAGTAAAAAGCATGGGCGGGTCAGATAAAGGTACTGGTCAAGCATGGAAAAAGCAGATCTCCAAAGATAATGTCAGTCACTTTTTCTGCCAACCAATGGGGTTGGTGCGCATGCTGCGCCAAAAGTGGCTTTTCAGACATAAAGCAGATTAGGTCAACAGCTCAAAAGATAAGACAACACAAAAGCAAACGGCTAGATTAAACAGAAGAAAACTCAAAGGGTTTAGCGCGAGAAGGCTCGAGCGCGAAGGCAGACACAGAAGGTCAAGAGAGCGCGAGCGCGAAGGCAGACAGAACCAACCTTAACGCATCGCGGAAAGAACTACATTCCTAAGCTCGCCGCGGGAAGAATCACATTTCTTAGCGCGCCGCGGGAGGAACTAAAATTCCTAGCGCGTCGCGGGAAGAACTACGATTCTTCGCGCGTCGAGGGATGAACTACGATTCTTAGCGCGCTGCGAGAAGAACTACAATTCTTAGCGCGCTGCGAGAAGAGTTCGTCTCGCATATCGCTGAAACAGGTGGTCTTCACGCAGGATTCCTTGTAAGGGGTCTGGCGCGTGGAGCAGCGCAGACAACCTTAGGCGGGAAGGAACAAAGGACAAGCAAAGAGTTAGAAGAAAAAGAGGGAAACAAGGCGGAAAGAGAGAAGGAGAGGGACGGGACGGCGGAAGGAAAAAGAGAGAAAGAGGCGGAAAGGAAAATATATATTATTATTAAAAGTAAAATATAAGTATAAATAAATATTAAATCATAAAAGAAAGAGATCGGGTCAGAGAAACGGGTACCTGGGTCGGGTCGGATCAGGGCAGATGTTACAGTCTCCCCTACTTTAAGAAATTTCGTCCCGAAATTTATCTCGAAGTAGGTTGCGCAGAGAACAGGTGCGGGTACTTGATCTTCATTTGATCTTCCCTTTCCCATGTAAACTCGGCTCCGCGCTTGGACTCCCAGCGAATTTTCACGATAGGGATACGACTGCGCTTGGTTTGCTTAACCTCGCGATCCATAATCTCAACAGGCTTCTCAACGAAATGCATAGTTTCATCAACTTGAACTTCATCAAGTGGAATGTGAAGGTTCTCGTCAGCTAAACACTTCTTGAGATTGGATACATGGAACGTTGGATGCACATTACTGAGCGCGGGCGGCAGGTCAAGTCTGTAGGCAACTTTTCCCACACGCGCGAGAATCTTAAATGGTCCAACATATCGAGGAGCAAGCTTACCTTTCTTCCCAAAGCGGACAACACCCTTCCAAGGCGACACTTTGAGGAGAACAAGATCACCAACTTGAAATTCGAGAGGCTTTCGTCTGCGATCTGCGTAACTCTTCTGTCGGCTTCTAGCAGTCAGCAGATGATCACGGATCTTGGCGATTTTGTCGGTTGTCTCTTGAACAAGTTCGGGTCCTGTGATTTGAGTTTCACCCACTTCGTTCCAACAAATCGGGGAGCGGCACTTACGACCGTAAAGTGCTTCAAATGGGGCCATACCGATACTGGAATGATAGCTGTTATTATAAGAGAACTCAATCAAAGGCAGGTGTGAATCCCAATTACCTCCAAAATCAAGAACACAAGATCGGAGCATATCCTCAAGAGTTTGAATAGTTCGCTCAGACTGTCCGTCAGTCTGAGGATGATATGCCGTACTCATGTCCAAGCGAGTTCCTAGCGCAGATTGGAGAGATTTCCAAAAGCGGGATATAAAACGGCCATCGCGATCGGATATGATGCTCAAAGGAGTACCATGGCGGCAGACAATTTCCTTGACATAAAGCTGCGCGAGTTGCTCAACACGGTAGTTTTCACGAATGGGTAGAAAGTGAGCAGACTTAGTCAATCGATCCACTATTACCCAAATGCTATCATGTTTGCTTGCTGTCAAAGGTAACTTGGTAATAAAGTCCATCGCTATACCTTCCCATTTCCACGTAGGAATTTCTGGTTGTTCGAGCAAACCAGATGGGCGTTGGTGTTCAGCTTTTACCTTAGAACAGGTCAGGCATTTAGCTACGAACACAGCAATATCCTTCTTCATACCGGGCCACCAATAAGTAATGCGCAAATCTTTGTACATCTTATCAGCGCCAGGGTGAATAGAATACCGAGATTTGTGCGCTTCACTCAGGATATCAGCGCGAAGATTCTCATCAAAGGGAATCCAGATGCGATTGAGATAGCAGAGAATTCCACTCAGATTAGGGACAAAGAGCGCTTCCGCGCCACACGCTAACTCGGCGCGAAGATTACCATTACTGATGGATGCGCGCTGCGCGTCACGAATACGCGATTCAAGGTTGCTTTGAATCGGCGCGAAGTGAAGCTGGGTGCGCGGCAAGATACAGTAAAGCTGGCAGGGTTTTCGGCTGAGCGCATCGGCTACCACATTAGCCTTACCAGGATGATACCGGATCTCACAATCGTAATCGCTGATGAGTTCGTTCCATCGGCGTTGCCTCATGTTAAGTTCCTTCTGATCAAAGATATGCTGAAGGCTTTTATGGTCAGTGTAGAGGATACACTTAGTGCCATAAAGGTAGTGTCTCCAGATCTTCAAGGCAAAAACAACTGCACCAAGTTCGAGGTCGTGAGTTGTATAATTCTTTTCATGAACCTTAAGTTGCCTTGATGCGTAAGCGATAACCTTGCCTCGTTGCATAAGAACACAACCGAGACCTTGGTTGGATGCATCGCAATACACGACAAAATCATCATTACCCTCAGGTAACGCAAGAACAGGAGCTTCACACAACAGACGCTTGAGCGTTAGAAAGGCTTCTTCTTGCTTCGAGCCCCAAATATACGGTTTACCTTTGTGCGTTAGAGCTGTTAAAGGCAAAGCGATCTTCGAGAAGTTCGAAATGAAGCGCCGGTAATAACCAGCTAAGCCCAGAAAGGAACGGATCTCAGAAGGAGAGGATGGCGTAATCCAGTTCTTGATTGCTTCAATTTTGGATGGGTCGACATGGATACCCATCTTGTTTACAACATGACCAAGAAACTGTACTTCATCCGACCAAAATTCACACTTGGAAAGCTTAGCATAGAGCTGCTCGGTTCGAAGCTTTTGCAACACCAACCGAAGATGTTGCTCATGCTCGGCCTTGGTCTTAGAATACACCAGAACATCATCGATAAACACGATCACAAAACGGTCCAAGAAAGGCCTACACACCCGATTCATTAGATCCATGAAAACGGCGGGTGCGTTGGTTAAACCGAAGGACATGACCAAGAATTCAAAATGGCCATAACGAGTTCGAAAAGCAGTCTTCGGAACATCTTCATCGCGGATGCGCAACTGGTGATAACCAGAGCGGAGATCAATCTTCGAGAAACAAGAGGCACCTTGGAGTTGATCAAAGAGGTCGTCAATACGCGGTAAGGGATACCGGTTCTTAATGGTGAGTTTGTTCAACTCGCGGTAATCAATACACATGCGAAACGATCCATCTTTCTTTTTAACGAACAACACCGGAGCACCCCAGGGCGAAGAGCTAGGGCGAATGAATCCTTTAGCAGTCAACTCTTGAAGTTGGCTTGCCAATTCTTGCATCTCAGCGGGCGCAAGACGGTAAGGAGATTTAGCTACGGGGGAAGCACCAGGGACAAGATCAATACGGAACTCAACTTCACGAGCGGGAGGGATACCAGGAAAATCATCAGGAAAAACTTCAGGGAAATCACGCACAACAGGGATATCGCGAAGCTTCTTCTCTTCAGCAGGTTTGACCACATGGGCTAAGAATGCAACACACTTCTTCCGCATAAGCCTTTGGGCTTCGGCGCAAGACATAAGCTTAAGACCGCGGGAGGGTTTTTCGCCGTAGATGTGAAGATCACCATTTTCTCGAGGTATGCGAATCAACTTTTTGGCGCAAATAACTTCGGCGCGATTATTCGAGAGCCAGTCCATACCAATAATAACATCAAAGCTCCCAAGAGGCATGGGGATGAGGTCGATCAGAAAATCGTTTTCGTTAAGGTTAAGCGTACAATCCTTAATCACTGAGTTAATTAAAACAGTTTCACCATTAGCCAATTCAACTGAAAAAATTTCTTTTAAATCGCTGCGCGGTCGCGCAAGCTTCTGCTCGAAGGCGCGAGAGATAAAACTTCGATCGGCGCCAGTATCAAAAAGTACAGAAGCATAAAATCCGTTAAGCAAAAATGTACCATTAACTACGTCATTATTCGCTTGCGCTTGGTGCGCGGTTATGTTAAAAGCTCGTCCACGCGTCACTTGGTTCGAAATCTGGTTCACCGGATTCGCTTGCGTAATCTGAACTTGTAGTCTTGGGCACGCGTTCCGGAAATGACTGGGATCACCGCAGTTAAAGCACGATCTGGGTCGTGGGTTTTGGTAGATTGATTGTGGGTTCTGCGGGTAGACTGGTGGTGTTGGCGCAATTGGATTGGCGGGAAGGACTCTACAGTTTTCTGCAAGGTGACCAGCGCGGCCACATCGGGTACAAAGTCGACATGGGACTTGAGGTGGGTGGTGGAGTCTACAGGTTGGGCAAAAGGGATGGTTTCCTGTGTAAGGTTTCTTAGTTGGCGGGGCAGGGAGTGCTGGATTGGTTAAGGCATAGTTGTGGACTACAGGAGGTGTTGGGTAGGCTGACAGAGGGTTAGGCGCGTATACTAGAGGTTGGTAGGCGGGTTGCTGGACTATGGGCGGGTTGGTAAGCGCGTAAGCTTGTCTGCGCCTACGTTTCTGGTTATGGTTTGAGGGTTCAGGTTTGGTTTCTGCGGGTTCATGGACAGTTTTGGTGGGTTTGGTCTTCTCAGTTCCCCGCAGGAACAGGGTTCCTGCTCTGACATGGTTGTCGCTGAGCACAGCGGCCAACTCGATGGCGTCAGAGAGGGTAACTGGGTTTCTGGCCCATACAGAATCTTGAATTTCCATGGGGAGACCCCCAAGGAATTTCTCTATGGCTCGGCGGGAAGGGGTAACAAGGTGAGGGACAAGCAGGCTTAGTTCATGGAAGCGCGTCGCGTACTCGCGCGCTTCACCGCTGTATTGCTTCAAGTTCCAGAATTCTTCCTCCAGGCGCTTAACTTCGTTGGGAGGGCAGAATTCTCGCGTCAGAATTTCCTTAAATTCCTCCCAGAGCATGCTGGAAGCAGCTTCTGCGCCACGCGCATGAGCTACTCCATTCCACCATGTAAGCACTCTAGATTCCAGGACACTGGAAGCATATAGGGTTCGTCTGTCTGAGGGGCATTGGGTGTGGAGGAAAGCGTTTTCTATTTTCTCAAGCCACTGGAGCATCACGGTGGCTCCTTCAAGACCTGTGAACTTTGGAGGGTTACCCGCGTTAAAGGACTTAATGTTGTAACCAGAGGTGTTGGTATTGTTTTGGCTCAAAGCTTGGGCTATTGCGGCGGCCATTTCCTGGGAACGTTGCTGTCTACGCATGCGCGAGGCTTCTCTTCTCTGAAATCGGCGAGATAGCGGAGGCATTCTATAAAAGTTTTAATTTTAGTTAATATCTTGGTTTTAGCGCAAAGTATAACTTCGAAAAGCTTGGTTTCACGGAGTTAGATACTATCAAAAGTTAAAGTAGATTAAATGACCCTAAATGCAGACTTAATAAAGGTAACAAATTCCGAATCAAGAATCGACAATTCATGTATCACCATGACTTTCCGAATTCCCAATTTAAAATATACGAGCAAACAAGTATTGGAGATTGACGATTCATGTATCACCATGACTTTTCAATCCTCAATATAAAATATACAAGAAAATGAGTATTGGAGGTTGACAATTCATGTATCACCATGACTTTTCAAGTCTCCAACCTCAGAACATAATCGTAAATGGAAATTGAAAATCAACTATTCATGTATCACCATGACTTTTCGGATTTTCAAATCCAACAAACGAATATGTAAGTAAAATCAATAAAAATCGAAATTCAACAAAAATCGAAATATCGCGAAATAAAACATAAAATCATATACTGCGCAAGCGCGAGCATATTCATAAATAACGAGTAATTAACAATAAGCGCGCAAACATGAGATTTCTCTCATGCGCGAGAAGGGACTCTTAGGTATTCTAGGCCGTTACGTCTAACCACCTATCCTAAAGTCAACGAGCTCTGATACCAATCTGTAACACCCCGACCAAAGGCGGATTATACATCGGGGCGCCACATATTGTTTCATTACTCGTGACACTATTGGGTGTCAATATTTAATAAATACATTCATTCGCGCACGTGCAGGGTAAACACAAGATAACATAAAGCAACATAATTCAATATATTATAAGGCAAAATATTCGAACAACAATAACTTGTCTTGATACATTTTAATCTAGGTCCAAAATAAAGAAAACTTCCTATGTGTCCACAAGCTCCAAAACAGCTACTGCAACCCTGAACATGTGTTAAAATAAAACGTCAAACACTTGCGTGTTGGTGAGAAATCAAGTTTAATACAATACATAGATAACAATAAATCTGCGCGCAACATGTGTATGTCTGGTTTTCAACAAGGGTGTAATCTGATCGGGACCAACTCTAAGATTCATAAGACTGCCAGTGCTCACAATTGAGCTCACAAACAAGACAAACTGTGCATGTGTAAACAAAAGAGAAAATCATAAACGATAGTTCTCCCGTGTTCATCTAATGGTACCATGAAAACTGCGGAATAGACCGACAAGACGGTTAATGATCCACACATACAAATAAACAGCCAAGTCTACGTCCTCAACACATGGGATACTGCGCGACTAAAGTTCATAAACAGTTTTAAGACTCTAAGTTTGTATGAACACATGAACATCCCAAAACATTAAAAGCAAAAAGGGATTAGGTACGAGATTACTCACTTGATAAACGATGCGGTGTAAGATAAAGCAAGAACCAACTTTAAACAAGCACAAGTTAACCTATAAATAAGATTATTGTCTTAATGATTTGTTTTAAGTCTTGATTATAAGTTAGCATAATTAATAAGTAAATTATTATATATAATATATATATATATATTACCGGAAAAGCAGGGCGGAACAGGGAGGAAGACGGAGGCAGAGAGGAAGACGGCAGAGAGAGCAAGGAGCAAGAGAACAGGAGAGATTAAGTGTTTTGTGTGTGTAGTGTTATGAAAATATTATTATTATTTATAGGAAAACCCTAGGAGACATAATCCCTAGAAAAGGGGAAAAGATCTTTAACAGGATCAAGCAAAAGATATCAAAAAGCATAAGAATCCAAAAGCAAAAGATATGGAAAGATATGGCAGCTGCAGAGGCAAGATAAAGCTGACAGGGAACAGTAAAAAGCATGGGCGGGTCAGATAAAGGTACTGGTCAAGCATGGAAAAAGCAGATCTCCAAAGATAATGTCAGTCACTTTTTCTGCCAACCAATGGGGTTGGTGCGCATGCTGCGCCAAAAGTGGCTTTTCAGACATAAAGCAGATTAGGTCAACAGCTCAAAAGATAAGACAACACAAAAGCAAACGGCTAGATTAAACAGAAGAAAACTCAAAGGGTTTAGCGCGAGAAGGCTCGAGCGCGAAGGCAGACACAGAAGGTCAAGAGAGCGCGAGCGCGAAGGCAGACAGAACCAACCTTAACGCATCGCGGAAAGAACTACATTCCTAAGCTCGCCGCGGGAAGAATCACATTTCTTAGCGCGCCGCGGGAGGAACTAAAATTCCTAGCGCGTCGCGGGAAGAACTACGATTCTTCGCGCGTCGAGGGATGAACTACGATTCTTAGCGCGCTGCGAGAAGAACTACAATTCTTAGCGCGCTGCGAGAAGAGTTCGTCTCGCATATCGCTGAAACAGGTGGTCTTCACGCAGGATTCCTTGTAAGGGGTCTGGCGCGTGGAGCAGCGCAGACAACCTTAGGCGGGAAGGAACAAAGGACAAGCAAAGAGTTAGAAGAAAAAGAGGGAAACAAGGCGGAAAGAGAGAAGGAGAGGGACGGGACGGCGGAAGGAAAAAGAGAGAAAGAGGCGGAAAGGAAAATATATATTATTATTAAAAGTAAAATATAAGTATAAATAAATATTAAATCATAAAAGAAAGAGATCGGGTCAGAGAAACGGGTACCTGGGTCGGGTCGGATTAGGGCAGATGTTACAATATGGCCCTAGTTCGATAGCAAACAAGTTAAATGAAAACATGATCGTTTAACTACCCGCTATAAATTTAAACGTGAAAGATAGTTACAAACCAAGCATTGTATCATCCGTTAAGCCGAAAAAGACTTACCAAACATTTAATTGAAATGTTTTAAGTGATTCGTGAAAATATTTTTGATTTTTACAAACGTATAGTATGTTTTTATAATTTTACACAAAACTAGCCGAAAAACACTCGTTTTCGCTCTGTTTGTCGCACCCGATAAGTTTTTCGCGCCAAAAACCAAACACGAAATAAATTTGGAGTCAGTATTTCATGTAAGGGCACGAGAAACGAGACAAATGAGCATGAGGGGGGCCCATGGACCCCACCTTTTGGGGCGGCCGCAATAGGGGAAACCCCCCCTGGTTTTCCATTAAATATAAAACAAGTCCAAGATATTTTCTAACATCATTTTCATGAAGAATCTGGACACAACCTGCTCTCCACCAAAAACCAGCAAGAAACTAGGTAAAAATGTCATAAATAATCGATTTTCGGCTCGTTTAAACTTGATTAATACCATATAAACATAGTTTGATTGCCAAAAATCATTCCTAACCATGTAACAACCCTAAAAATGGTCCATAAACATTTTTTGATCAAACACGTGTTAAGGAAACTGGTTTGATAGTTTTTTTTTCCATAAACACGGATTAAAGGGTTGAAACGGCGTTTTTACGGTTCAAAAGTTTGTTTTTTTGCACTAGCCGAAACCCTAAGTTAAGGGCTGTTATGTTGATGAAAAATTGCTTGGTTTGTGATATAGGACTTGTATCTAGCCGACATAGGAGCACAAGAGCTTGAAAAGTTGATTAGAAAGGCGGAAACGAACCAAAGCCGCTAAGGTAATGCCGAAACACTCGCTTACGGGCTGTTTAGGTTAAGGTTGTGAAGTGCATATTATTAGGCCTTGAAATTTTTCAGGAACATCAAGGACCATGTCATTGAATCCCTGTTCAAATTTGGTAATTTTTCGACCATCCGAGAATATTTGGCGAATTTATTACCGAATTGGGACGTTTAATGGGGAAAAATAGTTAAAATGCTTCAAAAATTATGAAATTTTTCTGGGAACTAAGATTAAATGTATTTTGATCACATATGAATTTTGGGATCATTTGGAGAAGTCTAAAGGTGTTTTGTACATATGCGTTCGTGTGAATTTTTATAGCCGAATTTGGGCAGAAAAAAATATTGCATGAGCTTTTTACATTTTAGAATTGATACAAGTTGTTTTGGGACATAATTTGAGTATTCAGGAATTTTTGGAAATTTTTTGGGATAAACGGACGATTTTCAGGCGAAATATAGCTGATAAAATGAATTTTTATAAATTAATAAATCAGTAAATAATTCCAGAAATATTTTTATAAAAATATGAATATTTTAATTGATAAGTGGCTAGATTTTCATAATTTAATGATTAATGGTTAATTAATTATGCTAATTTAAAGATTAAACAAATTCAGTTTTTATAAAAACCGGCAAGTTCGCGACTAACGAACCTGCGGGAATATCAGAACACCAAGAGTGATCAAAAATCATATTTTTGGATTAATTAAGTAAAAACGAACTTTTCTATGAGAAACCTGGACAATCCGGATAGATTGTGCGCGTTTCTTCTTAAATCAAACTGAATAAACGAAAACGGGCCCCGTAGCTAATCGAGGACCCCAATATGTGATATTTCTTTATAACTTAATCATTTTATTAACCAATACATTTACCCAAGCTTATTTCCCCATAACTGTTTTCTGAACGTGTAAACGAACAACTTGGCCCAGCTGGGAAAACGGGAATCTGAGCCAAGTTCGGTTTTAAGTATTAGACATTGAACAACATCACAACCTAAGCCTATTGCCACTTTCTGGGCGTTCCAGCTATACCCAGATTAGTTATATAGCCCAGTTTAGTATTGAGATTATAATAATATTAAAATATTAATATTATTATAATATTGATTATAGGAAACCGTGATTGCAAGTTATACAAACCTCGAACCGACGTGCTACTGATTATCTACTAAACAGTGAGTTTCATGACCCCACTTCTAAACTGTTTTACGAACTTTTGGGGTGAAAAGCATGTTTGCTTATATCTATATACTTATCTGAAACATGTGATGATATGAATTATCTAAGTGCTAACACAAGAAAGTCCCCACTAACACAGTGATTAACTTCGAGCCGGTGGCTTGTGAATAGTACTATTGGTTTGACAAACCCAGGCGGGCCAGCACGGTTGCTGAGACATTATCCCGTTTGCACATGTCCATATTTTTACGAACCAGCTATGTAGTGTTAGACATAGCTACTTGGGGCATAATGTGGGCGGAAGGGGAGCCACAATGGTTGATTGAGCGTGGGAAATAGAGGCACGCAGCACGAACAGTGCAGACTTCACTGTAGCTTAGCATAATTACATCACATATATCAATACATACACATATACTTACATGCGTATATACAAATTATGTCTTGTGATTACGCATATTTATTTTCTTGAAACTCGTGAAACTCACCAACTCTAGTAGTTGACCCATTTTAAACGTGCTTTTCAGGTGTCATACCGAAGTTGGAAAATTCGTGAATTTGTGCTATCCGTTACCAAACGTGATCGATGCGGTGTGAATAGACGTAGACTTACTAGTACGAATAGAATAACTTATAAGTATATTTTGTTATATCACCTAGACTGTGAAGCAATGATAGAACAATGAAATGAAATACAATGTAAATTAGTTTGTAATGTTTCTTTATAAACAATGTTGTTGATATAAGAGGTGTCTGTTACATTCCCGTTTTACGCTTCCGCGTTGTGCTAGTCGGGGTGTGACAAAACACTAAAATGTTTCCTCCATAGTCTTTCTTTCATAAAAAAAACCACCGAGAAATCGAGCCAAAACCGAAAAATCGACGAAAATTAAACAAAAAGCCAAAACCGAGCCAAATCAATCGAATTCAAAAAAATCAATCAAAACGAAACTAAAAAAATTGAAACCGAACAAAAAAGAAACTAAAAAACGGACAAAAACTAAACAAAAAACCAAAAACGAATCCGGAATCGACCAAAAAGAAATCAAAACCCAACCCGTCCTGTGTGAAAACTCGTGTTGGCTTGAAACCTAAACGATCCCGTTCCAATCTCAAACCCGTTTCGTGCTGAAACCTGTATCGTGCGGAAATCCTTTCCGATCTGAAACCTGCCACATTTCCTTAGGACACTAACCCACATCGACCCATTTCTTTGAATATGTCGACCCATTTTGATACGAAAATAACAAGATTAAATTTCAAATGGCCCATTTTAACCAATTTAATTAAAATCTCTGACCCAAACCAACCCATTTAATTTTTAAAAAAACCCAAATTGACCCATTTGAAATGGTTTGGGTCAAGATTGCCACCCTAGTTGTAATCATCAATAGATATCAGAATTTGATCAATGTATAAATAAAATTCTAAGAAAAAAGAAAAAGAAATTGTTTTTTAGTGTACTTGTTATATGAAAGTTAGTAATTGTCAGCAAATAGCAATTTGGAAGTATAGGGGCTGTTTAGTCATTTCAGAAAGTAATAAGTTTCGGGTCAATCTTTACTGCTTCTAGAAGATGGAGGGGTTAAAGTGTCAATATTGTTAGTAGTTTTAACTAACCTGTAACAACCAGATTTGGGGATTAGAGTTTATAAGCTCTTAGACTCAATTAGATTACCAAGTTCTGTAATTTCGTTTTTCTTTCATTCTGTAATCTTTCATCTGTTAATACAATCACAATTCTTCTTTCTTGATATTCACTTGTACGATTCGTTGGTGTTATTCGTAACAATTGGTATCAGAGCCACGTTGGCTCGATTCAACGATTTCATTCGTTTAATTCCGCAATACGAAGATCAAGATGGTGTCCACTAAGTTCGAATTGGAGAAATTTGATGGTAGAAACGATTTCTCACTGTGGAGGGTGAAGATGAGGGATCTTCTTGTTCATCAAGGAATCTTCGATGCCTTGTTGGGTGAGCCGAACATGCCTGAGGCATTAACGGATAGAGAAAAGAAGGATATTCTTGAGAAAGCACATAGTGCGATCATTTTGAGTCTGGGTGATCGAGTGTTACGAGAAGTGTCGAAAGAAATCACAGCCGCCAGAGTCTGGACCAAGTTAGAATCTTCGTATATGACAAAATCACTGGCTAATCGCCTGTACTTGAAGAAACGGTTGTATACCTTTAATATGAATACTGGTAAGTCCCTTGAAGATCATACGAATGAGTTTAACAAACTCATCTTGGATCTTGAGAATATTGAGGTTGAACTTGATGATGAAGATCAGGCAATAATCTTCCTGACTTTATTACCATGAACCTATGAACACTTTGTTGATACTTTAATGTATGGAAGAAAGACATTAACCATGGAAGAAGTTTTGGCTGCTCTCAATTCCAAAGAATTAAAGAAAAGATCTGATCATAGTGAAGATGGTGGAGAAGGTTGTTTGTAAGAGGAAGAACTGATCAGAGGGGTTCAAAGAGTAAGACTCATTCAAGATCAAAATCAAAAATCAAGAAGAGATGTTATGTGTGTAATTATGAGAAACACTTTAAGAGAGACTGTCCAGAGTTAAAGAAGAAGAAGGGTGAAGCCAGTAGTTCAAAAGGGTATAATAGTCATACGGGCAAAGATATGTCAGATGAACATACAGATGGATATGACAGTACAGATGTATTCTACATTGATAGTCATGATAGTATGAAAAATCAGTGGGTAATGGACTCAGGGTGCTCATACCACATGACTCCTGTCAAAGAGTTTTTTAGAGAACTCAAGGAGAAAAATCTTGGAACTATAAAGTTGGGTGATGATAGGACTTGTCAGGTGCTAGGGACAGGTATAATTACTCTGAAACTGAAGAATGGGGTATCATTTGATCTTAAAGATGTGAGGTATATTCCTAATTTGAAAAGAAGTCTTTTGTCATTAGGTACTCTTGAGAAATTAGGGTATCATGTGAATTTGAAAGATGGGAAGGCTAGAATAGTTAAGGGATCTATGTTAGTTATGACTGGTACTAGGGAAAATAATAACATTTATTTGTTAGAGGGTAGTGTTGATTTATCTAGTACAGTAGATCATGTTCAAGAAGATACTGAAAGTGCAGCTTTGGTGTGGCACAAGAGGCTTGGTCATATTAGTGAACAAGGACTTGTTGAGTTAAACAAGCAAAAAGTCTTGGGAAAACTAACAAGTTGTGAAATTAGCATGTGTGAAAGTTGTGTTTTAGGTAAGCACAAAAGAGTGAAGTTTGGCAAGGGTAAACATACTACCAGGGGTATTTTGGACTATGTTCACTCTGATCTCTGGGGGCCTGTTAAACATGATTCACTTGGTGGTGCTAGGTACTTCTTATCAATCATAGATGATTATTCTAGAAGAGTATGGATATACATATTAAAGAATAAGAGTGATGCTTTTGAAAAGTTTATAGAGTGGAAAACACTTAAGAAGCTAAGAACTGATAAAGGATTAGAGTTCTGTAGTGAAGAGTTCAATAAGTTTTGTAAAGCTAATGGTATAGCCAGACATTTAACAGTGCCTGGTACTCCTCAACAAAATGGTCTAGCTGAAAGAATGAATAGGACTATAGCTGAGAGGATGAGGTGTATGATAGTTAGCTCAGGTTTACCAAAAAGTTTTTGGGCAGAAGCAGCCACAACTACTGTGTACTTAATCAATAGATCTCCTTCATCAGCTATTGAAATGAAGACCCCAATGGAAGCTTGGACATGTGAGAAACAAGACTATAGTGGTCTAAGGGTATTTGGGTCATTGGCATATGCACATGTTAGTCAAGGTAAGTTGGAACCAAGGGCTATTAAATGTGTGTTTCTTGGGTATCCTGAGGGTATTAAAGGGTACAGGCTGAGGAAATTGGAAAACAAGGGTAAAAGGGTCATAGTTAGTAGAGATGTGAAGTTTAATGAAAGCATGATTTATAAAGATGTTATGTATGGTGCAAGCACATTTGGTAAGGATTTAATGATCAAATTGAGGTGGAGCCTAAAGAAGTAGAAACTGGTGAAAAACATGACAGGGGTAATTCTGTCATTAATGAAAAAAGTCCCAGTATTGCAAAAGATAGGCCAAGAAGGAACATTGTGCAACCATTGAGGTATAGACAAGGTGATGATATCTCTGCAGTGGCTTTTATGGCTGCAGAGAATGAAAATTTGTTTGAACCTCTTACATTTGAAGAAGCCATTAATTCAGTTGATAGAGTTAAGTGGTTGAAAGCTATGAATGAGGAAATGGATTCATTACAAAAGAATTAGACATGGGAACTTGTTGAGAAGCTTGAGAACAGTAAATTGGTGTCTTGTAAATGGATTTACAAATTAAAGGAAAGCCAAGAGAAAGGTGGAGATCCTAGTTACAAAGCAAGGTTAGTTGCTAAAGGCTTTACACAAAAGGCAGGAGTAGACTACAATGAAATTTTTTTCTCCTGTAGTAAAACATACTTCTATAAGAGTGATCTTATCATTAACTGCTTCATATGCTATGGAGTTAGAGCAGTTAGATGTGAGAACAGCATTCTTACATGGTAATCTAGAAGAACAAATTTATATGAAACAGCCAAAGGGATATGAAGTTAAAGGATGTGAAGATATGGTATGTTTGTTATAGAAACCCTTGTATGGTCTAAAGCAATCACCAAGGCAATGGTACAAGAGATTTGATGATTACATGATAAGTAATGATTTTAAAAGAAGTCTTTATGATTATTGTGTATATCATAAAGAATATTGAAGGGGCAAATTTGTCTATTTGCTTCTGTATGTTGATGATATGTTGGTAGCTTGTCAAGACAGGAGTGAAATTGAAGCTACTAAACAGTTATTAAAAAGGGAATTTGATATGAAAGAGTTGGGAGAAGCAAAGAAGATTTTGGGTATGGAAATCACAAGGGATAGAAATCTTAGACAACTCAAGTTGGTACAGAGTTCATATGTGCACAAAATTTTGGCAACTTTTGGAATGTCAGATGGTAACACAAAGTGTGTTTCTACTCCTATAGGTGCACATTTCAAGTTATCTGCAAATGATTCTCCTAAGAATAATGAAGAAAGGGCTTATATGGAGAAGGTGCCATATGGTAATGCAGTGGGTAGTCTAATGTACTTAATGGTTTGTACAAGGCCAGATATTGGATATGCTGTAAGTATGGTAAGTAGATATTTTTCTAATCCACGTAAAGTTCATTGGGAAGCTGTAAAATGGATTTTAAGGTACTTAAAAGGTACATTGGATGTTGGATTAGTCTTTGGTCAAAGGGGTGAGGTTAGGGTCAATTTGGTCATTGGGTATGTGGACTCTGATTTTGCAAAAGATATGGACAGGGGTAGGTCTATTACAGGATATGCATTTCAAGTGTTAGGAAATGTGGTAAGTTGGAAAGCTCAGCTGCAAAAAGTAGTGGCTTTGTCCACTACAAAAGCTGAATATGTAGCTTTAACCGAAGCTGTTAAAGAAGGTCTGTGGTTAAAAGGTTTTTAACTGATCTTGGTGTGCAGTTAGATGATACTGTGGTTTATTGTGATAACCAAGGGGCTGTACAACTCTCTAAGAACAGTATGTTCCATGAGAGAACCAAACATATTAAAGTGAAGTTGCACTTTATAAGAAAAATTGTGAATGCAAAAGAAATCAAAGTTGAGCAAGTTAAATCAGAGGAAAATCCTGCTGATATGCTTACTAAAGTACTTCCAGGACCTAAGTTCAATTACTGTGTTGAAACGTTGGGTATTGGTATATGACAATTGAAACTTTGGTGGAGATTGTTATATGAAAGTTAGTAATTGCCAGCAAATAGCAATTTGGAAGTACAGGGGCTGTTTAGTCATTTCAGAAAGTAATAAGTTAAAGGTCAATCTTTACTACTTCTGGAAGATGGAGGGGTTAAAGTGTCAATATTGTTAGTAGTTTTAACTAACCTGTAACAACCAGATTTGAGGATTAGGGTTTATAAGCTCTTAGACTCAATTAGATTACCAAGTTCTGTAATTTCGTTTTTCTTTCGTTCTGTAATCTTTCATCTGTTAATACAATCACAATTCTTCTTTCTTGATATTCAATTGTACGATTCGTTGGTGTTATTCGTAACAGTACTAGGTTAGGATTTTTTCTATTGATCCGTCTCTTAGTTATCTTTGGTAAACATTAATTAATATAATATTCTGGAAGTGTTAAGACTGTTATTTGCATAGGTAATGTGCCAGCTAAAGGACCTACGGTGACCCTTCGTGCATCCACCAACGAAAGTTTACACACGTTAGGTTAAAATCTTTCTCATAACATCATATTTTGTTCTCAAGTCAATTTAATGTGTCATAAACTCTTTTATTAATAATAAGTGGGACCCAACCCAAGTCACAAAATTATTCTCTATATAATGCATATAAAGATTTAGAGTTTGAACAAAAACACAAAATTAACTTTTAGTTTGAGAAAGACAATGGAGTCCAAGAAAAGATGATAATGTGCATGATCATGATGATGATCATGGGGATGGTTAAAGGACAAGGTACTATTACCAATCATGTTCCTTTCAGTAGTTGCCTTAATAGGTGCATGTTCTTTTGTTTGGTTGCACCAAACAAGCCTTGCCCATGTACCTTCAATTGCTACAAAAGATGTCTTGAAGAAACACCGAAACCACCCGTGACGCTATGGCTATGGATGAATACACACAAAATCTTGGCTATTGCAAACTTGGTTGTGCTACTTCTTTGTGTTCTAACATTAGCTTGCAACAGGATCCGGGCATGTATTATTTTCTTGTATTTGTGACTTAATACGTATGATCTTCGAAATGAATGAAATTAGGGTACATTTGGTGCGTTACATAACAAAATCGATTAAACAAATGAAACATGAGTAATATTGTTGTCGTAGCTTTGTGTCCACGCGTAACCTTCAAGCATATGAACACATAGGAGTGTTAACAAAAAAAATATATGAATACAAAGGTGATACATTTATGGCTTTATATTTGTTATAATTTCTTAATTTTTTTGTATGTTTTTTTTTCAGAGGGAAAAAGTATGAATAAATGTGTGGATTCTTGTTATGATAAGTACATCAAGAGCTATTAATTGCCACTCAACTAGGAGAACTTTAGTTTCTATATATCTACTTGTAATGGTTGGTTTTGAGCTCGATATGAATAATATATTGATTATTACAATAGTGTTGATTATTAGTGCTCTCAATTTTAACCGCAACTCCAAACCCGACCCGAATAACTATTAACCCGAACTTGAAAGTATTCGTACTCATAAAACCGAACCCGGGTACAACCCGAACTAATACGAGTCGAGTACCGATTACTTTTTAATGGGTTTGGGTAAACTTGAATGACCCATTTGACTAAGTATTTTATTTAATTATTATACCATCTGCCTTCTACTATTCAATGAATGTCACTGCCTACGCAATTCCTTTTTTACGTAGCCTATTCCATTCTGATTCCAACACCGCCTATCGATTACTATTCCAATATTCATTAATGTAGAGATTAGATATGACTATTTATTCAATCAATCGATTGGTTCTTCAGGTTCATATTTTCATCAGTCGATCGGTTATTCATTCCATTAATCGAAGCATTCTTAAAGCTCTTTCCATTGGATTATGTGGCTTGTTATTTGCTAATGTAAGTTAAAACTTGAAGATGATATATTAGCTTGAATTTTAGCGTGTGTATATATATATATATATATATATATATATATATATATATATTAGCAAATAATGTAAGTTTTAGCGTGTGTGTGTATATATATATATATATATTATACATCATATATATAGATAATGTAAGTTTTAACTTACATTAGCAAATAACAAGCCACATAATCCAATGGAAAGAGCTTTAAGAATGCTTCGATTAATGGAATGAATAACCCGTACTCATAAAACCCGAAGCCGAATAACCCGGGGGAGATTAGTGTTGGGCATGAGTACTCGAAAAAAATTTCTCGAATCCGAGGAACCCGACCCGAGAACCCGAAAGTACAACCCGAATAACACCCCTATTCATATGTTATGATGTTATTTAAGCGGGAAAAAATAAAATTTGTTTGACATTTTATTGTTATTTAACGCAGCGTGTACTTTGTAGTCGCAGTCGGCAGTCGCTTCGATCAAATTAATATTTGTGATAACCAAGTCGTGAAACCCATAGCAATTATCAAATACTGATTTTTTATTTTATTTTATTTTTTTTGGAACAACGAAAAAGAATTTATTAATCCCCAAACGATATAGCAAGTTACCAACCAACCAAGGTACAAACAACCACCCGAAGGAATCCACAAAACAGAAAGCAAAAGGCTAGCAAAACACCCGAACTATAGCCCTCCTAATTCTAATAATAACACTTCTTAAACATTAAAGGCACACCATTTCTCCCATGTTATATTATTGGCTTCGACCTATTACGAGTCCAAACAACCTCAATGCTTTTGTGTTGCTAACTGTAGTACTAATAATCGCCGTTCTCCCACAAATAATGATTCTATATTGTAAGATTTTTTTTATAAAAAAGTCAAATCCACATTTACGTTCATGAATGTTCGTTTATGCTTGTCCATACATGTTCGCTTGTTTACATTCGTTCGCTTATGCTCATTTTATTTATATGCGTCCATTTAACCCTCTTACAAATAGAATTTATAGTTTTAAACAATAATCAAACATATGTTTACTAATCTTTTTATATATTTGTTCATTTGTATTCATTTAAGTTTGTTCATTTACATTTGTTTACGTTCATCAACTTTTTGTTCAGGTTTTAAATGAACGATCACAAACATACTCATTTTTCTTAACTAATATAAATACAAATGTTTGTTCGATTAATTTTTGGTGTTCATGTTCGTTCACATGTCTACAAACATGCTTAAAAAAGTTAGGTTGACTAGTATTGATTAACATGGACTCGTACTTGATCCTTCAATGATTTAAAATGCGTCTCCACTTAAGCGGCGAGGGTTCAAGTATAACGGTGGACAAAATGTGTAAATTTATGCGTAGGATTAAACGAAGCGGTCAGGGTTCATGTATAATAAAACCGAAACTTTGATAGCATGCCAAACAAGAGCCTATAACCAATATAAGATGTTTCTACAATCATAGTAACAATTAAACTTTGAAAACGAAAACAAAACGAAAATCGGTAAAAGACAACACTACAAGGTAACTACTAAAAACTCAACACTAATAAACTGAAGCTCAACTTTATATTTTTATGTCCCTCAATTACACCACCTTCAAATTAGATGTTTACCCCTTCTGCAGTTTCCATCCAGACCTACCTACAATAAAAAAATAAAAATAAAAATAAAAAACTCTTTATTTATACATTTTTACCCCAAAAATGAGTCGCGGGTTAGGTCGTCGACTCGTCGGCCCATAACCAATTTGTCCACTTTTTTAATACTTTTTTAAAAATTTGTATGTTAATGATCATTAAAAAAACAATACTATTACAATAATAAGCTATAACTTTAATGAAAAAACTGATTAAGAAAAGTCAATGATTTACCAACCAAATGCGTTTAGGCGGAAGGTTTTTCTGCGTTATCCGGGGCCCACTCTTCATCGGCCTCATGACCATTAACAAGTACAGCACCGTCTGAAGAATCATCATCCTTAGCAGCAGCATCTACCTCTTTGACTTCTGTTTGACCTGCCTCTTCCTCACCGTCAACGAATTCGCCTTCCTTATCACTCTGTTCTACATCCTGTGTCATTAGATGAGATTGTTGTAATTAAAAAACACAAAAGTGAGAGTCGTCAATAAATGAGAAATCGTACCTCATGATCCAATTCTCCATTTTCATGTGGTTCTTCATCAAGATCCAACTGCATGTTTTTGAAAGTTTCGACTAAGGTGATATGTGGTCTATTAACATGGTTCACATATTCTGATGCTGGAGGGTAATGGCCCCTACACAAAAAAAAATTATGTCAAAAGCCGTTTCATTAATTAATAATTAGTTAAATATTACATAAGAAACTTAAAAGAAATATTCAATAATCAAATGTAACCTTGTTTCTGCGGCATGTGCTTCAACTTCAACTGCGAGTTGCCAGTCCTCAAACATGTTCGGGTACTCGTCAGGATCTGCTAAAGATTCTGCAGCCTTCTGGTTAACCTGTAGTTAAATCATGTAATTTAATATAGCGTGCAACTGGCGAATAAAAAGTGGAAATAAATATTGAAAAATGATAAAAGAAAATAACCTTGTTAAGGTCTTTTCTCCAAAGGGCAACTATTTCTGAAACCTTGCTTGGAAGATAAGATCGTGCCATCAAAGCAGCCTCGGGAATCCTATTGCTGTAGTGGAGAGTAACTTCAGAAATGACATTTTTAATATATATGTAACAAATGTAAGGACTAACCTGTCAACCAATAACTGCAGGCAGTCTTCTAATTTACCCAACATGAATAAACAAGCGAATGCAACATTGTTCTTTCCATTCTCTTTTGCAAGAGATGCAAGTTTAGAAAGTTCTTCAGCGTCTCCTAATGAAGAATAAAGGAGTAACAAACCACTCAAATCATTTGCGTGTTTCAAACACTCCTCAGCCATGTCCAACTGCCATATGAAAGTTATCGTCATTTATTGTCAGATAGGATAAACATTAAGTTGTGGCAGGTTTAATATCAGCATATCGTGAACAAATTCATGTAGTCTGAAGATTTAAGATCTTGACAAGAATTATGTTTCATTCACAAATGCAAGGTTGTTTTAGATGCCTTTTCCTGATGAGAAGATTCTATATTCCACAAAACAAAAGGATTTACCATTCCACTAGACATAGCCAGTTCACCCAACTGCTTCCATTTTGACTCGCTTTGAGCTACCAGCACGATATCCTGTATAAAATAGAAAAAACGTTAAATCAAGGTCACAAATGAACCAAGATTCTTTTTATCTAAGCAATCTAGATATTAGGGATAACAATTTCCGACACGACCAGAACACGACACGAAAAGAATCAGGTTTTGGGTTGGCGTATATAACGTGATTAAATACGTGTCGTGTTCAGGTTGATCTGTTTAACCCGTATAGTTAAACGAATTAAGCAGGTCCCATCCACTAGCCTGCTTATAACCCATTTGCACCTTGATTACTACCCGCCAACCCGTTTGGCATGCTTAGAAAAATGAGTTAAACAGGCCGTGTTTGGGTTACATGATTTTTAAGTGTGTGGGGTTAGAGTTGATGTTTTTACACGAATATATACACGGGTCATGTTAGGATTAAACAATTCAAAGCATTAACCCGCAACCCGGTTGACACCCCTACTAAATATAGGATTTCTTGTTAGCAGAAGGTGAGAGCTAAATCACCTTCGCAGTGTCTAGTTTACCAAGCTGAATGGCCAGCTCAAATCTATAGTCAGGATCTGTGGAAACTTCCAAGGCCTCTTCAATCATCCCTCGTGACTCCAGAAAACGAGCAACACTGTAATAGAAGCAATGCATTTTATTAAAATCCAAGAACTATACTATAAAAGAACATTGATGATTCTATGTTCAGAGTTTGCAAATAGACAAATGTACAAATGAAAAAAAGAGCATTAAAAGAACAAAATATTTGAACTCTACCTATTATGATGTTCCTTTGGAATCGATGGCAAAAGTGCACTAGCTCGTTCAAGTTCTCCACGCATCACAAGTGTCTTGTACTCGATCAAAGTGAGAAGCAAGGTGTATCCAATGACACTAAAGTGTAAATAATAAGATAAACAAGGTCAATAATGAGCTAATGGTGCTTAAGTTATTAATTATTATATCTGCTAAGATAACACTCACTTAAACTCTTTGTCAATGAGATAAACTCTGCTCTGATTAGCTAAATATCCTAGAAGATACATTGGTCGATCCAAATGAAACATTGTGGTTACCTGAAAAAAATCAATCCATTTGATGATTCATAATATTAAACAAACATGAGTAAAGAAGATTTCAGTGACAAGTAATAATGATGGACCATTACCTCACCACCCACACAATAATTAAGCCTCCATGAAGAATTATTGTAAATAAAACAGTCGCCAACCCATAATCCAGTTCGAACTCTTTCGCTTATATCATAGAGAGGTTCAAACGAATCCTCAATACCTTGCTCATCTACACCTTTTCCACTATCTAGATGAGCAGCCACTACATCACGCTGCAAAACAATTTTAATATATTACATTAGTCACAAGTTTACAAAAACACCTAAGTAAAAAGTATACAAAATAAGCTGGTTTTATCTTACATTGTACTTTAGTATGTAGAATGATGAATCACTGGCAATTGTTACCAGGTCACCACTATCAGCCCAGTAAAGATTCTGAAAAAGGGATGAAAATCATGAAGTGGATTATTAACTGAAGCTAGTATGGTATGATATGATTAACGAAGATGGAGAAAGTATTGTTTACTTTAACATTGACATCAATCCGTTGAATCAATCTACACTCAGCCCAGTCATAGAAGCATATGAAATCATTTGAGCACATAGCTAGCAAAGATCCGCCATATATTCGTTCAGCTGAAAATGTTGGCCTGATACTTTTCTTTTCCTGATTAAAAACATCAAAAACATAAATTGTGATAAAGATTAGTAACTAACAGTTACGCCGTGCAGCCGCATCATGCATCAGAAATGTAAGTAATAATTTTGGGGTGGAGGTTGTACTAATTTATTTGGTATATTCTGAAAAGAAATGCAAAAAGGTAAAAAAAAAAACATTAATCGTTGGTCTAGTAATGATATATCGTATGTACCTGAAAAGATTTGTTGAAAATTTTAATCTTGGATGTACTTTCCCTAACAGCATATTCACCATCAGATGACCAAACAATCTCTAAACCAGAGCCAAATGATCTATTTCTCCATGCCAAAGCTGTATATATGATGTATTCACCGTCACCACATACAACCACAAACCTTCCATTTGGATTGTGTTTTAAGCTCTGCACAAAAGATCACAAACAAGAAAAACAAATGATGTAAAATAGTGAAATTCAACTAAAAATGCTCAAAACCAAGTGTCAAATGTTTGGGCTTTCAAAGTTTCCAAAATCTAGCACTACTCACTTGGGGGTAGAGATCACATGTTCCCAACTCTTTAACTGCTAAAGGCAGCCTCTCTCCGTCAGAAACCTGAAAAATAAAGGGATAAGAAATATGGCAGAAACAGGGGAGAGGAAGAAACAGCGATTTTTATTTTATTTATCTACAACAAGACAAGGTGCATGGGTGCCCAAACCTCATAATCAGCTCCAACACTCTTAATGTTAACAGTCTGGATTTCATTATGTTTAGCCCATATAATTTTTCCACTATTGTCCATGCTAGCAACAGGCTCTTCCCGCCCAATTTTCACCATTATTGTACCTTCATCATATCCCATCACAATCCTGTAAAGAAAGTAAGGAATAACACGCACATTAATGATAAACGAAGAAGTATCAAGAATATTGAGGTATGTGTAAGGCCTTATCAGCAACTTTTAATATAATGCTGGCATACTGCTAATATACGAGCTAAATAACCTCAAAGCAAGCTTACCGTCGTGAACCCTTCATGCTTCCAATAGCCCAAACCCTTTCAAGTCCATAGTTCAAGGTGTTCTCAAGTCTGCAAAAAAAGGGGATGGTGTTCATAATAATGCAAATGATTAAATATCAATGTCATCAAACAAAATGCAAAGAATCAAGGTAAACATTAAAAAAACACAAATTTTGGTTTTCTATCGAGCCGGGGGTCTCACCGGAAGCAGCCTCTCTATCCTTATGGGGTACAGGTAAGGCTGTCTACATCTTACCCTCCTCAGACCCTACTATAGCTTTGCTATTGGTGGGATATACTGAGTACGATGATGATGATGATGATGATGAAATTTTGGTTTTCTAATACAATGTCAGACACAGGACATACCTGTAAGTGGTTGAATGCCATATGCGTACGGTACCATCTTCAGAGCCTGTAATTATAATTGGGAGCTCTGGATGGAAAGCAACAGCAGAAACATTGTGTGTATGACCTTCTAGAGTCATGACACAGGCTTTAGTTTGATAATCCCATACCTGTTTCAAATTATTTGCAATATAAGGGGTAAGATGCATATTACTGAAATCTATATACATAACTGGTGAAAAAAGTAAAAGTCCACAGACCTTAGCAGTGTGATCATCAGATCCAGTAATAAGAAAAGGTTTATCTCCACCAGTAAAGTAATCCACACAATTCACTCCTTTGGAATGGGCATCCAGTGTGAAGTTAGGATCAGGTGAACCAAGATTCCAGATCTACATATAAAAGATAATAATAAGCAAATGATAAACTAATATTGTAATGTAACTGATCAGTGTCAGTTACTAGAGAGGGGCCATTTGTAAGATAACCTTTATAGTGCGATCAAGTGATGCACTTGCGAAAGTATTGGTGTCTTTAGGATTAAATGTCACTTGCATAACATAGTGAGAATGACCCTCGAAGATTTGAGTACAGTACCAACTTTTATCCCAATCCCAAAGCTTTATAAGCATGTCATCAGATGATGATAATATGTATGGTAGTGTAGGGTGAACCGCCACACACCGGATATAATCAGTATGTGCTTCATATACTTTGACTTTATCCATTGTGTTGTAGTTGTATACTCGGATAAACATATCATCAGCACCAGCAACAACCCACTGCTTGCGTGCTACGAACTTTGCTGATCTGACTGCAAAATAATATTGGGTTTCCCATAAGATTAAAGCCATGGATAATACCACAATAAAAAATGAAGTCTGAAGGTAGACCTGGTAGCTCGGTAACCTCAAATGATTTAACCATAACCTGCAATTTAAAAAATTACAAGGTGTGTGTCAGTCATTGAGTGAATATAAGAATATAGGGGTATTAGGTAATACCTATGGATGTAAGAGAGAAGGCTAATTGATGTATACTTATCTTCACAAGGGAAAGTTAAGCAACAACCAATGCTCTAAAACGTGAATATATTAAGATGTTGTGTTATAAAATAAGGGGATAGTAACTAAACTTTGCTTCAAAGGAGTGCACAGCGCATTGTGTGCGGTTTAGATATAACTTAACAAACTTCCACATGTTCAGAGAGAAAAAGGATATAAAGCGGAATTAAGTGTCTACATACGATACATTTATTTTTAATTCATGCAACAGGAATATGAAAGCAATAGTGCCATACAAATGATGAAATGATCATTCATGCTCTTACAAAAAGTTTCTGGTGTGATTTGGCCTATGGTTGTTCTGTGCTTTATGATATGGAAGGAACACTGCAAGATGTAGACATGACCTAATTTCCTTATGCTAACTTTGTTCATAATTCCATATAACATGGTAATTAATTAATTAATCTATCAATGAGAAGGTAAAAAGCATAACATCTGAACCCTTATGCAGTATTCATTCCCTCCTTAAAAACTATTTATACAATTTAAGCTTATACTATCAAATACCTGGTATATAATTTTTGGCATTATCTACTACGTGTCAAGTATTATTAGGTTGCCTGAAGTTGGATAACAAAAATTATATTATCTTATACATGGTAAATAACTTTTGGCACTAGCTACTATCTCTCAAGTATTAGATTGCATGAAGTTGGATGACAAAAATTATATTATCCTATACCAGGTATATAACTTTTGGCATTAGCTACTACCTCTCAAGTATTATAGGTTGCATGATGTTGGATGGCACGCATTCCTTGGTTATTAATCTCAAAAAAACTATTAGTGTGACAATTTAGAAGGCTACTAAAATCATATCAAAACCATAGTTATTAAAAGCCCTCGCTTCTTGCGCCTAGGCCCATTTTTCAGGCAACGCTCCATAAATGTGCTTCTAGTTATTAGGCGAGCGCTTCGGCATTGTCTAATGCCAAGAAAATGAGAACATAAAAGCCGAGCAAAAGAAACGCAAGGGGTGCTCCATCTAGGAGAAGTCAAAGGCACTATATTGATGCATTTTGTTATTCAAGTTTTGGAATTGCATTTGAATCTTGACTATTTTAGAACTTTTGGTACAAATTAGATGATATTAAATGTTATATGATAGCTTTTGTTTTTTTTTTTGAAGAATAGTATTATTTTTCATAATATATATATATATATATATTTAAGTGCGCTTATTTTTCCTCAGGCCCTTGCTTTTTATGCGCCTCGCGCCTAGGCCCCAGGCGAGGCCTATGAGCCTTGAATGCGCCTAACGCATTTGATAACTATGATCAAAACTTATATATGTGCAGTCACTTACCAATTTAACTGAATGGCTATAAAAATGCCTACCGTGACCTCATCTATGCAAGACAACTAAACCAACTTACTTCACAACAAGATAGAACTAGTATTCTAAACATAAAAATACCCTAAATTTTTTACTAAATCATTAAGGCCACCATAAGAAGTGATCGTGCATGTATGTATACTTTAGAAGTGCCAAATGTGACCCATACTCCCATAAATGAATATCTGTCATACTTAAAAGTCTAAAACTGCCTAGACCTTGCTAAACTGGTCTCATAAGTCATACCTGAGTCTGGTAATCCCATATGCAAACTGTCCCCGAATACAAACTTGCTAGAATCCTGTAAAAAACAAAAGCACCATTACAAGTATTAGTTCAGACAACCTACAAATCACTAATTGACAATGCACGTCTAATTCATAATAGAAAACACACTGGTGACCAGTCACGACATGAATTCAGTTACAACGAGTAAGAACTAAAGAGTATAATAATTACCATGGCTCCGTCGGATGCAGATCCACAGATTTTACTCTTTCTGATCTTTGAGCAAGTTTCCTCTACCAAGTATACTCATAATTAGGATACCAACCGAGCATTATAAGCATTTACTTGTTGTGTTAGGATCAAATGCAAACAACTCTTAACATGAGAAGTGTAAAATAACTAGAGTAGCTATTATTATTACAGTTCTAAACTAGAGTAATTATTATTAGTATAGTTTCCTCTACCTAATATACTCATAACTTGCATAACAACCGAGAATTAAAATATTTACTTAATCTGTTAGGATCAAAAAAAACCAGCCAACTCTTAACATGAGAAGTGTACAAATAACTAGAGTAATTATTATTAGTATAGTTTCATCTGCTAATTATACTCATAATTAGAATAACAACCGAGAATTATAAATATTTGCTTAATCTATTAGGATCAAATACAAACCACTCTTATCTTTTGTAGTGTACTTACTATATTATAGAACTGTAGATTTCTATTAAATAATTAGTCTAGTTATCGGTAGTAGATTTGTACCGGATCCGCAACTACTTAATAACAAAAACAACAATAAGAGTACCTTGATCTCGAGTCTGAGAGGCTGCAACAAATTGCATCACAATATGCAAAACAAAGTATCAGTCAGTTAGCACATCAGATCCAATTGAACGTAATGTGATTCAACATTTAAACAATTAAACCGAATCAGATGAACCGGATCCAAATCAAAATCAAGTAAACTCACCATTGTTACGCGCGTTGATCCGATTAGAGAATCCGAATCTCCGTCGAATTTGAGCGAATTGATGAAACTGAGATGAAATCGCGTAACAGCGGGTTTGGAAAAATTGGGTGAATATATTATCTTATGTTATATTACACACGGAAGTGTGTGTATTTGTTATCTTTAGTACAATACGGTGGTGTGCTTCGGTTCGGTATTTTTTATCTTTTTTGATGAATTCGGTGTTAGTTGACGCTTATACCCCGATAACATCTTATAAGGTGGTGTGTGAGTGAGAAAGTCGCACTACATGTTCAACGCTACGCGATAATGAAGCTTGGACGAAAATGGAGAATCAAAATTTGAGGACAAAAACGAGTAAATTTATGTTGCTAAGAAAAAAACAGGTGCGGTGCAGTAGGGGAACTCCGGGGCATAAGTAAGCTTTGCCGCTGCGTAGGCATGATTTGTGAAATAAGCAAAAACTCAAATCAAGTTGATTTTAGTTTTATGTTAGTTTCTTCTATTATGTTTTCAATGGGCTCTTGAGGCAAGAAATATTGTCTAATAGATGTTCAATCTTAACCAGTTAACCAATTATGGGGTGTTTTTGTGAGTTTTTCAAATTTGCTTATTTGCTTATTTGATTTTTTAAAAGCAAAATATGTTTGACAAAGTTCCTTCAAAAGCTTTAAAAAATAGGTTTTCAAAAATGCTTTTGTTTTTTTAAAAATTAAATAGGCAAATTAGCAAAATTTTAAAAGCTCACCCTAACACTCCCTAAGACCAACTTGAAACCGAAACTAGTTATTAAACGGTATAGTAGAAACCGGTTTGTAACCAATAATCATAGCTTAGGGGCCGGTTAGATATTTTCATATAAGAACCAAGAACCAAACATATGTTAATAAGGGTAATTTAAATAGGTTATTATTAGTTAGAACCAATTAATAATTGAGACAAACCAATTACATAAGTTAGGCTTTTGTTACTTAAAACCTGGATACTAAGCTTAGCTAGTTTTGACCATTTGACAAAAACGGCTGGATTAATAACCGATTGCTCGGTAGAGTTGCACCTCTTCATTGAGAGGTGACAATTTAGGGTTGTTCACGAGCCGAGCCGAACCAAGCGAAGGATTGCTCGCTGCTTGGCTCGTTTACAACCGAACCGAACGGCTAAATTTTGAACCGAGCGAAAAACGAAACGAGCTAAAATTGAATCGAGCATTTTTCGATTGAACATCGAGCGATATCAAACATTATTTATTTCTTTTTCAGTCTAAAAAATTCAATAAGAAACAAGCTTAAATGTTGTAAATAATATGTTTTGTAAACAAATTAGTAGTTTTTAGACAAACGTATAATAAATTATAAAGAAGTTTAAAGTGGGATATAATGAACACGTAAACAAACTTCTAATATTCTGAAAACTTGAATCGAACTAATGAAACTATAAAATTGAGTTAATATGAAAATTTTAAAAGGGTTTAAAAAATTATATACTTATATTTTATGTGTGTAGTCTATATATTTATATATTTATTCATATATAATTATATAGAGTTAAGTGACATTTTAATACCTGTGGTTTGTCCAATTACGCAACTTTATTGCCGTCTTTGAATTTATTGCAAATGACTTCCTCACTTTTCTAAAACTTGAAATTTTAGTACTTTTTTCTAACTCCGTCTATTTTGTCCGTTAAGTCATGGGCAAATTAGTAATTTTGATTATTTTATTTATTTTCTCTTTTAGCTAAGTGTTATTTTCATACATGTGGTTTGTTCAATTACGCAACTTTAGTACCTTTTTCTTTTGAATTTATTGTAACTAGATACTTTGAGTAGTTTTGGATAGACAAGCAAACCAAGAGATGCATTACATATTACAATTAAAATATCATCTCTAATCCTAAATGAACATATCAACCCCCCTCCCAACGCTCATTGATCATTCTAACCCTAACCATTGTTAATCTTCAAGTTCAATGAATTACGATATATTGTTTTGTCCATGTGATTCGTCAATAGTCATTCATCTACAAGTTCAATTGATGTTATACTAAGAGGTGCGAAGTTGTGTGATTGTTATTTGGCTTGATCCTTCGATGTATTAAAGAGCTACTGTTATCATACCCAAGCTTTAAAAAAAATCAATGCACATAAAGAAAATGCAAGAAAAATGGCTAAGATGAACTAAGATGTTGAGCTACTAGAAGTAAATTGGCAATCAAAAACAAAAGACGAAAAAATATGTTATGCATTTCATGGTTGTTTTTCATCTTCTATCATGTATTTAATTATCTTTTAATTGTAATATGTAATATGTAATCTCTCTTCGTTTGTCTATCTATAAAAAACTAATCAAAGTATCATGTTGTAATAAATTCAAAAAAAGGTACTAAATTTGCATAATTGAACAAATCACAGATATGAAAATGACATTTAGCTCAAAAAAGAAAATAAATAAAATGATCAAATTACTAATTTACCCTTGACTTAACGGAAAAAATAAATAAGGTTAGAAAAAAGTACTAAAATTGCAAGTTTTAGAAAAGTAAGGTAGCCATTTGCAAAAAATTTAAAGATGCTACTAAAGTTGCATTATTGGACAAACCATTGGTACTAAAATGACACTTAACTCAATTATATATAAAATAAATTAAAAATATCCGATCCGAACCGAGCAGACCTTTACTCATTGCTTGGCTCGTTTACAAACCGAACCAAGCAAAGAGGCCCGTTTACAATCGATCGAAAAAACGAGCTAGCATTTTTCGAGCGAGTGGTGAGCGGTTTGGACGGCGTTAGTTGACATGAGTTAAACGTTGGGCTAGAAGCCTACTTTTGCTTGAACAAAGCCCGTTTTATCATATTGGGCTTTAGCTAGATTCTTTTTTATTTAATCATGTTTAAGCCCATAAACCCTATTGTTGTTTTAACAAAGCCCGTTATTATCATATTATTTAACAAGTATTATTTTAACGAATTAGTCAGGTTATAAAAAATTCAATAGAGTAAAGTGCCATTTTCGTCCTTGTGGTTTGGCAAATAATGCGAATTTAGTCTAAAAAGTTTATTTTTTGCATATGGACCCTCCACGTTTTCCAATTCTTGCCAATTACATCCAATCACTAATCTCGTTAAATTTAATCGTTAAGTCAGTGGTAGACATGTCTTTTCACTATTTCTTTATTATATGAGTAAAGTGTCAAAATCGTCCCTGAGGTTTGGTCATATTTGGGAATTTCGTCCAAAAATATTTTTTTTCGCAAGTAGACCCTCGATTTTTCCCAACCGTTGCCAATTTCGTCCAAATTGTTAACTCGGTCTAAATTCAACGTTAACTCAGGGGTTTTATTGTCATTTTACATATTTGTTTACATTGGTATTATTATTACACTGAGCTAAACCCCTTATATGACTAAAAATGAAGAAGAATAAACAAACGGATAATATATTGGATTCAAATATAGGAATCGCGAAGTGTTATATGTGTTAGGGATGAGCAAAATCGGTACCAATATTCATTGGCACCGGTATCGAAATCGGTACTGATTGAGTACCGTCGGTACCGAATCGGTACCAAGGTTTCAAGTTTTCGAAACTAGTACGGTACCGGTATTTCCCGAAGTTTACCTCAAATATCGGTACTGTACCGGTACCGAACCGAACATTTCGGTACCGGTACCAAACATTTGCAATTTTCAGGATCGGGATTTTCGGTACCAGTACCGGTCGGCACGGGTACGTTACCGAGCTCATTCCTAATATATGTCATCAAACAAACACATAATAATAACAATGTAAACAAATATGTAAAAGGACAGTAACACCCCTGAGTTAACGTTGAATTTAGACTGAGTTAACAATTTGGACGAAATTGGCAACGGTTGGGAAGATCGAGTGTCTACTTGCGAAAAAAAATATTTTTGGACGAAATTAGCAAATATGACCAAATCTTAGGGACGATTTTGGCACTTAACTCATATAATAAAGAAATAGTGAAAAGACATGTCTACCCCTGACTTAACGATTAAATTTAACGAGGTTAGTGATTTGGATGTAATTGGCAAGAATTGGGAAACGTGGAGGGTCCATATACAAAAAATAAACTTTTTGGACTAAATTTAATTCGTATTATTTGCCAAACCACAATGACGAAAATGGCACTTTACTCAAAATTCAAACAAAGCATCCTTCCAAAATGATTACATATACATTTTGATCAGTCTTTTGACAACGTTGAATCGATTGTATTATCATCGTTCCACTGGTCTAAGCTGTTTAAAAGGCAGACGATATTATTAATAATTTAGAAGTTAAATATGTATTTATATAGTTTTGTTATAACATCTTTATCTTTTGCATGCATTATAACAATAAAATATGAACTATAGAACAATTAAATACGAGACTGAACTAGTAAATAAAATCATGAAAGAAAAAATAAAAAATATATATAAATTTTGAAAATTCAGTCGAACCACCTGTTTAGTTTGAGAGGCGATCCAACCAATTTAGAGCCAAAAATAAAACAAAAACTAAAGCTTAGGCACTTTCTTTTCTTCACAGATACAATAATTTTTATCATTTGAACTCATAAACATGTTCCGATTTTACTTTTTTGTTTTCTAAATCATTTCTTGGTGTCGGATTTTTTAAAAACCTCACATTTTATATCATGCAATTGAGAAAATCAAAATAAAAGGAAATATGAAGATAGGACTAAAATCATACTGTTAAACGACAATTTCTTGTTATAACTAAATTCACCTTTAACTTAACAAAGTTGAAAACGCATATAAAATTTTGATATGCCGTCTTTGCTTTAGGCACAAAAAAGTTATGATTCACGAATCAAATATCGAAGATGTGAAAACCTGTTGGACCAGTAAACCGGTCAACCAAAAATGAAGACGTTTGAGAGTGCTTAACTCAAATGGTTTCCAGTATGACGTCTTATTTGAATATGAGATATTTGCATCTGATGAACAGACCTATAAAAGTTGTTGGTCATTATGAGATTGGCTACGCTACTTAAGAAAATAACATAGTTTTTCGGTATTTATTTAAAAATCGTCACTTGTTAATGCATTACTAATAATTTATTTGAAGAGTGATAGTATAACTTGCTTAAGTCGTCACTTGTTAATGCATTATGAGATCTCATTAAACATTTGTGACCGATCGAACCGAAATTTAGATGGCTTTGGTGGAACTTTTAAGTGCTACTTTTTTTTAATGGCTTTTAAATATTACTTAAAATGCCTACTTAAAGTTTGATATAACTATCTCACTTATAATAAACATCATTTTTCGACCCAATGGTGGGATGATTATACATCACTTATGATGGTGTTTATAACTCTAGGGTTTTTGATATATTAAAGAATAAGCGTGTTTATATTACCAACACTATAGGTGAATCTCACTTCGTCCATAAACATGACATACGGCGTACTCACAAAAATACACATGATTTTAAATATCATCAACGTGTTTTAAATATTTTACTCATAAATGATAGAAGAACTAAACACTTAGGCTTGTTTGGGTACAGGTAGTTCCATGATTGATGACCTCATGCGTAGGGGTGTACAAGTAACAAGTTGAGCCACAAATTGCTTGTCTAAGCATGAGCTCGACTCGTTTAACTTACGTGAGTTTGAGCATAGCTTGTTATAAGCTATATTTTTAATGTTCAAGCTTGGCTGGTAGTTTTTCAAATTCAAGCTTCACTCATTTATTATTTATTAATTAATTTACTATTCTAGAGTTCGGCTCGGGGTTTCTAAACTCATATATAATATACCTCTCATTGCACGCACAACATGGTTAAATTAATAAAGGTAGAACCTTGACCAAATTAGTAATTGACTTGATTGTAGCCTTAATGTTTGAACACCAATTGTATTTATATGACTTGAATGTTATTTACTTATTTGTGGGGAATAAAGCAATAACCTTCTTTTAAATCCTGAAAATTTAAAGACCGTTCACTTAAGTTTGCTTTTGTGGGTGGTTGGTCTTGCATATCACACCTAACACGAAACGATTTTGGTTTGTGAATCTAAGGTGAATGGTTAAATCAAATTAACATGTGGCTACACAACTTTCTTAAAAGTTAAAACTAGCGTAGACTACGTATTATGTGTTAAGTTGTAGAGTCTAATAGTTACACGGGGATATGATCGTTACCATAATGGTGTGTGACGTGCCCGTTGTGGTCCAAGTTTTACAAGTCACTTTGAAGGTGATGGTTGAACTGATATTTGGGTTGGAATATACTTGATCGAGTTGTGTAGGATTGAAATCGGGCCTTATCAAGGAGAGATTTATTTTTTACCATCTCAATACTAGATGCATACTTCTTGTACATATATAGATGTTTCTAAGTTTTTAGGGAAAATTCCTAAAATAGTCTCTTTTAGAGAGAGAGTCCTCAAAATAACCCTTTTTTTCTCAAAATTTTTTAGAATTTGGACTTTCCAGACGCATTGGGAAAAGATAATAATATAGGGGTAACAGGCCAAATTTCTAAAGAAAGTTAGGAAGGAGACCAGATTTGGGAAAATAATGAAGGGAAAGTCCAAATTATTTTGAAATCTTGAAGTAAAAATTCAGATTTTTTTCAAAACTTTTTTTTCTCAAAAAACAGTCTCCCAGGACTGTTTTTTTATGTTTCCTACCTTTTACGTCCATATTTTCATATTCTAGGAAAAAGAGATTTTCAAATCTCGTCTTGAGAGACGCTTTTCGGATGAATATGTTCTTAAGAGACGAGATTCTTTTCTTACTTCCAACATTCATGCTACACACACACACTTATACATACATACATATACATACATATATATGTATACATATATAGATAAAGGATATAATAAACTAATGGTTTATCGTACATTACGTACGCGATGATATTGAACGTAGATCATAAGTTTTTACAATCTGATATCGTAACTTAACATAAGGGTAGGATTGTCTTTTTACATCATTTGAAAATTCAACAAATTCAACGCCAACGCCGCTACTAAATTTAGAAACTGTTTCTATTATTATACTCTGTTTCCATAAACCGTTTTTGCGTGATTAATTGAGATTACGATTTTGGCAATTTCGGCGATTTGCTGATTTTTGTTTCTTTTTCTATCGGACGCGATGTATTCCGATCATCAAAGTAAGTATATTTAGATTTCGATTAGAGGTGATTAGCTGAATTGATAGTCGATTTTTTGTTGAGTTGATAGTCGATTTTTTCTATTATTGTAACCGGTAAAGTTTTTTATTTGATTAGAGGTAATTAGTTGAGAAAATATGGTAATTGTTAATCTGTTTTGTTCGATAGTATGAATTGGAATTGAACGAATTACTTATGAATTTTGAACGTGTTAATTAAAAATATGTTTGTATAGAGTGTACTGGAAATTCTGTTCAAAATGTATTATATGTACGGATTAGGAAAACGTATAACAATTGAACGACTTACTTAAGAACGTATTAAAACGTATTAAAATAGTTGACATAGTTATAAGAACGTACTATAAGAACGTATGAACAGAACGTGTTAATAGAACGTATTAAACGTGTAAGACTGGAAGTGTTAACTTTTAACATGTATGTTTAGAATCGTATACATAGAGTAATAGGAACGTATTAAAAGAACATATTAACTTTAAATAGCTTTTAACTTCTTTTTGTTTGTGTGTATTTACCTATCTTATTAGGGCCTTTACCAGAGGATGTCGTACCACAAGTGAATGCCTCTATTAAACCTATTAAAGGAATGGCATTTGAGTCTATTGATCTTGCATATGATTTTTATTGTGAATATGCAAAGAAAGCTGGTTTTTGTGTTCGTAAGGGAGGTTCATACATGAATGATGGTATATTAAAGTCTAAGTATTTTACATGTTCAAAAGAAGGTCATAAACCTCTAAAGAGTTATGATTCAATGGATAATAAAGAAAGTTCAAAAAGACCATATTATAAAAGGCGGAAGAGACCAACAATTCGGTGTGGTCGTAAAGCTCAAATTTTTTTGAAATCTGTGGATGGTATTAAGTTTGAAATAAATGAATTTGTGGAAGAACATAATCATGCAATGGTAGAAGAAGAAGATATGCATTTTGTTCGATCTAATAGGAAGTTAACTCATGTGCAAGAAGATATCTTATATGAGCTGTCAACATTAAATTTGGGCCCAGTTAAAGCATTTAATATTCTTAGGACAAAGTATAGAGGTTTTGAAGAAGTTAGGGCTTCAAAAGATGATTGTAAGAATTTTAAACAAAGGTTAAATTGTTTTATTGGCGAGTTTGATGCTGAAATGGTTGTCCAAAGATTAACTGGAAAGAAAAGAAGCAATGAGGATTTTTCTTTTGAATACACTGTTAATGATAATGGTGAGTTGACTCGTTTGTTTTGGGCTGATGAAATTTCAAAGAAAAATTATTTGGCATTTGGAGATATTATCGCATTCGATGCTACTTTCAAGACCAATAAGTTTGTGATTTTATTTTTTTTTTACTCTTCAAATTTTTATACTTAATTTATATATTATTTGACTTTTTATGCTATTTTTTATAGGTACAAGATGGTTTTTGTGCCTTTTACTACTATTGATAACCATTGCCGGAATATAACAGTCGGTGCTGGGTTGTTATCATCAGAATCTATTGAATCATATACATGGCTTTTGAAAGTTTTTCTTAATTCATTTGGTGTCACTCCAAAGGTTGTTGTTACCGATCAAGATCCGGCTATTAAGCAAGCAATTGCATCAGTCTTCTCAAACACACGACAGAGGTTGTGTATGTGGCATATTATGAAGAAACTTGCTGACAAGGTAACGATAGAACGTGTTAACGGCGAAAGAACGTATTAACGATGATAGACCGTATTAGCGTATGCTTTTTTGTTAACACTAATTTTTTATGTTTTTTTTTTACTATAGGTTGGTGTTGCCCTTTGCAACAATGAAGACTTTAAACGGAAAATTTGTGACATTGTGTGGACTGATTCAATTTCTCAATTTGAATTTGAGACAAAATGGCAGCTTATAATGAAGGAATTTGATCTTGAGTCTAATAAATGGTTGACTGACATTTTTTATATGAGATACGATTGGATACCAGCTTATTATAGGGATGAACCGTTATCAGGTCTCATGCGTACTTCATCAAGATCGGAGAGTGAAAATAATTTTTTTTGTCAAGTTTCTAACTCACAATTATCACTTGTTGAGTTTTTTAAGTCATTTTGATCATCGTATGGAGATTCAAAGGCTTAACAATAGGAAAAATGATCATGATACAAGGTATACACATCCTGAATTGGTAAGTGAAAGTCCTATTGAGCAAGAAGTAGAACTGATGTATACAAGGGCAATTTTTAATGATTTTCAAGACGAAATGTATCACATTCGAAGCGGTGTTGCGTCTCTTAAGTCAACTGAAGAAGGAGATTATTTGAAGTTTTCCATCTTCGACTTTAATGCATATGTACCAGGATGTTTGGAGGTAAGATTTAATTAATTTATACAGAATTTATTATTTTTATTGATTTAAAGTTGTTGTCTGATAAAAGACTGTATCAGCAAAGCGTATTGACATAAGGGTATATATGTCTTTAAACATTTTCATACGAAATTATAACAAAGCATTTTAGAAAAACGTATTAGATGCAAAATCAAAAATATGGAGTGTTGATGAATCAAAAACGTATTAGCAAAATTATAGCGTATTAACATAAGGGTATATTTGTCTTTAAACATTTTCATACGAAATTATAATAAAACGTTTTAGCAAAACGTATTAGATGCAAAATCAAAGATATTGAGTGTTGATGAATCAAAAACATGCTAGCAAAACGTTTTATACATGTCTAAGTTTTGCTATTGATTTTTTTAATGATAAGGTGTTGATTAAGAAGGATGGTGAAGATGGAGTAGATTCGATTGTATCGTGCAGTTGTAAAATATTTGAACAATATGGGTTATTGTGTCGTCACATTCTTTACGTTTTAAATTTGTTTCGAGTAAAAAGATTTTCTAAAAAGTACATTTTGGATCGTTGGAAGAGAGATGCGGGTGTAAATATTAGAACAGCTCCAATTTCAAATTTGGGTAATGAGAAGAATTTGAAAGTTAAGGAGATTTCAAGGGAAATAACATTGACGGGTGAGTATCTTATAAACAGCTATGTCACAGACATTGATGAACTTACAAAAGTTAGGGATCAAATGAATATTATGATCCAAAAAGTAGATGAGACACGATACCAAAGGACTTCTTTGTCAAAAAGGGACAGATTTGCAGCAGTTTTAGGATATGATCAACCGTCAGAGGTGACCGTCCGTGTGCCGAGTGGAATAAGAAACAAGGGTCGTGGGTCACATAATAGGATTAAATCTCAGAAAGAGATAGCCATAGGTCGATCTGGGAAGAAACATAGAGAATGCAAGGTGTGTAATTTGCCTGGTCATAACAGCTGAACATGTCCAGGACTTTTAAAAAAAAAATAGTTTGTATCTGCTTTGACCTTAATTTATGAGGGTTGGTTTTTTTTATCCTACCAAGTTGTTAAACTGATTGCTATTTTTTTAATCATATATCCGTTAGTTTGTTTAAAATGTTTTAAGTTTATATAGAACGTATTAGCATAATATTTGTATTCTGGTTGTAGACAAACCATTCTTAAAACGTAATAGGCAAACCATTCTTAAAACGTATTAGCATAATATTTAAAACGTTTTAAGGTTGAAAATGTTTTCCAAAATACATTCTTATATTACATCCAAAAACACCTTACAAAACAAACAAAACAAAACACCACCACAAAATACATTATCAAACAAACCATACCCTACTTGTTGTCGAGGATATCTTTTGCTCCCTCAAGCTTTGATTTCTTGTTGACCGAAACCATGTGAGCTGTTTTTCAAGGACGAATTGAAGTCGTCCATAGCATGAGGCTTGGTGCTCAAAGTAGGTCATGGCTTCGTTCTTGAAGGAGCTATCGGGTTGGTTCTTTAGTTCTTGATGAAGGTTATTCGTCTTTGTTGCTTCTTGCGACAAGCGCTCCTTGGTTTCTTCAATAACACCTAGACGATGTTCATCTTTCTCTAACTCCAGGTTTATCCTGGCCCTTAGTATGCTTTTCACGGTTGAATTAGTGGAATCTATTTTTTAGTATGTGTTTTGTGTTGTGTGTGTCTTTTGGGGTGTCTGGCCCTGTTTTTATATTTGATTTTCTTGTTGAGTTATAATTTTGGTTGTTGAATGAAGTTATTGTTGTGCTTTAGCTTTTAATATCTGAATTAAGCATCATTACCTCTACATATGTCTTTTCATCTAACATCATATTCTTTCAATTTTTAATTCTTGGTAGATAATCGTATTAATTGAACGTATTAAAGGAACGTTTAAATAAAATTCATTTTCTATTGAAGTTTAAATCATATCATTTTATACTTTCTCTTTTTGAGGTTTAATAAAAATTCATTTTCTATTTAAGTTTAAATTATTGAGTATTAATTTTTTATTGACGTTTATTTTTATATTGAAGTTTAATTGAACATTTAATCAAAATAAATTTCTATTGTATGTTTGTGTTGTCTGCCCTTGTTTAAAGTTTTAATTTTTAAACATTTAGTTATAAATTTGGTTGTTGAAAGTAAGTTATTGTAATTTTAACTTTTAATTTAGTTATAATTACATATGGGTATCATTTCACTATTTGTTGTTATTCTAGGCACAATTACATATGTATTTTTTAATAAGTTTGGCAGTTGAATGTATTAATTAAACGTTTAATTAATTTATATTTGTCTGGAATTTAAAAGATTTCAAACATTTTGGCAGTTTTAATTAATTTATATTGCAAACGTTTAATTTAATTTTCCCAATTATTAATTTACATTTAATAAACATTTTATTAAAGGATCTTCACGTTTTTCAATTTTTATTTTATTACTGTTTTGAAAGATCCACACGTTTGGCTCTTTCTGAAATCGCTAATCAATTTTAACCACACAATTTTTCTACCACAATTACACACTACAAATTGAAAGCCCCAGACATTTGCACCACACAATTTCACCAAATCACAAACCTTATAACAAAATGGAGTGCGAAGTTTCGTCGTCTTCATCATCATCTTCTTCATCTGTCAAAGACTTGTTGATAAAAAGGATAAAAGATCAGATCCGTGAAGATTCAAAAAACCGTGACGCTTTGCAGGATCAGTTTATCAAAGATGCTGGTGTTAACATGGAAATGAGGGATGAAATAACAAAATTGCTGGTAGACATGCCTGCTAGTACTATTAATTATCTTTGCGCTTTGTTTTTGGTTGACACAGAAAAAAAAGAAGTTGATGAGCTAAACGAGCTGTGCAAGGAGATAAAGCTTCTAAACTGCTATGTTCAATTGAAGCTTGACTTTCTCAAAGCTGTCATGTAACAAATCGACTTGCCCTTTGAATGTTTTGTGTGGTTTTATGGTAGCAGGTTCTATGTTTTCCAACTGTTTGTTTTGAGTTTTTGTCTGTTGTGTTTATGTATTTTCATATACAAACTATTGTTATGAATTTTCATATGTAAGTTATTGTATTTATGGTTTTTTATCAGGTTTTATGTTCTAATTTTGTGTTTGTGTTGAGCATGTTCAGTTACCGATATATGTATAAAAAGTATGAAAAGTTAGAACGTATTAGAGGAACGTATAAACGTTCCTCTAAAAATACAGACTGTAAAAGTTAGAACGTATTCTAACAATACAGACTGTAAAGCTTAGAAGGTTTTCAAATCAAATCCAACAAACAAATTTAAAAAACTTAAAAACATATTAGTCGAACGTTTTAAATAAACTACTTAAACACAATCAATATTTAAAAAGAAAAAAAACTTCTATTCTTCCTGTCTCTTCTCGATTAAATTGTATATATTCTTCAATTTCAACTTGTCACGGTCACCTTCTCTATCCCGTTCGTTATACCTTTTTTGTTGAGTTGATTAACTTGTCTCTGACAGTGTTGATTTCCGAGAGTAACATTTTAGACAAGTATTTTACCCTTAAATCGTTTAGTTGCTTTTTTTTGTCTTGGTGACTCTTTATAAAATCCAAATGACCATGGATCCCCTTGTATGTTTCCATGTGTCTTATAGCAAAGATCCCGCAATCCTTCACATTGTTTTTTGTTCTCCATTCCATTTCCAACCTCTTTATAACAGCAATTTCCAACCTTTGAACAATAAGATACTTGTTTTTCTTTAAGTACATGCAAAAAAATATCCCTCTAATGGGGGATTAAATAATATTAGTTGCACTCTAAGAAGGCATTAAAGAATGTTAAATCAGCAACATTTTTAATCGAAAAAAATATTTACCAGTTTATCCGGTATCCCTTGGTATCTTTCATGAAAAGAATATTTAACAGCTGCTGTTTTCTCCTCAACCGTGTCAAACTTAATGGTTTCTGGTATTTCCCCGTTCATCATGTTGTCTATCAGCTCGATTGTTCATGTTTTCAAATTGAAAACTACCAAATAGAAATGGTATTCGAATAATACAGGCACAATAAACAAGGTAGCAGCTTGAAGAGACTTGTAATTATTGTTCTGCATTAACTTCGCAAGGTTATCAGTGAAAATTTCCAGCATTTGAATGTCGTTGGCAGTACCTTCTTCGTCATAGTAGTGAATCAGCTACACATACAAAAAAAATTATTAACGTTGATTTTTTTAAAAATATATATAGAATTCAATACGGAATACTTACTATAAGTGTAGATGTTGCAAAAAACCGTAAAGGTGATGCTTTTTCATCCCTCTTCCTTTCTTCATAGTTTAACAGTTCAGTAAAAATGTCCATTGCACCAACTGAAATGTTTACATCAGGGTAAAAGCATTCGAAGACAAACTTGAAACATTCTGTGAATTTTGACTTGTAAATGATCCCCATCTTATTTTCCTCTGATAGTTTAGAAAAAATGTAACGCGCAACAATCCTCTCATCAGTTGTTACTTTCTCAGCCATTGCGATTTGCCTATGTAGGTAAGGTGATTTCAATGCAGGAGGTAGTTTTTTCTCTGTTGCTTCTCTTTGTACCACTTCGAAATTAATGTCACATGGTGGTGTAGAAGATGTAGCTTTAAGCGGTATAATCTTCGACTTTGATGTTGGTGTTGCAAACGTTCGTGATTGATTTAAAAATGGACAATTCATTATCACTGAATCCAAAACTTGATTGTCATAATCATAATTTTCTTCAATTTCAACATTAACAAGTCCTGCAATAAATTAAGTTATATTTTTACATGAGGGTTTAAACCTTTTTAAACGTATAAATCTTTCAATACCTTCATTTTCTGTATTTCCAATATTCTTCTCAACAACTTTATTTAATTCTTTCATTTCTGTAACTGCATATTTTTTTTAATCAGAAAAATAATTTTACAGTGTAATATGAAATAACCCTTTTAATTTGACTAACCTTGAACGAAATCGTTTACATGTGTTTCAACATCATCTTTAACACTTGAATTAGTACATTTGGCAACATCATTGTCTCCAACTTCTTTATTTAACTCTTCAATCTCTGTAACAGCAAAAATCATTTTTTTGGTCAACATAATTTGTGTGTTTTTAATTTGTTTTTTATTTAAATAAAATTAATATTTTTTAGTCAACAACTTGGAATGATCTCATCATCATCTGTTTCACCATCATCTCTGTCACCTTCTTTTGAACAAATAAGCAAAACGTATAAGAATATATTAGCATTACCATTACGAACTAAATAATCAAACTGTATAAGTAAGAACTTTTTTATGTTTATACCTTGCTCTTTGTTATCCACCTTTGGATCATGTAACATCCGCATTTCTAAAAATATTAAATAACGGAAAGTTTTGTTATTATCGGTGTGTCGTTAGTTTTATGGTGTGCGTGTTTGTATTTGGATAAGATTGAAATGGAGGTGGATGGTGGGGCCCATGGCCCCCTATATAAGGCCATCCCCCATCCTTTCACCATTTCTTTACACAACACACACACTGGAAAACACACACTTTCTCTCTAGCATTTCGGATTCGGATCCAAGCAAAAGTAAGGAAGACTTTGGTGTTCAAGTGCCTTCGAATAGCAAGAACACGTGCAGATCCACGATCCGAACCAAACCCGAAGCAAAAAAGGTGAGTTTTGGTTTAAAAGGTTAAGTTTTTATGGTTAGTCTTGACATGCAAACCGATAGAATGATAGATCGGGGTGTAAGATGGAAGAAAAACAAGAACTTGATAAGTTCTAACCCCGCGAGAGTGTTATATGGTAAAAATGTGATGTTCGGGCCTTATAAAACGCAAGTATACAAAGTTGATACAACCCAAAACCCTTGGAAAGGGTTAAATTGGGTCCTAAGGGGGAGTCGTGGAGTGAAATGACCTTAAAATGGTAAAAACGAAGAAAAGGAAAATTTTCGCATTTTTGTTAAGCCATGCGAAGCGAAAAAGGTAAATTCGCATCGCACAGTCATGCGAAGCAAAAAGGTTATTTCGCATCGCACAGTCATGCGAAGCGAAAAAAGTTCCATGCGAAGCGAAATTCTTCCATGCGAAATTTCATGAAATTCATTTTCTAACGCATTTTTGTTAAAGGATCTATTAACTAAAATAAAATTTTTCCAAGCTGACCAAGTCAGCTCAACCCCAGCCAGGGGCTCTGCCTCTTGAACCCTGCTAGGGGCTGCCGCCCCTAGACCCCGCTACCAGGGGCGCTGCCCCCGGACCCCCGTTAGTGGAGGGTTTCATTAATATGGATGTATGAAGTAGTAGTAATAGATAATTGACACTCGTGCCTTGTCACACAGTTAGCCGTGCACAACTCAGGAAGGGGATTACTATTAACGGTGAACGAAACAGGATCCAGGTGAGTTTCTAGCCCCTTTACCTGTTATGTTTTCAGGGCTGTGTGCATACTCCTATGTGATAGTTGCTAATACACCTACCTTAAGTGGTAGCGTATGACATGTGTATGATATATGTATGATGAAGTATTGAATGTTATTTTGGAATGTATATACCTGACTAAAAGGTATGTGTAGTATGCATGTAAGAAAATGAATGTATGATTGAGTGAAGAGACAGGTGTCACACCCCGACCAAAGGCGGCGGAACATGCCGAGGTGTAACGATTGTCCATAAGCACATGACACTAATTAAAGTGACAGTATTTAATAAACTCATTTCATTTCACAACATCGAAAATGTCACATAACAATTATCCATAAAATAACCATAAACAAGATATCACAAAATATGGCAAATTTGATATTGTTCAATTTTACTAATATCCTGACATCTTTTATGTCGTTTTCTTCACAATCATAAATCAACCAAGATGCAAACCTGCAACATTTCATAAAATAAAGTTTGTCAACACAAAGGTTGGTGAGCAATTCATAAGTTTAATCGTATTAGTATATAATAAAGATAGCCACAAAACTTGCATACGAAACGATAAATAAAAGTGGTAATTTGGATAAATAGATATCGCTAAACACATTAGCGACACCTAGCTATAAGGGGATGCCAAATATTCTAGGATTTTATAGTTATCGTTAATTGCATTACGTTAACGACACCTAGCTATAAGGGGATGCCAAATAGTCTAGGATTTTATAGTTCCACCAACCAAAAGCGATAAACACATAGGCATATAAGCATAGAACACCAAATCGAGCAATTATTTAGGTAAAGTATACAACTATGTTTGTGGTTTAAGATTCAAATATAAAGCATTTTGTTGAATAAGTATGAAATGTCACCCCCAAAATAAAAGATGGAAAATGGGGTATGAAGTACTCACCTTCAAGTAGTAAACTTGAAAGATAATAATTTGGAGATTTGTCGGAACGACGAGTTTAACGCACAATGCCTAAAAAGAAAAGAAGTCTTGAATTTAGAAAGGTTGTCTTGAAGGTCTTTAAACAAAATAAATGTTGAGAAATGTAAATAATTAAAGTTCAAGGTTTTAAAATGTAACTATTTAAGAATTTATAATAATAACCCTTTAAAAATGTAAGTTTGCTCGAAAAAAAAGTTAAAGTATCTAACCTTAATATTTACTCAACCTATGTTAAGTAATAAGGTGGATAAAATGCAAGAATGCAAATCCCTTTAGAATAAAGATACTAAAACGGTTTTTTTTATCAAGTGTTTGGATTGTCAGTTCGGGTCTTGATAATTGGTCAAACCCAAAGTCAACTTTCCAAAATATTGAATGTTATGAGATAACTCAATAAAATTTAATAAGACTTAACCAAGTATGTAGTTCCTTTATTTTAGAACTAACAACGCACGTTAAGCGAGTGTTCGGTTTTGTCGGTCCAAACTTTGTTATGAGATCAAGTTGGATCCAACATTTCCAAGTACTTAATAAAATATTTAAAATTCAATTTGTAACTATTTTTAAAGAAATATACAAATCTTGATGGCTAAAAAAAACACACTTGTGTATCTTAAGCGAGTAAGAATCGGTTTGGTTCGGTTTCCATCTCACAACAAGTTCATAGATGGTTTCCACATGTCCAAACACTAAAGAACTTGTATAATAATGTACAAATAAAAAATACCAAAAGTTAACAATAAAGTATTTAAACAAAAGTTTGGTTTTCAGTTCGGATCGTGTTTCGGGTTAAGACCGAGGTAAGATTCTACAAACCCATAACCATAGAATTTGTAAAATGATTTTAGAAACTCAGATCTAACAATAAGTATGTTTAAACAATTATTAACAAAACTAGTAACAAAGTTCGGTTTACGGTTTAGAGCTATTTACGGTTAAACTGAAGCATAGACTCTTAAAAACCCATAACCATGGAACTTGTAAGCGTGACCAACAAACTAAAATAAGCAAGATTAATATGCATGAACAAGTTATATAGATGTATATATATCAAGGACACGAAGTCCTCCATGAAGCCTTGCCTTATGAGGTCCGAAACCTCACCGACCGGAATTGGAGAAGTAACTACCAAAGGTAAACAAGGGGTGTATATTATATATATATGTTGCACAACCATAAACAAGTATTAATAAGGCTACATAAACTAATTAAGATGAAAGACTAAAAACCTTGAAGAACACTTAAGAAGATAACCTTGAATTTTTTATGTTTGAGAGAGTTTTTTTTTTTTGAGTTGTAGCAAGGCAAAATGAAGAGGAAAGGTGGTGTATATAGGGTAATGTTGGTGGTCAAATATGGGTGTAAGACACAAGAATTTTCATGCAACATGGATCAAGACAAAAACACAAAACAACAAAAATAAATATATAAATAAATAATAATAAAAATAAAAATAGGATGTTTTCAAGACCCAACAAGTGTGAAACAATATTGTAACATAAATCTATCATTTTGATTATAACATAAGCTTTGGTTTACAAATCGGGTCGGTTTACATAATAAACAAATACAAAAACGAATACAAACAAGACCCGAAATTGACGAATGTCACAACAGGTATGGTTATTCGAGATAAAGGGACCAGACCCTAATAATATCTGAGACTGAAGGGACCAGACCCTAATAATATCTGAGACTGAAGGGACTAGACCCTAATAATATTTGAGACAGAAGGGACCAGACCCTAACAATATCTGTGATGGTAGAGATAGAATAGCCTATGGTATACCATAGGGAATTATGAAAGAAAGTATGAGAGATCGAATGAATGTCTGAATGTATGTAAAGTATGTATGAAAGAAATAATAGTAAGTAAAGCATGAATACGTATCTTCGGACACATATGAGTAAAGTTATGAATGTATGAATGTATGTATGTACGTATGAAAGAAATGATAGTAAGTAAAGTATGAATACGTGTCCTCAGACACGTATGTGTAAGATTGTGAATGTAGTGTATGTAGAATGATTAACTAAAACTCACTCGGCGTAGCTGACTTTTAGTATACACGCAGGTAAATAGATTGAGGGAGCTGGCTTAGGATGGCACGTGGCAGGGACTAGAAGACTGGCATCTTGGGAAAGAATGTTATGAATTAATATTATATGTTTTAAGACACGTTTACTTTTGTTAAGACAATATTCGATGATGTGTAATGTAATGCATGAAGTTTTAATGATTCCGCGAAAGGTTTTAATTAACTCTGATTTTAGAACTGTGTTTATGAGTAAATCCAACGTTAAAGTGGGGTTTCGGGATCGAGGCCTTACAAGCGAAACTTATCTAAGGCATACACCACCGCAAGCAACTCCTTTTCGGTGGTGGTGTAGTTCAATTGTGCCTCGGATAAAGTCTTGCTCGCATAATAAATCACCACCGGCTTTTTGTCCACTCTTTGACCCAAAACCGCTCCTACCGTGTTGTCGCTAGCATTACACATGATTTCAAAAGGTGTTGACCAATCCGGTGATTGCAAAATTGGTGCTTGCACCAACTTCTCCTTCAAACTATCAAACGCTTGCAAACACTCATTAGTACACTCAAAAGGGACATTCTTCAACAAAAGATTACATAAGGGTTTTGAAATTACACTAAAACCCTTAATGAATCTTCTATAGAACCCGGCATGTCCCAAAAACGACCTCACCCCTTTAACATTTTTCAGGGGTGGCAAGGATGAAATTACTTTTATCTTTGCTTGATCGACTTCCATCCCCCTACTTGAAACAACATGACCAAACACAATACCTTCTTGCACCATGAAATGACTTTTCTCCCAACTTAAAACCAAGTTTGGCTCGACACATCGTTTTAAAGCCTTTTCTAAATCATTGAGACAAGACTCGAAAGTTGAACCAAAAATGGAAAAGTCATCCATGAAAACTTCAAGTGAATCCCCGACCATGTCTGAGAATATGCTCATCATACATCTTTGAAAATTGGCCAGGGCATTACACAATCCAAATGGCATCCGTCTAAATGCAAAGGTGCCATACGGACAAGTAAAAGTGGTTTTGTGTTGGTCATCAGGATGGATTGCAATTTGATTATACCCCGAATATCCATCCAAAAAACAATAATATTTTTGACCCGCAAGTTTTTCAATTATTTGATCAATGAATGGTAACGGAAAATGATCTTTTGAGGTGGCGGTATTTAATTTCCTATAATCGATGCACACTCGCCACCCGGTTACCGGTCGGGTGGCAATTTGTTCACCATTATCATCTTTTATTACCTGGATATCGGCTTTCTTGGGCACTACCTGTGTCGGTCTCACCCACGCACTGTCTGAAATGGGATAAATGATCCCCGCATCTAACCACTTGATCACCTCATTTTTCACCACTTCCCGCAAGTTCGGGTTCAATCTCCTTTGAGTTTCTCATGTCGGTTTAGCCTCCTCATCTGTAATTATTTTATGCATAACAATAGAAGGACTAATACCTTTCAAATCTGCAAGCGTCCATCCAATGGCCGCCTTGGGTGCTCCCAACACCTTCACCAATGCCCGCTCTTGAACTTCCTCCAAATTAGAAGCAATGATAACCGGGAGGGTTTCATTCTCCCCTAAGAAAACGTACTTCAAGTGACTTGGAAGCTCCTTCAACTCCACCTTCGGTGGACACTCCAAGGATGGTTTTGTGTCTGAGTTGATTTCCCTTGGCAAACATTCCATTTGATGTGTCCATGGTGGTCTCTTCTCTTGCAAAGCTAAAGCATCTTGTTTTTGCTCCTCCATCCGCAAAGCACACACGTGTACCTGTTCAGAATCATCACAAATACAAGCTTCCATACAATCTTCATCATACTCATGAGGATTACAATGATCCACCACATCTGCCAAAAAACATTCTTCACCACTCAAAGAATTAGCAACGTTAGTAAAAACATTTAAACGCATTTTCCGGTTGCCAAATGCCATGTCAACAGTACCAAACCTACAATCAATGATGGCATGAGCCGTGTTCAAGAATGGTCGACCCAAGATAACATTTTGTTGTTGACTTGAGTCACCCGATGAATAATCTAAAACCAAGAAATCCACAGGATAATAAAAATCCTCTACCATCACAATCACGTCTCGTACGATTCCACGGGGGAGTTTATGAGACAAATCGGCCAATACAACCGTGGTCTCCACACGTTTCAAGGGACCAAAGTCATATTGATCATACAAACCCCCCGGAAGAATACTCACCCCGGCTCCAAGATCCAATAACGCCCTAGACATTTGAAAATCACCTACTTGAATGTTAATTAAGGGTGTTCCCAGATCTGGAAGCTTAGGAGGGAGATCTCCTTTTAAAACCGCACTTACCCGCTCAGTTAAATCCACCCGTTTAGGCACTTTTTGTTGCCTCTTTTGAGTGCATAATTCTTTCAAAAATTTTGCATAAGCGGACACTTGTTTTATTGCTTCAAGTAAAGGTAAATTTACTTTAACCTGTTTAAACACCTCCCACATTTCCTCCTTTAGAGGACCCCGTTTTGAAATTACATTTTTCTTACCCGGGTCAAGTAAAGCCGAAGGAAATGGAATTACATTTGATTCCACTTCCTTGTTTTTGTCATTTAAATTTTGGGCTTGACCCGAGGCTTGGGATGGTTTCTCAAAAGTGACATGTTTAGTGGGTTTATTAGTTTCAATTTCTTCATCATCACTTTCTTTACCCGTGATATCCTCAACTTCCCCATCAACCAAATCCGGTGACAAATTTGCCTTATACTCTTTACCACTTCTCAACACACTGACATGATTAATAGGAACATTACGAGATGAGTTATGAGAAGGGTTTACCTTGGTGTCACTTGGCAATTTACCTTTGTTTTTCTTCAATTCCGCCACCTCGGTTGCAAGTTGACCCATTTGTGTGGTCAATGATTGGATGGCCTTGTCCTGAACTTCATCCTTTTGCATTCGGGCTTCATCAAGTTGATTCCTTTTCGGCATGTCTTGTTGCATTGACTTTAACATATCCATCACTTCATTCCCACTTGATGAACCTTGACCCGAAGACCCACTTTGACCTCCACCCGTTCCTTTAAAGTGATTTTGACTTCCTTGATTGTTCCCACCTTGAGCATTCCCTTGATTAAAATATTGTTGACGAGGAACAAAATGGGTTTGGGAAGTCCCTTGAAAGTTAGGGTTGAGTTGAGTCGATGGGTTGCAATATCGAAAATTGGGATGATTTCTCAACCCGGGGTGGTAAGTGTTCGAATTCATGTTGTAATTTCGACCACCCCCTTGACCTTGAATTGCATTCACCTCTTCAACTTTCCCTTCCACACCGGGACACATTTCACTTGCATGTCCCAACGCGTTACAACTCGTGCATACATCATACACTTGATTAGAGACTTGAGGTTCTTCATTGTTAACCGCATGCACTTATGGTCTTGAGGTGGCCGGTCTTGCTCTTCTTGCGGTTTGAGATTTTCTCTTCGAAGTGACCGATATTTGCTCCAAGAATGCCCAATTATCATGTTCATAATTGGTACCGAATGTACCATTCGTGATTGACATTAAGTCCCGCTCATCTTCCATACTCAACCCCTCATGAAAGGCATTCAACAATTCCCAAAAAGCAATACCGTGGTGAGGACAATTCTTGATCATCATGTTAAATCGCTCAAAGGCTTCATGAAACATCTCACCCGATTGTTGTTGGAAGCTTCTCAAACTTCGTCTTGCATCATTTGTCTTTTGGGCCGTGTAAAACTCTTCCAAAAACCTTTGTTGCATCTCGGCCCAAGTGTAAATCGATGCGGAAGGCAATGTGTAGAACCATCTCTTTGCCTTATCTTCTAACTAAAATTGGAATAAAACCAATTTAACCTCATCCTGTGAAAAACCTTGACCCCCGATCGTGTTGCAAATCAAATCATACGCCTCCAAATGGAAATAAGGTTCTTTGGTTGCTAAACCCTTGTACTTTGGTAAACTTTGGAGTGCGTTGGTTCTAACCTCAATTGTTCTTCTATTTTGATTTTGAAGAATGACCACCGGCAATAGGTTGTTTGTAATGATCGGTCGAAAGTGAGTTTTAATTCCCCTAGCCATCTCTCTCACATGCCTTCTTGGTACCCCCCATTGGTACTCTCGGTTGACCCATTTGCCTATACACGGGCCTTGGTGGTGGATATTGTTGGAATTGAGGTTGAGGTATTGGTTGTTGAGGTTGTTGATAATGAGGTTGTGGAGGAACTTGTTGCAATGGTTATGGCTGTTGCAATGGTGCTTGAATGACATGTGGCCCGCCCCATTGTTGCATTTGTTGTTGTAGAACATACCCAAATTGACCTTGCACCCTTACTTGATTTCCATCGCTCCCACTCGAATATCCCTTTTCATACTCTTCATACCCTTCGCTATTATCACCATAACGTGGCCCACCAAATGAATGCGGGCCCGACCTAAGACCCGGTGAAGTATGGATGATGGGTGGGTCTTGTGGCAATGTGTATGGTTGATTATAAGGCGGGTTTTGCTGAGATTGGAAAGGTGATTGTTGTTGTGAGTTTGATGATTGTCCTTGAACAGGAATGGAGTTGTTAAAAGGTGGAAGGTTAGATGGTGGTTGAAAGCTGAACACGGTTGAAGTAGGCTCACTTGTAGGAGTTGTAGTGGTAACGGTTTCATTGGGAGGAGGATTTTCTGGATTGATGGGTGGTGGTATGGGTGGTACGGATTGACCCGAAGCCATGTTTGTGGTGTAAGTTGTTTGATTGTGCGTTTTTGGTGTCCTGGTAATCTTATTCTCCCTTTGGAGAATCCGATTCTGACGAGCAGATCTTTCGATTTCCAGATCAAAAATTAACGGTAATGAAGACCGAGAGTTTCGCGTATGCATATACCTGTAGATACCTGCACACTAACACAACCCGTGTAAAACTGATAATAACAATTAAACAAAAACTACAAAAGTAACACACGTTACGCACTACTCCCCGGCAACGGCGCCAAAATTTGACGTGAGGTCGAAGACTCACTCAAACTTAAACCAAATACTACTGAATAGATAGCGGTAAGTAGGTATCGAACACAAGGAGTTTGTGGAAAGTGCGTTAATAAGTAGCTCGATGATTAACTAAGATAAATGTAAATGACGAAAAGTAATTTCCAAGTTAGTTTTGATTTGATTTTATAAACTAAATTAAACTAAACGAAAGTTGTAAATGATTAATTAAACAAGCATTCCTCTCGGGGTTCGGGTTATTGCTCAACACTCTTGTTAACGTTCGATGGATAAACCGTAATATCTCGGTTTTGTGCACATGCAATTGTTTGTGATTAATCAAGAACTAAGTACTCGGATTCCTAGAATGCGAGGTTGTTACTTAACAATCAATCAATACTATTCTTTCTAGTTCTACCCACTAAATCTCGATTGCCAACGACACCAAGAACATATGGCTAAAAGCTAGATAGAAACAATATGGACAAGCTACAAACAATCACCCAAACACATGATTATACTAACATTGACATTTAGATAATCAATCCAAGTTTAAGAACAATAAACAAAAGTGTTTTGCAAATAACCTTACATCCCGAGAGAAATACCGAAGGAACTAGCCACTCATGGGTCGGGAAGTCATTCTTGAATCAAATATCTTGTTACTAACAATCCCAAACATAAACCAAATGATACAAACACCCAAAATATTGTTTTTGTCTTCCAAAATCGCCTCTAGGCCGTCCAAAATGAAAGAGTAGTCCAAAAGACACTCAAAATCGGCCTATAAAAAGACATGCAAGTGGGTCTCCGCCCACGGTTGGCCAAAGTTACAGACCCAGCCAAGCCCGACCATGGGCCACGGTCTGGACCGTGGTCCACAGTCCACCCCACGATGCCTAGAATCCTCCACGATACGGTGTACTCTGGACTTTTTGTTCCAGCTGGACCGTGGTCCACTGTCTGGACCGTGGGCCACGGTGGAGCTCGCTTCCATTTTCTTGTTTTCTTCGTATCTCTTTTGTTCCAGCTCCATTTTCTTCACCGTTTTCGCCCGTGTTCTCATAACGTCGCTCTCTAGCTCCTCAAATGTGCAAACACACAAGCAACCGTAGTCAACTAATTCCACGGAATTAACTTAATCCCGTGAGCATATTTATATCTTTTAAATCCCTTAGTTGCTTTCCTACGGGTCGCCCGTCAATGGGCTAACATGTTATTTTTTATGTTGTCATTATGACAAAGTCGAGAAGCCCTCTGAAACTTATCAAAATCTTTTTCAGAGTGTAGCTCAGGAAAACATTGCTCTTGAAGAACATCCATTGTTACAATTTAATGTTCTACTTTCCTTTAATGAGTGGTAAATTGATAAATATATCAATAAAGGTAACGCTCCTTTTGTATTTAGACTGAGTGGTTAGAACTACTATCGTATGAGAAGCTTTATTTCCGAAATTGGTTCATAACCAAAAGTCTTTCAATTATACATATATGGCACCGAAAATGAATTTTTCAATAGAAAGAAATATTCTCGAGTACGTTTTTGCACGAGCATTTTTTTATTAAGTTCATTTAAAAAGATAATTTTGTGATATAAATAAAACCAATTTATGTATACATTGTATAGATACAAGCATAGATGTAATACATTTTTTTCATATACGCTATGTAATTATTTGTTTTACTTATAATTTTATAATTTGAATTATTCTGTGTGTGACACAGGCTCTAAAACTAGTTATATATATATATATATATATATATATACGGAGAGGATCAAGAGAAAACTCATCTTTAGTGAGAAAACTTAAAAACTCCTAAATAATTATTTTTAATTAAAAATAAAAAAATATTTTCAAATTTCTGTTTTTGCCATTATTCTTATATTTTCTTACCATTTGCTAGAAAAAAATAAAAAAAAATACCCGCTGTAATGCACATACGTATTACTGTGCGATACCGTTGTATGACACATGTGTATTACTATGTATTTTGGAGTTTAGTAGTGTTTAATTGCATATATTCAATGTTTGTGTATTGTATATGTGTAGTAGTGTTGTATTATATGGAAAAAAATAATAATAAAATAAAAGTCAATGTGGTGCACATGTGCGTTAATGTTGTATTACACATACGTACAAATGTGTGTTCGATGTGTGTATTAGTCTTATATTGCATATATACAATAGTGTGTATCAAATATGTGCAATAGTGTTGTATTCTAGACAATAAAAACACTTTTGCATATATGCAATGCACACTATTACACATGCGCACTATACCGACGAGGTTACCGACAAGGTTTTTTTTTTGAAACCAATAACAACATATAAGAATGATGGATAAAAAAGAAACTTCAAAAAAAATTAAAAAAAAAAGTTAAAAATAGTTTTTTAGTAGATTTTTGGAGTTTTTAAATTCTTTCTTTAAAAAGAGTTTTAACTATATCCCACCCCTATATATATATATATATATATATATATATATATATATTAATAATTATTAAATATATTTTTAAAAAAATATATAAATGGCAGGCTCGTTTAGGCTCGCGAGCTTGCTCGAGCTCGATAAGTGAAGCTCAAGCTCGGGCTCATTTATTAAGCGAGTTTACTTTTAGGTTCGAGCTCGGGCTCAGGCTCGATGACGCTCGGCTCGATCGAGCTTTTTAACTAGCCGATCTCGAGTAGCTTGGCTCATTTGCACCCCTAACCAACCCTATGGTGACTGTACAAGCCTATATGGCTCACATAGGGCTGCACAGACCGTATAGGTCCTGCATGACTAACAGTACAAAAACAGGACGTACACAACAGCTTTTTCAGGTCCCATACGACGCGTATAATACCATATAAACCATATAGGGGAAAGGTTGTATATGAAAATTCATGATGGTATATGAAATCTGTTACAATAGTTATAATACAGGGACTTAGAATGTAATAGTTAGATAGTTTGGGATTTGATTATAATAGTCAGTTAGTCTGTTAGACATGTACAAATAACAGGATTAACTGAATAAACAATATGCTTGATTTGGTGTAAACACTCTCCTCTCTGATTTCTTGTTTCTATCGTATCAAAATCCTATGCCAAATCAAATTGGTTGTATTTGGATGACATCATGACATTAATAAACTGGCCCCACAAAACGGTGTTTCCTAGAAGTGTTATAGGTATAGATAGGCATTTGCCAACTTTCAATTTAGTACAACAAATGTGGTTCAGTTGTAGGTTCGGTGGAGCTTGAAAGTGGAGGTCAACTGCACACAAGGATTACACCATGTCACAAGTCAACCTAAGGGCTTCCAAATACAAATATATTTTATTGTTTACAAAATATTTGTTAATCACACGTTACAATTATGTATGCATTTTCATTGTTTTAATTTGGATTGCTGTCGATGTTGCGGCTTTGACGGTTTATTGGTCTAATCATAAAACCGAGCAGTACTCGACAAGAGGTAGACGATAGTAACGTAGAATAAGATGTTTTGGCTCGAAACATATTTATCTATGAACCGTTTGTAACATGATGTCTCTCTTTTCTAAGTCAGTGCCACCTCTATTATGAAAATTCAAATGCACCTCCATTGTTTCATTATTTTGAGATGCCAACGTGTATATTTATAAGAAATATTATGAAAACTTCTATTGAAAAAGTACGTCTTTAATTAATTAATGACGACTTTCTGTATCACATATCATATAAAAAACAACACTTTAGGGTTACTTAACAGTTGGCACCACTTCCACTTTGGTGGGGTGGTTGGGGGTTTTGTTAAGGTTTCTTCCTGGGGTGGTGCTCAAGTTCGAATCTTGATCCATGTACATGACCTGAAATATGGTCACCACCAATGTAAGGAGGATTCGAGCATGGGTAAGGTGAGTTGTAAGCCTTTCGAAGTTCCCTCGACAACCAGTTGCACTTAACCGGTGGCGTTTATAATATTTAATTACAATATGTTTTTCAACAGCTAATAATCTACTTCTAAATCCATTTAAGTATATTTAACTCATCTACATTGGGATTTAATTTGTTGGCTTTTGACTCCGATGTTTGGCCTATAATTAGCCTTTCATTTAAGTCTTGTTTATAATACATAGCCGTTTAAAAAAACTCTTCAATTTTTAAAGGAAGAGAGCACGCATTATACCATCAGATACCATCGCCCCAAATATCTTTGGTAGAAAATTAAAATATGCATTCGTGGTTAATTTCGACCCTAGGTTGAAGTGGTTGATGACAACATGAAAAAGGTTTGACCTAATTAGAAAAAAAGTCAAAATAGGGAATGAGTGATTGGAAAGCGGCGACGTTGCATAAATGTGAAGCACAAGTATTTAAAGAAACGGTATATTCTATGGAATAAACCTTCACTCAAAAGCCCACGTGGGTTCCTCCTAATTTCGTTTGGGCCTCATCAAGTTCACATAGATGGACTTTTTAGCTCAGGCCTAAAAAGTAAACTTTAGCCACCAACAGGCAACAACACCACTCAAATCCCACTTGTAAAAGATTATTGATAAAACACGGGTAGGTTCATAGTAAAGAGGTGTACAAATAAACCGGTCTGGGCCCGCCACCTCCGTTTATAAATTATAGCATGCTACACCAAAAACACCGGTTTGGCTCAAACTAGTTAGGGCCCTACTTTACCCGCTAGTTCGTATACCGATGTGTAGTCTGGTTCTCTCAAACTGGTTTGGACCCGACCTGATTTGAAAAACATGCCAAAATAAACGGGTTTTTTTTCTAAACTGGTTTAACTAGATCCGAACCGGTTTGATAGTATTCTTGCCTCCAGACAAACCTAATCTGGTTTTTCTAAACTGATTTTGACATGCATTGACTAACCCGGACCGGTTTTTAACTCGAACAGGTTGGGGTATAAGTTTATAACCCATTCAGTACATATCTTCATACTTAAATCACTTCATCATGTGTAATGTTTTTTTTTACTTTTTTAAACATGACATATTATTTGTATTTTCTAATCATGTCTAATTTGGAAACTAATTGTTTGATTTTTATTTTTAATTTAAAGTCGTAAACAATCAGTTTCTTATACTTGAATAATCGAATATTGTTCTTGACCATAGGTACAACTCAAGCAAGCTAAGATATAAAATAAATAAAAGCCAAATTATTATTTATCTTTTGTTTTAACCTATTTAAAACTGTTTACTTATTTCACAAGACCTATCCATCTATGTCATCTTGTGTGCAACTATAAACTCTCTCTTATCAGACCTTGTTATTAGTTTTTGCTACAACTAATATTTTAGCGTGTGCGTTGTTTGTTACAAGATGCTAAACTATTTTCGTCTAATCCATTGTGGTGTTAACTTTCATGTACGTTAAATAACTATATATAATTTTTTTAATAAAACTATTATTTAATTTTTAATCGCTATAATGTAAACATATAACGCAAGTATAGTTTTGTAACCATGCCTTCTTAAGACTAGACAAGTATGGTTTTGTACTTTTGTAACCATACTTCCACTCTGTCAATTGGTGATTCAGATATGTTTGTTTGTTTGCTATAAAAAGCGAATGGTGTTTTCGTCGACAACTAGTGTGTCGCATACTCATATTCGGTCCACATTCAACTCGAGCCAGCTCGTTAATTTAGCATTTTAACTCGTTTTCCTTTTAATTTTGATGATCTTGTGTACTTCAGTTTTCGCACACAAGTCTAAAGAGCAACTTAATAATAAATCATACAAGTTTTAAGTTACACAATATCAAACTATTCATAAGTCATGACTAGTGAAAATCAAGTATATGAATATATCCAAAGGAGTTAACAAGTAAACGACCTTTAGTTGAACTCCTACCGTATTTTTAACAATCTAATTACACATGAGTTTTGAGCAACTCACTATATAGCTTTTACGGTTATATTGAAAGACGACGGCTAGAATAAACTATTTTACTTCAACCACTTATTATAATCTCAATAAGTTTCAATTTCTATTATAGTTTGCAAGTGTTGAGAACCCGCTAGATTTCTCAATCATACTATCTCATATCATACAACTATACCATATTTTTATAACAATCAATAACGATATCATCATTATTTAAAAATTTTAGCATTTACTCTGTCACAAAGATAATTTAGCACGTATAAAAAATTATAAAGCCACTAGTAATCAATGAACAATAAAGGTTTTCCGAGTTATATTTCTATTTTCGGGTCTAAGAAAAGTATAATCCACCAATGGTGCGGACAAGATAAACATAATTTCTTCATCTAGAAATCGTAATCATAGCAACCATATAAAATGACTGATCGGGTCATCACTGTCACCACAACCACCAATCGCAACGTCTATTACTTGTATGGCTAAAAATCTAATCGACATGAAAGGAAATATATTCTTTCGGGTTTTCGACAAGAAATGACTTCTCATGTTGTGTTGGAACAATACGAATCATCTATATTTTTAAAGTCTATAATAGCTTATATATTTGACTATTTTCGATTAGGGATTCCTTCTCCACTTGCTATGATCCCTTTATTGTTCTTGTTTTGAAAAGTTTTTAAAATTCATTTGATATATAGAAGCTTTAATGTATGAACGAATCTATATATATAATTGTCAAGGAAACAACAAAAGTTGGTCGGCTGTTGTTTTAAAACGCGAATCATTTACTTAGCCCGTGCGCGATTGCAAACCGTATATGTTGTTTTATAAGTTTGTTGGCTGTTGATGGCACCCGAATATCTAAATGTTGTTTGTTGGCTCTAGCTTTTGGCTAGTATTGTCGTTGTTTAATGAAAGTTGTTGTTCGAAAAAAAAAATTAGATATTTCGGGTGTTATCACTATTTCAAGGTTGTAAAAGTGGCTAAGAGAACCCTAGACGGACTGGGGAGTTGGGTGCACTCTGAGTACTCGGGGAGTACTCGGAAATGAAAAATATAAAAAAAAATAATTTTTAGATATTATATATATGTCAAATATCATAAGTTTACTAACATTTATAACAAAATAAGTGAATATCAATATAAATAAGAAAACTATTTTTATGAATACTAAATTATTCTGAAAATTGCTTATAATTAATTTAAAAAATGATATTCTTTCTTTAATATTATAGATTTACGAATTACGCTTTATTTTTTAAGCTAATACAAGCCAAGTTGACCGAGTAGATGTGATTTTGGCTATTGTTGACCACCTTTAATCGATTCTTAGTAACTAGACGGAGTTAAAGAAACTCGCATCGGCGTCATACCTTGTAGCTAGTACTCGGGGAGTACTTGGCCTTATATACCTACTTTAACAATATTGCTATTTATAAACATAAAACATGATTAAGCTGAAAGAGAATAAGAAATGCTAGAGAGTTATGAGAAATAAATGTAGGATGGGATTATTTAAGATTGTTTAATTAAACGAGTTAATAAGTTAACCTTTAAACTGGTTTAGTTTTGAATATATGATTAAGTTTTGTTTTGTTTTTTATTGGTTTCCTGACATAATTTCTTGAATATCATTTTCCATAATCTGATCCTTTTGGTTAATATGGTATTAACAAGTCCTCTAAGTTTTCCAGCCACTTGTTCTAATGGTAAAATAATAGTAATCTACATAGCGAATTTTTTAACGGGCAGAAGGTGGCTCCCTCCACCCACTTGTTTTTTCGTTATAAGTATAACTCATTTATTTTGAATAATTTTATGTCTAAGTAAAAGAAGTTATATGATACTTTAAATGTTTTTTAATGTTCAAGTTTTGGCACATCAAATTATGTGTTAAAGTTACGCAACTACCATACAAAAAAAGTAAAACAAACAAGCGACCACTCATAGTAAAAAACTAAAAATTATTGGTAGGGAAAACATTTCCTCTGTAACTCTATTGTTCTATTCCAATAGATACAAATGGTGCTCCCATATTGACATGTAAAATATGATTAAGGGAATCATAAACCAACAAGACAGATGAGTATTAATAATTATAATTATAATTATAATTGTGGTACACTAAAGCTAAATATAGGGTGATGAATGGACTAACACATAAAAAGACTGAGAGCAAAGAAATAGATGCGTGAAAAAGACTTAAGCTAAGGCACAAGATGAGGTTAAGGCAATACGAATGTGTAGTAGAAGCTATGTGTATGCAAAAAGCTATAGGGTTCCAAACAGATCTACAAAAATCTATACTCTTTTAGAAGTACATAACTTTAACATACGGTCTCCAAATTTAAAAAAAAAAAAAAAAAGATAATCTCTTAATAAGCCCCTAAACATTAATTTCATCTAAACATAGATGGTGACAAACTAAAGTTTATTGTTATGCTTAAAAATTCCGTACGTCTATATTTTTTTGTTATTCTCATTCCTTGGGTGTGTCATGCTTTTTTTTCCTTAGATACTCAATAGATCGATCTTAAGTATTTCAACACTAACCAAAAGTCCAAAACCCGAATTAGATACATAATAAATTTGGTATATTAGATATGATTTGACATAATGTAATGTAATAGTAAAAAAATATAGTTAGACAATAATACAAAACATCTTAGTTAACGGTTTAGCGGGATGATTTTTCAAGTGTCTCTTATGGGTGTTTCAAATAAATAATGCACGACTCTTCATAAACTAACGCTAAAATAATATTAGGTAGCCCCTAGACTGAAGGTTACTCCACAGCGTTCAGCCTTACAATGCCGTTTGGATTAATATATGGTGTCAATTCATCATGGTATGTGACAACCACATTTTATTATCTTTGATTCAACGTAACATCTAGTTTGGTTGTTTGCAATTCATCATTTTATAATTTCCAACATTTGTTAAATTTAAACACTTTTATAGAACTATTATTGTCAATAATGTATATAAATACTCATCATTTTGAATATTATTTTAACAATTTATGTCAATTTAAAAGTTATATGCATAATTTTAAAGCTTTTTAGTATGCCTATCATTAATTATTATATTATTAGTATATATAATTAACAGGTTTGGTGCGCAAGTCGCCTATTTGGTCGTATGGATCGGTGATTTTTTTTAGTTAATAAACGTAATAGAAACCAACCAAAGGTCAAATTTGTTTTTTGTTTTAGTTCCGGGACAGGAACCGACCGAGTTCGTGCAGACAGGCGGCCTTATTTAAAGCCCACGAACAAAAACGTTACCGATTGACCCCCCCCCCCCCCCAAATTGGTCGCTGGTCCATCTCAAGTTTTATATTTTTTCCGTTTTTTTAGTTCCGGTACCGTAAGGTATGTAATCAAAACCGACCGAATTTGTGTCAATTTACCACCTCAATACTCGAGACATACAACGTTCGAGTTTTACCACCGTCCGGCCAACAAAATAAACATCGTCTCAAATATGTTTTTTTTTCTTATATGCTAATGCTTTTATATGTTAATTTGATGAATTAATTTTTTGGGTTTTAACCCTCAAATTTTATCAATGGTGTATGTATTGTACGTAACAAACGCAGTCGGTACTGATCGAATTCGTCTCAACTTATCATCGTAATGCCCAGGTTTTACCAACGCTGGGATTTTGCTAACTGCCCATGTGTTTGTACATTTATAGGTGTTCTTCAACATTTCACTAGAACAACCATTAATTTATGGATCACCATTCACCACAGTCAATGCTTACTATTTTGTTGTATTATGCTAATCCTAAACTAGGGATGACAATGGGTCGGGTTTGGAACGAGTCTAGATATTTCTAGACCCGGACCCGATTACAAAACCCCATTCCAGACCCGTTGGCTATTTATCGGGCAATTACCCGTCGGGTTTCAAGTTTCCCATTTATTTATTAAAAGTACCCGTTGGGTATACCCGACCCAAAACTCGTTGGGTTTCTATCAAGTTTTGATAAAAATATAATTAATTGATTACAATGAATGATAACCATAAACATTACCCAAAATATTTATTATCTCAATCAACTATGGGGGATGTTTGGGATTCCTTATTTCTACCTCCTTATAGCTTATGGCTTATGATAAGTTAAAAAAAGTGTTTGGGTTTTTTTTATTATGTAAGAAGAAATATTGATAAGTTACATATTTGTAACTTATGACTTCTTCTTATAAGTTATAAGAAGATGAAAATAAGGAATCTCAAATAGCCCCTAACTATCCAGCTACGTGATTTTTGTGCACTATGAAACTTACCATCATTTAAGAGGAAGTAGATCTTATTAATCATCTTAATGCTATTAGCCATTTAGCCTAGAAGCTTTTGATTATTTGAAAGTTATATAGACAATTTTGTTGATGTGAATGATGAAGACCTCTTTGATGACTTGGAATATGTTTTATCAATTCCAACAGTTTTAAATACAAATATAATCTCTTCAAAATAAATTGCATGTACTTGTATTTTAGATAAAGTCAAAGAATTTAATATAAGAAATTTGGGTTGTGATATTTATTTTTACAAAATAAAAAGTATCTTGTTTTTAAGGTATTAATATAATGATAAATTCTATAAAATACGAGCATACTTTCTATTTTTTCCTTCAAACAAATTCTTTAGCAATTGTTCTGTGTTAAATTCTCTACCTGTTAAATTTAAACAAAATTGTGAACTTGGAACCGTGACATACTAACATCCTGTTGTTTTTCTTACACGTCCTGTTGTTCTTTGTTTATAACAAATTGAATGTACGGGTTCCAAGTTGTTTTAAACAAAAAAATCACTTTTTTTTTATTTAAAGTTAACACATAGAGTACTTTAGTGTGTAAAAAAATCAATAAACTATAAAAGCTAATATGTTAGAATGATTTACTTTTATTATTGATATTATTTTGAATATATATAGCAATAATACATGAGCAGAAGTCAGCTCTCTGATTTAAGCTTCAGACAACTTCAACAATCGGTGAATTAATAACTTGTCAAATCGATGCAAGCTTTTGTCTTTATGTTATTTAGTACCACACAGTCACATACACGGTTAAAGCTTTACTTAACTCTTTTAAGGCACTGAAAGAATGAAAGCTTCTATTAATTGATGTTATGAGTAAACTAATATACTTTACTTTGTTTTTTTCTGAAAGACGGAATTTCATTAAACCAAAAACAAAACTAACGAGACGCTAGAGAACAAACGAGATCATAGCATCAGGAGAAAGCACCAGACTAAAAAAATTACAAGTTAAAAGAGTTTCAACACGACTCCTCAATAGAGATCTTTTTAGCCTGATTTTTTTTATTAGTGGAATAACCCAAAGCTTTGATTTTCTGAATGATGCATCTTGCCACCATCTTTTGATGATCGAAAATAATGTTATATCTTGCCCCAACATACCAATAGCATCACCGGTGGCACCATTGCGAGCGGCAAGAAGTAAAAATGTGATCAATGTTATATAAATGGAGATGGAGATTTGTAAATAGTCTTAACTCATTGTGGGTGAAGGCTATTAAGTCTATTTATGGTGAGAATGTTAACCAAGGCGGTACTTCTCGAAGTATTAGTGGGAATGGTAATTGGCCTTGAATTTCTAAGTTGGTTCATAGCTTTGATGATGATCAGATCTTACCTCTTCGGTCATTAGAAAAAAGGTGGGGAAAGGTGAGAATACTTTTTTCTGGAAGGATGTGTGGATTGGAGATTCTAGCGTTCAGGCCCGTTTTCCTATATTGTACAACTTAGAGATTAAAAAAGACTGCTTGTTAAATGAAAGATTGGTTAATTCGATCTAGACTTGGGAATGGAGACGCGATTTGAGAGAGGGTGTAGAGTCAGCCCAAAATTTGATCTCGATTCAGTTCTTTCATCTGTACTACTTTCAGGTGTCAAGGATAAATGGGAGTGGGACTGGGACTCCGTTGACCCGTTTTCGATTAAAGGTGTCCATTTGTACCTTGATCGAATGGAGCTCCCCAAAGCTTTGCATCGGGCGAGATGGAACAAGTTTGTGTCTAAAAAAGGTAAATATTCTGGTTTGGCATTTGCTTTTGAATCATATCCCTACTAGACAACATGTCGGTCTCAAAGGTATAGACATTCCTTCTATCCTATGTCTGGTTTGCTTGAATTCAGTGGAGACTTTGGATTGTGTGTTTGGAGGTTGTCCTCAAGCTGGGAGGATTGGGACACGATTGATAGGTGGTTGGATGTGGTATTTTCTTTCAATACAGGTCCGGAAAGTTTGGTTGATTGGTTAGATTTCGCTAGATGGTTGATAAAGAAAAAAGATGTGGTCGAGGCGATTGTCATTACTTCTTGGTGGTTCATTTGGAAAACTCGAAACGAGGATATTTTTGGCTAGAGGTGGGCAAATAAACCAGTTAACCGGAACGACCCGAAAACTGAACCGAAACCGAACCGGTTTGAAACTGATTATGTAGAAACCGGTTTAGAAACAATTAAAACCGTAGGTTTGGAACCAGTTTGTAATTTTCTCCACCAAAACCGGTTCCAAACTAGTTAACCGGACCTAAACCGGCCAAAACTGGGCAAATGCCGAACTGAAACCCATCGTACCATGGTAAGAAACGGATCATAAACCAGTTTTGACTTTTGTTGACCAAACCGAACCGGTTTTAACCCAAACCGGTTTTGAGTTTTAAACCGGTTCGTGCACCTCTATTTTTGGCTCCATTGAAGATTATAGAGATCATATTTTTGATTCTATTGTTTCAGTTTCTTTTATATGGGTTTCTTTTTGTAATTGTAAGTTTCATTTGAACTGAGTATAGTGGCTTAGAAACTCTATTTATGCAATTCTTTTTGTAATTGAAAATTACAAACCGGCTTTTCTAACCTGGAGAGGTGTTATTTCAAGTTGCTTTTCAAAAAAAATAAAAATTGTCTTAACATTTCCAAACAAAACCTTCCAACCAAAAATGTTAACATTTCAGTAGAGATTTGCATATTTCTTCTTTGTAAAGCCAACCGAGTTGACAGCCTCGAAACCTTCCCACCAAAAATGTTAACATTTACTATTTTGCTCTTAAAAAACATTCTCTCTCATTTTGTATATTAAAATTCTGTTAATTTATTCAAAATGCAACAACCCGTAAACTAAAAAAACCCGGCTTCTTATACAAATGAGCTCATCCAAAAGAATCTATCTATCTATTCTAATAAAAAACTACTTAATTTTGTTACTTGTCAATCTAATAATCCTTCTTATCTTTTTTTCAACATATTTTAATAATGGTCCTTTATCTTAAAGGCATTTTAATACATGAGTTCAAGTTTATTTTTATTAAAGTTAAATTCTAATTAATTCATTCATTAACATTACTGATCAAATAAGAAAATAAGGAAATTTTAAAATTGAAGTTGTAGGCCTGCAAGAATAAAATTTTTAAGTCACGGATAATTGCAAATTAAAGAAATAAAGGCGCATCATTGTCGAAGAATTTGGATTTGTATGGTAATAAACTATAAATTGTTTTTAAACTAGGATTCGAGCAACAGTGCATAATATTTTATATAAGGTTAGTTTCAGATTTAGATTTAAAATTTTCTCATATGCATTTAACTCAGGAAAATTTCTATTTTCTTAATTTTCTCTAAACATTTTATATAAATATTGCAGACATGGAAAACACCTATTACATAAATCCTTGGTGTTTAGCTTTAATTAATTCATTAAAGTTGAATATTATAATTACAATCCTTATATATAACGATTTACTATATGAACTAGATGTAATTTATTTATTTGACTTTTTATGTAATATAAAAGGTTTTAGTTAGAAGAAGATCAATATTTAGTTTTCAATATTTTCTTCTATTGCTCAGACCAAAATGCTTCAAAACTGTCAAACCCTGAAGTACGAATGTTACAAAAACATATATTTTATGACTTGATTTATACCTTTTTAATACATTTAAATATATTTAACTTAATATAACATGCCTCATAAGACAAATTACTTAATTAAAAGCATTCAAATTCAAAATTTTAAATCAAAAAATATATTTCAATCCCGTCCCACTATTTCGCTTTCCAAAATTAATTTAGGATATTGAAACCTAGATTCATAGAATATCGTTTACGTTAGGTTTTTACATAATTTTAATATTATATTAACTTATTAATTTTATTTTTATACAAATACAACGAATTGAGGTTATATTAGTGTTTTCAGTTGGTTAATATATAATTAAAGTGTTTATTATGGTTTATGGTCAACATAATAAAGCTATACACAAAATTTTTAAAAAATTACAGTTATAACATTTATTATTAAAATCTGTTATAAAAATTTATTATGATTCACACCTTAATTATAATGCAACTTAATAGAAATATTTATTATTTTTATTTTTATTTTTCTTATTCTTTGTAACTTAATCATGTACCTCATTACATTTCAAGGATATTCTATTTTCATACTAATTGTAAAAAATAGTTAATTATGTTAAAAGTTATCTAGCATGCTTTCATAAAATCCAAAATCTCTTCTTCTTCTTCTTCTTTTCTCTATAACTTGTTAAAATTTATATATATATCGATTAATTAAGTATTTCAACAACTTTCCATGATCTAACTAATAGCACGGGATTAGTGTTCAAAATTTAAACATTTCTTATTCAATACTTTGAACTATTATAAATAATAATCACTGCCTTCACTTTATGCGACTTTAAGCTTTAATATTCGCATACTCATAATAATCACTTTTATTTCAACAATGACGTTAAGATTAGTATGTCTTTGTTATTTTCCTATTAATTACATTCATATTAAACGAAACAAATCATTTTGTTATATTTTGATTTTCGATTTTATATGTTGCTTGATTATACAACTTTTAATTATAAAATATAAAATAAATTAAAATTTTGTCATACATAGAATATTAATGACAACAAATTTATCATAATCAATCAATTTCATAATCTAAAGATTCTAAAAATGATTATTTCAACAAAGTTCAGGTAATCTGATTTTTGGGATAATTATGTTTTTTGGATAAACATGAAAAGATGATCTCAGATGACATTATATTAATTTTTTAAAATGTATGACATTTTATGTGAATGTATAATTTTTTTGTTAGTTTCATGGATATATTTATCATTATTTAGGGTTGGTATACACTTGAACGAGCCTTATTTGTCACACAGACAACTATACGTGGCTACATCAAGAGTTACAAGCAAACTTCTATATTACCTTATCAAGAGTTACAAGAACACATGGACTAAAGATTTTGATTTTTGATAAATAATGTACACCGACCAATACAACAACAAATTAGCGTACAATGAAGGTTTTTACTTATTTGTAACATATTTGTGTTTAGTTACGTAATTTTTACAACTTTAACATAATTGTAATTGTATTAATAATATATGATCATTTTGTTGACTGAATTTTACTTAATGGATAGAGTTTAAAATTTTTATCAATTACCTTTGTAATACACGGGTCTCAAACTAGTTAATTATAAAGGACTTTATTTATTTCAGTTTTTAATTCATTAAATCATAATTGTATTCTTTGAACTTGATTTTAATAATCTAACAAACCTTATTTTTCTCTTTGGAAGTTTGTGTAATTATCGTCAGTAGTTTTACTTTTGCATACATAGATATGGAAATTGATTAATTACAAAGAACTATGTTGATGGTTAGGTATGATGTAGTTAAAGCCTTGATTTTAACAATTTGATTAAATTTCTCTTAAAATTGAATTAATTGAATTAAGTATTTAGTAAGAATAATAAATAACTTATATTAGCATTCTAATTTTTTAAATTGATTTATAATAATTAGCGTAGATGTTTTATTGGATGGAATTTCAATTAATTAGATTTATAAGAACCCCTAAATCTTAGCTTTTAAATAAAAAATGGATCTGTTAGAGCTCCGATTCTATTTGACTAAAAATGAGGCATAAAAATTTATTATAAACGTTTGTCAAAGTTTTGTATCACTACTCTTGTACATATACTTTAGTTTTTAGCTTTATTTTCAGTTTGCTAATATATATATATATATATGTGTGTGTGTGTGCATGAAGAGGTAGGTCCCAGCAGAGCCCAGTTGGACCCGCAAGACTCACCTCAAAGAGGGACGTCTGCGCAGTTGAACCCGCAAGACTCACCTTCAACAGGGACGTCTGCGCAAAGGCTAAACTCGCAACTCACCTTGAAGAGACGTCTGCGCAGAAACCAACTGGATCCGCATGACCCACCATGCTCAGAGACGTGACGTCCTTACGCGCAGTACGCAAGCTGTTCCCGCAGGAAAAGCCTCCCAATGGTCGACGTACTCCGCCTGTTCCCGCAGCAACGGATACTAGCCATCAGGGAAGGCTACCCGCGCAGCAAGGCTACACGCACAAGACACTTAACTCTTAAATAATTCAGTAATGTCACCTGAAGAAGGAGTGAGCAAGCCGGGAATACTCCCGCCCAAATCCGGGAAAACTCCCGCCTAAATGAGCCATTCCGTACGCTACTGGAGGATCTGTTGTACTGTACCTGACGAGGTATGGACAAAAGATCTGACCAAAGCTGCGACAGCTCACTGACAACAGTACAACGAGCAGCATGCTCTATTACTTAATGTCACTATCAGCCGCTGCCTACTCACCAACCTGTCGTAGCACGTGCATAGCCTGCAGTTGGTGGAAAAGGAATAGTACACAGCCGGCCTGGTCACTATCAGCCGCTGCCTACCCACCAACCACCAGCATGGCATGTGCGTAGCCCACAGTTGGCAGAACATGAATACTATTCAGCCGGCTGTACCTTCTTGGAAACCTACCTTCGGCTACAAATACTCCAACACCTTGGAATGGTATGATTATCTTATCACATCTTATATTATCTTATCTTCTCTAGCAATCTCTTAACATACACTTATATTCAAGAGCAATCTAGTCTGATTCTCACGCCGTAGGGTGGTCACAAGGAGGTACCCCCCTTCTCAGTAACGAGCTCACGGTGTCTGTTTTGCAGGTCATCAGAAGAACCATCTTTGCCGGACCTAACCCCTCGTGGGAAACATCTATTTAAACCCCAGATTATCCGTAATCTGTCCGGGGTCACTTAGTATTTCTTCATTGGCGCCATCCGTGCATAAAAGCTAGAACTACTTTTCAGTTTTTTCAAAACATCTAGAAAGATGGTTAACGTTACTCCGGTCCCAGGGCCAGCAAGTAACCAAGAAACCCCGGTAACTAAAACCCCAGCTACTGGGGGGAATACCGGCGAGTACACAAATTTTACGAACACTACCCCGGTTACCCAAGCCAGGGCAAGTGCAGTAAATTTTACGAACACTACCCCGGTTACCCGAGCCGGGGCAAGTGCAGTAAACAATCTTTCACTGGGATTCACCGATGCCCAGTTGGAGAGACAACAGACGAAGCTCCCCCGCCAAACACTCGATCAAGTCAAAGCGTGGGCCGAAGCACGTCAGAAGGAATTCCAAGCTGAGTTGGATGAACGCTTACGTTCACTCCAACAGGCTGACGAATTCGGAAGCACTCGACGACAGCTCAACATGAGCAATGAGTGCGAGTACTTGGACGATGATTCGGAGGAATCCGACACCGACGTAAACCCTCGCCATAGAGCGAAAGGGAAGCGTAAGGAAACGGACTTCCAATCGAGAAGGAATTTTGGAGAAACCTTCAAACCAAAAAACGCGGGTGGAAACCCACGTGACTTCTCTAAAACCTTCAGACCAACCGCTGCAAATGCGGGAACCTCCTAGTTTGCAAGGGACATTGCGGAAGCAATCGCCCCAAGAAGTGCCAAACAGATGTCCAATATCGGCACTTATGATGGTATATCTGACCCAGACAATCATTTGAACAGATTCATAGCGGGGGCAACCGTCAGCAACTGGACGGAGCCCACGTGGTGTTATATGTTCCAAATGACGCTGGTTGGAGCAGCCAGAGCGTGGTTTGACCGTCTACCGGTCCAACACATCTACGATTGGGCAGACTTCCAACAGAAGTTCAGCCAACACTTCAGTCAACAAAGAAAGTACACTGAAGAGCAATGGACGATCCTCAACTGCATCCGAGAGGAAGATGAATCTTTGCTAGACTTCATCACTCGCTTCAACTCAAAGAAGCTGAGTCTGGGAGCTATTAGCGAAGATCTTGTTCGCGCTGCTTTCATCCAGAGCGCGAAAGATCCAGAGCTCATCCGCACCTTAACGGGTAAAGACGGCATGCCATCCACATGGGATGCCATCATGACGGCGGCCAAGCGCTTCGCGGAAACGGAAAAGCAACTGGGTAGAGATCTTCCCCAAAGCACAAACCTCTACACCCAGAAAACAAGAGAAAACAACGTCCTTACCGCCCGACTAAACAAAAAGAGGAAGCTAGGTATTTGGCAGTCAAGGGTAAACTTTGACACCTCATCCGGCTCATACCCTGATTTAGGCGGAAAGGATAACATGCGGCCGTCAAACCGGAACTCCAGATGGACGCCACTCACCAAAAGCGTCACCGAAATATTTGACACCGAGAGGCTCCCATGGCCAAAGGCTCCAATAATCCGAGAGCGTCACAACGCTGATCAGAGCAAATTCTGTGACTTCCACAGGACAAAAGGCCACACCACCGACGAATGCATAGACTTGAAGGACATCATCGAGACATTCGTCAGAGATGGAGAACTCGCACACCTCGTGGCGTAAAGGATGTTGAGCAGGCCAACGCGTGTAGAACCCCAGTTGGGAAAAACACGAAACTGCAGCTTCAATGTTGGAGACTACATACTGCGTAAACAACGAGATTCCGAACCAAGTGCATATCGGCTCGATGGCACTCTCATCCAAACAACATGGAAGGGAGCTCAATTACACAGTCTGCATGTAGATCAATTCCAAACTTGTAAAAGAAAAGGCCCAGAGCCACTTCTAATGGAAATGATTCTCCTTATCACATTGACGCCGATAATCTTACATTTATACTTATGAACTTTCCACACTGATATGCCGGTCTTCACCGCATACATAAGTGGGGAAGTAAGTCGTTGCGTGTGGAAGGCGGCAAAACCCGCATAAACACAAAAAACGGCAAACCTTCACGCAGGTCAGTTATAGGTGAAGATCGGTCATCCCACTAAATGAAAGTGCCGGTCCTACCCGCCCAAATCATGATAGAGGAAACCGAACTAACCTATTGACAACCGCGCGTCGAACGGTTAAGTCATTCAAAACACTGATATGCCGGTTTTCACCGCATAAATAAGTGTGAAGAAATCGTTGCGTGTGGACGGCGGCAAAACCCGCGTAAACACAAACAACAGATGACAACCTTCACGCAGGTCAGTTATAGGTAAAGTTGGGTCATCCCACTAAATGAAAGTGCCGGTCCTAACCGCACAAATCATGATAGAGGAAACCAAACTAACCTATCGACAATCGCGCGTCAAACGGTTAACTTATTCAAAACACTGATATGCCGGTATTCACCGCATAAATAAGTGTGAAAAGTCGTTGCGTGTGGACGGCGGCAAAACCCGCATAAACACAAAAAACGGCAAACCTTCACGCAGGTCAGTTATAAATGAAGATCGGTCATCCCACTAAATGAAAGTGACGGTCCTACCCGCACAATCATGATAAGAGGAAACTGAACACTAACCTATTGACAACCGCGCGTCGAACGGTCAACTTGTTCAAAACACTTGGAAATTTGCTAAGTTAAAGTATGCACGAGCGAATCATATATGGTTTATGCGGCAAAACAAGTGCCAAATTAAGCTATAATATGCATGAGCAAGTCATAACGTCTATAAAGCAAGTCATCCAGTGAAAGTGGCGGTCCTACCCGCACAAAGATTTATACATTCCATAAAAATTCAAGTATTACAAGAACGGCCGGGTATCTACCCGCCTACAAGAGTGTAAATCTATACAAAAACATAAACCTATCCTAACAGTGGGAAAGGATCTAAAGGTTCAAGCTTCAGGACCACTCCCTCCAAACCCACTTGTACCCGCACCATCAGTTGGCTGTGGCGGTTCAAGGAAGGTCTTGAGAATGGCTAGCCCATCATCAGCAGCAGCAACTTCGTTCACCTTCTCCACCACCGGATGCGGGAAGGCAGCATACTGGTTCACTGCTTGGTCATACGCAGCTTCAGTATCTACATCATATAGAGGGAAGTTGGAAGGCGGGATGCCCTTCTCAACAAACCCCAGACCAAGCAAGAAGCCAGCCTTTTCCCCATCCTCATGAGAAACGTTGAGGGCTGCGCTCATAGCATCGTCGTAAGATGTGTCCGTGAAGACCCGATGCACAACCTACAAAACAAAAATACAAGTGTCAAAACCTTTTCTATCAAGAAAAGCGTAAAGACATTATGAAGCTATGCATACCTGCGACAACGCTTCTCGTAGAAGCCATTCCTTGGTAATCAGAGCTTCTTGGAGGGCAGCTTGAGCTTGGTTGCGGGCGCGTTCGGCTTCATTTTTGTTAAGGTTGGCAAGCAACACTTCCTTAGCAGCAGCCTCTTCAACGCCCTTCAGCTTACGCTCAGTATGGTCAAGCATACCCCTCTGATCCAAGATCTCTTGAAGCTTCTTGGCGTCTTCCATAGCCAAAGCATCATGAGCCTGCTGAAGCCTCTAGTTTGGCTTTAAGCTCCTCATTTTCGGCGCGCAGAGGTTCAGCAACGGCTTCAGCCTTGGTGGCCCTCTCGGTTGCGTTCCGCGCAGTTTCCTTAGCCAACCGAAGCTGTTCGTTAACAGCTTGGGTAGCTTTGGAACGGGCCTCGAGACGGGCCTGAACTTCAACCTCAAGGGCCTTGAAGGCCTTCTCCTTCTCCGCAGCAACGGCGGAGAGTCTCCTGTTCTCCTCCCGAATAGCCCGCGCCTGAGCTACTTCTTGGATACGAGCCGCCTTTAACTTGTCGTTTTCACGACAAAGCAGCTCGACGCGCGGCTGCATCCGGGCAAGGAGAATTCGAAGCTCGTTTGTCAGCCTACCCTCCTGGTAGCTCGACATAGCTTCCCCCAGCGCCCCACTCGGAGCGGCGTGGCGCGCCCACTCGACGCAGTCCACAGCCGTCCGAAGGGTTGTTCCTCGGCGGATGTTCCAATGTGGAACATACACTTCATTGGAATCCGACACTGTAAAAACAAAAAACAGTTAGGAAAAGATGATAAAAAAAAAAACCAAAATAACCCTACGCACCGGTAGGGTCGACAACAGGCCGATAGCCACCAAACCCATCACCTGAACCTAACGGATATCCATCCAAGAGGTCAGGCAGATGGGAAGGATGCAGAGATTGGCTAGAAGCCCCAAACATACCTGCTGAACCGGCCGGGGGCGAGGTAGTCGCCGGCGCCGGAGGCACGGTCGAAGCCGCTGCGGTAGAGACCATCGGTGGTGAACTCACTGGATGTGAACTCACAACCGTGGCCGCCGCTGCGGAAGAACCCACAGAAAAACTCACCGCCGGCTCAGTGAAGGACGCCGTGAATATGGCACTGACAGCCGGCGGAGATGACGTTACAGTTGGAACAGTTGCCTCAACAGGATGAGCAACGGAACCAACACTCGAAACAGGCGCGGCCGCCTGGGTCGTCGCCTCGGGTACGTTGACCAAACCTACCGTCATGGGTCCAGAGGTGCTCCTCCCCGCATCACTTTGGAATGCAGTTGCATCCACGCCTGCATGAAGACAAGATAGTTAAATATAATGGCGGAAGGATATGCAGTTAAAAGTAAATGAAAATTACACTTACGAGTCCTCTTGAGCTTGAAGGTGCGAATAGGCGGGGACGAACCCGATAGAGCCGGCCTCTTCACGCCGGTCACCGTCGTACTAGGCTGCCCGGAGGTGACAGCTGTCTCAACCTCCAGAACAGTGGTCTCATCACCACCAGGGTTCCCCGCCACCTCTTCACTCTCGGTCTCTGACTCTGACCGATTCCCCTGATCGGCAGTGGAGGCAACCTTCGCCTTACCCTTCCCGCCAGCAGCCTTCTTCTTCCGCGTGAAGAAAGGACCATCTGCGGATTCCTCATCAGAAGATGACAAAATTAGAGGAATTCAAGCAGAGGTTTGAGCATTGACAGGGCGAGGGTTAAATAACTCCTTACCTGGCCGCGTGGCGCTCATGATCGGGTGGCCCGGCGGGTAGACCTCCACAAACCGATCCGCCGTTTGCTCCAAGATGGGCAACTCGTTCTCATCAAGAGCACGGGTACCCATCCGAGCGGGACCACCAGCTTCCCGCGGATGCAGGAGCGATTGTAGGTCGTTTCTCTCTGAAAACAAAAGAAAAACAGTTAGAAGAAAACTTTAAATCAGCAAAGAAGATGAAGCATACCGTAAGGGATAGAGTTCAAACCGTATTCAAGGACGATGGGAACCTGTGGCGCCTCCGCCCCAGCATCCTTCCACACCCGGCTCATACCGAGCATCACCATCCCGGACTCCGCAAAGCGGTAAACCGGAGACTGGACCCGGGAAATATTGGAGAACCATTCCGCCTCCTGGTAGTTGGAGGCGTGAAGTTCGGGAGAGCTCTCCCGTTCTTGAACGTCATCGCTATGGGGACGACGCGAGCGGAGATGTAAAAGAACTCCCGCTTCCAATACCGAAGACTGCGCTCGGTAGCGCAGATCTTCAAACCCTTGATCCGAGTGACCAAGGTATACCACCCCTGGATGCACCTCCAGGAATAGAAGGTCATCAGGCGGTCGACATGGGGCTCCACGCCCAGAATGAGGCACACCCATTCAAAATGGCGAATATTGGCGATCGCCATTGGGTGTTGGGTGTACCTCCGTCAGATGTACACCGTGTCTCTCCAAAACACGGTACACAAACTTCGTCAATGGGAACCTGAGATTCCCATAAACGAAGAATGCGGCATACACCCCTATCTTGCCCTTGGGGGCATCGTACACCGTCTGATGAGGCTTAGGAAACTCAGGCTCGAAAGGCTCGAGCATGAACTTCCTAACAATGTACTGGTACAGGTCGACGGTAAGAGCACACTGGCACTCACCAGCAGTACTCTTATCGTCCTTATCAGAAGTAGACGACGGATTCTCGGCATACACGTCAGACTCCTCGGCGGTAGCCTCAAGATCATGAACGGAAGACATGTTTTGAATGTAAAGGAACGATTTCAGGAGAATGCTCGACAGAAAAGTTAGAGTATTCGCCGGAAATCGTTTAGAAGAAGAAGAGAGGTGAAACTGTGAGTTGAGATGCAACCTCTCCTCCCTTTACATACTCATCGCAATGAATGCGATGAATTTAATGCGGAAGAGAGAGGAAAACGCAGGTGCAATGAAACTATGACACGTGGAAAAAGCAAGCTGGCAACAGCTGTTGACAGGACGTGCGCCATAAACTTCGCGGCCACGCACCCGAAAACTCGCGCCCACGCGCCTGAAAAAGCGTCTGGAACGACCATATACTGTCACGTCGCCATAACTTCATCCACGTCCTGAAACTGTCAGAAGAATGGCCGGGTAACTACGCAACCGTCCCTTCAACAGTTTGGACTGTTCTTATCCTTTCACCAACTTTTCGAATTTCAAAAAGATTCAAAAGTAAGCGGGACTATACCCCTTACCTTGGCAACCAAGTAACTATAAGACAGGTGCGAGTACAGTATTAAGGCAAAACCCTTCACATACTTAGCACCTGCAGGGAATTGAAGCCAAGAATACCTCGGCAACCAAGTAACTATAAGACGGGTGCGGGTACAGTGTCAAGGCAAAACCCTTCACATACTTAGCACCCGCAGGGAATTGAAGCCAGGAATACCTTGGAAGTAAAGTAACTATAAGACGAATGCGGGCCCTCACATACTTAGCACTCCGCAGGAAATTGAAACCAAGAAGGATCTTCTAGGCCGTGCTTGCGGAAACGAGAATAACATCCCCGCATAGCGGGAACGTCGAGAACTAGATTGTTTGAAGCTCCAAGATGGAATTGGTTGTTTAAACATAATTGATCACTATGTTCAAAACTACCAAAAACCTCATGGAGAATCTACACAAGTGGAACTCAACGCTCCTGACTTGCGAGGAGGTTACAGACCTACCCGCATCATAACCAAAGATCAAGCAGAAAAGTCGGGAATTTCTGCACGTGACATTAGGACTTCCGCGGGAAGAATCCCCATGGAAAACCTTAAAACTAAACCCTTTTCAAAACCCTTTGCTTAAGTCCAAAAGTTCACCTCACTTATTAACAATTCATGAGAAGAACATTGGACTGGGGGGACTTGAAGAGGTAGGTCCCAGCAGAGCCCAGTTGGACCCGCAAGACTCACCTCAAAGAGGGACGTCTGCGCAGTTGAACCCGCAAGACTCACCTTCAACAGGGACGTCCGCGCAAAGGCTAAACTCGCAACTCACCTTGAAGAGACGTCTGTTTAGAAACCAACTGGATCCGCAGGACCCACCATGCTCAGAGACGTGACGTCCTTACGCGCAGTACGCAAGCTATTCCCGCAGGAAAAGCCTCCCAATGGTCGACGTACTCCGCCTGTTCCCGCAGCAACGGATACTAGCCATCAGGGAAGGCTACCCGCGCAGCAAGGCTACACGCACAAGGCACTTAACTCTTAAATAATTCAGTAATGTCACCTGAAGAAGGAGTGAGCAAGTCGGGAATACTCCCGCCCAAAGCCGGGAAAACTCCCGCCCAAATGAGCCAGTCCGTACGCTACTGGAGGATGTTTTGTACTGTACCTGACGAGGTATGGACAAAAGATCTGACCAAAGCTGCGACAGCTCACTGACAACAGTACAACGAGCAGCATGCTCTATTACTTAATGTCACTATCAGCCGCTGCCTACTCACCAACCTGTCGTAGTACGTGCATAGCCTGCAGTTGGTGGAAAAGGAATAGTACACAGCCGGCCTGGTCACTATCAGCCGCTGCCTACCACCAACCACCAGCATGGCATGTGCGTAGCCCACAGTTGGCAGAACAGGAATACTATTCAGCCGGCTGTACCTTCTTGGAAACCTACCTTCGGCTATAAATACTCCAACACCTTGGAATGGTATGATTATCTTATCACATCTTATATTATCTTATCTTCTCTAGCAATCTCTTAACATACACTTATATTCAAGAGCAATCTAGTCTGATTCTCAAGCCGGAGGGTGGTCACAAGGAGGTACCCCCCCCTTCTCAGTGACGAGCTCACGGTGTCTGTTTTGCAGGTCATCAGAAGAACCATCTTTGCCGGACCTAACCCCTCGTGGGAAACATCTATTTAACCCTTATATTATCCGTAATCTGTCCGGGGTCACTTAGTGTTTCTTCAGTGCACGCCCTACATGTTATACTATAACGAATTGGGCTGATATCTACTATATCTTCCAAGCTTCAACACGTATGTTTAATAACACCATTTATGTTATTGAACTTATAAAGCCTTATCTATTACGCTAGCAAAATAAATACACAACAATAAATTCTCTTATTATACATTGTAGTTGTACAATCAAAACATGATTTTAATTTTCTTGAATTTAATTTTTTAAAATAATTTCGGGGGGTGCAATTCGGACAAGTGTGCACTCCATTTTGCACAGTATGGCCATAGTTTCAATCTCCCAAACTACCCCTGCACCACTCAAAATATTTCCATTTTTACCCCCATAGGCATACATTACACCCCTATTTAAACCCCAAACCACCCTCATCTCACAACTTACTACCAACCATCACATATACACTTGGGCAGAAATTCGAACCGAGTTGATCATTATTCTAGTTCGGTTCATGCAACTCAACAACACACGGTCTCTGGCGAAACAATGACGTCGTTGGCGGTGCATGACGTTTGTTTGCCGCCTCAAAAGAGCACTTTACGCAAACTACAACATCGATTGTCTGAGGTCTTTTTACCTGATGATCCACTACATGGCTTTAAGGACCAAACACGCTTCAAGAAGTTGATACTCGCACTTCAATTCTTCTTTCCGATATTTGATTGGGTGCCTAAGTATAGTTTCAAGCTTCTGCGATCCGACGTTGTTTCGGGTCTCACCATTGCTAGTTTAGCAATCCCTCAGGTATACACACTTATTTAAAAAAAATGTAATAGTTACGATTTTGATCACTCTTTGTTACACACATTTGCATGTTCAGTGTGTGTGAGAGAGTGATCGAAATTGTGTTTTTCAGTGCTAGCTATAAATATGTTTTTTTTCTTTTCGTTTTATGAAATCGAATATTCGATTTTTATGAAACAGAATATTCGGTTTTTCTGTAACCGAATTGTGTATTACATATATCCCCATGTAACTTGGTGTTGGTTTCTTCATAAGGTGCTAACAAAGTTTGTTTTTATTAATAGTTTGCTTCATAAAGGTGCTAAAAAAAGTTTGTTTTTATTAATAGTTTGTCAATGTCTTGGCCTTTTTCTTAATTAAAAAAGAGATCTTTTTATAAATGATAATCTATTATTTTATAAATAAAATGCATAGGCATCTTTGGAAATGAAATGAACATTGAAGAAAACACGTCAAACGAATTTAATTCATGCAGAGTTTATTAACATTTAAGTAGTCATTATTTTATTATTATTCATTCACATTTGTCCCTTTCATATCTGATTATAGGACAATATTATGTTGATCTTATATTGTATACATTTACAAATTTAATGCTTAATTTAAAAAATAAAAATAAAACTTTTGATGGTGTATAAAAATAATGAAAAATAAATGAAATTAAAAATGATACTAAATCGTGTTATTTTATATTTTATACACCTTTTATAAAGTTTATATGATTGTTTAAAAATTAGTTAATGGAACCAATTATAACAATAACCGAATCAATTAATAGGACAAAATCTCATTCCCTTGAATGGAAAAATGTATTTTTAGATACATGTGAGCTTGATGCTCGTTTTTTCTAATGAAAGTTGGGGTTCAAAATAATATATATATATATATATATATATATATATATATATATATATATATATATATATATATATATGCTTGTTTGATATGTCTACACGTTTGTTGGCAAAATTATCACTGTCTTTCATGGGAAAGAAAACACGGTTTAATTATTAATCAAGTAATTAGCTCTACTAATCAACATATATGCTAATAATTAATAAATATATATCATGCATATAACACACATGGGCGAAAACCGGGTCTACGGGGTCAGCTCGTTGACCCTTAAATACTAAAATTTGTCATCATTTTTTGGGAAAATATAAATTTCTCTGATTGGTTATAATTAACATAAAAGAAATTTTGTGATAACTGTCGACAAATAAAGTAATGGTTCTGCCGTTACAAAATAAAATTATAGGTTTGTTAGATCATATGTTATTGGATTTCTTTTTAATGGGTATTGGATTCATCATGAATTCATGATTCATGGTATTTATTATTTATTGAGTGATATCAGGGGTGGCTCAACGTTTTCAGAGGTCTAAAACTAATAAAAATTTTGAGGCATTTTTCTTTTCTTTTCTTTATGTGTATAAGACTAGAGAGTATACAAAAATTATAGAATTTTAATGATATGCAGTGATAATGGATATCAAGCAATCCTCTTCAGCTTGTGGCATATCAATTAGTTACTAATTCTAAAAAATGTCTGTTTCAAAATCTCATAATACATAGCTCCTATTTAAAATGGAGATCCTATAAAGTGGAGGCCTAAAGCCATGACCTTATTTAGCTTCCCAAGAGACGGCCCTGAGTGATATGTTTATTTAACATATTGAGTGACATATGTTTATATAACATATGCATTAATTAATTTAAATAAGGTTCATTGACCGAATGAACATTGGCCCCACAACATAGATAATTTCATTTATGTTTTATAAATTTATAAATATATACTTAATATATATCTTTTTTTTTAATTTGCAGGGAATTAGTTATGCAAAACTTGCAAACCTGCCTCCTATAATCGGGCTATGTGAGTGTCTTCGTATCTTTATTCTCTAGTTATGCAAAATAATCTTTATCATCCCAAAATCATTTTCAACAATAATATTTTAAATTATTAGGGGAGACGGGTGGTCCGTTATGGAAGGGCCATCATGAGTGATGGCATCACGAACACCGCCGCCGGTCCTCCCATCACGCGTGATGGGGGGGGGGGGTCCAGCTGTGATGGCCATCACGTGGTGAATACCAAGAATCTGACCGTTGGGTGTAAAAAAAATTAAAAAATAAAAAATTTAAACATTATAAATTAACAACCATTTCAATCCAACTTAAAACACTCTCAATCTTCTACTACAAAAACCTATTTCTTCACCACTTCAATTCAAAACAAAAAAATATGGATTTTCCGAGCAACTGGTTTCCGCTAGACACCGATAGCTCTTCGTCTTCGAACAATGACATTGTTGAATGGTTCCCATTAACGAACTTGAAGGCCCGAGCCGTCCAAAGAAAAAAATGGTGAATCGTGATCGTATACATGCCCACGAAGTGCTAATGAACGACTATTTTGTGGAGGAGCCGAAATACAATGACGAGACGTTCAGGGATCGGTTTCGTTTGCCGAAATCTTTATTTTTAAAGATTGTAGCGGACGTCGAAGCAAGCGAAGAATGGTTTCAAGAATCTTACGACGCGAGGGGCAAACGAAGTTTTACGGCGCTTCAAAAATGCACATCCGCTATTCGTCAATTAGCGACAGGTAACCCACCCGATCAATTCGATGAATACTTACAAATGTCTGAACTTCATGTGAATGTCTGCAATTCTTTTGTAACGCAATTATTAAATTGTATGGCAAAGAGTTTCTACGAAAACCAACAAGACACGACATTACACGTCTTTATGCCGCGCATGAGGCTAGATGGCATTTTCCAGGGATGCTCGGTAGCATCGACTGTACACATATCTAATGGAGGAATTGTCCACGGGAGTTTCGAGGGGCGTATGTTAGGGGTGATATCAAACGACCGACTATCGTACTTGAAGCGGTTGCGTCAAATGATTTATGGATTTGGCATTCTTATTTTGGTGTTCCTACCTCAAACAACGACATCAGTGTTCTATACACATCACCGTTGTTTCAAAGCGTGACAGATGGTACCGCACCCTTCTGTCCGTATTTTGTCAACGGGAGATATTACAGACGTGGCTACTTTCTTGTCGATGGTATCTACCCGGCATGGTCTTTTTTGTGAAAGCCTTTTCGTTTCCTGTCGAGTTCAAGGAAAAGGCGTTCAAGAAGTTGCAAGAATCGGCAAGAAAAGATGTCGAGAGAGCTTTCGGTGTCTTAAAGGGTAGATGGTGCATACTTAGTCGACCGGTTCGTGCAATGAAAAAACCCATGATCTCTAGCATATTATATGCATGCATCATAGTGCACAATATGCTAATAAAAGAAGACGAACGTGCAATTTCTCCAGATTGGGTGCCGGATCCTCCTACTCAAGTTCCCGTTCCTGAGAACGTGCAATTAGACTTGCGGAACGAAGATATTCATCATCGGTTGAGATATGATCTAGTTGAACTTGTAGGTTCTTTAGGTTTGGAATTTTCGAATTCTAACGAGGAGTATATTGTTTAATGTAACTTTTATTTTTTTTAATTTACTATTGTTTTTAATTTTTAAGTTGTAAAAAAATATGTAAAAAAAATCCATCACACCACAGCATCACCCCCACCAAAATTCCATCACTAGTGATGGAAAGTGGTGGGGTGAGGTGGCACATTTGTATTGGTGGAAGCAAGTGATGGTTTTTAAACCACCCCCACCCCCTTATGAATAATTCTACTTCCAATAACGGATAATTATAGTTTATAAATTCCCTTATCATCAGGTTTTCAATTTAACAGGTATTTAAAATGTGTAAAAGATAAAACTTGTATCATTTCAAATATCTGTTGGTCTAAATGTAAAACTAATTTGATTCTTATCATTTTAAAACTTGCTTAGACTCGAGTTTCGTGCCACCGCTTATCTACTCAGTGCTTGGGAGTTCAAAGCATCTAGCCGTGGGCCCAGTGTCAATAGCCTCATTAGTTATGGGAACAATGTTAAACGAAGTAGTCTCGTATACCAAATATCCGGATCTCTACCTTAAGTTGGCTTTCACCGCAACTTTCTTTGCGGGTGTATTTCAAGCATCTTTAGGATTTCTAAGGTACTTTTCTTTTAGCTCATTGGTTACTTGTAAAACACCAACTTAGTTTACATCATCATATATCACCATATTAGAAGCTGCTTTGGAGGTTAATTATACCAAACATAATTTAGTCTCACATTTTGATCATAGCATATCAAAAAAAAGCAATATATATTTTTGTTTCAGTAATTTCAAAAGGTTAACAAATAAATTATATCATTTACTCAAAAATTAAAGTAAAATATTTTATTTTTTTATCTAACAATAGTAAAAAATCACTCTTTTCAGATAATATAGCAATAATAATGACTACTTCATTAGTGATGAAAACATGATTTAAATTAATAAACTTTATGTGATGGGCACATAACTTTAAAAGGGAATATCCTTTGAGAACTAACAAAAGTGGCACCTTTTACAAAAAGTGTTTTACATATACAAATATTTATTATTGTGATTTATTGACTTTACTCTTTTATTTCCATTTAAAGATTCACTAGTAGTGGGAAATAATTCTAACAGTAAAACATTCCATTCATAATATATCTTATGGACCCATCATTTATAATATCATGATACTGAAATAGAAGAAAATGCAATATAATGTAACTTTTATAGCATATAATAAATTCATGTAGAAAAAAAATTACTAAGTAAATTTTGATTCACTATTTGTGAAGCGAGTATCCAAAAAGGTGTTGCAGCGTACCATGCTGACCATTTACTTGAAGTTGATCGATTTATAAAGATTAATTTAAATTTTGATGTGAACTATAGATAACTAAAGCTTATGTATTACATACTAGGGTTCGTGATCGATTTCTTATCGAAGGCTACATTGCTCGGTTTCATGGGTGGTGCAGCGGTTATTGTATCGTTACAACAACTAAAAGGGCTACTTGGGATTACTCACTTTACAAATAAAATGCAAATAATCCCGGTTTTATCGTCTGCTATTCAGAGCAAAAATGAGGTATGCAACATAGATTTAATAATCATGTATATATACATATTTGTAGGCGCGTCAAGAACCAATTTTAATTAGAAACTGTGAGAGCGATATGCATAAATACTTATTACAATTTTCTACTTAAAATTTGGTTCATAGTTTAGTTAATAAACTTATCACCACTTGTAGGCATGCAAATGGACTGAACAAACATTGCATGTTGGTGTTCTTTTATTTTATTCATGTTAGCTCGTTTAACTAAATGCAAAAAGAAAAAAAATAAAAATATAAAAAAATAAGTTGACTTTCGTTCGTTCATTAAGTAATTGAACTTCTCATCAAACTCTTCACGAATGGTTCACTAAGCATTTGGTCCGTTTCTAGGTGTGATTGTGTTTGCTAAGTTTATTTTTTATTTGTGAAGTGGTCTTGGCAGACATATGTGATGGGCTTTTGTTTTCTGGCCTTTCTACTCACCACAAGACATATTGTAAGTAGATTTATCATACATGAATAATATGAGCCATTAAGGTACAAATGTCTAATGCGTGTAAGGTACAACTAACCAATGCAGGGCATGAAAAAACCAAAGCTTTTCTGGGTATCAGCAGCTGCTCCTTTGACATCCGTCGTCATCTCAACCGTTTTAGTCACTCTTTTAAAATCAAAGCTTCATGTCATTGCAACTGTAAGTTTTTTTAATCAGACTATGTGTGCGGTTTAACTAAAAAGTGAAAAGTAGCTGTCACGCATTTTTGTTTTTTTTTTGTTTTGTGTGTAATGGTTTAATTTTATCTGAATAAAATAAAATAAAAAAAATAGAAGTGCGTGTACATGTGATTGGTCAAATACGTCCGTGCATGGTGATGTGGCATGACTGTTACTCCACGACACATAGTTTCAATTTAACCCCTTAACTTTTAATTTTGTTTCAATATTATAAAATTTTGGCATTCAACAGATCGGCCATTTGGACAAGGGTTTGAATCCACCATCATCAAACATGCTATATTTTCATGGCCAGTTTCTAGGTGTAGCTATCAAGACTGGCATTATTACTGGAATATTGTCTCTAACTGTAAGTTTCATACATGTTTTTATGTAAAAAAAATAATTAAAAATAAATAAAAACAATGATTGTATAATATATTAACTTACAGGAAGGAATTGCAGTAGGAAGAACATTTGCTGCTTTAAATGATTACCAAGTTGATGGCAACAAAGAAATGATAGCCATAGGCCTTATGAACATGGTTGGTTCTTGTTCCTCTTGTTATGTCACTACTGGTAACAAAGTTTTGTTTTATTTTTAATAAATAAAGTTTTAATGCACTTAAAAACTTATTCTAATTTATTTTGGTACCATATAACTTGTGACGCAACACACCGTTGTTGCATCAGTCAGATTCAGTAAAGTTGTACATGCCGAATAACTTTTGCAGATCACCTTTAATTAAACACCTCATATATAACATTATTTTATTTGTATACTGGCCCACATCAGAATTTTCACATATCATACATGTAGTATAATCTTATACGCCCCGCATGATATTTGAAAATTTATACAACATGTATAACATGTCATGGTGTGTGGATAGTTGGAACTTTTTTTTTATAAATGTAAATTAATTTTTGCAGGCTCGTTTTCTCGATCGGCTGTGAATGCGAACGCTGGGGCTAAAACCGTGGTGTCAAACATCGTTATGGCATCAACTGTTCTTGTAACATTGATGCTTTTGATGCCTCTATTTTACTACACACCAAATCTTATCTTGGCTGCAATTATCATAACTGCTGTAATCGGATTAATCGATTACCAAAGTGCACTTAGGCTTTGGAAAGTCGATAAACTTGATTTCATAGCATGTTTATCGTCTTTTTTTGGTGTTCTCATGATTTCAGTCCCAGTTGGTCTTTTAATTGCGGTAACGCTTAACACATGAACTTTTATTATCATTTTTCGTTTGATGTATTAACGTTGTACGGCTTTGTTTGTCATAGGTTGGGGTGTCAGTTTTCAAGATTTTGTTACATGTCACAAGACCGAACACATGTTTTGTAGGAAACATAATGGGAACTCAAATTTACCAAAATATGAGTAGATACAATGAAGCCAAAAGGGTTCCTTATTTTATAATACTCGGTATTGAGGCCCCTATCTACTTTGCGAACGCTACTTATCTACAAGAAAGGTACGCTGTACAACTCGTTAAGGCAAGAGGTACAAGCTGGAAATGCATTCCTTGCTGTTAAAAGTTTAGGTTTCGTTTTTCAGGATATTGAGATGGATTAGAGAAGAGGAAGAGTGGTTAGCAGCTAATAATGGCCCTTCTATCAAATGTGTAATTATCGACATGACTGGTAAGTTGTGGTCCTTGTGGATACATAAGTCGGTTATGTAATAAATGTACGATAAATGCTTTTTTCGGCATAATTTAACATTTCTTTTGCAAAATTTGCAGCGTGACAGCAATCGACACAAGTGGTCTTGCAATGGTGAAAGAGCTTAAAAAGTTGTTAGAGAAACGCTCGCTTCAGGTTAGCTTTTATATATACACACACAAACGGACGAGTTTTGACTTTTGACCAATTCAATTATTGAAAATGTAGTTGGTGTTAGCAAATCCAGGGGGGAGTGTGATGGAAAAGCTACACCAGTCCGACATATTGGAGTCATTTGGGTCGGAAGGTGTGTATTTGACGGTTGATGAAGCGGTCACAGACTTCTCATCAGCATGGAAAGCTTAGACGGTTTATTTTGTTTTTAGTTATTAAGGGTAGAAAGGGAAAGTAAACTTTGGTGTTAACTTTGTGAGTCGGTGCTTAATGCTTAAGCGTATGCAAAACTCACATTCTCCATAAAAACAATTATCTTATAATCTTACTGTTATTATCTTTAACAGATGTGATAATTTCGTCACGTAAATGCGAAATTGCGAATTGCAGTAACGAAAATGACAGCAATTAAAAATGGAGAAAACAAATGTCAAGAAACCGAGTATGAATAAAATGTAAAACTTAAAAACTTATAAACACACAAGACAAGAGCCAAACTGAAAACAGGTATCAATTATGAATGAACCATGTCTCTACCAAAATCACACATATTTTGGTAGTTGCAGTATGCCAACTCACACTCAATCTCATTCTTTAGTCAAGAAGCAGTCCATTCATCATCAGACTACATTAAAGCCATTCTATTGCTACTATTGTGAGCTTGCTTTCGTCTTCAAGAAATCCTATCTCCTGCTACAATGCACTCGTTTCATCAGGTCAAACGCCTGCATGATAACACCCTCAAAACTAACTATACAAGTTGCATGTAACTGCTAAACTATTTTACTAAAGGATACAAGGTTACGACAGGTTCAGGTTATAACAAGTCATAAAAAATAGCATTTGTCGGTCAACCCAGCCCAGCTCGTTGTATGCACTAAAACTAGACTTCCTCTTTTAGCTAAATTTTGATTTGACCCGTTTTAATTCATTTTAGATAAAACAAAACCAAAATCCAGCATTAGTAAATGATAAAAATTGTCACCTATATATTTTACACGAATAAAACACAGGAAACCAACAGACAACAAGAAAACAGCAGATAGCATGCACAAAAGAATATAACCATAAGTAGAAGACAGTTATTAAAGATTGTATAATCCATTAATTCTCATGAGAATTTATTATTAAAGTAAGCAATGCCTTTGCCTGATTATGCTATTGGAATATATATAGTGAGTGAGTTTGTGATATATCTTAGTGTTTATAAGTTAATTTATAATATACATGGGTTACCTTTGATAGGGGCCAAACTAAGCTTGCTTTGAACCTCATGACCGATCGCGTGGTCCACCGAACCAATTTAAAAACAGAGTAAATGCCCACTGCATATTTATTTATTTTCCACCTTATATTATTTTTTTCCTAGAAAAAGAATATTACATCATAATCCAAATATAGTATGATTTGATTTAAATTCATAACCACATATCCTTATCTTTAAAGAAGTTTATTGTTATCTTACATTATGGATAGTTAGTAGGTATTACTTTATGATTGTATAATTAGCTTGAGTCTTGAGATAAGTTCATAAGCATTTTCTCAGGTTTTCGCAAAATTATCGTAATAATATTTCTCTATAAGTAAAGAAGAAAAACTATGGACAATAAGTACCGTGTCCTACGAAATTTGCAAAATATTCCATTTGTGTCTTAAGTTCCTTTTAGACAAATTTCATATTATTCGCCCACTATCGTCTTGCAATCCATTGATGGTAAATTGTTACCCCTATTAGGCAAACTATTAAAACATACTTAAAATTTAAAACCTTCACTAAAGCATTTTACTATACCGCATATTAAGTCAACTGTTCCAAATGCTATGAAAGAAGGCATATAGTATCACAGATCAAGCTCTTAAACTGCAAACCCTTAATCGCTAAATAGTTGCAGCATCTTAGAATAACTCAAATCAGTAGCAGCTGATCATAGAAAACGTCAGAATAGCCTTGTAAAATATTTGTATATTCAAAACTTAATAATTCTTGCAGACATTCAAGAAGGAAAAAAGGAAAAACAAAACATACGAAACCTTTTTTTACCAGCATCAAACTGTAAACAAAGGAAATTACTTACTTGATCTGAGTCTTGAAATAGTTGCAGCATATTAGTCTCGAAATCATCCTCCTCAGACCCTACCATAGCATTGCTATTGGTGGGATATACTGAGTACGATGATGATGATGATGATGATGATGATGATGATCCGAGTCTTGAAATGGGAATTTCTCGTAATTCACGTTTTATACACAAATACTCTCCTAACAAAGCCATTATCGCCAATCCAGTACCGTTGACAACCCACCATGTTATTGACGAAGGCCAACCTCCGTATAAAATGCATATGCATAAATGGATTATGTAAACCGTGGCTGCAAAATCCAGGCACTTTTTTGCTCTCTCAATCAAATAAAGCAAGAAACCAGCTCTGTAAAACATTTAAAAATTGGTTAAAAGTTGCTTTCAAGAAAAAAGTATTCAACATTAGTTTCATGCAACGGTTTTAATGGAGAAAAACTAGTATTTCTTAGAGAACACAGGTCACAATTTAAATGCATAAATCAACACCACAAGCTTTAAGTTTATGTCATAAAGCACTAATACTCACATATATCACTATTATACAACATAAAATGCAGTTTATATATTTCTCATAGTAACAAGTAAAAACAAAACTAGCCAGTCACACACACGGTTTTAATAAGCAATCCAACACCCTTATTTTATACAAGAGAGAAGCAGTTTTGAGTGTTTCAATAGAAGAAAAATGCTTATTATCATATTTTTAAAAAACAAATCCAAATGCTATCATTCATTCGTCTTGTCATATCATTTATTGTGTGTTGCTTAAAAAGCATAAGCAGTTTTATTAAGCAACCCCAAACACTAACTAGTATATTCAAGTAAACTCAAAAGATAATACATTGCAGTATCTATTAGGGATGAGCATTTTTTTACCGAATAAGCGAATATCGGTACCGGCCGAACACAATGGTACCAGTATCGGTATTCATTTTTTCATGTTTTCGGTATCAGTATCATTCGGTTTTCGCTATTTTCAGTGGTATTGGTATCGATCGGTACCGAACCGAAAAAAATGGGTACGGTATTCGACTATTCAGTATATGTAAGGCTGCAAAAGAACCGAACGAACACAAACAAGGCCTTGTTCATGTTCGTTTGTTAAGGAAATAATATGTTCACGAACGGAATAAGGAAATGAATGTGCTCACGAACGGTTCACGAACACAAATAAAATCGGCAGATCCTAGAGATTGAGGTAGATGCATTCATCAATGCGAATAAATTAAAGAATATAAAATGTTTAGATAAAATAAATAAATGTACACAAAACTTTCATGAACAACATATACAAACAAACAAGAACGAACATTCATGAACACGTTACCGAACGTTCATGATCACAGTTGAAAGAATGGGGCTCAGTTCATGTTTGTTTGTTTAACTAGTCGAACGAAATTTCTCGTTCATATTTGTTCTTTATTAAATGAACAAACATAAACGAACTTCCCGAAAAACAGTTCATGAACTGTTCGCTGAACGTTTAGTCCGTTTACAGCCCTAGGTATATGGTTTTAGTCATTTCCGGCATCGGTATCATCCCTAGTATCTACATTATAAAACTAGCTCCCTAAACTCAAAATTAATAATCAAATCAACCACAATAATTAAAATAAAATGATAATAATAATAATAATAAAATAAAACTCTTACCCAGCAATGGAACTAATAATAACGGAAGCAATAACACACCACCCAGTAACAGTAGCAACAGTAACCGTGGCATAATCAAAGAAATACACCAGACTCATCCTCGAAACCCTAGTCCCAACAAGAGTCGCCAATAACACACCAAGCGTCAAATAATACAAGCACTGAATACACACAATCTGAGCCGCAATAAGCCATGGGTCCCACACCACTGAACCATAGAACATGATTCAATACCCAGATGGAAAAAACCGATCTTTGTTAACGGAATTTGAAAATCTTGAAATTTGGTTCTTGAAATTGAAGGGTTTTGGGGTGAAATTGGGATGTGGGTTTGGTTGAATTGGGTTGATTTGATGTGGGTTTGAGAGATCTGTGATGAAGAAATGGATTTGAAGGTGTTATTGGATTTTGATTAGTGGAGGAATTGGGAGATTGGAAGAACCCTAGAATTTGATTTGGGAGAAATTAATAATATTGTGTGAATGAGGATGTTTGTTTTTTATTTAATAAACAGTAGTTTACCTTTTTATTTTATTTTATTTTATTTTGTTGATTTTGGATTAATTAATAATTATATTTATTAAGAAAATAATTTTATGTTATGACTTGTAACAACTTTATGATGGAAGTCAATGAGTGAAGTGACATAGTTATTAGATTGATTTAAGTTATTTTGTTAGTGTTATTAAGGATTGACATGTTGTTATGTTCGTAATCTAAATTAATAGATTTGAAATCTTGAATTTTGGTTAAAATTTGGATGAGATTGGAGGATTGGGTTGATTTGATGTGGGTTTGAGAGATTGTGACGAAGAATTTAATTTGAAGGTGTTATTGGATTGATTTATGAAGGAATTGAAAGATTGAAAGAACCCTAAAGAGTTTTATTTTGGGGAAATTGAAATTGGGTGAATGGGTGTGTTTGTTTTAATTTAATAAAGTGTAGTTTGTTTACTTTTTTTTTTCTTTTTCTTTTTAATTTGTTGATTTTGGATTAATAAATAATTATATTCATTAAGCAAATAATTTTATGTTGAGAGTTGTTGGTTGTAACAACCCTTTGATTGAAGTTAAATGAGTGAAATGACATAGAATGTGTTATTAGATTGATTAAGTTATTTTGTCTAGGTTGTTCATGTTATGACTTATTATTGCGTTTGTAATATGAAATAAAAACTTTATCGTGATCGCAGCTATGGGTTCTGGTTTATCTAATTAGAGAGTTCCTAGTTTATGTTTTGTTTATTTGAAATGCTCGAATACCAATTTAAATTAGTGTATTGGATTTCTTGAGATGCACAATTCTGACTAAGTTAGTGTATAAAGGTTTTATTCGGGTTATTTGAATTGAGTCATTAATAAGGGCACACTACATGTTTGCTCAACTTCTAAGTTATAGTAAAAAAAAAAACAAAACGTATTTCTTAGCGACTTCCTTGTTTTTATCTCGAAAATTAACAACAAGCCAACTAATCCACATAACCCAAATAACAAATGAATCATATAGGTTATTCGGCTAAGATTTATAAAAATCCTCTAATCAACTTTGAAGGTAAAAACTACATTGGTTATTCGGTCATTAGTCACATGATTATTATTTTCAATAAACAACCTATAAATGACATGTTTTGTTTAATATTGTGTTTTAAATTCCACTGGAATGTAAACATTCTTCAAGGTTGAGAATTTTAAATCGGATTTTCTAAGGACACCGCCCAATTGTTAAAACACCGGCCTATACGCTGCGTATAGGTCTATACGTGGCGTATAGGCCTGTGTTTCTAGAAAATCCAACCAATTTTGTCTTATTATGTGTTTTTTTCTTTGTTATTTTGTTATTGTTATTATTATTATCATTATATATTAATTAACTATCTATTTATTATTTAATATTCTTTCGGTGAAAAACAGTTAAACACATACGTATACCAAAAATCATTGTTAAATCTGTACAAATAAAAGAAAATACGACAACTAGAACATAAAATCTACGTGAGGTCCCCCATGTCCATGCCAATGTCGTCGTCGTGGCCCACGAGCCCCCCGAACGCGTCGCCAACATCGGCGTCGTCCTCTCCCCTGCGCCTCGGGCCCGAACCGTCCGGGGCATCCACGTCGTCGCCCCGTCCGCGTCTCACGCCAGACGTGCTCGCCTCGTGGTCAAAACTGGGGGGTGGTGGCGGTGGCGGTGACATGGTGTACTGTTGTCCAGACAGCTCCGCTACTCGACTGGCAACAAGCTAGTCGATCTGGCGCGACATCTGGCTCATCCGCCAGTCAATCTGGCGCAACATCCGCCGCATCTCCAACTCTAGGGCCTCCAACCTAGCGTCGGTGGCGGGACCCAGACGCACCGCGCGATATGTGCGTGGAACGTGCTGCGTCGGCCCCTAACAACAAAACCACAGAAATACGTTTAATACGAAGTCGAATTAAAAGAAACGATAAAACGTTAATATATTAAAATGTACCTGAGATGCGCCCGGATCCTCACGTCCGGCACCACCGTCGTCCGAATCCCCGCCGACCCCCTCCCCCGCGTCGACAGACTCATGGACAAGCTCCACCTCCGGTGTCACGAGCGGGGGAGGCTCGACTAAAGGCACCGGGACGTAAGGCACACGTGCCCCCGCCCCCGCCACCAGTCGCTCCCGCGGGCCGTTGGGCCTGGGGAACGAACGCAAAATGTGCATGCCGCCGCACGGAGGCGGTCCAGCGGACTGGGAGGGGTCGTAGTGATACGCAGGCCATCCACCAGGGCTCCATGGCCCAGAGATATCGCAAGCTGGGTGATGTACCCGCCACCCATCAAGGACCCTCGTCCCTGCCTAAACTGGTAGCCAACAAAATAGTCTGCAAACCCCCTAGCGAGGTTGCAGTGCCTGTGAGTCAGCAGACACCTAAAAAGAACAAGTCGCGCAGGTTGCAGTGCTCTGCGCCCTGATTGCGACCCGCGATGGATATCGCAATCAGCCTGTGAAGGTACCTGTGTAATATAAGATAATATAATTTATTAACAATAATAATAATATAATGTTATATTATATTATATTATATTAATATAATATAACTATATTAATATAATTAATATAATTATATTATATTATATTATATTATATTATATTATATTATATTATATTATATTATATTATATTATATTATATTATATTATATTATATTAATATATTATTCCAATATATTAATATAATATAATATAATATAATATAGTATAATATAATATAATATTATATTATATTATTAATATATATTACGTTATACTAAACAATAGAATGCATTTTAAGAACGTACCTGTGAAGCGGGTCCCTAATAGTTGAGACCTTGGAACTGGTGTCCAAGGTCCTATCCCCGAAGTCGTGATCGCTGATGGCCCGCCACCATACCCGTAGCTCGTCCTCCCGCATCTGGTGGATGCTCTCCGTGTATATCGGGCTGCGTACCTCCTGCGCAGTGTATAAGCCCAGAGCAACCGCGAACTCCTCCATCGAGAGATGGATGTCATGCTCGAACATGCGTAAGTAAACCTCCGACTGTGTCGTATGCGTACCTCCTGCGCAGTGTATAAGCCCAGAGCAACCGCGAATTCCTCCATCGAGAGATGGACGTCATGCCCGAACATGCGTAAGTAAACCTCCGACTGTGTCGTATCGTCATGCCTGGCACCCTCATCTGAATCTTTGGCGTACCAGGCGCACGAGGCATGCAATAATATAATATAATATAATAAAAACATAACAATGTGGAGTAAACTTACGTAACGCGTATCGTGTTATAAACCTCTAGTGTCAGCTCCCGGTGGGCTGATAGTGGCATACTGAAGCATCGGCTCCAGGGCGTATCCTGTCCAATGTACACAGCCGCCCACTGGTTTGCGTCACAAGACTCCAAAAACGACCAGGATATAATCATGCTGGGAAACGGGTGCATCTAGCATAGGCGAATGTATCGTGTGTGGGCGGGAGAACCCTCATCAAACTGCACATCGTTGCCCTAGGGGGTCCACGGCCCCGCCCTGGCCCTGGCCTCGGCCCCGGCCACAGACATAGCCCTGGACCCGCTCCCGGCCACGGACATAGCCCTGGCCCCGCCCCACCTGCTCGAGCTCGGCCTCAATCTCGTCGTCCACAAACTATAATAATAACAAATAATAATAATAATAATAACAACAACAACAATAATAATATTAATAATAATAATAATAATAAATACTAATAATAAATATTAATAATAATATTAATAATAATATATATAATAAAACAGAAAATAAAAAATATATATATCAGACGCCGCGTATAGGGATATACGCCACGTCTGATAGTCCCTGTAAACAGATGGCCGGACTACGGCCATTTTACGGCCGGACTCCGGCCGACGGTTTTATCCATCCAAACAACAGGATCATCATCATCACATTATCAACAATACATCATCATCATGTTAACATAATCATCATCATCAACATAATATTAAAAAATTACCTGCATCTCGTGTCGGTGTCGGGTGAAATCTCGTTGGCTTGTTTGGTATTCCGGTCGGTGTTCGTCCGATATAGGCTTGTGTGTGGATGCTCGGATGATCGGGCGGGAGTTTGAGATTTGAAATTATGTAGCTGTTGAGCTGCCGATGACTGATATAAGAGGTCAATACGCCGCGTATTATGCCTTTTTTTATTTAATTTTCATTATTTATTAGTATTTATTATTTATTAGTTATTAATATTAATAATAATTTTTTATTTAGTTATTATTATTTATTATTATTATTAATAATATTTTTATTATTTTTATGTTTTATTATTTAGTTATTAATATTAATATTAATTTGTTATTTATTATTGTTAAAATTATTATTATTTATTATTTATTATTTAATATTTATTATTATTATTATAGACTTTTTGTCCATTGATACAATGTCTTCTACAAGCTGTCTAGATCTACGTTAGAGGATTCCCTTCGCCAACCCCGGCGTATATCTTCGTACTCCTTCAAACGCTGTCCGAACCGTGTTTTCCATTCGAGCGCCGCCGGTACGGCGCTTGTTTCCCAATTAAGGTTTGGCGTAGGCATTGGGAAATCCCCTACTAGGTTGATATATATCCAGTGATCACCTCCCCAGTTAGCGATGCCTATAACCTGTGGATCCGGAACCACGTCAGGACCGATTCTCAATGGGAAGTAAGATTCGGTCTGATTGCCAGCTAGGTTGACTAACACACACGCGTATGTCTGAGCAACCAGGTGCCCGTGACCGGGTAAGCTGAACCAACGACTCAGCGGCGCCGGTTTGACCGTGTTAGAGTACGGAATGCTGGAATGAACCCAGCCGTACAATCTGTCATCCTCTTTGTTGAACATCGCCCACCACCACCCTTCGTTCGTTTCTAGCTCGTTCTACATCGCCCGCCTAATATCCGGCCAAACTTTCTCATGTATCCCCAAACCAACTACGATTGATCGAAAACCGCAGTTACCGTCTGGGCGTACGTTTTTGATGTCTGCGACGAACGGCTGGGCCCAGCTAGGAATGACGCTCCTAAACGTTTCTATCGCCGGTACTTGCGCTGGCGAAACCATCAAAGGAAACCCGAGGTGAGTTCCCGTAGGTTGCGATGTCTTAGGTCGTCCACGAGGAGTTTTAAACCGCGACGCTGACTGGGACAACGAACGAGTCAGCGAGGATGGGGTGGGGGTTTCTTGGCTGGGCCCCTGTGACGAGGATGGGTTGTAGGAGCTATGTCTTGGGAGATCTGGAGCGGGGGTGTACGCTGTGCCTCGGGGGATCTGGTTTTTTGGGACGCCCCTGAGGATCCTTTCTTTTTTCTGGCTCCTTCTTTTTAGATCTCCCTGAAATAGCAGATAAGAGCTTGGCGAAAAAACATTTATTTTGATTAGGGTCATCTATGGACGATAGCGTATCTGTGATGTCCCATAGACCTGCTGCGTAGTCTGGCTCTTCGTTCAGCGGACAGGCTGGATCAAAATCAAGCCTCCTCCAGAACGGGTCAACATCCTCTATTGGGATACACGTGTCGTTAACTATGTATCCCTCAATCTGACAAGCACATGGCAGCCCCGAAGACGAATACAAATGGTGGTCGCATGAAGCGCCGCCGTCACACATCTTGTGTATCAACCCATACTCGTTCACAAGTAGACCCAGAGCGAGAATCGACACCCTGTTTATTAGCTTCTTCAACCAGACGTGCTGTCGATGTCCTTCCATAACCTTCAAACGGGAGGCTTCAAAAGATTTACCGATTTCTTTCATCTGCGAGTTGACCATTTTAAGGATTTGCCTGGCAATTGTGTCGAGCGAGTTGTTGCTTCCATTGAGGTACCTTTTCAGATTTGCGTCCTGGCTCTCAACTCGGTTCGTCGTAGTTTCGCCGTAGTTTCGGCGTTCGTCGATCCAGCAGGCTACAAACTTGTGTTTGTATGGATCCAGCCAGCTCTTACGAATGTATTGCCAGCCTTCTGAAAAATAAAAGGCCACGTTATTAAGATGTATGTTTAGGCTATTAAAAACTGTCAGGTGATACGAAGGACTCACCGGCTCTATCGTCCCGTATCAAATGACGCTCCATGTTGAGGCGACGGTGGTCGTACTCCTACACCATCGGCGATTGATACAGGACCTTCCACCAGTACGCAAAGTCCGTCCCCATTTCCGTGTTATATAGGCCCTTAAATTTTCTCCTTATATTCTCGGATATTGCTACCTGCATAAATTTTTTGTGGCATTAAGGAAGACCGCGTCGCATGCGTTCATGAGGGCCTGGTCCGCGTCGGTCAGGATCACACGTGGCTCCATGCAGTCGTCGAGCATTTGTTTAAGTTTCTCCAGAGCCCAGCTGAAGTTCCTCTGCCGTTCCCTGATCACAAACGCGGCGGCGATACAAAACGACTGTGATGTCGATGTCACACCGATAAACTGAACCAACGGCCAGGTCGTACATGTTGGTGTTGTACGTCGTGTCAATCATCAGCACCTCGGGGAACACACGCCACATCTTATGCGACTTACTATGACAGAAGAAAATTTCCTTCGTCCTGTCGTCGGTATCACTCTCCCGGGTATAGAATGTGAAACCGTTGCCTGCGAGAAAGTTTTCAAGCGCCTGCATTGGATGAAATAAAACTTTGGTAAATATTACAAGCACGACAAGTACACATTAAAACTACAAGTGTTTTGAACTACCTTCATAGGGGTGTCGCCTAGTAGCCCATCCCTCATAATCTTGGCGGTGTGGTTGTATATATCTTTTATTACAGGTTGCACACCGGGAAAATTTTTGCGGAGGGCTGCTTCGATTTCTTGCGTTTCACGCCGGCCCTGTTTACTCTCAACCATAACCAGCTGGTCGGTGTTCATTTTTCTAAAAGACGCACACCCCTCCTCGAATTCAACGGGATCGTGGTTGTGAGTCTCGTTTACCACTTGAACCCTCCAACATGCACCCCTCGAGTCATACCTGCCCAGGATCTTAAACGGACAGCATTTTTTGATGCTGCCGGTACGTCTCACCGTCGCCTTTATTTTGGGTTCGCCTCCACGATTTCATGCAAGGTCCACGGCGTTTTTCCTTGACCGCTGGACCACAACAACAAACCCATGCTCCCGTCCTCTAATTTTTACCCATTTCTCCAGCTCCTCGCGACTCTCAAAAATCTGAAACATTTTACGCTAATTCTTAAGCCGTTTATTAAATAACATACAAACAAACAATGTTAACTTAAACAAAACACACGATGTCTTACAGCATCTGTTTTATACGAAACCTTCATCTCGCGTATATAGTCGTCATCGTACCCATCTTCGTTATTTGGGTTTGGCCCGGCTTGATCATTTCGCCCATGGTGCGATGAAGACTCGGTTCCATAAAACGGATCATTTGCTACCGGTGGCTGGTACGATGACGTTAGCTGACCTCCATAATCCGACCAGGCGACAGATGACGGGTACGACAGCTGACTACCGTAATCCGACACGAAGTACTCTTACCATACATAAATTAGAAATTCAAACAACAGTGTTAGTGATAATAATAAATAACAATAATACCTATAAAAAAATATAATATAATATTTTAATAATAAATAAGAATATTAAAATAATAATAACATAACCATGTATTTACAATAAGACTATATAACGAAATATGGTTCAAGTTTGGCAAGCCCGGCGAGCCAGTGTTACCATAAAACTGTGCGGGCTGACAGTAAGGTTGTTGGGGCTGGGTATCATACCCGATATACTCCTAACAAAACGTAATGCAGCATGTGTTAGTAAAAAAAACTACCAAATTCATACTAAATAAATATATAACGAAACCTGGTTCAAGTCGGGTAACCATGACGTGCCAGGCTGATCGTTAGCGGCGTAACCCGGCTCCTCCTTTGGAAATAAATGGTTAAACCAAGACATTCTGGGTATATATAGTACAAATGTTGTGTTGTTTTTTTGTTGAACGTTGAGAGATACAACGTCTCCATTTATAATAAAGAAAGGAAAGGAGGAAAGGGAGGGGAGCCGGGCTCTAACAATTCAGCAAAAGCAATACGCCGCGTATAGACCTATACGCGGCGTATAAGGTATGATTTGACAACCTTGCCCAGCTTTTGCAGGGCAGGTTGGAATCAAACTAATACGCCGCGTATAGGTCTATACGCGGCGTATAAGGGAGCTTTTCTAAAAAAACCCACCAGCTTGTCTTGTTATGTTTTTTGTTTTTTTGTCTTTTTTTTTGTTATTTATAATAATTATTATTAATATTATTTTAATTATGTATAATATATTATTATTCACAATTCGGCAAAGCGTGTTCGGTAGCAGACCTTATATGGGAAAATTGACATTGCAAAACGACCCTTCAATTTATTGGCTGATATCGTTATGGACATCTTGAATCAGTTACGGTGATTACCTTGGGAAAAACTGGCAGTGCCAAACGAACCCTTTCTTGGATGCTCTCGGTATCAGCATCTCAAATCCGCCTCTTCGATATCTTCAAACTCCAACGGTCTTGACCTTCGGCTACCACCGGCAACCGTAGTTGTGTTCACTCAAACACATATCAGTTGTCACTAAGCTTAAGCTTAGGCTTGTTATTAGTTTTATTTTTAGTTGTGGGTATTATAAGTTGGTCATGTTGCGTATATTAAAGAATTGTCGGCGTATATTTATACGTATACATATATAGTAGATGTGCGTTATAAAAATTCATTGCGCCTACATAACCAGCACCAGATCGAGACGCTAGTTTGATAAGTTTGAATCACTCGGATCCGCGGTATCCGTTAACGGTAGCGAGAACGTGAGCCCATATTTTGGACAGATAAGTGGAAATTCGGTCATTGCTCTAGCTCAACGAGCACCAGACTGAGATATTAGTCGGGACTTACCTGAACCGGTTGACACGTATGCTGACGTGGATTTAGGCTCCGTGTTGGCGCTGATTAAAACGTTTGCATAATACACAATGAAAGCACAAACTCAAACAACAATCCATACAATAGCAATTCTCGTCAACGACCAGTCAAACAAGAAGAAGAGAAAAATAACGAAGACAATTGCTATTGTATGGATTGTTGTTTGAGTTTGTGCTTTCATTGTGTATTATGCAAACGTGTCAACAAATGCTGTAAACAAACGTGTTAATATCCGGGTCAACACCGAACCTAAATCCACGTCTGCATACGTGTCAACCGGTTCAGCTAAGTGCGAACTAATATCTCAATCTGGTGCTCGTTATGTTGGAGTAATGACCGAATTTCCACCTATCTCTCCAAATAGGGGCTCCCGTTCTCGCTCTCGTTAGCGGATACCGCGGATCCGAGAGATTCAAACTCATCAAACTAGCGTCTCGATCTGGTGCTGGTTATCTCGACGCAATGAATTCTTATACCGCACATCTACTATATATATACGTATATATATATATAAGCCGATAATTCTTTAATATACACAACATGAACAACTTAGAATACCCCCAACTAAAAATAAAACTAATAACAAGCCTAAGCTTAAGCTTAGTGACGACTGATATGTGTTCGAGTGAACACAACTACGGTTGTCAGTGGTGACCGGCGGTCAAGACCGTTGGAGTTCGAAGAAATCGAAGAGCCAGATTTGAGATGTCGATAACGAAAGCAGCCAAGAAATTGAAAGTTCATTTGGAAATGCCGGTTCTCTCAAGTAAGCCACTGTAACTGATTGAAGATGCCCATAACGAAAGCAGCCAATAATTTAAAAGTTCGTTTCGCACTGCCAATTTTCCCAAATAAGTCCTGCTACTAAACTCCCTTTATCGAATTTCCAATAATAATATGTTATTGAATTAAATATTATTAATATTAATAATAATCATAAATAACATTAATAATAACAAAAGAAAAGAAAAGAAATAAAAAAGGGCTAAAAAAACATAATAAGACAACACTGGTGGGCTTTTCTAAAAAAACTCACTAACATAAATATAACATAATACAATATAACATAATATAATATAATTATATTATATTATATTATACACTATACAAACGTACCTCCAAAAGTCTTGCATCGCCGCCGAACCCCGGCATCTGACTCTCTGGCGTACATCAGGTACCTAATAATAATAATAATATGTTAGTACTAATAATAATAGAAAAATTAATGCTTTAATACTAATAATTATATGTTTAGAATAAAAATAATAATAATATAATAATTAATATTTTAATAGTATTTTACTATAATTATTTTAATAATATTTTGATAATAATAATAATATAATAATTTATATTTAAATAATATTTAAATATTATTATTTTAATAATAATAATACTATTTTAATAAATACAATAATAGTATTTTATTTTACTAACAATAATACTTTCATAACAACAATATCTTAATAATAATATTAATATTTTAATAGTAATAATATAATAAAAATTTTAGCGATAACGTTAACAATACGGGAAATCTATTTTAAGTTTAGGAGGCCCGGCGAACTAGGGTTACCGTCAAACGGTCGATGCCTAGACAAATTTCTAAAGTAAACCATTCACCAAATCTCTGTCCTAACATCTACAACTATGTCCTAACATGTAAAAAATTAAGATAAAACGAAACCTGGTTTAACTCCGACTGACCGTTAGCGCCGTCCGGCATCTCCTCGTCCGACTCCAGAAACATACATGGTTTAACTCCGACTGACCGTTACCCGTCCAACATCTCGTCGTCCGACTTCGGAAACATATATGGTTGTTGGTGTTGGTTGAATGAAGAGGATGTGGGTTAAAAAAATAAAGGAAAAAAGAAATGGTGGAGAGGAAGGGGAGGGAGCCGGGCTTCAAAAATATACAAAAGACAATACGCCGCGTATAGTCCTATACGCGGCGTATAGCCCGTACGATCCGACAACCCTATGACAGGCCAGGCTAGGACGTCAAATCGTACCCTAATACGCCGCGTATAGGGTGGTGTTGGGACGGTATCCCTAGCATGACCCTTTTAAATATCTAAGATATCGAATATGGGTATCATACTTGCATAAGTTTGGTCTATATGTAGTGTCTCTTTCGCCATTTGATGCCACTCAAACGATCCGTTAACCATAAGGAGTTCTGTTAGCCCCCCCTTTCATTGTTGCACGGTGCTTCTGTTTGATGCCCTCTGTCTCTTGCTCTATCTTGGGCATTTTGTTTTTCATTTCGCGCGAAGACTCGCGATGCTTCCATTAGCTTGGCCCAAGTGGTTGGCATGCCATCTCTGCTCACGAGAGCTCTGCGGAGTTGATCACTGCGCGCACCTTGAATAAAGGCCACGCGCAAGAGTTGTTCAGTGATACCTCCAATTGCCAGAGATTCCTGATTGAAACGGGTTATGTAGTCTTCAATGGTTTCATCATTCCTGCGCACGCAGTGCATGATGTCATCGGGGTCGCGCGTGTGTCTGCGCTGCTGTACGAAGTGAGCCTGGAACTTCTCCAATAGCTCTTCGAACCCATCGATTTGTCCAGTCGGCAAGCTTTCGAACCAGACACGCGCTGCGCCCGTGAGGCAGCGAGCAAACATGTGACACCATGTTGGCATCGTCCAGCTTTCTAGGTTTCCAGTGTTGTAAAAACCTTGTAGGAAATCGTCTGGATCAGTTGTGCCGTCGTACTTGCCCAAACCACTTGGCATTTTAGTTTTGTGCTGAATGGGAGCCTTCGCGATGCGCTCAGTGAATTTTGAATGCTTCACCAAGATGGCTGGCCTGTATGGTGTGGTTACGTCCACTTGCCCTCTCGCTGGTGGGTTGTACGGTGTGTACAGATCCATATCGGCTTTGGCCCCAGGCGCTATGTTCATGTGCGCGCGGAGCTGTGAGCCTCCTGCATGAGTATCTCGCGTCTTCCTCATGCTGTGCACTTCTTCATCACTAAAATCAGCGTGTTCAGTGTGAGCAGAGTGATCATCTTCCGGCGCGCGCGCCCTTTTTGTTGTTCCTTGAATGGTTTGCTTATCAAACGCGAGCCTTTGTGTTAAGTCGGCTAACTTTTTGTGTTTGACCAGCTCATTGTATTTGTCCATTAAACGTCGTTGTTCGTTTATGAGCCATTCTTTAGGGTCATTGGTTTCAACTTCTGGACCCATTGGTCCTTTTTGTTTCGCGCCAGTCAGATTTTGGAACGTGAGATCGTCTGGAGGAGTTTCAGTCTGGCTATGAGGAGTTGTGATGAAGGGATGGTTACTGGTGGTGCGCGCAGAATCACGCGGCACCCTCAGAAACTGCTGTCCCTCATTAACATCCTCAAGCTCAATATCCTCCAGAACTTGATCGTTGTTTCGAACACCAGAAACCATGGTGAAGTTTTTCAGAGAGAACTGATGAGATGGTGATTTTGTTGCCGTTGTAACAGGTGATGGCGCCAATGAAGAAACGTGGATCGGCTCACTGGTAGACGATCAACTTTCCTCGGGTATGAGTATGCTATTTCACCGATGGTTCTCCGGAGTATGAATTCTTCCACCTACAAAACGAGCAGCACCGTGAACTTACCCCTCAGAAAGGGACAGAGGGGTCCTCTTTGGGGTAACCCTCCGGTCTGAGAATAAGAGATTGTAGGAGAAGATAATAATAATTTGAGAGTGAGTAAGGAATTGGAATGTATTTTCTTGCTTACCTCCCCTTGTGGAGGTGGTGTGGTATTTATAGTGTTAGGGTTTCCAATGATTGGGCTCAGATCCCATTAGGGCCTTTTTGGCCTCCTCCTGTTGCTTTGCGCCACGTGTCCTTAGGACACCTGGTGCTTTTTCATTGATTATTCTCTGACCCAGGTATTTCACCTGACCCATGTGCAATCACGTGGTAGCACATGGGTTTTGCTGAGTTGTCCACTTTTCATTGGCAGCTGTCAACATCAGCATATTCTTATTCCTTAAAGGATACCTTCTGGAAGGTTGTCTAACGAGCACAATCAAGGTTGTCCTTATCCTGATTTGGATAAGGACGAGGTTGATTATGTGCACGTGTGATATGCGCCTATCCTGAGGATGCGCGAGGTCTTTTCTTTATTCTCACGCGCAGATGTTTCATGCGCAGATGTGATATGCGCCAGCATATGTAATATGCGCCACGCGCAGATGTGATATGCGTGAGCATATATGATGCGTGAGCATGTGATATGCGCCACGCGCAGATGCGCCACGCGCAGATGTGATATGCGTGAGCATATATGGTGCGTGAGCATGTGATACGCGTGAGCATATGTGATGCGTGAGCATATGTGATATGCGCCATGCGCATAGGTTTTGGCTTTGTGCCTTCATGATATCTTGATTTCAAGCCTCTCGCCCCGGTCGATGTTAAGGCGGGTACATACCTCTTCAGGTATCATACTTGCATAAGTTTGGTCTATATGTAGTGTCTCTTTCGCCATTTGATGCCACTCAAACGATCCGTTAACGTATTAGAAGCTTCCATTTTTGTTATCTTATATATTTTCTTGTTGTTTATCATACTTGTATTTTGTCTGGTTATGGTAATGGACTCAGTGTGATATGTAAACCATACTGAAATGATATATACAGTAACTCGGCAAAACACATAACACAAAGACCGCATAGCGCAGTGGATTAGCGCGTTTGACTTCGGAGCAAAAGGTCGCGGGTTCGACTCTCACTGTGGTCGATTAGGTTTTTGTTTTCCTTAATAAATACATTGTGCATGTCTATATAATACAGATTTTTTAAACAAATTTCTTCTATTACGTTGTACAAGTTACTTAACTCGAGTAAATAATATATTGTCAAGAAACACCATATATATAAAGATTTACTTTAGTATCGTCGCTTCTCGCTTAAATTGAGTAAACAATATATTATCAAGTAATAACGTTGCTTAACTCGAGTAAACAATATATTATCAAGTAATAACGTTGATAGACAATTTCACAGTTATGGCGTCTATTATAATAGTATTTTATTTTTATATTTCATATCATAACGAAGGTTGTGTTGAAAGTTACAAACTCTGCCTCTATAATACAACAAACAAGCGTACCTGGTATAATTGCAAGCATAACATAATTATTCGTAGGGTCTGAAGAGGATGTAACGGGGGAAACCTTACCTTATCGAAGAGAAAGAGGATGCTCCCACCGAGACCTCTACCTCTACAATCTACCCTCTAAAAATATCAAATATTACAAACACCCCCCTCAACTTTTAAGTAATTCCCAAAAGCCCCAAAATTTATCAAGATTTTTTCTCTTGTGGTACAACCCTTTTCCTCCTACTAACTTTCTTCACATTAACTTCTTTCTTATCTTCACTTCCATTCTTGTTTACCTTCTTTGCATTTTCTGAATCATGCATAACACTTCTTAACCGCAAAATCTCGCCTTTCGCGACTGCTAAATCCTTGTCGAGTTTGCTTACTTTATTCTCCAAATTCTCCTTTTCCTTTCCCAATTTCACAATAATATTATGAGCTTCCTCCATGTTTTCTCGGGCTACTTCAATGGCCCGTTTCTGTTCATCGAGAGATTTGTACAAAGCTTCTTTTTCATCTTCAAGAACAGAAATCTTGTTTTTCGAATCCTCCAAATCTTGTGACAAAATCTTGGTGTTTTGACTCATTTCGTGGATTGCTTTTGTTGCTTCTTCCAAATCACTTTCCGTTGACTTTCTTGACTCTTTCTCTTCCAAGGTCTCGGCTTTTAAAGAGTTGACTTCTTTAGTCAGCGACCCGGCATTTTTCTTCTCTTCTTGAAGCTCGTGAGTTGCGATTTCAAGCTTTTTATACGTCTCCACAAGTTCGTTACTTAAATTATCGCGCTTTCCTGATATTTCTTGAATTTCAACCGACATCCAATTCAGTTCTTCCTTTGTTTTTTCATAATCATCTTTAGTTGACCCAAGGTTGTAAGTCAACGTCTCAACTGTTTCTTTCAATTCTTCAATGTGCTTCGGTAACTCGGCTTTAGATTCAGAATATTCGGTTTGAACTCTAGAAAGATCTTCCTCGAGCTTCTTGCGTGCATTCTTGGAATGCTCGAGAAGTCCCGCCAGCTCAGCAGCCTCGTTTCTCGTCTCGTTTAATGTTTTCTGTACGATCCGAAGCTCATTTTTGAAGCGATTGGCATTTCCAACTTCAATTTCCAAAATTTTCCTTAAACTGTCTCCTTCATTGGTCAACTCATTGACTGATTCTTCATTTTTGACCACTTCGGTTAAAGTCAACTCTAGCTTTTCTTTAAGCTCTTCGATTTTCTTCCCGCTTTCTTCCAAACGCTTAGCATCAAAATCCTCTTGCTTTCCCGAATAAAACTTCAACTCCTTGTACTCGGTTTTTAAAGAGTCCAAATCTTTAAAAATAACGTCTTTTTCTTCACGTAAAGAGCGAATTTCGGCCTTCAGATCATCAAGATTTGAACTCTTCAATCCTAATTCATTCTCAAGTTTCAAGATTTCTTGTCTTAGTCCTTCAATCTCTGACTTTGACCCGGTCAACTCATCCCATGTTTCTTCATAACTAGAATTCAGTTTCTTAAACTCGGATTCTTTAACCGCAAGGGCAGAACGGACATTTGCAAGATTATCTTCTTTATCCTTGATCTCAGAGTTAAGCAAGTTTATCTTAGCTTGCAGGACCTCAATGGAAGAAAGCTTATCCTTTAACTGTATTTTCAAGCCTTCTTTATCATCTAAACCTTTTTTGAAGTCAACCGTAAGACGGTCAATTTGACTTTCAAGATCTTGGTCGATTTTTCTCTCTTTTTGAATATCTTCTCCTAACCCGTTAATTGTGTCGTTTGCTGAACGTATTTGACTCGTTAAAGATTGTTTTTCTTGATTCGACTTCGTAATTTGCTCATTTATTTCTTCCTTTTTGTTCTGTAGTTTTGACTCAAAGCTTTTCTGCAATGAAGCAATTGCAGCTTCTTTTTCCACCAGTTTATTCTTAATCTGTATAAGTACAAGAAAGTTATATACTTTCTTTAACAAAAGGTTAGTTGCATGAATCTTTACATAAAATCCTAATTATATGATTTTCTAGTAAGCATTATTATCAGTCGTTATAGATACGTTATACTTCTACTTTTAAAGGATTTACGCCGATAAAAGGTTATTTATGGTAGTTTTATAGCCAAAAGTTTTCTAAATAGGATGACAAGAAAATTTAAGGCTTACGGATTCTATAGTTGCAATGTCGGTTGACTTTTCTTTTTGAGTCAACGCATAAAGAGCACCAAGCACGCCTGAAGCAAGTATTCCAAGTCCACCCAAAACGGTAAGAACGGGATTCGGTGATGCATCTACGTAAGCTTGTACCTAAGAGACGAAAAAGGAAATCATTTGAAAGTATTTAAATGTCATTAAAGTGTGACTTTTTAACAAGATCAGGTACAAATTTATAAAATATAACGTTGACTAGCATAGTCACGTGCCTCTGCTACTTGATTAACCTCGTGTAACCTTGGGGAGTTCTCTGAAAATTAACAGAATCAAGAAATAATTAGTACATGCTTCGGTAACACGTGCATTAGTGCACGACAAATAATTTCATTCAAATTTCATCATGATATATATGAAATCCAACAATGGTATGATAGGATTCATATTCCTTTTTAACGTGAAACGAAACAAAGAAATAAATATTCGGTAAAGACATACCGAGTCTCGGTTGATTAGTTTAACAGAAATTTAGTGTATATTTATAACTTTTTTCTTTTGCTCTTATTTACATAATTTATTTCTTAATTTTGGATTATGCTAACTTGAGTTACTCTTCTTGATTTAACAAACAAACTACAATGTCAGTCTTCAAGATCCATCCATCTAAATTACTTAGTTGAAGATAAAAAATTAGGGATTTTTTCAGAGTAATTAAAATCATAACACCATAAATCTCAAGAAAATCACACAATTACAAAATTTTCAAGAAACTCAAAAAGTTACCCTACAAATCAAAGATTCAACAACCCATTTACCAAATTTTGCTAAATTTTACTAAATCAAGCTAAAAGTTACAACCCCTATATACATTTTGGCTTAAGCAATTTGCTGGAAGGTAAAAAAAATGTTATAAATATTGAAAAATAACTTAAAATCCTACTAAATTTTCAAGAAATTCACAATGTTACACTACCCAATCAAAGATTTAACAACCCATTCACCAAAATTTGCTAAAATTTCTTAAATCAAACTAACAGATACATTTTACAAGTAAATTTTGAGGGGAGGTAAAAATTGTACTAAATTTGATAAATAACTTGAAAATCAACAAAATATTCAAGAAAATCACAAATTACACTATACAATTAAAAATTCAACAAACCATTTACCAAATTTGCTAAATTTTCCTAAATCAATCTAAAAAACACATTTTGCAAGCAAATTTTGGAGAAAGTAAATAAAAATGTACTAAATATTGTAAAAATAACTTAAAATCCTACAAAAATTTAAAGAAAATCACAAAATTGGCACTACACAATCAAATATTCAACAACCCATTTACCAAATTTTCCTAAATATTCCTAAAACAAACTATAAATTTTGCAAATATATTTTGTGGGAAGGTAAAAAAAATTACTAAATATTGAAAAAATAAAAAAGGGGTAGCGGCGCAGCTTGTTGCCCACTTGCCTTCTGTTTCGATGTAATCCAATAAACAATTAATACGGCAATTATTGTTTTTAATGTCACATCTGGCCACTATCCACCATTTAGGAGTTCTTAATTGATACTCACCATAAAATTGGATAAATACAGTATTTTGAGGGAAAAAAAAAAAATCCTACAAAACATTCAAGAAAATCACAGAATTTACACTGCACAATCAAGGATTCAACAACCCATTTACCAAATCTTGCTAAAATTTCCTAAACCAATCTAAAAGATACAAACCCAAGATACATTTTTCAATCAAATTTAGGTAAAATATAAAAAAGGGTACAAAAATATGCCAAAAATTACAACTTTACAAGATAGCTTGAAACCCAACATACCATATTCACCAGGTTCAAGATTCTCCAAAGCTTTTGCCTTTAAACTCAAGAATGGAAGAACAGAAACAGTACCCATGAACAGAAACATTCTTCTGTGGCTAAAAATGTCATCTTTGGGATCATGATGTTGCATACAAGTGTAAAGTCTTGTTCTTTTAGTGAACTTGTGTGGTTTTGAATGTAATAAGAAATGGGGTTGTGAAGAAGATGATGAAAGTGAAGGCAAAACAGAACCTCCCATTGCAAACACCAATTGTGATTGTGGCTTCTTTCAGTTTTAGTTTTTAAGTTTTTTATTAGTCACTGTTGATTTTAATATTTGTGCTTTTAGTTTTTATAGTTTGTTTTTGGTTGGATACTTTAAACTGGGGGTGTGGATAATAAAATAAGTTATTTATATGTATTTTTAATAATAAAAACATAATATAAACAAAAATAAGAAAATTTCCAAAATGGCTCATTTCAGGAGTGAGCCTCCAAAAATGCCTCCAAATCTAATTGTGACGTCCAAACTCATCAAGATCAAAACTCATTGTCAAGATGAGTTTGAACTCAAAATTTATTGTCACGATGAGTTTTAAATGCCTGCTTGTTAATTTTTTATTGGTTTTTAAATACTAATCGCTGATTTCGTAAATTTTATCGCCACGATTGGATTTGGAGGGGCTAGTTCTGGAATTAAGCAAAGTGGGGGACATTTTTAAACTCTCTCTCCTAAAATGGGTCATTTCGGGAATTTTCTTATATGTTTGGTGTAAATATTATCAAATCAATTTGATTGTTGGTTTATTAATATCACATAGATGTGTAACTATAGGAATGCATCAATTTCGTTTAGAAAGTTAAAATTTAGCTCAAGAATCATTTATTGTGATAATATTTGCCTTCTTCGTGTTTTAAATCGTTTTGTTGTTTGTACGTCATTGTTATTATTGTTTTGCTTTATTTACTTCAATAAATATTAAATTAAATTGCATTATCTGATCTTTTTTTGTGAAGCTTGCTTCTTTGAATCTTATTGTATATGATTATGGAGCTAACTAATGAACCCTATCAAACAAGCAAATAAAATTAGCTAACTAACGAACCTATCAAATAAAATTTTATACAACTTCATTTATTACAAGTTATACCATTATCCACATTTATTAATGAAATGGCTTGTATGCATCACGAGTTGATTAAACCTCAGGCTAAGGTTAATATTTAACTTTTATTAAGTGTATATTACACTTAATATACTTTAAAATGGCATGACTTTGTATACTTAATATACTTTAAAATGGCATGACTTTGTATAAGTGTGCATCTTTAATAAGATGAGATGAGTGGGCTTTTAGGAATCGGATTTATTTGTTCTGTTGCATTCCTAATGAAGTTTATTGTGATAATATTTAACAAATTACAGACTACTTGTAAGCCGGGATGGCCCAACAGGCCGGATTTACCTATTTGACTGTTTAACAGCTTGGTGTTTGTTTTTGACAATTTGAATTGATTTTCTTTCTCTTTTTTTTAAATATAGTTTGTACTTAAATTTAAAAAATGATAGATGGTGGTTCATGATTATTATAATATAATAGATATACATTACCATATATTCCGAACAAACCGAACGATTAATAAACATGTCGTACATTCGACTGGAAGTTTTTTTATTTAATAAACAAAAGAACATGAGAAAAAATTTGCTCTAACTAAATGCGGAAAATTTTGTAGGTACTAATGTTCACGAACGAAGAAGCCGTTATCAGAGCATAAGTCAGATTGCCATCTATTTATTTGTTTTCAATTAATGTTGATATTATTGAGTATTATATAGGATTGTCTCAGTTAAGCTTCACACTTAAGGTATCCAGGTCAAGTTAGTCATTCTATTTCCTGCAAATCAATTGAATAAAAACCTTGAGATGAATACTAATTTATATATGTGACATTCGCAAAAGAATAAATAATAATCTATGCATAAAGTATCATCACATGAATTTGCAAATATGGTACATACATCACAGCTATGTTGTTATCTATAATCCTAATTTACAAAAGGTTGTAAATTGATATGTTTTTTTTTTCCGTTAAGCGTGACTGCAAAAATATCTATTAACCAAATTTGTAAACTTAAAAATTAGTAGAAATATAGAGATTGCTTTCAAAAGACTAATTTGCCCCTAGAGATGTTGAATTGATTTTGTTATATCTATCACTTTGTTTAACCAGGAACTGTATGTGCTATGCAGATGACCAAACCCGATGCTGGTGAGTTGACTCGTTGAGTTCCCCATTTCCTTCGAAAACCTTCATCAACCAATCTCAAATGTTAAATTTGTGTATAATGATTTATAACTATTACTAATTTTTGTAATTTTTTATTGCATCTGAAGTATACTTTTTTAAAAGACTATAAATAGTCATTGCACGTAGTATTTTGTGATAAAACAATCTTTAGAAATACTAAAAACAGACATATTTATCATCAGAAAAGCAAATTTGATCTAAAAAGCTACACGACAATTACACCGACATACATACACTCCATCAAAAAATAATAAACTAGATATAAAAATAAAATAAAAGGCATACTAACTTTCAGTCAAAAATATTCAAAATTTATAATTTTTAAGGCAAATAATAGGGAGCTTTTTTCAAAAGTATTCTATTGACATGTTTTCGATGCAAAATTGGCCTTCTCATCATGTTTAGTGTTGAATTGGAGGTTTCCAAATGATTAACAAATTTACATTTTTAATATATATATATTTTTTTGAAAAACAAATTTATTTTCACCTAAAACCTCTTTAACATTGTATTTGCAAGAAATTGAACCCATCACCTCCAATCTGAAAGTATGAACACCATACAACTAGATCCCGCTTATAATATGCTTTTGGACTTCAATGATATATTCAATTATTTACTCTTTTAACCACAAACACAAAAGAAGAAAAAAAGAAAATTTGAAGATACAAATTTATTTCAGCTAAAGAAAGGGGTATAAACACTACAAAATGACCTCCGCGTGAATTTTTCTTTTTTTTATAAAAATAATATGTTACCTGAACTACTATGGTGTGAACTTGATTTTATAGAAAATTGAATTGAAAATGTTTTTATCACAAATTTGTCATCATTTTTATAAAATAATTGAAGTAATTAAAAGAATCATTCATATACAACCATTAGATCTAAAGAAGAGTGAGTAGAAAATCAACACAACTTATCTTTTATACAAATGAACAAAACTGAAATATGTGTTTCAAGAAACACAGTTTAGTCTAATTCTTTTGTGTATGTAAATGTTAGATGTATTGGTTGTGAATATGAAATCGTTGAAAAGATTAGTAATTAATTATGTACAAAATATATGAGAATTGATAAAAAAAAATGAAAACTTGTAAATTTTATACCTGATCTCTTGCCTCTTGCTAAACCTCTCTTGAGATGGATTCACCCCAAGACCAAAATTCTAAGTTTTGTGCATTCTCTATATATAGACATTTGTGTGTGTTTGATCCTTGCAATTTTTTATTTTTTTGTAATTTATTCATGTTTTCCGTAGCATTTTATGCATCATCTTTTTCTCTTCACATTTTACTTGTGCAAACTTATATTGTAATACTTAAAAGATTATATGTGGATTTTATAGACAAATGACGTACTTTGAATTAAAAAAAAAATGATATATGTAATCCTCTAGGTTTTTTTTTTTTTTTTTTTTTGAAAAAAATTATTACCATTGAATAAAAGGATCCTGTTAGCAACAAGCTACGCGTCGCCACCCCTTTTTGAATAACAAACCTGATTCTACTGAAAACAAAATTATAGTTCAGTAGAATATTAAATAAACATATAAAAATAATACTTTTAAACAAAACAGAACTTTATAAAAGAATTTTAATTTTCAAAATGATTTATATACATGATTTTAAAATGTGTCTTAACTATTTAACTATGTAATAATAAATAAATATATTAAAATAAATTCGATTATAACTGTTTATATGTTTTTAGATTCTCATCGATGAAGTCCAACAAATTCACACGAAATGTGTGACTACTTTTTGAATCATGAGATAGATTATGTTAAAAATAGAATAATGATGATGCTACCAATTGATGAAAAAGGGTTTATTGATATTACGATAAATGTGACAAATGTAACATGCTTCTAGAGATAACCGTTTTGTTTTTATCTGTCACATAATAAACATTGCTTATTTTTCTTTATTTTGTGGTTATTTATTTTAATAACTACATTTTTCTTTTTAGTTCCAATTTTTTAAAAATTCATAATATTTTCATTTATATCCGTCTTAAAAGCCAATTTCCAATTGAAATTAAATTTTAGTTTTATAATTTTATAATATTGCGTTTTAGTGGCATGGTAGGTTTTTTATTCGTGATATATTTGCATTATGATATATCACTACGAGAATATACGTGCATCGACTATGTTAAAACGGAACAAAATCTTAAGAAGTGTGAGTATCAATTACGGCCCGTCACGTGTACCAACGGTTTAAAAGTGAATGCACCTGAATTCTATTTTGTTTTAAAATAGAAATCTAATAGCAAATTCACAAAATCTTGCACGCCATTATATAGGATGAACGCAATGTGTTACACGTGGTCGCTAAAGTTAGACATGGCGTTAAGAATCCAGACTCGCCATTGTACGCATGAGTTCAACATGCTTTATAAAACTTATATTTTTTTAAAAGCATAACAAATATTATACTTGATTTAAGACTCACCATTCTCTAATTCAATGCGAACATGGCTAATGGCTCCATAAACATCAGTGAACTGTCCATTCCCATAAATTAGAACACAAAAAGAATCAAAAAAACAGATTAAAAATGTCATCTTTATGCAATCAAGAACACCACCAAAAAAAAAACCTAATTTAGATCAATAAAACCCTAATTTCAATTACATAGTTAAGGAGTATACCTTTAACAGAGAGTGAACTATGGAAGAGAGGAGTAGGTGGCGACGGCGATGGCGCGTACAAAATAGGTGGCTACGGAAGAGAGGCGGCGACGGCGGTGGCGATGAAGGAGGCGACAGCGGTAGCTGTTCAGCAGAATACGGCGATGGCGGGTGGCGACGAAGGAGGTGACGACGGTGGCTGTTTAGCAGGATACGGTGATAGCGATGGCACACAAAGAACCAGATCCGAGTTTGATTTTGATAAAATCAAACTGGAATTAAGGTAGGTGATGGCGTAGATGCTAGCAGGAGAGAGGAACTGGAATTAGGGTTGATGAAAACAAAAAAAGAATGAAAAAACTGGATTTGGTTATTTCTATTGGAGCGGGTTGAACCGAATGAGATACCATTTTATAAAAATGGGTTCAGAAGATGACAAGTGGCATCTTGAAGTACTTATTTATTAGTATAGATAGATGTAACATATAGGAAAAACCCATATTTATTTTTGGATTAAAGTTATCAACTTTGAAAGTTGAAGGATTAAAAATAATCTCAAATACAAGTAATGAGAAAAATAAAATAAGGAAAAAACTAAGCATCTTATGCTTAAGGAAGTAGGAAAATCCATTCCACATGGAAAGATGGAAGGAAATGGAAGCATTCCATAGAGGTATAAATAAGGAATGAAACTTTCATCCCACATGTAAGGATGAAAAGAAATGGAAGCTTTTTATAAGGAAACAAGTTTCTATATAAATGTTTTAATGTGGCTAACCACTCTCCATAGTCTTAGCAGAGGGTGCGAAGCACCAGACGCACACGGACTCGGACTCGGACTCGAGCGATGGGCGTAATGAGCGTTTTGATGGTGCACTTTGCACTCGGCACGCTCGCATCACCGCGAGCCGCATAAGGGCCGCCTTAGTATTTTTGGATAGTACAAGGACTGAAAATGAAAAATATAAACTTCATCCTTCACGTGACACGAAGGATTTGGCTTCAGAATCTTCGCGTTACGCGAAAGACAAAATGGTTAAACCGACTTTGAGCATCTTCGCGCGACACGAAGTAGCAGGATCAGGATTCTTCTCACGACGCGAAGTTGCAGTTCTGCATGCATGACACGTGGAGACACGTGGCAGCACCTGGTGACACGTGGAAACCCTACTAATGACTCAGCAAACCTATAGCATCTTCGCGCGACGCGAACCACCATAGCCTGCATCTTCGTGCGGCGCGAAGTTGTAGAATTTCTGCTATAAATAGGAGGGTCCATGGCACTTCACAACTCACACCAACCACTTCACTTTTCACACACTTAGCCTCGTTTTGCGTGCCTATCTCGTGGAACGTGCCAAGCTCCGAGGCTCTTACAGTCTAAGCCTAGAACGCGATATAGAGTAGAAGTGCCGCTCGATCAGTCATAAGCATTTAACTCCAAATACCCGTACGAGGTAGGGGTTCTGATTAAGTTATTATTTTATTATTATAATAGCTTATACCATAGTCGGGGGTATAGCCCGAACCTTGATTACTGATAAGGATAATATAACTTTTCATAAAGCAAATGTTGTAGTTAAAATATTATGATTAAGAAACGTAACCATTTACATGCAAAGGGAATAGTTAAAATAGTATAAATGATTAAGAAATATACTATTCATTCACACAGGTTATAGTTAAAGTAATATTTCTTCTTGAAAAATAAATCTGGTATACATGTTTCTTCCTGAAGAAGAAATCTAACAAATAATTGATTACTAAACAAAATGACTAAAGGTCCAAATGTTTTATACAAACAAAAGAATTGTCAAGGTTAAAACTAAACAAAACAGACTACAGGTCTGAAGCTAGATCGTTGATCTAAATATTTATACAAAGGTTATTCTCGTACTATAGGTCCGAGATAACAGACAATTAATCAATCAGATTTCAAATACAGGAATCAGTAACAGAAATTTATTTACATACAGGGGTCAGTAATCGAAACTGATCAATATACAGGAAACAGTGTCAGAAACTGATTACAATCATGAAAGGTGAATACGCCCCAAACTTTTACTACTCTTTTAGAGTATGAACTGTTTTCATAGGATTTACAAATCCTTAAAACTTTGTGTTGCAATAATAAGAAACGGGCATACTAAGATTAAGAGTATACATGTGTCTGGATCCATACATATATGGTGACTCGGAGTTCCCCGACGCCATGCATATCATCAAACATGCCTCTGGAAGTCTACAGGACTGTTCAGAGAAATGATATTGTGTATATGATTAATTGTACATGTACTTAGGATAATTTTAACCAATTAAGTTGGGTGCCTAATGAGTATTGTCACAAAGATATTATTATTGATATTCACATTGGTATTTGAGTCAGCGTCATTCATCGGCTGTGTACTGACGCATTTTTTCCTCCACATTTCAGGGAAACTATAAAGAATAGAACTGACAGCCATGACTGATAGAAGATTGGAGACATAGTCATTAGAGGTGATCTGATGGCTCAGATATTTTATTCGGAAAATTTTAAAAATTTTATTTTCAAAAGACAGGTATTTAAATTATCAAACGGGTATTCAAATCTCGAGGTTTCAATATAATAATATTATTAAAAGGCTTCCGACCATATTTTGTCAAATATTAAAATGGGTATTTGAACCCATTATTTTATATTATTATTTTAAAGACTTCCCCGTTGATATTTTACAATATTCAATAGGTGTTTTGACCCGACATTTTTACAATTAAATATTATATTTTAAAGACTTCCGCTAAAACAAACCCGTAACTATGATATATTTTCAAAACAAATACCAACTAACGGGCGTCACACCCAGGCCCTAAGTCGGGGTGTGACACTACAAGGGCCCAACTTATCAAAAACCAAAAATAATCCCCCTTTGGACCGGGGCCCCGCGTGGTGGCAGCACCATAGGGTAGCCACGCGCCGCCGTGGCACATCTGATCAGTTTATGTTATTGCTAAGCTTTCCTGGTTCGTTTTTAGCATTTAAATCGCTTATTTTAGGACTAAATCGAGTAAATTAAGCCCAAAGAAAAGGAATATAGCCTAGATATATGTCCATGTTCATTACCCCTTTCCCAAGAATGAATTTTGCTGATCTTCTTGTTGATTTCGTCATTAAATGCTTATTCGGTTTCTTAAACGAGTGAAATCACCATAATTGGTTCGTTTTAGTGTTTACTATATAAACAACACATGTATTATCAGTCACAAACTTTATCAAAACCCTAATAGAGCATTCCCAGCTGTCACCCTCCTATGGCCTTCATCATCTTGCTCGTTTTTGTCGTTTTACTTGAAGATACAAGCCTTGAATATTGACTTTGCACCTGTGTTGATCTTTGACTCCTCTTTTTGGTTGATTCTTTCACTTTTCGGGTAAGTTGTAAACTGTAAAATCATTCATACTTATTCCCTAGTCAATAACCTTCAATCAATTACCATGGTTGAAGGGTGTTGGTTGGTCAATTCTTTTAAAACCCGTTAAAGGGCAAAACAGTCAACAAGTTTGACTATTCATTTTCTCATGCTTCTGGTCAGAACCGACGTTCGATCCAGAAGACTTTTATTATCATAAAGAAATTTTAAGGCTACTGACTAAAACCCGACTTCTGACTCACTGTTTGGATTATGGTCAATACCGACTCGCTTAAATCTTTAATTTAACAAAACCGGAGTTCTAAACATCCGTTTGGAATGATTCCAGCGGCAACGAGTTCGTTTTTACTCATACTTTCTCATCTCAAAGTTTCAAGTTCAGTTGGTTTATTTCATTCGACGCATTAGAATACGACACATTTAATTCTTAACTCGTTTATCATTATTATTATTCAATTGTCTTCGATTTAAGGTGAATTTTATCATTCCCCTATTTTACTGTATTTTCACAAGTTTTTGGGGACATATGCGTATTATCCGTATTTCATATTATCTATATATCACAAAATAGCAAACGTGTAATTGTGTGTGAACTATTAAATACACTTGCTACCTGCTTATTTGTTTACTTTATCGCATTCAGAGAGGTCCAAAATATTTTCATTTATAGTATGATCATACTATTGACCCACGCCCGATTCGTTTAGCAACGATCTTATTACTTGCTCATGGTTGATTTACCAACGCCCGATTCGCTTGGCAACGGTCAGTTGACACCTTATTTGCTCATGGTTTGATTTATTTACCGCAACTTATTACGTTTTACTTATTTCATATATTATTATTATATCATTGCAAAACTGGTGATAATCTCACCCAACTTTATGTTGACAAACTCTATTGTATTTTATACGCATATGCAGGTTATCGATTGACTTAAAGATTGAAGTTTTGGACACTTAATAAAGACCTTAGGGTTTAATGAAGACAATTTATCTTTAATTTTTGTTTGGATTATTTATTTATGTATTGGATATTGTGTGCACTTTAAATGAAATAATTAACTTAATTGTTATTGTCATTTTGATTTATGATAGTACCTTTGGGTCTCGGCATTTCCGTCTTAGGTTGGGGTGTGACAGTAATCTTTTTTGACACCAAATCACTAACGGAGTTAACATCTATTAGTCGAGGTCCATGTAAAATATATACCCTTTAGTTTGTACCGTTACCAGCCAACTTTGAAGTTGGAACCATTATTTGTCAATAGTGCATAGATGTGTTATTTAAAACCAATATTTCTTTTAATTATAAGTTAAGTTTTTATATTTTCTTCTTATCATAAACTATATGGGTCTCAATAAAGTTCTGGGCATTTGATCAATTTATATTTTTGTATCTACAGTTGTTACCCTAACAAACCTAACCAATATTGACCGAATTCGCATCGTTGCCTTGCTGCAACGCGACAAGATAATGTTTGGTTTCGATTAAACCGATTAACTAAAACACATTAACCGTACCTACTGGTTCGGGGAAGCATTTAATTTAATCCTCTAAATTTCGATGGCGTGATGTGGAGGTGCACAAACCGGGTTAAAACTCAAAACCGGTTTGGTTTGGTCCACAAAAGTCAAAACCTATTTATGATCGGGTTCGTTTAGGGTTGAAACTGGTTTCTTGGCCAGATTACGATCTGTTTCGGTTCGTTTTAGGTTTTGACCATTTTTGCCCGGTTTTAGCTCGGTAAACCGGGTTAGAACCGGTTTTAATGTAGAAAATTACAAACCGATTCCAAACCAGTTTCTACAGAAACGGTTTCAAACTAATTCGGTTTCGGTTCGATTTTTCGGGTTAGTTAAATTAACAGGTTAAGTCGCCCGCCCACCTCTAGCGTGCTGAACACAAAATTGGCGGGAAGAATAAGTCAGCAAGCTTGTCTGTAAACACTTCTAGGTTTGCGAACGGCCACTGCATTTCATCATCATCGATTAATAATCTAATTTCTCTGTAATTCGAAGCAGTTAGAGATGCCGACGTATAAGATCAGAGGGATCGATGTTGAGTTTCCATTCGAGGCGTACGATTGCCAGCTTGTTTACATGGACAAAGTCATCCAATCGCTTCAGGATGTACGCCTTTTCTATCTCTAATTATTATTATTCATCTGGTTTATAATCGAATTAGTTTCTGTATTTTAATCGATTAGTTCTGTGATTGTTTGTATACACTGTGACGAAGCAACATTACAAAACCTAATTGCGAGTTTGTTAGGAGCTGTGATTTGACAAATTCAATAGAGCTTGAAATAACTAAACCTAGTGCTAACGAGTCTCACCAGCTGCTCGAGGTTGGATCGATAAAAAGCTTGAAATGAGCTTAGCGAGCTCGGGCCTTAAATAAAGCTCGTTTAGTTATCAAGCCTGACCCCAAGCGTTGTATGAGAAGCTCGTTTAACTAGCCTTGTGTGTTTTTATGTTTTACCTCTTTTGGATTTCTATGTATTAGTTTCACATTACACAGCTAAACTCGAGCCGAGCTTAGGCTCGTCTAAGGTACTACACAAGCTCGAGGCCAGTTTAGGCTTGTTTAAGGTTTTTCTTAAAATATATAAAAGTAGTTAAACTTACATAAATTAATTAATTAATAAATAATAAACGAAAAGAGCCGGAGCTTGAAAAAATGACTCTCGAGCCTAGTTGGAGCTATAGAAAAAGAGTTTTAAACGAGCTGAGCTCGAGCCTACTCAGGTTTACATTGATTTAGTTGTGTGATTGGTTGTATACACTGTTAGGAAGCAGCATTACAAGGTGTTAGGGTTTAGGTTTTGGTACTGGCAGTTACAAGCTACCTAATGTTACGAAACCTAATTGCGAATTAGTTAGGAGCCGTGATTTGACATATTCCGTACATACTAGATGCGCTGTCAACATATTAATCTAGATTGGATTGATAAAAAGCTCGAAATGAGCCAAGCCTTTTTGAGCTTGAGTCCAGTTCTAGCTTTAAAAAAACTTGTTTAGTTATCGACCTTGTATATATTTATGTTTGACCTCTTTTGGACTTCTATGTATTAATTTCACACTGCACAACCGAGCTAAACCTAGAACTGGATGTGTTGTAGTAATCTTAATTAAAGCTGATTTCATCATTGTAGTACTAGATTAAAACTATCTAAAAGCATTGTTTACGGTTTAGTTGTGGTGATTGCTGCTAGGAGTGAAAATGAACTGAGTTGCTCGCGGGCTACTTGAGATTGGATCGTTAAAAGCTCAAAACGAGCCGAGCCTTAAATAAATCTCGTTTTCTTATCGAGCCTGAGCTCGAGCCTTGTATGAGAAGCTCGTTTTGGTTTGTCGAGCCTTAACGATCCTTATGTATTTTTAAGTTTTACCTCTTTTGGACTTCTGTGTATTACTTGCACATTTCACAGCTGAGCTCAAGCCAGCTTTGGCTCGTTTAAGCTACTACACGAGCTCGAGCCTAGCTTAGGCTCGCTTAAGGTTTTTCTTAAAATATATAAAAATAGTTATACAACTTAAGTAATAAATAATAAACGAAAAGACCATGAACTTGAAAAAATTACTCACGAGCAAGCTCGAGCCTAATCAGGCTTGGCTTGTTTACACCCCTAATTGTTGCTTAGGTGCTAACACACACAGAGACACAGAGTTATTAGTAGGATGGAGATTTTGCATGTTGATTTTAAGCAATGAGATTGCCTTAAATTTTTGGTACTTTCAGTTGTAATGTTTATGAATTATAATATGTGGCAGAAATCTAATGCACTGCTGGAGAGTCCTACCGGGACTGGAAAAACATTGTGTCTTCTGTGTGCCACATTGGCGTGGAGGAAAAGTTTGGGTGCCTTCTCAACTGGTAGGGGTGCGGGTGCCAGACTCGCAGAAGGTTCATTATCACAATCAGAGTCACCAAAGCTGCCTACAATAGTATACACTTCACGCACTCACAGCCAGATTCGTCAAGTGGTTCAAGAACTGAAAAGAACTGTCTACAGGTCAGGGTTGATGTTTTTGTTCTGATAATAGTTGAATCCAGCATTAGTTTGTTTGATGTTTTTAAGCTGTTTTTTTTTACTTCTGTAAGGTATTTTTAGTATGTTGGTGGCCTTAATATTATTAAACTACACACAGTGTTGTTTGGTTTTCTGTCACAAACTTTGGATGCTTCGGCATCTACCATTTTTCATCATTTGTATTCAATTGATATTCACATTCATAACAGTTGGTTGATATTATGCTATGACTTTATTATGAACATATAAATTACTTATGCAGACCCAAAATGGTTGTATTAGGATCTCGGGAGCAATTATGTATTCACCCTGATGTAAGTTTACTTCATGGGAAAACACAGACAAATGCTTGCCATTTTTTATGCCAAAAACGCACAAAACGGTATTGTACTCATTTCCCACGCGTCGCAGGTAATTTATGGATGCAACCTTTGTTTAAAACTTGTTTTTCATCATTTCATTGATGCAATACTGATCTATATCTGTTCATTTTCTTTTTGCAGAATTTGTGAAAAATAATCCTGGTCTCGGGGATGAACCTATTGACATAGAGGACTTAGTTAATATTGGGAAGAATAATGGACCGTAGGTTTTTTATCTTTTACTTATAAGTTATAATAAACGGTAGTGATTTTTTCAAGATACTACTAACTAACATTTCACAAAAAATGCAGATGCCCTTATTACATGTCACGTGAGCTTCATAAAGTTGTTGATATCTTATTTGCACCTTACAACTATCTTATCGATCCTGGCAACAGAAAATCTTTGACTATTGAGTGGTCAAACAGTATACTAATATTTGATGAAGCTCACAATTTGGTAAGTATTATTATCTCATATCTAAGATTTATTATAGCTAAGGTACATTTACACATGGTTATGTAATGTATGAGATAAAAAAGCTTATCATATTTTCTTTGAAATATATAGGAGAGCATATGTGCAGATGCTGCCTCTTTTGACCTACCTTCTTCACTCTTAACAGCATGCATTTCCGAAGCACAAAACTGTATGGACATTGCTGTTTCCAGGAGAGATATATCAAATGACAAATCATATAATCCTGATAATTTTGCCATTCTTAGAGGTATTTTATCTTCCTTGAGTTCCTTCTATGATACAACTAAATAAAGAAATTAAGCTTGTGAAAATGTATGTGTTTAGTGCTATGGATGCACCAAAACATCCTTGGAAACCCTTTAATTTCCTTGTTTTTTTTTGTCTTTAGTTGCTGCAAGTAACCGATGATTCTTGTGTACTAAATCAAATCCGTGAGCTTTCTTTTCAGCACTTCTTTTGAAGCTTGAGAAGCGGATTGCTGAAGTTCCTATTGTTTCCAAAGAAATGGGTTTTACCAAACCTGGTCATTACATATATGAGTTGCTTGAAGAACTAAATATAACACACAAAACAGCAAATATGCTTATTGATACAGTTGATGATGCCATGACACTACTTGAGGAAGGTACACAGTGCACACCCACTCTTATGTCAACAGTTGAACTATTTAAATATATAGTCTTTCATATTTTGTGTTATCTAGCATTTGAGCATCTGTAAAATATCTTTGTTGTGCTGCTATTTTAACCTGTAGGCTGTTTGTTTTACAGATTCAAAGACCTCTGATTCTCAAAAGACAAAGGGAACTGTGTGTAGGTTGGAGAGTATAGGGGACATCCTTAAAATAATCTTTAAAGAAGAAGGGAATGCCCATGCTAAAAATTATCGTGTAAGTTTGAACCTTGAGTAAAATACTTACTTTGTGACATGCTTATACTGTATGGTAATTATTTTTCTATTTTTAACGTTTGGAACGAACTCTGTTGATGCATAACATTGCATTTATTGTTAACTTCAGGTTCATGTCCAAGAAGTTGAAGCAAATTCACCTGATACCATTAAAGGTAAAAATATATGCATTCATATTTGGTTTCTTTATATCATAGTTTCAGTCATAGAAGATATACAAAGTATGGCTGGTTACCACACCATTTTATAGAATTTTTGGTTTTCAATGAAATTATTTCTTAACTTGTGTTGCTTTTGGTGATACAGCCAAGAAATCTAGAATCTTTAGCTGGTGGTGTTTTAACCCTGGAGTTGCTATGGAAGAATTTGCCAAAAAAGACGTTGGATCTATAATATTAACATCTGGCACGTTATCTCCTATGGACTCATTTGCTGAGGAATTGAAGCTGTAAGTCAATATCCACATGTTTGCTTACCTCATACATATTCTGTTTCCAAACAACTCACTTTGTTTATTCACACAATCTAGCAAATTTCCCATACGTTTGGAGAATCCTCATGTTATATCAGATAATCAGTTGTGGGCTGGCATTGTACCCGTTGGTCCATCTGGTCATCTGTTCAACTCTTCTTATAAGACCCGGGATTCTGCTGAATACAAGCTAGGCTTGGGCAATTCCATTGGTAAGTTTTGGGAAAGAGTAACTGTTTGTAGGGGTCAAAATGGGATGGGTTGATCTGAAACACTTTTTTTTTATTTTTTAATCTAAGTACTTAGTTTGTCAACTATGATTACAAAAACTATAATATTGAGAATCCTCTAGTTTTTTTTAATAAAATGCTTTAAGAGGTTTAATGCATTTAACACACATTCCTTTGACCCGTTTATTATCTAACCCATTTGGTTACTTAGAGAGTTAGAGAGAAAACATAAAATCATAAATTAAATCAACCTGCTTATAAGTAAACCAATTGAAATTGCTGCCTATACTTGTAGTATGGTTTACTTCTTTTGTTTGTATTTTGTTGTAAGGATACATGCTTACATTAGTGAATATCAACTTTCGAAAAGTTATTATCCACACACTGAATAGGTTGTTTTTAGTTTCTGATGATTTTTTAAAACCTGTTTTTCAGTCAATTTTGCTCGAATCGTACCAGACGGGCTGCTGGTCTTTTTCCCATCTTACTACCTTTTGAACCTATGCATTGATTACTGGAAAAATACGGTATGCTATCTACTAAAGTTTAAAACTGCTGTTATCTATTAATCTGTTTGACAAATACCTTCTGAAACTTGCCCCATGCTTCTCAGAGTGGAACTTCAACAAATTCTACTACAATATGGGAAAGAATTTGTAAGCATAAGCGACCTGTTGTGGAACCTAGGCAGTCTTCACTTTTCCCCCAGGCTATCGATGTTAGTAACTGCTTTAATTTTTGTTTTTTTTATATTTATCAAAATTGTTTTTTTATTTGTTGTAAGAGAATTTTACTTTTGAGCAGGATTATATGACCAAGTTAAGAGATACTACAGCTAATGGTGCAGTATTTTTTGCTGTATGCCGTGGAAAGGTACGATTTTACCCTGACATACATATGCATATATGTGTGCATGTATATGTGTGTACACGCATATAGTATATATTACTGATGACCATCTAGCTTTAGTTTATTTTAATATTGATTAGGTAAGTGAAGGGCTGGATTTTGCTGACAAGGCTGGTAGAGCTGTAATTGTAACTGGCATTCCATTTGCTTTGTGGAATGATCCTAAGGTATTCTTCTGTTGGCTTTTTATGTTATGATTTTGTACATAATATGTTGCCATTTAGCAGAAACTTATTCCCACTTGTTTCCAATGCATAGTTTTATGTTCTTGAATTTGATCGTCCGTATTCTGTTTGCTTAATGGCAGATTCGGTTGAAACGCGAGTTCTTGGATCAGCAGGCGAATTCGCAACACACAGGATCCAAGGTATTTTTGATATAAAGGATCAATCCCACTTCGGGTTTGTTGTTGAATTATTAGAATCGTGTATCTTTCTGAAAGTTGAATTCTTTTTAGGTTTTAACTGGAGATGAGTGGTATAGTCAACAAGCGTCACGGGCTGTGAACCAAGCTGTTGGACGGGTCATTCGTCATCGTCATGATCATGGTGCAATCATTTTTTGTGACGAAAGGTATCTTTGTTTAAAACTATATAGTACTCCTCAAATAAAGGTGAAAACTGGAAAACATAAATTAGGTTTGTTGAAACAAGTTTGACTGCATCCAAACCAACTGAACAACTTAAAACACTCTGCTATTGCACATACAAGCGGAGTCATTTTTGATAATTATATTTTCTTAATGTTACATTGTAATCATCATTATCATATGCGAGTGCATCTCACACGAAAGATCCAACATTGCTCAAAGAGTATTATATACAATTGTGCAAAGATCATCATATAAACTTTTGTCCTGTCTTAGTTATTGTACTTCTTTTGCACATCTGAGTGATTAAAAGATTGATTTTTCCTGTTTGGGTCAATTACAATGGGGTATTTAATGATGACCCAGTCGGGAAAACTTTTACAGAAACTTGTATACTTTACCCAGATGGTAAAAAATATGCTTAATGACTGAAATGGGACAAAAAGCCATCTTTTAATGACACAAACCTACAACAAAAAAAGAAAAATGAGTATATTCGGACAAAAGTGAAAACATATTTGGTATTATGCAAAAAAATAAAAAACCCTACATATTACTAGTTAGCTCTTGCATTTTCTGTCTTAAAGTTATAATTTTTCTTTTGTTTAGATAGTGGGTCAATGCAGTCAACCATACTGTTTTCTGTGAATGTGCCAGTAAGATAAAGATTGAATATTTAACTGGTACTTCTTTAATATGTGATAAACAGGTTTACAAAACCAAATCATCAGTCCCAGATATCACTCTGGATACAGCCTCGCATCAAGGTGAACCATCCGGAACATATTATTATAAAGATTTGGCAAACTTGATATATTTACTATGATGGGTTGATTACGGTTATGGAAGGAAAAGGGTTGAACGTATCGAAAGCCACCTAATGCAAAGGAAACCTTTCTAAATCTGTTCATTAAAATAACAGATTAATATTAAAAATGATATAATTTTTGTACACATAAAAAGTTCAATTTTTTGAACAAATCATGTTTCCGGTCAACCTAGTCTGATTGTCTATTTTGCAATCTTTGATTTATTACTCTTTTAGTGTCAAAGCTTCTCACATGTTCCCTATGCAGTGCTACTCAAATTTTGGGGATGTGGTTTTCACACTGACACGGTTTTTTCGAGATGCTGCAATCAACTGTCGGACAAAGCAGAAGTTAACACAGATTGAGGAGTCAGGTTGAAAATTTTTTTATTTACCTTTTCATAAATTGACATGTAGGAATGAAACTAATCTGTCAAGCTTTATAAGAACATTTTCTTTATCTGCAAATAGATAACATAAATTGTTATTTTCTTCTTGTTACTTGTTATATGCAATGATATTATAAAGTCAACACTCTTACATCCTGAGCCTGATGGTCTCTGCTTGTTGACTTTTCAGGAGTAAAAAGTGGTCTGGACAAATTTAACCCTGCCATTTTTCTTAAACCCTTGGTATGGATTTGATTATTCTGATTGCATAAATTTGTCATGTGTTGGTTGGGTAACGGGTCATTTTTGCTACAAGTGTAAGTTAAGTTTACCCCCAAAAAAATATTTTCATCATTTTATTAAATATATGTAAAAAGCAACGTGTTGCATAATGGCATTTTTACAATAATAATCTAAATCTTTGAATAAAGTGACTTTCAACCTGTTTGATTCGTTCTCTTTTTGCTAAAAGACTCATTTTACTCGTGCCTTTTTTGCTAAAAGATTCATTTGAGATTTAGTATGATCCAAATCGACCCGTCTAAAGGATCAATTCTAGTTTCGTACATTATATGTTCATGCATATATCATTGTAATACTTGGTGGATATTGCAGGTTGATAAAGCATTCTCTACCGAATCATCGTTTTCAACTGAAGTCAAACAAGGCAGCATTTCCAGACAGCTTCACGAAATACTTCCTGCTAATCGCTCACATCTTTCTTTTAATAACCAAAAACAGACTTCAAGCTTAAAATATACAGATTATAAAATTTCACAAGATAGACAAATCAGAAAAAATGACGTGGTTGATTTGACCAAAGACGTGTTACCAGATGAAGAAACGAGCAGCCAACTAACCGCACCCCGTTTTGTAAAGAAACGTAAATTAGAAAACGCTTCATTACAACGGTGTGACAAATCTTGTGGCGGGCCCATGCCACAAGGAAAAAGTTCTTGTTTGCAAGAATGTTCATCATCGCAAGTCAAAAGTGAACAAAAAAGTAGTCAATCTGTATCTTCAGTAACCCGAAGTAGTTCGACTTCTGGCAATGACGAGAAAAAAGGATCTAATTTTCTTATTCAGGTTAGATATTATATGAAGTTATCAAGGCCACTTTTGGATATTAACAAGTCTAAGCTTTTATTGTTTTAAGGATTTGCATTAATTATTTAATTTATTTTTAACAGGTGAGAGAGAAGCTTAGTGATGGAGAGTATAACGAATTTGTGGGATTTATGAAGGCATTTAAGTCTAAGGCCATGGAGATAGGTCATGTTCTTCAAAGTATAATTAAGATATTTTCTGGCCCGGATAGACTTTCTCTTCGCCTAAGGTACACACGGCTCAAATAAAATATTTACTAAGATGGAAAGAGGTTGAAAGTCGATCGAAGTCTACTTTTAATCATACAACCTACAAGATCTTTTTATTTGAAGATTTGATTATTATTGTAGCCCTGCTTGCGGTGTGCACATATGATGTATATATGTGTGAACCCTCGGGTGGGCAAAAGTGAAATTGCACTAATTTTGACGTTATTTTACTAATCTCGTGAAAATAACGTTAAAAGTGACGGACGGTTAATCAGGCATCATGTAGTGGCGTTGATAGCCGAAAGATAAGGGTACATGCACCGATCAGCCGGTCCCGATGATTGAGTGCTATGTGCCTTATGTCCAAGGCTTGATGCAAAACTACTATCGAGCCGGGGGTCTCACCGGAAGCAGCCTCTCTATCCTTATGGGGTAGAGGTAAGGCTGTCTACATCTTACCCTCCTCAGACCCTACCATAGCTTTGCTATTGGTGGGATATACTGAGTACGATGATGATGATGATGATGATGATGATGATGATGATGATGATAATGATGATGATGATTTGATTATTATTGTATAACTCAGTAAAATATATTTTACAAATCATTCCATATCTTGTTTTTGTACAATTAGTTAGTTTCAATAATCTTTTTGATTGAATCTTCTGGTATCATCTTGGATGCTATCTTTTTACCTGTTTTTCATGCATTTAACTGTGCATTTACAGGTTTAAGGATTATGTTCCTGAAAAGTACCGTGCAAAGTATGAGCATTACCTAGAGAAAATCAATGATCCGACTGTAAATCTTTGACCGATGGTACTATTTATTATCTCGTCCACTATTTTACACAATTTTTTTTTAGTTTTTTCTAATGTTTCTTGAATCTTGCAGCTTCCGTTACAAAGCAGCATTGGCGAAGGCAAGCATTTCGGGATCTAAAACATCGTTTCTAATGGCAAAGATGACTGCCTGATATTTTGAAGAACACATAAAATCCGCCGGTTAGTTGCAATATTAATGATTTATATATATATTGCAGTCATCAAAGTGGTCATTAATGTTACCAAGATCCAATTTGGAAGCATAATTTATATGATATTTTTTCATAAATTGCACCTTGGGTAATGAGGAGTTATATATGAGGAATCAAATTTCTATATTCCTTTTTTGCATTCAACTTTTTTTTCTCGGTGCAATTGCCTTCGTTTTTTGAGAGCCGAGGAAAAAAAGAACTATTTATCGCGTTTTGATGCAGTAATGTGTTGTTTTGAGGGTGCTTCAGATTGATTATGCAAACTTAGTGTCTGGTTATTTGTGATTTAAGTGAGTTTTATAGAATAAGCAGTTTAAAGTTGCTTCATTTCCACTTATTTTAAAAACGAATCAGCTAATTAGTTTTTTTTTAATAAAAGAGTAGACAGGTATCATCGGTTAGAGGTGCAAATTCAAACCGGTTTGGAGTTCGAAAAGGTATCCGATCCAACATGAAACCGGTTCTAATTGGATCCGATCTGCTGGTTTGAGAATAAATGTGAAACATGTTAAAAGTTAAAATTTTCTGGTCCAGGTTTCCCTTACAAACCCGTTTCTAATTCGAATTGGTTTTGGCCAATATGATTATGATTTTTTTATTTTTTAAATTCGGTTCGAATCGGTTTTAAAACATAACATGTTTGGCCCACTTCCGGTTTTGTACGTCTCTATCATGGGCCATGCGTTGTTAATATATGGTGGCCCATAGAAAGCATTGAACTCTATTGGTACATTGGGTAATGGGTTGTGTAATGTTATGATGGTTAGGTATCCACATAGATAACATTGGGCGGTGTTAAATTAGTGGTGCTCTCAACTTGATGCTGGTCCTTCAAAAGGACCCCTCAAATGGAGTTTCTAACAAATAGGAAGGGACCATGAGTTTAAAAGCGTAGGCGCAAAACACGAATAAATGAGAATATGAACACCAGTATTTTGGGAGACGCACTCGTCTAAACCCGTTTCTATTAAACTCCGAAACTCGGCACAATTACAGTGTTCACATAACTCTATATTTCTACTAAACTTTTAGTTAATCCTATTCTAATTTAAACCTAAAAATTAATCATAACCGATGAACCTAAACAAATTCAAATAATAAACTAAAACAAATTAATCTAGTCTCTAATTTATCTTCAAATTCAAATGTTCATCCTATCTTTTTATATTTTTTTGTTTTTACCTTAATAGACTTTTTTTTTAGACAGAATTACAAATTTTGTCCTTTAAAAAAAGCCAAAAACCGGTTCGTGTCCTTTTCTAAGTTTCCTTGCAGGCGGTGTACTTTAAACTTTTTTTTTCTACACATTATGTCCTTTACGCTAACTGGGTTAGAAAAACTCAGTTAAATGCCCTCACGTGAGGCGCATGTGAGGGCATTTTTGTCTTTTCACCTGTACCTGCAACTCCTTCTTCTTCCTCTTCTTCCTTGAAAATCCAATCAACAGACAAGAGTTCATGCGAATCAGCCAATGATAACTCATGAAATCTTTCAGTTACCTGCCGTTGAAAAGCTTCAATATTGGCATATTGATTTACGGTTTCGTGATCAACAGAATGAACGGCTGGATCACGCTTCATACTCAGAATTGAACGCCCAAAATCGGTTCTCATCTTTATAACATCAATTACAAGAAACCCCACTAATTTGGATGGTAAAAGTTGAAGCTTTTTTGAATATTATCAAATTTGGGGGTTTTGGAAATTGGAAACAATTTGGGGAAATTGATGAAACCCAGATGATAATTATGATTTTGAACAAAACCCAGAAAGGAAAAGTGGAATTGAGATGGAATTGTGAAAAAAACCCAGAAAGGAAAAGTGGAATTGAGATGGAATTGTGAAACTGATGGATTGGATGGATGCTTGACTAATGTATTAATAGATCAGACACACTTTATTGGTTGGGTTGTTTGAATAAAGACAGAATTTGGCCATGGATAAATATATCCTTCTGCTGCTGCTTCTGAACATCACCATCATCTCGTTCCTTCTTCAGATTCATAACCTCCGGCGCGTGGTGGCGGAAGAGGAGGAAGGAGATCCGCCGGGGGCGTGGTGGCGGAAGTCCATCGCTGGTGGTGGTGGTGGTGGGTTTCCGGTGAAAGAGGAAGAAGAAGAAGTTGTTGCAGGGTAGGTAAAAAGACCAAAATGCCCTCACATGCGTCTCACGTGAGGGGATTTAACTGACTTTTTCTAACCCAGTTAGCGTAAAGGACAAAACTTGTAGGAAAAAAAAGTTTAAAGTACACCGCCTGCAAGGAAACTTAGAAAAGGACACGAACCGTATTTTGGCTTTTTTTAAAGGACAAAATTTGTAATTCTGTCTTTTTTTTAATCAAAAAAGTTTAAAAAACCCGACCAAAAACCAATTTTGTATACACAAATATCCGTTGCTACTAATCGCTATAAAACCAAATGTAATCGATAAACCTATACTAATACCTTTTCTTTTCTAGAACTACGACCATTTTTGTTAGAACCGAACCAAATTTATATTATTTTAAAACGGTTTGTTTTAACGTAAAACCACATTAATCAGAATCCGTTTTGAACCAAACCAATTTTACCATTACCCAAAAATAGCCATGAGAAAACCCCTCTGCTAAGAAACCCATGACGTTAGCAACAAGTCTTTTTCAATCAATTATTTTTAAATTCCAAATAAAAACAAAACACAAAGACGTGGTTTGAATCTTTGGTTGGTGCATCATCATAAACAAGTCTCTTTATAAGCCAAGTGTGGTTCAATCACATAACACCCAAATATTAAATAATCAATCCTCTTATTATTTCCTTCACATAATATTCTCAACCCATCACCACATATGTGCTATCCGGCTACCATACCCGGTTTTAGTGCTCATGAACTCGAGACCCTAGTCCGGCGGTTGGCCACGGCTATCAACCAGGCGGTGGTTGTAGCCGTGGCACAAGTGGTTGCGGGTGGTGGTGAAGAAATAACAAGAGGGAAGAAACAATGTCTGTGTTCCCCAACTCATCACCCGGGTTCATTCAGGTGTAGGCGTCATCATTCGGAGTATGTGTGGGTGGGTCGTGTGACGACCCCCAGTCTCGACCCTGACCCACCTGGTAAGTTACTTCGGGTGGGCTAGGGCGGGTTGGGAGATAAATAGTTGAAGTGTGATATGGTAATGGACTGTTTTTTCATGTAATGGTTCTTTTCTGTTAATCTATTAAATATTAATTAATATATTTCATTGATATATGTAAAGGTGAAAGTTGTGTTCAAGGGAAAATGTCACATAATAGCCGGAGATATTGGCTAATATTAATTTTCTTAAATTGTTAAAAATCAAGTAACTTTAGATCCCAGGCTAAGCCCAAACAGTAAAAATTGATACATTGGGTCCAATTGAGTATTTTTGTTTCACATCTAGTGTCAAGCTCATTAGAATGAAATTCAAGTGTCACGCCCCATACAACGCCCTTATCAAGTCATTGGTTTTGTTTTGCAATGGATTCAGAGCTCGAGCTTATCTAATGAGTTGTTTTTCCAAGCTCTAACTCAGTCGTCAGCTTTTATTAATTAATTTATGTACATTTTTTTTCTATTTTCATATTATTCTAAGAAAAACCTTAAATGTGCCTAAACACGGCTTGAGCTCCGCTATGCAACATGTAACTAATACAATTCCAAAAAAATAAAAACTTAAATATGCACAAGGCTCGACAAGCCTAAACGATCTTCCAATACGAGCACGAGGCTCTAGCTTGATAACTAAACAAACTTTATTTGAGGTGGGGCTTGATAAGGCTCAACTTGTTTCGTAATACTTTCGATGGCCCTCAATAACGATACGTATCAAGTCCTCGAACCAATTCGTTATTATTTTGTTTGAATTAAGAGATGAACACTATGGGCAGCTATTATTACACGATTAACATGTATAGCGAATACAATGTTGGGTCAGGTATATTATGGGTAGGAATAGATTCAATTTCCAACTTGAGTCATGGCCTAAAAGAATATCATCACTTTAAATTAATGCTTTATTCAAGCATCAAGCAATAGTTATGTATAATATACCTCCAATCAACAGCTTGAGATGACCATCCATCAGTGAACATAATATTTTGATGATTTGACGATATACTTCACATAATAATTGAGCAACTTTCTTTAAAAGTAAATCCTAAAAGAGACAATATATAGACTAGAGCCATAGTGGGTGTTAAGAATATTATTATTGCAAATAATAAATCAATTGAGAATGATCTTTTTATAAAGTAAAACTTATATCACATTATCACTAATGATAAAGATAAATCAATTGGGGTAGGTAATATTTTCAGTTAATTGTCTACCAATGATAACACAAGACAACACATAATATGTACGTTTATGCATTCATAAACATATTATGGCTAACCTTTTAACATGTGCTAAAAACGCAACTCATGATATGTTTACGAATGTGCGACGTTTTTAGAAAGCCCGAAGATGCTTTAATGCTTTCATACTATAGCTCACTATTGTATATATGATAAAAACACCGGTTTTTTAACCAACTTTATTATAGCGTAAGACACGACTCATAGCATGCTTATAAATATACACCGAAAACATATGACAAACATTCACACTACATAAGTACTTCATGACTCATAACACAAACTTTTATAAATCTTTTATCACATTTATAATTATTTGTCTCATTCCTTTATCCCTTACATGTTTCATAATCATTCATCTAAAACATCATAAAAACATCTTTAAACATTTACTTGACACGTTTTATGTAAGCCAATGGTTCGTCAAGTCAACACATGACACTTTACCACCCAACCGATGGTCTATCCTTGCCAACGTATGACCTTTGTTTCAATATCAACCGATCCCGAAAACTGTCATCATCGGTGTTGGCCAGTTGGCACACCCCACAATGACCAATCCCCAAGTTACTCCAATTTACATTTTGCACCCTTCAACTATTGAAAGCCCTTTTAGTTTGCTAGTTAGTCAAGTTTAGTCCTTCAAATTCAAATGTTCCACAAGCACCAATTCTACTAACATATCATCAGCAAAACACTGATCAAAACAAAGAATGCTAGACAAAGATATAAGCCTACAATATCAACACAAACAACTACTACGAACTCGCTCTAAACGCTGCTAACCGCGCTACAAAATCATCATAATCCGGAAGCTTAGGATGCACATGACCACGTGAATCCGCTTGAAAAGTAACCGCCCTTGAAAGCCCTTTCCCATCATCACCACCACCACCAGCCACCCGTTCACACGGAAGTGAACCGCTTCGTTTTGGAGCAGCCGCGGGTACATGTGAACCTTTTTTGCTGTAGTGTGACAGAAGCTTGTCCATTTTATTTTCACCTTCATCTCTAATATTATTCTCATCGCTCGAAACATCATAGCTTGTTTTTACAACTTCATTTTCCCCTTTAGACGATCCTGCTGCTCGCTCTAACGGTCTTCTAACCCGCATTGATCTTGGTACTGCTTTAGTTATATCATCTTCGGTTTTAATATTATTCGGTTTTGTGTAAGGAGGACCCATTGACCTTAACAGCCCATCATATGTTTCTGTTGACGTTTTGGTTGACTTTTTGTAGGTATCTTCAGAAGCACTATCATCTGCACTAGTTATACTCTCACTGCTAATGCTCGTGTTGCTTGACCGACAAGGCGATAAACTACCATGATCAAGTTCTTCTTTTCTAGTTTCAATCTCAGCCATTGATTTAGACAGTTTATGTTCCAAATGTTCCAAATCCCAACTTATACTGTATTCCATTGCGATCTCGTGCAGCATTTGAATCTTTATACGCGTTGTGGGCGGGTCGGCTTTCAAGTTCTTGACAAACTATAATAAAAATTGTATCTTTTTAGTTTTATATAATTAATAACAAAATGAAAAAAAATAATAATTTTAATACCTGTTGGTTGACATACGGTTCAAGATTATTCCCGTATCGTTCTCTAAATAGACGTCTTAACTCGCGTAATTCTGGTAAATCTGCAAATCTTGCAGCTGCAAACATTATAGTTGACAAAGGTTCTTTACATTCCTCAAGGCATTCCCTATAATGTGACATAATAACAATAATGTGACATAATAATAATAATAATAACAATAATAATAATAATAGATTTAAATTCAAAGTTTCATAAAAACATTATATTTATCTACCAAGTTCAGTATTTACCGTTGTTTATTCATGACCGAGAGCTGACTTAAAACGAGCAGGCATGATTCTTCGATGAATTCATAGCACGATGACAGATTCTGATCAATGTATAACTGTCCAACCTGTTTAAATAACAAGATGGCAAATATTATCATTTATCAGTCTTGAAATTATTAAGTATAAAGAATCTTTAAAACATTTGATCTCATTTTGTTAATGAAAGTTAGGCATTAATTAACCTGCCTAATCAACCTGCAATTTTCATCAATTATAAATGTATATTTTTATTTTTATAATCACTACACATTATATAGATGAAAGTATTTATTGTTAGTTATGGTACACCTATATTCCCAGCTGTTTTTACTTAGTATGCAGTTAACTTCCAACTTTCAATAATAATTTGTTAGAAATAGATAAACCAACATGACACAATCAATAACAGAAAAACCAGCCCGAAACAAAAACCAACGGTTTGGTTGAATGTTTTTGTAAAAACCGACTTATGGGTCGATCTTGGTTTTAAATGTAACAAAAACTGAAAAAACGGAATGGAACTGAATTTATAGACTTTCATTTTTATTTTAAGTAATCATTAAGAATTTAATAATATGCAACTCAAATAGTTTAGTCAAAATGTATAATAATTAGTTAGTTATTAATTAACAAAATAATCTATGCTCAAATTCATTATTTTGGGCCAATCCAAAATTTTCAAGCTCATATGGCAAAACTGAAAAAACCGAACTCAAAACCGTGAAACTGAGAAAACCGAAAACCAAATTCAAAAACCGAAGTTTTGGATTTTGGTTCGGTTTTAACCCAAACCAAAAACTGAAAACCAAAGGCTTTTCAAAACTTAAAAAACCGAATATACTGTTCTTTTCGTCTTTTTCCCAAAACCGACCCGAACCAAACCGTACACATATCAATCTATCTTACTTATCAAACAAGATAATCAAAGAACACATTATTACCCGATCAAACGCATTCGATTCAAGAGCGGTTCTAATAAGATCGGCAACATCATTCCTCAAGAACTTGTGCATTGCGTTCCTCTTTCTCCTTATTATCTCGATTCGCTTCATCATCAGCTTCATTTCCGACTTACTAATATCCCAAAAATAATAAAAACAAATTTAATTAATCATCATACAAAATTAAGAATAAATAACCCTACACACAAAAAAAAAACATAATAATAATAATAATACTATCACCATACAAGATTAAGAACAAATAAACTTAAAAGAAAGAAACTTCACATAATAATAATAATAATAATAATCTGACCATCTGGAGTAAAACTTGCTCTTCAATAACCCGTCCAACATGTTCACGCTGCTTCAGTTAAGCCGATTATTATTATCAACTAAACACACATATAGATTTTGTATCTATAGGTGTATATACGCAGAGTATCAAAATTAAACAAGAAGAGACGAAAGAAATCAGGTGAGCTGTACATATACATATATGCATACAATTCAGTTAACTAATATTGTGTGTTGGTTGGCTTTAAACATATGGGCCCCAGTTATGCCAGATCAACGGTCAGGATGAGTTTGTAGATGGTGGGCCGAATTACCAACGGAGTGGGTTTGACACGCTGGACCAACTTTTTACTAAATGACGATAATACCCACCCCTTGAGGATAAAGGTTAAGAGAATGGCGCGAAACTAGAATAGAATAATATCATATGTATTGATTGATAAAATTATGGTAACAAATGACTGTTTTAAAAACCGGTTTGTACCGGGTGATTAAAATGGTAAAATCAGGTTTCGTATGCCAAAGCCGGTATTTTGAGCTTGGTTTTTTAGGCGGCTTGATAGAAGTCGTAGGACATTAACCAAATTTTTTTTTTTTTTCAAAAATATCAGCTTAAACGGGCAAACCTATTTGAAGCCCAAAAAAGTTTTGATATCTTGCGGCCCGTATTTTTTTTTAATTATTGTTAACCTAGTGATTAAATTAAAACGAGTAAACTTTTTTTATTATTTTTTTAAAAATTGAGTGCAATTGTATTAATTTTGATTATGGTATAATTTTAGATTATATTTTATTTTGTTATCATATAATTTTTGGTTATTTTTTGAATTGAAGTTGCATTTATATGAATTATAAGTTAAACTGTTTAACCGATTGCATCATTTTTTAGCCAAATCTGATACGAGTTAAAAACTGGTTTTTAAAACATCGAACTAGATGTAAATATTTTTGAAAAGATATAGAGATATAAAGATAATGAAGGGGATAATTTTAATTTTTAAATCAGGATCATATTTGATAAATAAGTTTAAAATTTAACTATTAAATTAAGCGAATTGGATAATGAACTTAATCATGTGAATCTATATTTTCTAGTTATGGTTAGAGGTGAGCAAATAAACGGTTAACCGAACTGACCCGAAAACTGAACCATAACCGAACTGGTTTGAAACCGATTATGTAGAAACCGGTTTGGAACCGATTGAACCGTAGGTTTGGAACCGGTTTGTATTTTTCTCCACCAAAACCGGTTAACCGAACCGAAACGAAACCGGGTAAAAACCGAACCGAAACCGATCGTAACATGATAAGAAACTGGTTTCAACCCGAACCGAAACCGATCATAAACCGGTTTTAACTTTTGTTGACCAAACCGAACTGGTATTAAGTCAAACCATTTTATGCACCTCTAGTTATGGTTTATTATGTATCTCGTCAATACCTTTGACTGTATTTGATTATTGGTGTACTTAGTACATTCAATTTGAGTACAACATTATTCCTTGAGAATGTTAATAACTTAATATAATTTAGTTCAACTTAACATGTTAGGTCAAGTGTATGAATTAGCCAATAAGGGTATTTGTGATCCGGTTTTGACTATTTTAGATCAAACAGTTAGTAACGAGATTTTATAATAAAATGACAGAATTACAGCAATTGTCATTTATTTTTCACATAAATTTTACTTGTTGTCCAAGATATTTAAAATTGATCTTTTTTGCCCTTTACGTTTCAAAATCCAACAGCGTTTGTCCTTTTTGTCTAACCCGGTTAGATTTTCTCGTTAAGTCATGTCATGTGCCCTGCATATGAGGGCAGATTGATCATTTTACCTATTAAACTAAAATAATATTTTAATAAATAATTGTACTCTCTCTCTCTTCTCCCCTTCTTCTTCCTCCATAGCCAAACTTTTCGGTCACCACCAAGCTCTTCGGCGGCCACCGCCGCCGTCTTCTCCGACAAAACTACTTCATCACCTCTCCGTTACCATCATCGTGTCTCCCGCCGGCCAACATCAGTTCGTCATCATCGCGAATCACCACCATTCCCGTCATCCCGCCGGCCACCCTGCCACCAAGCTTCATTTCCGGCGAGCCCACCGCAACCTTCTTCTTCGACGACTTAGGCGGAAAAAATCAAGATGACTAAAAAGGTTCCGATTGCTTCTTGTTTGGCCGGAAACCTGCAACTCGACGGTTTCCGGCGAATAAGACTTGCGGGAGTATAAAAACACACAAAAACTCTGTAAAACATCACCCTACAAAACTGCATCCACCGTAAGCAATTACTGCCACCATTGTCCGATTTGTAAACTCGATTTACGAACCCATCGTCAGATCTGTTTGGGGTTACGGTTCCGACGGGGCCTGAACTTTGGTTAGGCTTCTGATGAAAGGGAAGGGGCGGTGATGGCGACGGCTTATAAAGAAGGGAGAGGGAGGTGGTGGTGGTGTCGTGATGATGGCAATGAAGAAGACGGTGGATGGTGGTGGTTCGCCGGAGATGAGTCCGATGACAATGGAGGAAGAAGGGGAGATGGGAGGTGGTTGGGTTAAATTATAATGAAATAAATAATATATAATATTTATAAATATTTTAATTAAATTGAGATGAAGCTTAATTAATTAATTCAAATGTTTTTTTAAATAAATGAATAAAAAGACGAATTTGCCTCATGTGCTGGACATATGACATGACTTAACGAAAAAACTAACCGAGTTAGATGAAAAGAACAAACGCTGTTGGATTTTGAAATGTAAAGGACAAAAAACTCAATTTTGAAGATTAGAGACAACGAATGAAATTTGGGTGAAAGATAAAGGACAATTTATGTAATTCTGTCTAATAAAAAATCAAAACCGAATCATTCAAATTCAAAACAAACCAAAGCGAACCGTCATAAACATTTTGGTTACGAATTGGGCTTTTATGGGCTCTTAGGCAAAAGATTAAAAAAAAAAAAAGAAACCAGTCACAAAAAATTAAAACAAATTTACTATTAAAGAAATGCATAAACCAAAAAGTATGATACGATCCATAAACCTGAACACTAAACGCATACAAAGATTTAAAACAAAAGAAAGTGTTGATATGATTCGAAGTAGTATATTCAGTTGTTACATAAAATAATACAAAGTGTTGCTTGGTTAATAAGCTAGTTATATTTTTATTAAAACACAAAACATTATAAAACATATATAATATAAAACAATTGGAGCAGAAATATTTATACTGCGGGTTTTGGGCGTGAATCATAGACCAAATCATTTACTATGGTTTCAAACTTTTAAAACCGACCTACCGAAAAAAGTCTAAAGAAAAAACGATCTCGAAACGAAAACAGTGAAGGATTCTACGATGAGGCGGCAAGCTGTGACGACCAAAGGAAGCACCGGCGGCTGTGAAGCTGGAGTTTAGAGGCGATGCTGATGGCCGAAGTTTAGAGGAGGAGCTGATGGTCGGTGAGGGAATTTCGTGAGTGGTGACGACTGAGAAACAGAGAGTGAGAATGTTTTAGAAATTTAGGGTTTAGGATAACTTATAATTATATGTATATTTAATTATAAAAATCTAATCAGGTACTTAAAATGTACTTAACAAGTAACATATATTTTTACCTGCTTAGACACGAAAATTAACAGGTAAATTCGTGTATACCTGTTTAGAACACGAAAATTGTTAAGTCCTTACCTGTTACCTGCTAAAGTCGTGTAGCCGGCCTTATTCTAATGGGCCATATATGTTTAGTTGGAGGGGTAGTTGGTTATTTATTGTTAGTTGTGTGTGTGTGTGGGGGGGGGGGGGGGGGGGTTGTTTATGTTATTTGGGGTAGCCAATAAAGAAAATATTTATTATTGCATACTTGTTATAATATAGCAATGACTAACACATGATTAATGTTATTTCTTAAGAGCTTTTAGAAGAGTTATAAAGAGAAGTAGAGAAAGATTATATATCTTTAAAAGAGTATATATGATGGTGCATGTTTTCCATAACATTAGTGTGGTATTTATACTACAAATGAAGTAGACAAAAATTACTATTAAGTAGACAACTAGGTAAGTAAGATTAATCTAGGCTTTGAAAAAATTGCATACATCCATTTATTGTAAATTTGACTCAATTATTATAAGAATACTATATTTATTTGATGAAATTAATAAATTAATTAAAGGTGTAAAAGAAAGGAGAAGGAGTCGATGGATCCATCCGTCCGTCGGTACTATTCTTCGAAACCATAATTAATAAATAAAATGATTGACTGTAACACATACATATACCGCCGATTAGGGTTTTGCCCCCAAAATAATAATAAAAGCCCTTTTGCTATTGTGCAGATCAGATATGAATTCCAGGCGTAGGCGTATGTATGAGCTTTATGGTGGTGGTGGTGAGTCTTCTTTATTATTAACATTCATCCTTCTCCTTCTTCATCTGTTGTTATGATTCTATGTATGTGTGTATGTATGTATATATATATACTGATTGATTGTTTCTTACCCCTGCTGCAGCAGGTAAAGGTAATTATAATGGCAGAAGAACAAAATCACTTACTCAGGGTATGTATGTTTGTTTGTTATGGTTGTATGTATGTATGTTTTGAAATTAATTAATTATCCTGCTGCAGGGAAACCCGCCACTGCACTCGGTCTGGGAATGCGTCGTAGATTCTTCTTTTTTACCAAGCCACTGTCTTCTAACAACAGCAGAAAATCACTTGCTCATGGTATGTACTTACTTGTTTGTTTTGAAATCAAGTGCCATACCATACCATACATGTAATAATAATATTTTGGTTCCTTACAGGTAGTAATAATTATAATAATAATGGGAAACAACCATCCAACAAGCGCCGCTGCGCCACAAAAAAATCACTTTTGGCTGAAGAAGCTCTAATGAGGATGGGATACATTAAATACTGTAATCAATGACGTGATCCCGAATCAGATCTACGAGGCCGCTTCGGACAATATATGCCCCCCCTCCGGTAAGATGTAGCAGCTTATGATCGGATTGATGCTGGCCATGACTCTTATAACGCCGGTTTTGATAGTGATATCGTGACCGATGAGGAGGAGGATCTATGTAATGATCAACTATCTGATCCCGAACCAGCTCTAGAAGACTGCATCGGACAATACATGGCACCTGAATACAGTAAGTTTTGTAATCATAATCATGGTATGTATGTGCGTGGAATAATAATTATTCTTATTATTTTGGGGATTAATTGTTCCTTACAGGTAATAATAATAATGGGAAACAACCATCCAACAAGCGCAGAAAAAGATCACTTTTGACTGATGAAGAGATTACTCGAATATTGGCGTCATACACTGATTATTGTAATCATCAGTGTGATCAACATGTTCCCGAACCAGATCTACGAGACTGCATCGGACAATCTATGGCCCCTCTTCAGTCAGATGTAGCAGCTTATGATCGGATTGATGCTGGCCAAGACTCTTATAACGCCGGTTTTGATAGTGATATCGTGACTGATGACAGTGATGTGGAGGAGGAGGAGGATTTAACTGACCCAAAGTAATTACCATCCGAGGTACATTAATTATCCGTTTATTCTTTTTATTTATTTATTTATTATTATTTAAATCTTCTATGATAATCAAATTGTTGGAACAGGCGCCATTCTATCAGCAGCAGCAACCGCCCTTGAGTTTTCGTTACTCGATCAAAAAACCCTGCTTTTGTGTTAATTTATTTTGTTCTGTTCTGTACTAGGACTAGAATGTTACTCACTTGTGTGCTGAAACTATCATGTAATAGATCTTTTATTATGTTTTAAGTTAATAATCTCCGTATTTATATTTTTCAAGTTTCGTTTTACTTTCTGATTTTAGCTTCATTTTTTTGCTAAATTAACGAGTGCCTTCATACACATACACCAGGCTCCGACATGTACACTTATCTTTACTTGTTTTCACGTTACGTTCATGTGTTTCGCAAGATTTATTAATGATGCTGTGATCCACTTTTGTTCAACATTTGGGAGCTAGGCGTATTACATGATATATTTTGTACATCAGCAATTAATAATTAAGTAAGCTGTTATATGATATATGATATATTTATTAATGGGTTGTAATAAGCAGGCATGCAGATGCTTTTATATTGGAATTTTTTAAAGAAAAACAACAGTTTATTATGCCATTCAATTTGCTTTCTATTGTTTGTTTTAGTTCTTTGAATATTGAAACACGATATCCAACCAAAAATTGATCCAAAACACCGAAAACACAACAATTTTTGTTTCAACATTTTCCGACATCTTATCCCTCCGAATAAACACACGCAAACCAAGATTGTGTTAAAAGTAGCCTAGGCCCATATTGTCGGTAAGAAATCTAGTTCGGTTAAGACGGTTGAAGAAAGGAAAGAGGATTATATATATACTCGTGACTGGGCCCGAATTTAACCGACCCAGATTGTGGCGGGAGCTATCAAGGCATGTTTATAACATTAAATCTGCTGCATCAAAAATGCAGTCCGATATGATCATGTAGTACCAATACGACACCTTGGTCAACACCCAAATGGTCAAAGTCAAACACCCGTTGGCTTATTTGGCTATAGTCGTTCAGGTATATCATTATCCTGTATCACAAGATGCTGTTATGGCCTACTCATTCCATGATGTAGCTAGGTTTTTTGGTATGATATTACTGGTCTCATGACTGTTTTGTAATTATCATTTAATTTTATAAACTTGAAAAGGGGTGTTGGGACTTTGGATACATGTGTGGGAACTGATTTCTTAAAATAGTAGTTATTGTTTGGATGATTTGATGATTTTAAATTTTGTTGTAGCAGACACCGTCTTGTCAACCGCAACCTGAGTTTTGATTACTTGCATAGCGTTAAGCTCGCATTTTGAACTAAAAGATTGAACTAGAACAATGATCTTGTTTTGTGTTAGGTAATTATCAGATCCTGTTACTTGTGACAAACTTTTGTTTGTTAATATGGAAAATTCTATCATTGTTTCTAGTTTCTACTTTGTAGTGAAGCTTTATGCTTAACGGTAATTATTATTATTATTATTATTATTATTATTATTATTATTATTATTATTATGTTTTCCAAACTAGGGTTTTGCGTGCAATATAGTGTTATATAACATGCATTATGTGGTTTAATTTGGATGTTCAAATTTATCGAGTTATATAAGAAACTGCAATACAATCCTAATGTATATAGAAGAATGACCATCTTGATGATGAGTCTAACTATAAAATGTAAGGTTTAAACATAACAAAATAAAGTCTTACAGGTGATGAATAATGATCCCTAACCAGGTTGGACTACAAGCGATTTAGCCATGTATTCTTCAGTTGATTGATACAAATGCTTGCTTAAAATCCACCCAAAATTGATTACCCGATGATAATAATCAACTTTCCATTGTGTTTTCGTCCAAGAGAAGCCCAGTTTTGTACCCCAAACGCCTGTTTTCATAAACCACCCGAGTAAACTCCTTGAAACCACCAGATCCAACTTCTACTCGGGCCTAGTGTTTGCCAATGCCAAGCATGACAAATTCACAAGCAATGACCACTCAATTCCTACTGAAACATATCCACATGATTGTAATTACATACATGTAACTATACACAACTTTTGCAAGTAAAATTAGCATTAGTAAAACATTAAACATTAATAAGAAACTAAATAGCAAAATCTAAGTAACACTTCTAAAATAAACTTGTACAAAAATTTAGTAATATAATCATCAACAAAAACATCAAGCATAATCACAATCACAATCACTGATCACCTCTAAAACTTTGTGTGGGGACACCATAGCAGACACAAGAAGCTCCAATTAGGCTGGGTAGGCAACCCCCTACCCGGGCTTCACCCATCAACGACCGATCCCTTGTTTGTGCTTGCATCCAAGTTCTGTTTTAGCAGATTTAATGCATTTTACACAAGCACCTGCTCTCGCTTTTATGCACAGATCCAGCATTGTTCTAGTGACAAACAATATCTTGATGTACATTCCATAAAGTAGAGATCACTATAGGGGATCCAGCAAGCAAGTAACTCAATGGGGTGCCAAAAGGGATGTATGGCCCTTTTAATAGTAAACATCCACTGCTACAACCCATTAGCATTGCAGCCGCACAGCACTCTAGATCTTGAACCTTATGATCAGGAACATATTGGCTCCCTGAAATCACATAACATAAAAATAAGTTCAAACTAGAGAAAAATATAAAAATGGAGATAAAGCAATGCATACCACTATTATGTCCAATGAAAATATAAAGGTGATGTTCTTTTAACACCCTAAGCAATTCATCCACACCGGGTGAAGATCCCGTGCTTCCCTGGTACATCTGTTGAAACTAATCAATATCAATGTATGTATATGTATATTCATGTGTGTATATTCATAATAAAATCCACAAAGATATACTTGAAACCTCATGAAAACCTCGTATAAGATCCATACAGGTAACTTCGTAAGCACATATATGTACTTCCGCAATCTACATATTTTGTTTTATTCTTTTTTGGTTTTGGAAAATATTAATAATATGTAAAAACAACAAAAAAAATAATAGTATTTACAAGTGGTTTTGATTTTTTGTAAAGACTATTCGAATCGGTCTATTTGAACTTTTATTAAAATTCATATACAGTTTTTAAATCTTCAAATTGGAATAACCCAAAGTGAATTACCAGAAAACTAGCAATAGTGGTAGAACAGAAAAGACAGTGCTAAAAGTCATGTTTCCTTAATAAACAAAATAGCATTGAAGACATACCTTTTTAAATTAGAAAATCATGTATAACCCTGACCGCAACAGGGCCGTGTGGATCCACAAAATAACAGGCCTTTAACGGATCCATCACGGGGAATACCGAACAGCCTTCCCCACCTTTTTCTTGTTGTGAATGATGTGACCAAGAGTATACGCAATGCTAGCAACCGATAGCATGCGGTACACCTCTTGGTCTTGAAGTTTCGGGAGGCTCTCCCATGGTAGCATCTGCAAATTTTAACACAATGTCAATATATATATCATTTTTAAAATTTTTACTAGTTGCCACTTAAGAATCATGATCACACAACTCACAGAACAAATACAAATGTAAAACAAAAATTAAAGAGGGAACGCGTGATCCTACCTGTACTTCAAGGTCTAGCACCAATATGACAGGTTTTCTATATGCATAATCTCCACCTTCCATCATTAGTGCGTTCTCCCAAGAGCATGCGCTTCCGTTTCCGATTGCCAAACCAAGCCTTTTGCGTGTTTCTGTGGTAGATAATATCACAGCAACAGAGGATGAAAAAAACTGTCCATTTAAATACAAAGCTTAAAACTACTTTAAAAGATGAACGATTGGTAGAGTGATATATACATATTTTTTTATAAAAGCCAATCTTTGATATTGTAAGCATAGAGTATGAAGTCTCACTTCAAAAAGTTCAAACACGCTCATCAAGCTTATTGACCCGCCCTTCATATTTATGACCCTTGAGGTTTGTTGATACTATAAGTAATTCCTCCATAATTGCTCCGAACTCTGGTGCAATTTTGTCAACAGTGTCCCCCCTCCCCCCGGCCAATGCAGCACTATATTAGAAGTCCTTTATTCTTCAGCACCTGGATTTCATACAGATTTTAAGCGCGCGCTCAAAAAAAGTTAATACAACAACATTGCAAACTTTTTTATCTGGCAAGATTGAGTCAACGGGCCACATACTGATATCAGGTGCACAATCTGAATTCAGACGTGAAATCATAATCCATTGATGAGCAGTTGTTTTCCCAGGTAATACACTGCTCAGCCAGCTGGCATAATCTTCGTCAAGTATGCTAAGACAGACAATGGTAGCTGGAGGAAGACCTTTATAAAAATTTGATATGAATTCTTCAAGATCCAGAACAGATTCAGAAACCAGCCTGCAAAGTGATTGTTAAACCACACATTTAGTTAAAAGAATTGGAACATGTGGTTGAGATTAAATCTGACAAAAAAGTCAAAAAAGGAGAGAGAATAACTATGTACAGTGATTACACAACTTTAAACGTCCATTACACATATGTAATAAGTCGACTCTGTGCGTAAAAAATTATGTAATTTTTTTACGTATATGTAACATACATATATTACGTATGTGTAAAAAAAATTCAAAAAAAAAATTGTTACACCGAGTTTTTAAAACTTAAAAGGGTTCTTATTTGAAATCTCTCCTATATAGAGATGGTTGATAATGAGAAGTGCTAGAAGTACATGATTGTAATTAGTAACACCTTTGTATTTAGTAAAAATGATAGATTTGTCATTTGTGTGTAGTAGGCCAGTCAATTCAAACATACATCTCCTCATCGGTTTCCTCTTTTCACTCCTAAATCTCTTGGAAACATCCACTGAATCGTCTTCCCAGGATATGTGATTCACATAATTTCCCTTCTTTAAGAGATTATTCAGTGCACTAGGGTACAAGGAAGGATCCGGAAAACACTAATCACCACCGTCGTTTTAATTTTTGTCGTGCAAAATTGGGGATTTTTCGAGGTTACCGTCTCACAATCTTTCAATTGAATCAAGGTTAGTTGCCCATCTTTGAGCTTTTTTGAGAACTAATTTGTAAAATCATCACGGTTATTACACTTATGTACCTATGTTTGACATTTTGTTATTGTATTGATCATGAAGATAAATAAGGTTCGACAAAAGTTGTTTTCTTTTTGTTTTGGGTAAAAATGAGTTTATATTTACATTAATATATTAATATATGAGTTCATATGGTCCAACAGTTTACTACACTATTTAATTTGTGTAAGTTGATTTTTTTAATAACTTAGCATGCAGTAATATAATGGTGAATTAGGATATATACATGTAAAACAACCATCTAGTTTTATAATGCATGTTGTGTAGGATGCTGGTTTTATGGTTGGTTTGTTGTGTAGGATCTCATATTTTAATATATGAAAAGGTTGTTTGGATTGATGTTATTGTGTAGGTATGGTTTTCTAAGAGTTATATTATTGTTTTTGGGTAGTACATGAAGCTTATGTGTAGGAAGACAGTGGTGTTGTCTTGTTTATTGATATGTAATAGTGTAGGTGTTACATATTGTATGTTGATAGTAATTTTATATGGTATATTTGTTGCGTAGCGTTTAACTTTTTTTTAATTTACAGTTTAATAGTGTAGAAGACAGTTACTGTGTTAAAGTGTATGGATAAGATTTTAGGCTGTATATAATTACATTATTAAGTGTAAGAAGAATTTGGGATTTGGATAATAATTTTATATTTGTTAGTTATTTCCACGGTTGTATATAGTTTACGTCATTTAATAGCCATAAAAATAATTTTATAATAGTTTTGGATGTTATTCTGAAATTGATTATGTGTAGGAATCACCATGTTAAACATTTTGGTTTGGTTTGTCTATAGCTACACTAAGAAGAATTTGTTACTGTGTGTAGGTTTGGATAATAATTTTGCATTTGTTAGTTATTTCTGCATTTGTATATAGTTTATGTCATTTAATAGTCATAATAGTAATTTTATAATAGTTTAGATGTTACGTTGAAATTGATTATGTTTAGGAATCACCAGCTATACTATTAAGTGTAAGAAGAATTTGTTTTAGTGTAGGTTATTGTTATGTTATGTTAGTGTATGTTAATGTGAAGATAGGTTACAGTGTAGGTAGTGTAGGTTGCTGTGAAATTATTGTATGTTGTGTATGATCCCATTCGACTGTGAACTTTTGTTTATTGTGTATGATGTCAGGTTACCTTTTAGGTTTATTTAGTTCCTACGTAGGATATATTGTTTGTTGCGTAATCTTGGTATTATTTTTTTCTGAATGTTCAAGTTATGATGTACATGATCTTTGGTGTGTTAGTACATGTGCTAAGTGTGTAGGATACATTAGCTTTTTGTTGTGATTGAATATATCATGTTTGGTGTGTAAGTATATATGCTACATGTGTATGATACATTAAAATTTCATACGCATTATGACGCTTTGATATTGAACAATACAAAGTTAATTTTCTATTATTCAAAATTTTTTGGTGCTTTGAATTTTTGTTGACAGAATGAAAGACCGGAATTCAAAGAATTCACATTCAAAAGGGCTTGGGATTGTGGTCTAGGAGATGAGTCAAAGAAGCAGAAAAAAGTACTCATCAGTTTGAGGACTAAATATGTTGCCAATATTATGCTTTATGGCACAAACACAAAAAGATATGACGTTATGGATGCTCTAAGTTTGGAATGAGAATTTAGTTTCTTAAGACTGAAAGTTTTTTTTTATCGGTTGTTTTGTGTTGATAAACTCTATTGTTTTGTTTTGTGTGTCTACCTGAATGTAGGTAATATGTTTATGACTCTACTATGTATTTAGTAATAATTTGAAGTATTAATGTAATGGGTTGTGAAATTAACGTATTTGATAGTCAATGGTTTTTGAACCTGCTTACTCTAATTGTTTTGTTGCGTTTGTATAGGTTTATGTTACAAAGATCTATTTAAGTTTGGTATGTAATCTAGGAGTTGCATGGTCATTTAACTCAGCCCACATTTTTAATTAGCATACCCTTTGTTGTTTGTATGTGTATGAGTCTATTGTCCAATAAGATATGTTACGTGGGAAGTTTCTCAGTTAACTATAAAAGCCGGTCTAAACAACCAAGTATTTGAAATAGCCTAATTCTATATGTTTTGTGTTAAGTTAATAACAGCATCAAATAAATGTGGTGTTTGAAGTTTAAAATGTTAAAATATATGCCTATTTTTAAATTTAATGAAAGAAATCGCTGCAAGCTATGTATGTAGGGATGAGACCGGTACCGGCCGGTATTGAAACCAAAAGTCACAAAATTTTGGTCCCGGTACCGGTATCGAAATGTTCGGTTCGATATTGGTATCGGTTCGGTACCGGTATTTCATGCAAAATTCAGTAAACACCGGTATCGTACCGAACTTACCGATACCAAAAACTCAAAACTCGGTACCGATTGAGTGCTAAAATCAGTATCGGTACCAACCTGTACCTGTATAAAAAGTGCTCATCCTAGTTGTATGTATGTTTAAGCATATAATCACACATATACAATAAATGTATATTTTATGTGTGTAATAGTTTTGTGTAGGATTATTTTCAGAGGGTCGGTTTAATTTGTTGTTAATTCATATAAAAGTAACGTGATTGAAATTGACCCATGATTGTTCTTCTATATAATCATCTTGGGTTGAATTGTCAGACTGGGGATATGGAGCTTATTTGATAGTTAATTCATATAAAGGAATTATATAATTTAACCGGATGGTGAATTTAATCTGATGAGATTTCAAGTTTTAATAAAAAAAATGGTTAAGGGTGTAAACAAATTATTGTTTGATTGTAATTAACTTGTTTTCAATATTTGATAGTTACCAAAAATGAAAAGTAAAACATTTGACTATTATAACCTTCTAATTATTAATTTAGAAAATAAAAACAAATTACATGATTAGTTTGATCATTTCTCGCACTTCTCGCTCTAAGCATCACTTCTAAAATAAAACAAAACCTATATATATATATATATATACTGATTGATTGTTTGTTACACCTGCAGCAAGTGAAGGTAATAATGGCAGAAGAACAAAATCACTTACTCATGGTATGTTTGTTTCTTTGTTTGTTATGTATGTACGTATGTATGTGTGTATGTATGTATGTATGTATGTGTTTATGTTTTGAAATTAATTAATTAGTTAATTAATTAACCTGCTGCATGGAAACCCGCAGCTATTGCACTCGGTCTGGGTATACATCGTAGATTCTTCCTTATTACCAAATCGTCGTCTTCTAACAACAACAGAATATCACTTACTCATGGTATGTTTGTAGTTATGTACTTGTTTGTTTTGAAATCAAGTATCATACCATACCAGACATGTAATAATAATATTTTGGTTTGGGGATATATTAATTGTTCCTTGCAGGTAATAATAATGGGAAACAACCATCCAACAAGCGCAGTGCCACAAAAAATCACTTTTGGCTGATGAAGTTATTACTCGAATAATGATGGGATACAATAAATATTGTAATAATAATCATGATCTATGTAATCAACAACCTGATCCCGAACAAGCTCTAGAAGACTGCATAGGACAATATATGGCACCTGAATACATCTTGAGTAGCTCGACTCATTTGCATCCCTGACTCAAAGACACTACAAATAATTATAAGTGTCAATATCTAAATTTATTCATTCACATAAATCGTACACAAACAATTAAAAAAATTTGATACAACATCAACTTTATCTGTAAGGCCCCGAACCCGGTAGCCTTACTTTAGCGTCGGATTTATTCATAAACACAGTTCTTACAAATCAGAGTTCATTAAAACTTTCGCGGAATATAAAAACTTTCATGAAACGTTACAACAATCCAAAACTTGCCTTAATTAAACATTATTGTCTTTCAAAATAAACGTCAATTACATTAAAACATCTTGAGTCTTCAAATGCCAGTCTCCTATTCGCCCACCATGTGCCCGCTCAAGCTAGTTGTCTCATTCTACTCACCTGCGTGCATACTAAAAGTCAGCTACGCTGAGTGAGTTCTAGTTAATCGGACGCCATACAATACATACACATACATACATATCCGAAGATACATATCCATACCTAACTAGTTACCCTTCTGTTCTACATACATACTTACTACCATACATACATACATATCTACAATCACTAACCTCAGTCTACCGAGAGTACGTTCATAGTCCGCCGTCTATACCTGTACTCAAGGTCGTGAACACGTAAAAGGTCCGCAGTCCTTACCTATGTTCACCATTTATGGTACGTGCAAGGTCCGTAGTCCTTCCCTATACCATCCTACATCCACAACACGTACAAGGTCCACAGTCCTTCCCTATGTTGCAACCTAAACCATAGCACGTACGAGGTCCGCAGTCCTCCCCTATGCTACCACAATACAAATACAGCACGTATAAGGTCCACAGTCCTTTCCTATGCTGATGCCTATCTATAATACGTATAAGGTCCGCAGTCCTTAACTACGTTGTCGTCTATTATCTGTAACACGTATAAGGCCCACCGTCCCTATCTACGTTTACATCTATCATCTACATTACGTATAAGGCCCGCAGTCCTTAACTACGCCATCACCAGCCGAGTCTATGTCCGACAACAGCTAGAGGGATTTGCCATCCTAACTTACTATGTCGAACGTAGAACTCACATACCATTCGTGTACCTGTATACACATACTTCACATATACAATAATTACATTACAGCATAAGAACACTCTAGGCGTTCTTTACATCATTCATTTAACAACCAGACCTCTTGTCGATACGTGCAATATCCGAAGATTGTTCACGCCCCGACAAGTATTCATTTGTAATGTTCATACATCTTCGATATATAATATTCGTACCTTTATTTTTGACCTGACAGTACGCGCAATATCCGAAGATCGTTCGCGTACCGACAAGCAATCATTCATATCCATCACATATATCACATATGGCATACACTTATCACTTAGGATAAATGTATTAACAACACATCGAGTATGCACACAGCCCCGAAAACATAACACATAAATGGGGCTAGAAACTCACCTGAATCCTGTTACGCTCTCCGTTAATCGTTATTCCCTTCTTGAGCTGTGCACGGCTAACTGTATAATATTTACATGTATCAATTAACTACTACTACTCATGTTGTATTTCTATCTTTATACAACCCACAACGAACGGGGGTCCGGGGGCAGCGGGGTCTAGGGGCGGTAGCCCCTAGCAGGGTCCAAGGGGCAGAGCCCCTGGCTGGGGTCGAGCTGCCAGGTCAGCTTGGAAAAATTTTATTTACATTAACCGTCTTAACACATTTTCCATTAGGTTTTTAATTTATTTTCTAATCGAACTTGACTTTAGGCGAAGTTAAACCTTAGGCGAACTTAGCTTTAGGCGAAGTTAAACCTTAGGCGAACTTAGCTTTAGGCGAAGTTACCAGCTAGGCGAACTTGGCCGTAGGCGAAGTTAAGCTTTGAAGGCGAAGTTAAGCTTTGAAGGCGAAGTTACCAGTTTGCAGGCGAAGTTATCAGTTTGCAGGCGAAGTTGCCCAGTTCGCAGGCGAAGTTGCGCAGTTCAGCTACGGGTTTGGTTTTTATCAAGCATTTTGGCGATTTTAATACCCTTGTTATGGTTCGACATCACCCACTAACGTTCCCTAACCATTTCGTTCGTATATATATCCCGTATATACTATAAAGCTTGGATCTTTAAGCTTAAGGACATTCAATAAAACATAAACTTTAAAGGTCAAGAACATACCTTTTGTGCTCGTTTGGATCTCGTTTAACTTGTTTAATCACAACTAATCGTTTACTCTCTCTCGGATCTTGCTCGTTTCTCTCCCTCGGCCGCCGGTCGTATATGGCGGTGTGTGGTGTGTGTGTGTTTTGGAGTGTGTAGAGATTATGATGGAAATGAAATGAGGGTTTAGGGTTTTAGGTTGGTTTAGGGGATATTTATATCCCTTAAAGCCCATGGACCTAAAGCCCATTCTCATTTAACCCATCTCAATTAATCTAAATCCATTCCGTTCTTTACTCGATATTAATTAATTAATAACGCGGAAATCACTAAACGTAACTTTCTTTATTCAACATTATAAATTTTAGGATGTTACATTATCGTTTTTAGCCTAAAGTTCAAGTCTATGTCTTCACTTCAAATAACTTCTTACAACCTGCATTATGCGTTAAAATAATTTATCAATAACACATATTGAGCGAGTAATTCACAGTTTGGTGTAAATATAATAATAATATGAAAAATAAGCAATTTCTTGCATATGTAAATAGCATCAATTAATATAAACAAGTATAAGTGTCTTTTCGATCATGCCACTAGAATACAAACATGTCTACTTGGACGGATTCGCAACCAATAAACAACATAAAATAAAAGTAAACAAATATGTCTTTTCAAACATGCCACTAGATTCGGACATGTCTATTTGGACGGCGTATGATCATGCTATGAGGATAAGGATGGGGATGAGATACCAACCAAACATATAGCAATAAAACACATAATTCATATAGCAATTAACAATTAATTAAGCAATATCACAACCATGCAAATAATGAAATTGGTTTGAGTGTAATAATAATAATAATAATAATAATAATAATAATAATAATAATAATAATAATAATTTCTAATGCGCGTAATGCCCCCAAAACAAAACATAGGAAAAAGGGGATGTGATTACTCACTTGAATGATGAGGATAACATTATCAATGGTTTAAACGACTTGAACGAGCAGTTTGATGGAACTCGACGAATTATCTTATACAAGTATACATATGTAATAAATTAATTAAAACGAAACTACAACATTTGGGAATTAGTTTTCATGTGACGAACATTGGAAAAAAAATAGCAGTTATTATATGATTATAATATATGAACGAACTACTAATACGGTTTACGGCTATCACTTAAATGGATATTTCGAAACTATTCTAGTATTTAAAATGAAATGAGTTAACAACTACATCGGTTTGGCTTTGGACAAAATGTCATCGCAACGTTACTAAAATAACAGTTTAAACGCTCATTTATTTTGACCAAAGTACATAAACGTTTATAGATTTATTAAACATAATTAACTAGGTTACCGATTAAATATTTAACGGTTTAAATAATCCCTTTAAAACAATTTAACTAACGAAAAATATAACATGCCACTTAATTATGTGACCGATCGTTTTACAAGCGCAAGTTTAATATTTATAAAACTTCTCATTAAAACAAACATTTAAAAAAAATTGTTTGAATAAATATAAAATAATTAAAACATGGAGAACAAATGAGTGGGTGGGCTACCAACCCCCAACTCGTTTAAGTTTGTAAAATGTTGACATTGTTGTGATATTAGCCCAAACTTTAACAAGCTTATAATATATGAACTTCAAGAAACAAGGAAATATGAGAATTTTTTATTGGATATCAACCTTCGTTCAAATCATTCTATTTATAAGGAAAAAAAAACTACTGTGCAAAAAGTAAAATACCGACAATCTAAACTATTCAATTTTCACTTGAGTGTTCGTGTGAATAAAGGTGTTTGACAATTGTGTCATCCACCAATAATTCATACATCCACCAATAATTCATAACACTCCCCCTTGGATGACACCATTTCAAAACGTCGGGGTCTTGAAGTACTGCCTCATTAAAAACCTTGCTAAAGGAAAACCCAATGGGAAAAAACTTTAGCTAAGGGAAAAAGAGTGCAGTATATAGCTCCCCCTCAAACTGCAGGTCGTTACATTGTTCGTACATGGCGCATGCCAATATCATGAACATGTTTCCTGAATGTTGCTGTGGGAAGTGCTTTTGTGAAAAGATCAGCTGAGTTGTTGCTGGACTGGACATATCTCATTTCAACCTGATTGTCTTTAATAAGGTCTCGAGTATACTCAAAGTATCTTGGTGGTATATGCTTTGTTATGTCACTTTTGATATATCCTTCCTTCATTTGCGAGACACAAGCTGCATTATCTTCATAGATAGGAGTTGGAATTCGATCTTTCTCTAGTCCACAAGAAATCAATATGTGTCGTGACATAGATCTTAACCATACACATTCTCTTGAAGCTTCATGCAATGCAATGACTTCAGCATGATTTGAAGATGTTGCAATGAGTGTTTGTTTCTGAGAACGCCATGAAATCGCAGTTCCTCCATTCTTAAATACGTATCCAGTTTGAGATTTTGCTTTATGGGGGTCAGATAAATAACCTGCATCTGCATAACCAACTAACCCTTCTTTTGAATCGTTAGGATAAAATAAACCTAAATCAACAATTCCTTTTAAATACCGAAAAATATGTTTAATGCCATTCCAATGTCTTTTAGTAGGGGATGAACTAAATCTTGCCAATAAATTAACTGCAAAAGAAATGTCAGGTCTTGTACAGTTAGTAAGATACATAAGGGCTCCAATTGCACTGAGGTATGGTACTTCGGGACCAAGAATCTCTTCATTATCTTCGCAAGGACGAAATGGATCATTGTCAACATTGAGTGATCTAACAACCATCGGTGTGCTTAAAGGATTTGCTTTGTCCATATTGAAACGTTTTAAGAGTTTCTCAGTATAAGTTGACTGATGCACAAGTATCCCATTATGCATATGCTCAATTTGTAAACCAAGACAATATTTGGTTTTTCCAAGATCTTTCATTTCGAATTCTTTCTTTAAAAGAGCAATTGCTTCATTAATTTCTTTTTGTGTCCCAATTAAATTTAGATCGTCAACATACACAACTATGATCACATATCCTGATGTTGTCTTCTTGATGAAGACACATGGACAAATAAGATTATTTGTGTATCCTTTGCTTATCAAATAATCACTCAAACGATTGTACCACATCATTCCAGATTGTTTCAGTCCATACAAGGATCTTTGTAATTTGATGGAATACATTTCCTTAGGCTTTGAGCTTATTGCATCGGGGAGTTTAAATCCTTCGGGAATTTTCATATAGATGTCACTATCTAGTGATCCATACAAGTAAGCTGTGACAACATCCATAAGACGCATCTCTAAATTTTTAGAGACTGCTAAGCTGATTAAATATCTAAACGTAATAGCATCCATGACAGGAGAATACGTTTCTTCATAGTCAATTCCTGGCCTCTGAGAAAAACCTTGAGCTACAAGTCTTGCTTTATATCTTGTAACTTCATTTTTCTCATTTCGTTTTCTCACAAAAACCCATTTATATCCTACAGGTTTCATTGACTTTGGTGTAATGACAATAGGTCCAAAAACCTTTCGATTGTTTAGTGAGTTTAATTCAGCTTGCATAGCATCTTTCCATTTGTTCCAATCTTGTCGATTTTTACAATCATCTACAGATTTTGGTTCAGGGTCATCATTTTCTTCCATGATATCGCTTGCCACAGAATAAGAAAATATATCATCAATATTTTCCATTTCATCTCGATCCCACATTATATGTGATTTACCATAGTTTATTGACAATTCTTTATTGGAATCATTTATTTCTTCCTGAGGAAATGTTATATCATTTATTCTTTCCTGAGGGAAGGTTTTGTCAATCATTCCTTCCTTAGGGTCAGTATCCTTCTCAGAACCCTTTCTTTTTCGAGGATTTTTATCCTTTGAACCGATTGGCCTTCCACGTTTTAAACGTTTTTGAGATTCATGAGGTGCATTATTATGGTTTTGCTTGCTTGGAATCTCAACTCGAGCTGGAGCATTAGCAGCTGGTATATGAGATTTAGTGACCCTGTTTATATCAGTAAATGCATCAGGTAACTGATTTGCAATTTCTTGTAGATGTATTATTTTTTGAACCTCTGTCTCACTTTGTTTTGATCTTGGGTCTAGGTGTAACAATGATGGCACACACCATGATATATCTCTTTCTTGCTTTTTCATCTCTCCCCCTAATGTCGGGAACATTGTCTCGTTAAAATGACAATCAGCAAAACATGCTGTAAATACATCACCTGTTAAAGGTTCAAGGTATCTTATGATGGAAGATGTTTCATATCCAACATATATTCCCAACCTTCTTTGGGGACCCATTTTTGTGCGTTGTGGTGGTGCAATAGGAACATACACAGCACAACCAAAAATTCTAAGATGAGAGATATTTGGCTCATTTCCATAAACAAGTTGTGTGGGAGAGTATTTATGATTTGCACTTGGTCTCACGTGGATTAATGATCCAGCATGCATAATTGCATGACCCCAAATAGAAACAGGGAGTTTTGTCTTCATTATTAATGGTCTAGCTATTAGCTGTAGGCGTTTGATCAACGACTCGGCTAAGCCATTTTGTGTGTGTACATGAGCAACAGGGTGTTCTACAACAATCCCCACAGACATGCAATAATCATCAAAAGCATGTGATGTAAATTCTCCCGCATTATCAAGCCTTACTCTTTTAATGGTATAATCCGGAAAATGTGCACGTAATTTGATAATTTGAGCAAGAAATTTTGCAAAAGCAACATTACGAGTCGATAATAAAGAGATATTAGACCATCTGCTGGATGCGTCTATTAAGACCATGAAGTATCTAAATGGTCCACATGGTGGATGAATTGGTCCACATATGTCACCTTGAATTCTTTCAAGAAACATTGGTGTTTCTTTATCTACTTTTAATGGCGAAGGCCTTGTAATTAATTTTCCAAGAGAACAAGATGTACATTGAGGCATTTTATCTATTTTGTGGATCTTTTGACCTTTCAGTGGATGCCCATGTGTATTTTCAATGATCCTTTTCATCATTGTGGATCCTGGATGGCCTAATATGTCATGCCATAAGTTTATGATACCAGAATCGCAACAATTTTCTTTGACTGCCATATGTGCTTGAGGCACATTTATATATGTATAATGCAAACCAGAATGGAGCATTGGCAATTTTTCCAATATTTGATCTTTGCTTATGATATGCAAATATTTTTTATTACTGACAGTCCTTGACTGAGTATCATATCCATTATGATATATGTTTCTGAAACTCAACAAATTTCTTGTTGATTTTGGGGAAAATAAAGCATTTTCTATTTTGAGCTTTGTACCATTTGGTAATGCTAAATTAGCTTTTCCCACTCCTTCTATCAAGTTTGTAGGACCTGATATTGTATTGATGATCCCTTTTGTTGGTTTCAGTTTATAAAAATATTTTTTAGATCTAAGTATAGTATGCGTGGCTCCACTATCCGCTATACATATATCTTCTTCATTTGTTTGATCTTGTGCTCCGGTGATTTTCATTTTAAATCTTGAAAAATATTAAGAAAAAAAATAAGTGTATAACGAAGACATATGATATTTTAATAAGAACTTTATTTAATTGAAACACAAGTAGTACATGAAAGAGAAACTACATAATTAAAGATAATGAGAACACACTTAATAATTGCATCTAATTATAATAGTCAAGCAACTTTGTTTCAAAATTCCACCCCAAAGTCTTCAACACTCAGCTCAGCATTGATATTATTAAAGTTATCAACATGGTTCACTTCTTTCTCTTTTCCTTTTAGAGAGGCTTGGTACAGTTCACACAGATGTGGAGCTGTGCGACAAGCCTTTGCCCAGTGGTTTGTACTTCCACATCTAAAACATGAAGTGCCATTGTTTTCGGACCTACCAGCTTCATTCCATTTATTTTGGTGGTTGGAATTGGTATTGTGTGGGACATGATAATTATTGGCTCTCTGGTTACGACCACGACCACGGCCACGACCACGACCGTAAGAGTTATTGTTCCATTTGAATGGATGCTTACGATCATTAAAATGCCTTTTGTCAAAATGACCACGTCCACGTCCACGGCCTCGTCCTCGGCTTTGTTCCCATTTATGATCAGAATTTTTATGAGAACTTTTGTGAGCAACATGTGCTTCTGGTATTGCTAATGAACCCGTGGGACGAGATTGATGATTTTTCATCAATAATTCATTATTTTTCTCTGCTACAAGGAGTAATGCATTTAGATTAGAGTATCTCTTAAAATTCTGCAAACGATAATGTGTTTGCAAGTTTATATTTGATGTATGAAACGTGGAGAAAGTTTTCTCTAACTTTTCTTCCTCTGTTACAGGATACCCACAAAATTCTAGCTTTGAACAAATTCGGTATAAAGCAGAGGTGTAATCATTTACCCTCTTAAAATCTTGGAACCTAAGAATGTTCCATTCATCTCTAGAAGTAGGAAGTAAAACTTCCTTTAGATGACCGAATCTGCTTTTCAAATCTTCCCATATCATATATGGGTTATCATAATTAAAATACTCATGCTGTAGCAATTCATCAATATGTTTATGGATGAAAACATCAGCTCTTGCTTTATCCTGGTCAGAGCAATCATTGTATTCTTGGATTGCGTCTAGCACATCCATAGATTTTAAATGTCTTTTGACATTTGCTGTCCAAGACATATAATTTTCTCCAGAAATGTTGAGTGCTGGGAATTCGAGTTTTGCTATATTTGACATTTTGTTGCTAAACATAATAGAGCAAATAATAAGATAAATATTAGAATCTATATATATCAATCAACAATGAGATACAATACATTGGTAGAGCTATAAACATATAAAAGAAAAAGAAAATGCCGAAATCTTCAGATGGGAGATTAAAAATTAGAATGAGAAGTAGTATAAGCATTATAGTGACCAACATCAAAACCGGGTGAATCATTTTGAGAATTTTATCTTGGATAAATTTAATAAGAAGAATGTTTGTTGTAAATGAAATGGGGTTAATGATTGGTTATTTATAGTGGAGGTTTATAACCCGTTTATAACGGTTATATTACCGTTTATAACGGTAATATTACCGTTTGTGTGTGTGTGTATATATAATATATAATATTAATTATTTTAAAGTAAGATAATAAATAAGATATTAAATACAGTTTATTTTATAAAATATATATAATTAGTATGCACAATAATAAGAATAGAATTGTTAGTGTAAATAAATCTAACTTCTAAAACAGTTATCAAATTTTAATAACAATGTTTATACACATTATTGCTATTACTCAGTATATTAGTTAGTATATGTATATGCATAGATATATATCTAATGTACATAATTAAAGAAGTGTTTATGATGCTTATGTAGATACCTTTGTGTCTATTACCTTTCTTGGTTAGGATACAAGCGGCTCGTGCTGATAACGTGTTGTGATATTAGCCCAAACTTTAACAAGCTTATAATATATGAACTTCAAGAAACAAGGAAATATGAGAATATGAGAATTTTTTACTGGATATCAACCTTCGTTCAAATCATTCTATTTATAAGGAAAAAAAAACTACTGTGCAAAAAGTAAAATACCGACAATCTAAACTATTCAATTTTCACTTGAGTGTTCGTGTGAATAAAGGTGTTTGACAATTGTGTCATCCACCAATAATTCATACATCCACCAATAATTCATAACAGACATCTTTATTTAATATTTAGTTAATATTTAGAAGAGAAACAAACAAAATAATTATATGTCATCACTCATAACTCCCTTTTCTGTTTCGTCTTCGCCGTCACAAAAACCAACATGTCCTATATTTTATTCAAAATAATTGGCATAAACACTGGCATGTTGAATTAAAAGGATTGGGGCTTTTAATCGGAATTAAGAGACTAATCAAGTAATGGAACAGTTACCTTCAATTGGTGCTTGAAGAGATACCAGCAGCTCGGTCAAGGAATTCAACGACGGTGTTGAAAAACAAAACTAATAATTTTTCGAGTGAAAGGACAGTGAGCGAGGTGTGTTGAAACGAGATGTGACATCAGCTTTTATAGAGATTTAAAACGTAAAAAATATATGTCAACTCTGTGAATTCCGATGGTGATTTGAACCCAATTAGGAAATAGTCCTCAATCACGTAATTTGTCTAGCATGAATCATAGTTTCCGCGTATAAAATATATGGCAAGTTTGTAGATTTATTTGGTACTTGATTTTTTTGGTAAAAGAAAAGAAAAGAAAAAATGTTCATCATGACAAAAGAAAGACGGGAGGGATGATTTAACTTTGACCCCTTGGTCTTTTAACAATTCAATACTTTTAAAAAAAAAACTTTTACAATTCATTCTTTAACTTTCAAGAATGGTCGTAAATGTACTGTAACTTATAATTATTTAATAACTAGTATAAAACACTAAAATAAACTAATAATAAAACAACTTTTTTAAATCACTAACAGTAATAATCAAAATAAGAAATACAAAATGGGTCGGGTTTTGGGTTCAAAAATTGACAAATGTTATATTTTGTATCACTTTCTCAATAATCATTCCTTTGTTAATCCGTAATAAGATCGTTTTGATTTCGTTTATCAATTTCTCAATTTTTTGGTGTTTTACAATATCGGTAAACTAACAGCCGAATATACTAAAAACTGATAAGTTTGAGGACTATAGAAACTAAGTTACACAATATTAGTAAACTAACAGCCGAATATACTAAAAACTGATAAGTTTGATGACTACAGAAACTAAGTTACCTATTTTGATGTAAAGTATAATCAAGCGTCGTATGCATGCACGCTCACATTTCATGTCAATAACATCTTTAAAACTGTTTCGTCAAGGTTACTGAAACAGTTTTTCAACTCAATACATTTCAGTTTCTTTATAGCAGATTTATAAAAACGTTCGGCTTATAGCATTGTTAGATTGGCATTTGCATAGATCGTCACGCTGTTGTTAAGTTTTAGCTTCAAAATTAGCTTGCATTTCAAGCAAGATATACCACCGGAACTACTAGTCTGTACATCCATGGCTGTATGCAGTTCATGTTCAGCTAGACCCCATCATTATTGTTTAATGTATATTTTGCCTGTAAGCGAATCAAGTTCATTTAAATAATGTCTCATCTCTAACAGTAGCTATAATGTACCTTAAAAGAATAGAAAAGAAAGAAAAATTACATACCTAAAATAGTAGAGAAACTAACAGAGAAGATCGCAAGTATTGTGAATCAGAAATGAGCTTTCCATATCTTAACACCCCTTGAGACTCATATCCATCTCCATCTCCATCTCCATCTCTAGAATAGTTGATACCTGAATAACCTTGGCCGAACATTTAATCAAAATTCAACTAAAAACATATAAGGAAAAGTTAGAAACCATTTAAAGCTAAATTTGAACATCCCACCTGGAGGAGGCTTTGGAGGAGGCTTTCGAGGTAACAATGAAGTACATTCCATGGGGTTATAAGATATGCATGGTTACTTGAATGCTTATCATAATTTGACCAAGCTCCTGTAGCTACTAATGCATTTGAATAGTCCTTACTTTTACTTTCTTGAGTTCTTTCACGCTTATAAAATAAATTGTCTTTAAGAAATTCGGTGCACACTTATAATCTTTTTTGGCTAGTGCTTTTAGTTTTCAAGAGCGTAACCAAATAATCCTTTTCTATATGAAAATTCTTGCATTTACAAAATCTAATCTATCACCTCATATATTTCAGAATGAAATTCCATGTGGCCCTGTAACAAAAAGGCATTAACTAGATAGTAAAAGAAAAACAAAATAAACAAAGAGAAAAAAAAAAGTGAAAAAACGAACCTTGAGTGATAGCATATCACGTACATTGTATAGCAAGGTATAAGTATTATCATCCACCGAATTAGTCATAGGAACAGGCAACCAGAGTTTTAAAGCACAGCGAATATCTTCAAACCCAAATTGTTCACTCCATAATATATGGAGTTAGCATAGATAGACGAGCATATGAATGAACAAACTACAAAACGCAAAACATAAATAATAATCACTTGTACAAATTAAACTGAACCTTTTATGACGTATTACCTTTGAGTTTTGTTCATCCTTGTTGCACAAGGCACGCAAGCAGTGTAAGGCCAAAAATGTGACTTGTGATATCAAAAGAACGAAACCCGTTAAATATATATTATTGGCAAGAAAATAAAGTGGGCGAGAAATCCGGATATGAAACTAAAGCTTCGGTGTACGTGTTAAGCTTCAACGGGGAAATCTTCTAGAAGATTTACGTTAGGCTATAAATAGGACTTCAATTGTCATATGTAAGTGAGTTTTTTGTACGGTGTTTTCACCCATCTAAGGGGGCTCACCTTGGGTGGGATCGGTTCGTTTAATATATTACTTTTTACCGATTACGGGAATGTTTGTTATTTATATTATTGTTATATTATTTTGTTCCGTCATTTGATTTCACCGCACCCGTCTCATATGTTTATCAAGAACAAAGTTGTTGTGAAGTAAGCTGGTTTGATTTCTTTCATGAATGACTTAGCATCTGCACCAAATGACAACATGGTTTTTCACAACACATTCAATGAACAATATAATGTGACAAATTATATAGGTTGTAATCAATAGCAAAGCAAGAATTGAAGAACTTTTAACTTTGGTGTTTTTGTTACTGATTAACCGTAGATGGAGCCATCGAATAAGCTAACGTGTTATCATTCATTCATTCTACAATCACATATTTGCTGAGAATTAAGTAGTTGCAGAGATATAAAGGGAATGCTATATTACATTCTAATGATTCTTTTTTTGAATCTTTCTTTCAATTCAATCGATTTTTTTGTTTTTCTTGTTGATTTTACTTAGATAGATCCAATGAATGTTAAGGAAAGATCAAGTTATAATGTTTGGACCGACTTCGAGCAATTTACAGATGAGGACGAGATATAGAAAGCAAGATGCATGCGCTGTTCTTCAGTTTTCAATGCAGAAGTGAAGAAGAATGGAATATGTTCATTGATAAGAGAGCATAAAAGATGTTCAACGCTCCCGGGTAATCCAGAGATCAATTAATCGGTGGCTACGAACGTCTTAAAGAATGCCTTTGATTACTTAATCATCTATTTGATTTTATGCTCTCTACTCTCTGATATAGTTAGACATCCTAGATACACTATTAAAACATAAATATTTATTTAGACGATCTAATATAGCTATTTAACATTTTGGTTAACTATAATATTGTGAAAGTTCATTACATCTTACAAGAATTTCAATTTTCATTAGTTTCATTACTAAATCGGTGATATTAGTAATTAGTTCATTATATCTCTATATATAAGAAATTGTTAATCAAACACATGTTCCCATTAAGACATTTCATCAAACACATGGAGGGCATGCTAAATCAAACAATAAATCAAGCCTATAGTGATCAATTAAGCACCAAAATTGAGACTAATCAATTAAAAATGAAGAATCATGGACCAAATTCAACATATACTTCAAATTCTTGAAAAAAATGATAATGATAAATGAACAAAATTTACCTGATAAAGACCCTTGTTGTATGTGCAAATCATTTGTCAGTTGGATGGAGTTTTGTATTTCGGTCCTGTGTGTAAATTTCGGTTTCGGTCTCTGAATTTCTGTTATATCGGTCCTCGGGTCGGGTCGGGTTTGGTATTTTGCACAGCCCTACCTACTAATTCTAAGCCCATTAAGTTTGATTTTCCGGGTTAGCAACGGTTAAAACAGAAAGCGGCGGTGCTTTTGGCGGTCATGGTGGTAGCGGCGGCGAACGGCAGAAGAAGATCCGGTGGCGGTTCGAGATGATGAGTGAAGGATTATGTTGCCGGAAAAGATTTTTCAGTGGATGTGGCTGGCGGCGGCATTAGTAGGTTGCCGGAATTAGATTTTCCGGTCAGTGGTAACCTAGGTGTGTTGTTGGCGGCTGGTTATGTTAAGGATGAAGCTAGGGTTTGTAATGCTATATATATAATTTAATGTGAGGCCCCTAAAAATGACTAGTTACTTGGGCTAGTGGAGTTTGGGCCTATAAATAAGAATGGATCTATCTACTAGACTACTATGTCTAAACCTTCATCCGATCATGTGGAGCCGGTTCATGCCGAGTAAGTCGTTTATTTTTCGGATTGATTGTGGTGGTGGTGGTGAGTCTTCACTTATCTTTACTTGTTTTCACGTTACGTTCATGTGTTTCGCAAGATTTATTAATGATGTTTTGTTCAGTTAATATATAGTTGTTATTTGGGAGGCGTATTATATGAATGATCTTTTGAACATCGGTAAAAGTAATAAGCATGCAGATGTTTTTATATTGGAATTTTTTTAAAGAAAAACAACAGTTTATTATACCGTTCAATTTGCATTCTATTGTTTGTTTTAGTTCTTAGAATATTGAAACACGATATCTAGTTTCGTTAAGACGGTTGAAGAAAGGAAGATCGATCATATATATTCGTGACTTGGCCTGAATTTAACCGACCCGGATTGTGATGGGAGCTATCTAAGGCATGTTTACAACATTAAGTATGATATTAGCCTCATGACTTTGTTTTGTAATTATCATTTTATTTTATTTTATTTGGGGGGGGGGGGTATTTGGACTTTGGATAAATGTGTGGAACTGATTTCTTAAAATAGTTGTTACTTGTTATTGTTTGGATGGTTTGATGATTTTGAATTTTGTTGTAGCAGGCACCACCTTGTCAACCACAACCTTAGTTTCGATTACTTGTATAACGATAAGCTCGCATTTTGAGCTAAAAGATTGAATTGGAACAATGATTTTGTTTTGTATTCAGAAGTTATCATATCTTGTCACTAGTGACAAAAACTTTTGTTTGTTAATATGGAAAATTCTCTCATTGTTTCTGGTTTAATTTGGATGTTCAAATTTATCTAGTTTGGAACTCACTCAATGGACTTGCTAGCGGGAACCGTCGAACCCATGCTCAAGCACCGGGTCTTGATGATGTAGTGCGCAGTCACAACTAGGGGTGCAAATGAGCCTAGCTACTCGAGATCGGATCGTTAAAAAGTTCGATCGAGACGAGCTTAATTGAGCCCGAGCTTGAGCTCGAGCCTAAAAGTAAGCTCGTTTGATAAACGAGCCCGAGCCCGAGCCCAAGCTTCACTTATCAAGCTCGAGCCAGCTCGCGAGCCTGCTATTTATATGATTTTTAAGAATATATATTTAATAGTTATTAATTAATATATATAATGTTATGAAAAAATAAATAAAAATAACTAAATAATATATATTATATTATACATAAAACTATAATAGAAAAAAGTATATAAAAATAATTATAATTATATAAAAAATAATTGATAAATAATAAACGAGCCGAGCCCGATTCAAGCTCGAGCTTGAAAATAAACCCACAAGCCGAGCTCGAGTTTTGAAAATAGAGCTCAAAATAAGTCGAGCTCGAGTTATGTGTAAGTTAAACAAGCTCGGCTCGGCTCGTTTGCACCCTAGCCACGCCTATATAACCGACTTCAACAACTATATAGTGGTCAAGAGAAAGCACCGTCACGATCCGCAATGGTTCATCATAATCATAATCGTTCGAAAAAAGATGAATCCAGTGATACTCCAACATATTATCCCTGCTATATATAGATGTGGATGAGTTGGCAAGGAAATATATCGAGAACGCACTGGCAAACTGTAACACCCCGGCTTTAAGCGGAATACGCCCGGGTGTAACGTACAGATCATTCAAAGCTCGTAATGCTATTAAAGCGACAATAATTATATTTAATGCATATCATATCATCAAAAGTACACATCTTGTTCATAAATAAAAACAAAAGATAACACTTCATCGAAAAGTAAACAAGTTCTTTATTTAAAATATTCTAACGCAAACTAATGATCTTCGTCCTTAGCACACCATCGGTTCAACCTGTAACACGTTGAAAATAATATATTTTGTCAACAATTAAGTTGGTGAGTTTTCATAAGTTTTTGTGTATACATATATATAGGAAACTCGCGATTCAACAATCGTAATGCAATAATTATTCAAGCGTAAAGTAAATGAAAGCAAGTAATGTCGTCCTCCCGTTCATTTAGCCGAAGCCGTTGAAGTCGGGGAAATGAGAACCACCTTACGTAAACAACCGAAGTCGTAACGTTAGACGGCGCGGGTACGCCCCGTCGGACTTTCCCACTATGTGTATGCGTTTGCGTAACTTCCACCATAAAAACAATAAACACATTGCAAGCAAGTTCACGTATAATCATAAACAATATGCACGAATAATATTAACATATACGATATAAGTGAATCGGTTTGCAAACAATCACATAACTAACGAAAGGAAAACTTGTAACGTGTTACCCCAAAATATTATAAAACATTAAAATGGGGTTATGAAGAACTCACTTGGAATGAGGAATACGGTAAAGAGAAGACGGTAAAGGTTATAGTAAGCTAGTTGGTCCCGCGAGAATTTCCGACAATTTATCCTATTTATTAAAGCGGAAATAAAATAAATACTTGAATGAAATAAACGAACAAGATACACGGAGATGGGTTTATAGCGGATTTGGGGTCGTTAACATATTTGATGTATTTTATAGATTATTGATATAGGTGTAATCAAATTTTATTAATTTTAAATTATAACAAAACGTCATATTTGCTTATTAAATGAAAACCATTTATAATATAAATGTCGATTTATTTATAAAGAAAACATTTTATGTAATCCATTTTAATAGTTTTAACAAAGAGAAGTAACACATTTATTATTATTATTATTATTATTATTATTATTATTATTATTATTATTTAGGTATAAAGAGTATAGATATATAAATAATTAAATATCTTTATATATGTATATAAATATATATGTATATGTATATGAAAAATTATTTTAGGACTTTATTAGGCTTCGGTTCGTTTAAACAAGCGTAACATATAAGTTTTTAATACCAATATATGTCTAATTAGTATGGTTTAATAATAGAAGAAAAATAAAACAAATAAATGAAAAGCACAAAAACCGGAACAGAGGAGGTTCGAACTTGCGCCCTGGCCGGATTTACGTTGGCTTCATGTGTACTGGCCACTGGACCAGTAGCTTAACTTGTTTACGGAAGCAGAAACGAAAAGATATAACCATTAGTTCAAACAAAAGCCCTAATTAACATAAACCCTAAATCATACAAATCCCAATAATGCAGGTAGCAAAATGTTGCGCCTTTGAAGTGCCATCTGTAGAGACGATCAGTGGAGAAAATGTTCTTACATGGCCGCATTTGGTACCTATTTTCAATTCTAGAAACTAATGTTATTTTCATATATTATAAATTTTGTTTTCAGTGGAAACAGGTAAAGCATGTGGATTGCTATGCAGTCACAGAAAAAGAAGCAGAATCAGTGACATCAAACTTTAAGTTTCAATCTATGATTGGAGGTAAAGTCCTTTGCTTATATTGTGATAACTTAATCTGACAGTTTTTTGAATATTAATATTATTTTATTTCAGCTCCTTTCCATGGGTTTGCATTTTGGTTTGATGTTAAGTTTGGTGGACCCCTAATAATAACCGAGCGCTTATAACTGTTGAACAGTCAACTGAAACAAAGACTTCTGGTAGTTATCGGAGGAAACGAGCCAGTCCAGATGATGCACTTGTACTTTCCACTGCACCTGAGGATCCTCCTACACATTGGCAACAGGTATATGCCAAATCGGCCCGTTCATAAGTAAATGGGTCAAAATGGCCGCTTAGTTTATATATTATTTTTGTATCAATTACTAAATATATTTTAAATTTTGACAGACGATGGTGTACTTCTATGATCCAATAGACGTGGAGCAGGATCAGGTTATTTACGGCGGTGTTACAATAACGCGATGCTTAGATAACTTTCGGTGCATTAACATTCATCTTTAAGACAAGTGAGTTACTCCTTTTAAATAGTTTCTAGAACCTCATTCTTTTCTAATATAACGAATACTTGTTTGACTTTTTTTGTTGCAGTGTGGATGAAAGAAATAATAGGCTGAAAAGCAGGGATACATCACCATGGTAATAAAAATGTAGTATTTTTTTTTCATTTTTTTACATAACATGAGAAAGTTGTATGTTTAGGTATATATATGTAACACATGAAATAGTTGTGTGAGTAGAAAAGTAGTATTTTTGACCTAAGTATGGACATAACTGTTTAATAAATTGATTTAGGTAGACTTGTAAACAAACCTAACGAACACGAACGGGGCATGTTTGTGGTCGTTCGCTTAACTTTAACCAAACAAGCGATCGAATGTGAACAATTAAACGATTTTTGGTGTTCGTTTGTTAAGAAAATGAACGTGTTTATGTCCGTTCGTTAATAGGATAAACAAAGGGGTCATGAATATAAGCGAACATAAGCAAAGAAATATATAAACGGATGAACTTAAACAATAAACTAACGAACATAAATGAAAGTTAATGAACGAATGCTATAAACAAACATTTACTAACATAAATGAATGGATGTAGATGCATTCAATTAATAAATTTGTTAATTGAGCCACAATAAAAGCTGGAGCTCATTTAAGCTCGGTTCGATTTCTTCAGTAAGTAACCTTACTTTTCATTTACAGACTATTTGTTTTTGATTTTTTATTTTTCATTTACAGACTATTTGTTTAGACTTTTTATTAATGTATTGTTTTGTTAATTCGACAGGAGTGTTCGTTTTACACAGCTTGTCTTCTTTGCTCCCTAGCAGTTACAGTTCATTTTCATGTGAAAATCCTCCTGTCAACTCTTTCATCAAGACAGGTAATTATTGATAACTTTTAAAGTACGTTTATAATGCATTTTTATGGTTCTGAAAATTTTCACCTTTGCAATAGCCAACTTCGAGACATCTTGCAGTGGCCCCTTTATGACATCTCATTGAGAAGGACCCGGTATGTAACCACATATCTGGTGACTGGTTAGTCCTACAGGTTCAAGAGCTCACATCTCTTTGCTTATCAGGTGATGTGTATTATAATATCATTTGGAACCACTTGTTGTCATTGTAAACTAACAGTTATAATATTATTCACAGATAGGCACAATTCAATTTAAACACATGAGGCCAGTTGGTGTGTGGCTCCTAAAATTCTCTTCTGGACAAGGTACATACATGTAATATAATTGAAATAATGTATAACACTAGTTACTAGTTATGATAATTACTAGTAATATATATAGAGTTAAGATTGGTTTTTTTTTTAATCTAAAATTACTTTATTTGTTGTAGGAATTCGTGAAGATTGGTCGACTTTTGTTGCAAACGTAATTTGGCGGTGAAATTTTGTATTGAAACTTTAATTTAGGAAAAAATATTGTTAACTTTGTAATGTTTGTTATTATGTTATGAAATGGATTGCTTTGCTACATATGTATTTTATTTTGTATTATGATTATTAATTGTCATTTAATGTGAAAAATGGTAATTCTACAAAAAGAAATATATATATTTTTAAAACGGCTAAAATCATGACACGTATTTATGACACACAAATGTAGGTCATCTTAATTATGACAGAGGTTTTCTTGACACACATTGTGTGTCGTAAAAGAGTGACATAAATGCATGTCATAAACAGTTGACACACAAATGCATGTCATTTTTCTTTTATGACATGGCATTCCTTGATACGCTTCTACGTGTCATCTACCTCCTTTAATGACGCGTATTAAAGGTGTATTTTCTAGTAGTGACTTATGCTATTATTATTAGTCATATGTTTACCTCTGATGGGAACTTGATGCTTTACTAAATAATTATTGGAATGGTATGCCAAATGTGTGGCTAACTATTGGTATACCATTGAGTATCAATGCGATTCTAAAAAAAGAGAAAAAATTGTTGACTATTGACATTGACTTGGTGGACTACAGCATCTCTTGCATTTGCTTAAACACCAACCCATATTCATGTAAACTATTCTTTTACCACTCAACAAAAATGTATTATGATCAAGATGTATCATCCACGGACAATAGTGACGATGAATCTCAGTTCCCGACCGACGATAAACGCGCGGTGTGTTATAAAGCATACGTTAAAGCTCCGTCTTGCTCGGCTTTTCAAAAAGTTGGGAACTCGCCTATTGGGAGCGGTGATCATTGGCCAGGTCAAACCTATGCTCAAGCACCAGGTCTTGATGATGTAGTGCGCAACAACTCTACAACTGGCTACTTTAACTATTATAGTGTTGATGCCAAACCACCTTCACTATCTGCGGTGGTTCATCAAAATTATTCGAACCTGGGTGGATACTTTGCAAATATTGCAAATTATCAAAAACCAATCGAAAGGGACTTTCATGTTAGTAAGATAGGACCCATGGGTGTACCTAGTAGAAGAGAAAAGTGGGGAACCGCCCTTGACTATTATAATGGTCGTAAGGAGGCGCCATCACGAACCGCGATGGTTCATCAAAATCGTATATTATCCACAAACAAACGTAAGGGACCTTCCGCGTGGAAAGTTAATGGAACCCAGGGGCGTACCCGATAGAAAAGAAATGGAGGCATTCGCCCCCAACTGTTATAGTGGTCATGATGAAGCGCCAACACCATCCGCAATGGTTCATCAAAATTATTCGCCACGCGTAAAGGATTATGGTCATCATGAGGAACCTGCACCGTCACGATTCGGAATGGTTCATCAAAATTATTCGCCGCAAGTAAAGGACTTTCAGCGTGTAAAATTCACGGGCCCCTCCAAACCTAGTAGAAAAGATATGGAGCCAGAAGATATGCTCGCACTCGCCATCCGCAAGTATGGTGGTGGTTATGACGAACCACCGTCACGATTCACAATGGTTCATCAAACTCATTAATTCGAATCTAGGTGGATCCATTGTAAATAGTCCACGCCAAGCAGGGCGGATGTCACACCCCGCCCTAGGGCCTAGGCGTATGACCAATAGTAGGTACCTGTTTTATAAATATATCAAAGTTATGTTCTTTTAGCATAAGTCTTTTGAATAAAATATCATTATATTGAAATCTCGGGAATTTAATACCCGTTTTAAAATACATGTCATTTTAAAATATGATTATTCACAGTATTTTAAATATCCGAGTCATCAGATCACCTCTAATGACTATGTCCTCAATCTTCTTATTTGTCTTGCTTGTCTGTTCTAACATTTACTATTTCCCTGAAATGTGGGGAAAATACGTCAGCTATGTGCTGGTGAATAACGCTGACTCAACAAAAAGGTTTTCATAATTCATCATACATAATCATATACAAATCATATTCGTTATGACACAACACCAATAGCAGTCAACGACTCAGTGGGTCTCATCCCATCTCATCGGAACTAAAAATACCAATAGACCACATAATCGGACTTCACTCGCCATAGAGATAGTCACTTGCCATATGGTCAGTATGTTTGTAGTGTGCCCACTACAAAACATTTATGTATGGATCCAGACACATGTGTATTTAGCCTGAGTGTTTAGTACTATCTTGTATCAAAACGTTTTAGAGGATTTGAACCAACCCTCATGCAAATATTTCCACAACTCTTTTACATATGGATAACAGTCCATAGTTTTAAAGAGTAAATATCTTTTCAAAATATACAGTACATAGACGTATTCACGTCATAAAACATTTCACACTATAAAAAGGTTTGGGCGTATTCACCTTTTGTGATATCAATGTATCTCACTCAGAAATGCTTGCTGTTTATCTCGGACCTATAGTACGAGAATAATATTTTATAAATAACTAGATATACAATCTAGCTATACACCTTAAGTCTATTTGCATAACCTTAACCTTGATATTCGTTTCATTTATAAAACATTCATATACTACGTTTCTTCATCATGAAGAAACGTATATATATATATATATATATATATATATATATATATATCCCATTTCTTCATTCATAAGAAATATCTTTATAATAAAGAATAATATTTTATTCATAACCTTATCTTATGAAAGTTATAATATATATATATATATATATATATCCCATTTCTTCATTCATAAGAAATATCTTTATAATAAAGAATAATATTTTATTCATAACCTTATCTTATGAAAGTTATATTTCACTTATTATCTGATCAAGGTATAGACTATATCCCTGACTATGGTCTAAGCCATATATAATAAAATAATCGGGCAGAACCCCTACCTTGTATGGCTTATCTATGAAATGCTTAAAATTGACAGAGGGATTTTAATAACCATTAAAATCCGACCCTAACCCATATACTATTTACCTGAAATGGTTACGGATGGTGTCACACCCGGCCCTAAACGGCGGAAACAGCCGGGTGCGCGCGAGTGGGAATTGATAATCAAGCACGGGTCATTGCAAACATTCAATTAAAATTTTCCATTGCGCATGAAATGTCTAGTACAAAATACATTACATTGTTTAGAATTACATATAAAAACATCCACATATGAAAAACGTTGAAGATTTCCGCGCCATATCCCCTTACACGGCGGGAACAACCACGCGTGTGGAAGGGATAGAACCAAAATCTTCCAAAAACCATTTTTATAGATATTCTGCGTGAAGTGCTCTATGTGTGACTCCTTGCGCTACTAATTATCACCTGAAAGACACGTAAAAACATTTGAATCAGTATAAACTGAGTGAGTTCACAAGTTTTGGTGACTTGATAAATCGTATTGCATCATATCCTTGATAAAACCATATTGAAACATATTTCTGATAACATGATTAAAACATATGCTTGATAAAACCGTCCCGCGGGTTACGCGCGGACATTTCTGAAAACACTGCTCGTCCATGCAAAGTGGCGCTGCCACTACGAGCTAAAACAATACCGTCCCGCGGGTTACGCGCGGACGTTGTGCTCGGAAAACTAGGCGCTCGTCCGTGCAAAGAGGTGCGACCCCTACGAGCGGGCTTTACAACCAGTAGTACTACCCCATGACCATACTAGGCACTCGTCTATGCAAAGAGGTGCGACCCCTACGAGTGGGTTGATCAAACACAGTAGTCCCTACCCTTAGAGTTCCACTGACGAGTGATCACTGTCTAAATCTTGCGCACTTACATTGAAAACCAAGATAAACACCATAAACAGATAATCGTTTGCATTGCTTGTAAATATACCATGATAAAACATAATTTAAACACGTGTCCCTCGCCCCGAAAACAGTTTAAAAACAGTGAAAATAGGGGCTGTGAGACTCACCTGTGATTCTTGTTAAGTGATGGTTTAGAGAGAGTTTAAACGAGATTCGGGTTTCCTGATGTTAGCCTCGAAATTGGAAGTCTAGCGATGGAACTGGAAACGGATGCTTGGGAGATGGTTAGTGCAGAATTACAGGTTTAAGAGAGGAGTTTGAAGTGTGTTTGTGTGATATTTTTATTCAAGAATTGATACTTATTTATAGGCAAATTCAAGGGAACACAATCCCTTGATTTAGGGGATTGAAATCTTATTTATATTGGGTGTAATGATGACAAGGTATGGGGTTTATTATTATTTATTTTAGGGATGGGGGTGATGGTCCTAGGGAGTGGTTATAAAGATTCTGATAGATTTGACAGTACATGCAGGACTGTGGTTGGTGAGAGTAGGTGCGGCTGACAGCTGACATTTCGTGTTACAGTATACTTTTCCTGGTACTGTTGTCAGTGTGCAGTCAAAAGGTAAAAATCTCTGAAACACGCAACTGGTTCTTTCTGGGCGGGGGTAATCCCCTTACATCTGAAGAATAGACTAAGTGTTTTGTGCGTGTAGCCTTGCGCGTATAGCCTTCTGCGTGAAGGCCATTTCTTTGAACGTTGTGGGTCCGGCGGCTCCAGTTGGTCTTCGCGTAAGCGTCCTTGTAACGAATCCTGCGCGTGTCACTGCGCAGGCGTCCTTATAAGGAATCCTGCGAGTCCATCTGGCTCTGCTGGAACCAGCGTTCTCAGAGTTTATTAACAGGGTGAACTTTTGGATTTAAGCGAAAAGGTGGTTGGTTTCTGTGCAGACGTTCATGCGTAAAGGGTTTAGTTTTAAGGTGTCCCGCGGGGATTCTTCCCGCAGGTGTCGCTCATAACTCCTTTTTATTTGATGCGGGTAGGTGCGTAACCTTCTCGTAGTCAGGGACGTTGAGTTTCATTTGTAGATTCTCCATGAGGTCTTGGTATTTCAACATAGTGATCAGTTATGTTGAAGTCAATTCCATCTTGGAGCTTCAAACAAACTAGCTCTCAATGTTCCCTTTTTCCGCGCGCGCATAAATGATTTGGGTCTTAATTAGGAAATTAGGATATTGTTTGAACATAGTTTTACTTATTGATTATTGAAGAGGTATGCAACCCATTAGACAGAAACGACATAAAATTAAGTTGTCATGAAAACACAACAAAAACCTGTGCGCGTGGCGCATATAACATATGCCCGCGCTGATCCTAACATGGCGTGCATCGCACCAGCGCATGGCGCATACAACATATGCCCGCGCTGATCCTAACATGGCGCGCATCGCACCAGCGCATGGCGCATACAACATATGCCCGCGCTGATCCTAACATGGCGCGCATCGCACCAGCGCATGGCGCATACAACATATGCCCGCGCTGATCCTAACATGGCGCGCATCGCATCCGCGCATGGCGCATATAACATATGCCCGCGCTGATCCTAACATGGCGCGCATAATATTCACAATCACCTAATAACTAGGTTGATTACTTGGTTTATGGGATTGGGAAATTACCGGGTGTCACAGATGGTATGAGAACGACGAGCTAGGGTTTCGGCCAAAAGGTGAGATCAAACGAGTCTAAGAATTGATTCAACGCTGCAATTATGATGGGGCTTAGGTTCGCAGAGTGCTAGGGAGTGTGAGGTACAAGTTAATTGTGTTTTGGTTGAGTATTTATAGGCTAACAAGGTCAGCTTAGTCCGCGGCCCTAGAGTTAAAGAAATTGATATGATCGAGCTGTCAATTAACGAACTTTCTATAATGTTTGATTTCGCGTTGAACAAGAAACGAATATGCGCGTCCAATTCCGTGATTCCTGGGTTAATTGAATCAAAAAGATGGAAAGGGGGGGGGGTCGTCGGTGGTGACGGGGTGAGGAAGAAAAGGGGGGGGGGGGGAGGTTTTAGTTAATTTGCAATAGGGTCCCTTGGGTTTGGTTGAGGATCAAGAATGGATAAAACTATAGTTTAGGGATCAAAATGCACATGTTATATACTTTAAACGATTTTTGAATAATTAATCAAGCCACGCGTAAATACAATGAAGATAAAAATCAGTTAACATAGATAATAATCTAACATCTTTATTAAAATAAGAAGATCCAAAAAAAAAACAATTACATTAAACGGATACAACATTAAACCGAAATTGACGAATGTCACACAAACTATTAAACCCAAAATCAGTAAAGAGTTGGTTCGGCTGGCACCGAAGAAGGTATTGAAGTAAAACTCAAATTTTGATTGCCAACAATCCATTGCAAGTTATGTTTTAAATCTAACCTTTAATTGCCTTCTTTATTGATTTAATATTGTGTTTTGGTTTTCTATATATTGTAAGTTTTGTTTAAGAAATAAAATAAGAAAACTGTTTTAATGTTCTTATTCTTTCACTTTCATTTTTGAAGATTAACCCACTCTACGAGTCATGCATCGATGCAACTCACTAATCAACTGCTAAACCGTCTCCAACTTGGAGCCCATCAACGCCCTAGCCGCCAACCCACGATCAACTCCCTCAACCACCAACCATTACAACACTCCTAATGTCCAACGCCCCAACACATCTACCACGTGGTAAAATAGTTGAATAGGCTAAAAAGAAGTTAGCAACCTGTTACAATTTTTATATTCGCTTAATTACTACATAAAATGCTACAATTTAATGTGATACGTTAAATGAAAAGAAAACACAGTTCACGCATTTGTTGTGAAGCCATCACAAAGTAGTAGGGATGAGCTCGGTACCGTACCGTTACCGAAAATACCGATCCTGAAAATCATAAAATCGGTACCGGTACCGAAATATTCAGTTCGGTACTGGTACGGTACCGGTAATGAAGGTAAAAATTCGAAAAATACTGGTACCATTACCATAACGATCCCAAAGCTCAAAACTTTGGTACCAGATTCGGTCTAATCGGTACCGGTATCGAATTTGCTCATCCCTACCAGAGAGTGAAAAATGTTCATGACATAGGTTTCACTTGAATAAACGTCCATAGTCGGCACATATGCCCTTAGAGCATTCTCAATCCATTCTCCATCTTCATTTTTATAATTACAATAAAAACACCATTTTTTTTTCATTTTTAATTAAAGAATACTTTTTTTATACTTATATCATTATTTTTTCTCTCTCTTTCACTCACAACCACTTTCAAAAAACATTAAAAAATTATATAAATGAACATGTGGTTCTCCAAATTTAACCGTGAGCAGTAATATTTTCTCTCTCCTACTCTCACAATCACTTTTAACAATCTTTAAAAAGTGGAGAACCCACTCACAGAATTTGAAAAATGGATTGAGAATGCTCTTATATTGCGTAACTACTATCAATAAAAAACACCTAATAGATTATATACTACCATTATTATTGATATAACCAGTGTTGCAAACATCACAACTAGGCACCGATTAATCCCGGATTAATCGCTAGTCCCTATTTCACTGATTAATTTTGGGTTAGTCGGCTAATTAGTCGGTCAATGGTCAAATCCGGCCAAAATCGGCGGTTTTCGGCGAGATTCCGACCAAAATCAGCGGTTTCTGCGAAATTGGAGCAAAAACTAGCGGTTTCCAACGAGATTCAAGCCAATTTCCGGCCAAAATATGTTTGTGTATGCATAAAATTGAAAATTACATATAAAATGTGTGCGTGTATGTATAAAACTGAAAAATATACATTAAAGTCCGATCCGACGAATCCCGATTAATCGCTAGTCCTCACCCCACCGTCCGACTATCGACTAGCGATTACTACAACACTGGCTACAACTATATTTTACACACCTTAAAAAGCTAATGAACTTATGCTATTACTATTAGTCACATATGTTTACCTCATAATTGAAGAAAATGAGGTGGGATGGGAACTTGATGCTTTAGTGGATGATAACTTTAAACAAATTATTATTGGAATAGTATGCCAAATGTGTGGCTAAAAAAAGCACGTAAATGACCATTGACTCGTTGAGAATCGATGCCTTTCTAGATTAAGAAAAAACAAGTTGAGTATTGACTTTGACTTGATGGACTACAAGTATCTCTTGCAATATTTGCTTAAAACACCGACCTATTCACTTAATTAACTATTCTTTTTCCACTCACCAAAATGAATTCTAGTTATGAGGATCAAATCCAAGCTCTGTCCATGTTATCCACGGACAATAGGGAAGATAAATCTCCATTCCCGACCGAGGATAAACGCACAATGGGTTATAAAACTTATGTTAAAGCTCCATCTTACTCGGATTTTCAAAAAGTTGGGTACTCACATAACGGGGGCGGTGATCGTTGGCCAGGTCAAACCTATGCTCAAGCACCGGGTCTTGATGCCGTAGCACGCGACAACAAATATGTAATTGACTTCAACTATTATAGTGGTCATGACGAACCACCATCACGATCCGCCATGGTTCATCAATATCATACGAATCCAGCCTGGGACCCTCATGTAAATTTCATGAGACCCGGTAGAAAAATAACGGGGCCAATTGCCCCCAACTATTATAGTGGTCACGATGAACCACCGTCACGATCCGCAATGGTTCATCAATATCATAGGAACCCAGGTGGATATTATCAACAACCAAACGTAAGGGACTTTCCGCACGTAAATTTAATGGGACCCAGGGACGTACCCAGGAAAAGAGAAACGGGGGCAATCGCCCCTAACTATTATCGTGTTCATGAAGAACCACCATCACGATCCGCAATGGTTCATCAAAATTATTCAAATCCAGGTGGATCCATTGCATATAGGAAATGAAGATAAAAACTTCGAAGTTGTTTATATAAAATGAATGATGAAGTGGAATATATTTATATATTTTACAAAAAATGGTTGTAATAAATCTAACTAGCTAGTTATCTATTTTATTAGTTTGTATGCATGTTAGAGATTTTGGAGTTTTGTTTGAATGTTAAATGAAGTAGTTATAACCTTCTTATCATTATATAGCTCTTAAGTCTTAATCATGCATTTTCAGCTTAGTGGCATACCTCTAAATCTTAGACCAATGTATATACCCATTTTGCAGTTTTTTTTGGGGGCTTGTTTATCAAAACCCTCAAGCTGGAAGCTTGACGTTTGTAGTTGACGCTAATGTTTGTAGTATGAAGCTTGGAAGCTGAAGTATTTTTTATTTTTTATTTTTTAAACTTTGTCGCCTGTAGGTTATATTTTATTCAGTTTATGAGACAACTTCTGTCATGAGCGTGGTGCGATCTGATAGAAGTCTCTTGCGATGTGTATGCCGGGTAAGTAAGTAAGGAGTGGAGTGAAGTGAAGTCTAATGAGCTATGTTTATTTATATTTAGTTGGAGGGGTGGTTGGTTATTTATTGTTAGTAGAAGGTGGTGGGGTGCACATACATAGAATCATAACAAAAACAGAATAATAATAATAATAATAATAATAATGAATGTTAATAATAAAAAAGACTCACCACCACCATAAAGCTCATTCATACACCGGAATGCATTATTATTATTATTATTATTATTATTATTTTGCGATAACAAATCGGCTATATGTGTTGTTGATTGATACTCATCCATATATATATATATATATATATATATATAGGATTTGGTTCATTTTAAAAGCGTTTTTTAGTGTGAGAAGTGCGAGAAGAGATTATAACCAATCAAATGATTTCTTTTTTAATTTCTTATTATTTAAATAAAAGGGTATGTTAGTAAAATATAAAATGTTTTGTTTTGTAACTCATACTCTTTAATGGTTTAATTAATGTTAAGTTATATACAAATGATAAGTTATTATTATTATTTATTTCATCTAAAATTTGAACAATTAAAATCCATTTGATCTAAAATCATTTTATTCTAACACATGGCTAATTAATTTTTTTATTTGATCGCTAATGTGAAGTGTTTTTTTTTTTTGGCTTGATTTTAATCAACTAATGTAGTATAGGCTTATTTTATGTAATGTAGATAAAGTTACGTAATCTAGTGTATGCACACTTTCAAATTTTGTATAGTCATAACTAATGTAGTGTAGACATATCATATATAGTCTTGGAAAAACTAATGTAATGTAGGCTTACTTTCAAATGTTGTGTAGTCATAACTAATATTGTGTAGATATATCAAATGTACTGTAGGCAAAACTAATATAGGGTAGGCACACTTTCAAGCGTTATATAGTCATAACTAATGTGTAGACATATCGTATGTAGTGTAGGCAAAACTGATGTAACGTAGGCTCACTTTCATATGTAGTGTATGCACACTTTCAAGTGTCGTATAGTAAATATATCTAGTGTTGTGTAGGCAAAACTAATGTAGTGTAGTGTAGGCACACTTTCAAATATTATGTAGTCATAACTAATGTATTTTGGACATATTTAATGTAGTGTAGGGACATTTTCAAATGTTGTGTTGTCATAACTAATGTAGTGTAGAAATATCTAATGTAGTGTAGGCAAAACTAATGTCGTGTAGTCACTTTAGACAAGTTGGTGTATGTTTTTATGTATCATGTGTATGTATTAAACTAGTATTAATCATCTTATAAGCATTGATTATGCTAGAAAAATAACCGGCGAATACATTAATGTCTGGTTAATTAGGCCAACACCACAAAAGACATGTATACCCTTTTTAATTAAAAATATGTCATAACTCATAAATATGTGTCTTTATTTATGATAATGCCATTTCTATTGTTGACTATTGATTAAACACAATCAATAGTCTAAATTCATTTATCACATTTCTCGCTATAATATCACTTCTCGCATGATCCATCCCCTATATATATATAATGGGATGGATCTTTTGAGAAACATGTTGAGTTTTAAGAACTTAAGAACTCCATTCTATGCTACACATTTAATTAAATGGATTAGAATATATGGTTGAGATTAAATCTGGCAAAAAAGTTAAAGTAGGAGAGAGAATAAATATGTAACTGATTACACTAACTTTTACTTCCGGTACGCATGTGTAAAAAGTCAACTCGGTGCGCAAAAAATTCTGTAATTTTTTTACATGTATGTAACCTACATATATTACGCATGTGTAAAAAATATTCTAAAAAAAATGTGTTGCGCTGAGTTCTTTCGAGTTCTTAAAACTCAAAGTGATTCTCATTTGAAATCTCCCCTATATATGTATAGGGTAAGGTTAAAATAAAAACTCACTTGAGTTGTGAAAACTCTAGAAAACCATTCTCAATCACATGTTTTTAATTAAAGTTTGAATCTTGTGGTCCACAATTAAAATTAATAAAAAATGTAAAAATAAATATAACTTTTTCTCTCTCCTGAAAACATATATAAAAATTAGTAAAAAAATGTTAAAAAATAGCAAAACAATTTTTTTAGTTTTCATTGTTTTATATTAAATGTTACAACATATATTATGTGTGTAACAAAAAAAAAACGATGTTACATAGGGTTTTCACAACTCAAGTGAGTTTTCATTTTATAATTCCCCTATATATATATATATATATATATATGTATATTGTTTCTTACACCCGCTGCAGCAGGTAAAGGTAATAATAATGGCAGAAGAACAAAATCACTTAGGGTATCTATGTATGTATGTATGTATGTATGGTTTCCTTTTGGTTTCTTCGCACCTGAAGTGTGGAGTTACTTACCCGTGTTCAACGGGTCATACATAATAATGTTATGATTCCAAGATCAGCAAATGTAATTTTTAAAAGATTGGGTTTTTCAATTTAAAAAGGGGTAGCGGCGTAGTTTGTTGCCCGCTTGCCTTCTGTTTCGATGTAATCAAATGGTATGTGTTTATGTTTTGAAATTAATTAATTAACTTGTTGCAGGGAAACCCGTTGCCGCTGCTGCACTCGATATGGGAATGCGTCGTAGATTCTTCTTTTTTTACCAAATCGGCATCTTCTAACAACAGTAGAAAATCACTTGCTCATGGTATGTATGTATGTATGTATGTATATAGTTGTGTACTTGTTGTTTTGAAATCAAGTACCTTACCGTACCTTACCATACCAGACATGTATAATAATATTTTGGATTGGGGATATATTAATTGTTCCTTACAGGTAGTAGTAATAATAATAATGGGAAACAAGCGTCTAACAAGCGCAGCGCCACAATAGAATGACTTTTGGCTGAAGAATTTTTTACTCGAATGAGGATGGGATACACTGAATATTGTAATCATAATCATGATCTATGTAATCAACTACCTGATCCCGAACCAGATCTACGAGACCGCTTCGGACAATATATGGCCCCCTCCAGTCAGATGTAGCAGCTTATGATCGCATTGATGCTGGCCAAGACTCTTATAACGCCGGTTTTGATATAGATATCGAGACCAATGAGGAGGAGGAGGATCTATGTAATCAACTATCTGATCCCGAACCAGCTCTAGAAGACTGCATCAGACAATACGTGGCACCTGAATAGTAAGTTTTGACTTATTTGTATGGAATAATAATAATAATATTATTATTATTTTGGGGATTAATTGTTCCTTACAAGTAACTAGCAAAAGTGCCCGCGCGTTGTTGCGGGTTTACGCAAATTATCCCCTCGTGTTTGTTTGTAATATTTTGTGTGGTGTGTAATAGGTTGCCACATATGCATATGGTTTGTTGGATGTTTTTTGGGCAGGGTCACATCATGTTTTGTGAAATATTTGTTAGTAACGTAGGTTAATGTGTTTTGTGATTTTTAACCAACATAAAAGATTAAATTTTTGTTAATTGGTGAGTAGTTAGAGTTGAAATTTAGTCACAAGCTAAAAGTAATGCTCAAATTAAATTGAATGTGAGTCAATTGGTGAGTTGCTGAAGTTAGAAACTAATTCAGGAGATGAAAGAAATGCTCAAATTGAAGGCACAAAGTTGTCGGTCAACTAATTGTAAAAAGGTAAAGTGATGGGTAGGGGTTGGTTTGTTAAGGTACCGACAGTTTGAATAGTCATATTGTAATCTGTATAGTTTAGGCTTCACAAAGTAGCATATTTATATAAGATTATCATAAAAACTAAGTTAAATGAAATCGTATTTAATTTTTTTTAGTTAATGAACATTGGTTCGTTATGGTATCATCATTTGCTATAGTTTGTAATTTTCAAAATAATTTACCAACCCTTCCATCAACTAACCCACCCAACAAAAATATTATTCACAATTAAACAGGAAGGTTAGGATTTGAACCTTAATGCACCCATATAGCACCAGAGTATTAATCTGTTCCATCCATAAAATGAGCCACTTTAGTCTTGGGTATTCAAAACCAGATATCCAATTTTTTATAGTAAAACGGATATCCGAATTATATATATATATATATATATATATATATTCAAATTTGCATTGCACATGATAAAATATCAATTAAAAACAACACTCTCAAAGCATTCAAATAAAGTATTAACTAAAAACAAATGCCAGGAAGTTCAAACAAAAAAAATGTTGCATCTTCATGCTTCACATCTTCTACCTAAAAGAGAGAATATGGTCTAAATACTTGATCTTGGACTTGGCTACTTGCAATAATGTATCTTCAAACTTGTATAAAAAAAAGACAGGAAAATATGTCCAGATTAGATTAGTGTGCAATATAAGTTTGATTTACTAAATTCAAAACTAAGATGGTAAATAATTTTAATCATGTCTATATTACAGTAAGATGAAAGTCTCAACAGTAAACATTGTAATGCCTAGACCCTAAACAAATTAAGGTATCATAGAGCTGGGATTAAATAGTAATTAAAAAATCAAGCAATTAATCAATTTGTAAGTAAAACCAATTCTAAACTAAACAAAGTTAATAGTTAATTAAATTAAAAAATTTGCCCCTAACATCCATGAACTTTGTTTTCAGTCATATAGCCCATTTTCAACCAGTGGAATTTGTGATATATAGTTTTGCAAAAGAAATCATCCTTATGTAACCAACAAGAATTCTAATCTTCATACAGTTTAACCAAGAGTTCATACCATACACATTTCAGATCAGTTTCAACGAATTATACTGCATGGGCATTTTGGGGATTTTGGAAGGTATCTTGTAAATAGTAGGTGGTTCAAGTATATAAAGAAGACTCATTTTTAGTGCTTTAAGGCAAGGTTAAAATATTGATTTAGTTCGTGTCAAATTTTCGGGTTCGCGTTAGGTTAGAACCGCCAACCAGTGAACACGACCTATTTAGCACCACAAATTGTGATGACTTCTAATCCGTTTAATAAACGGGTCATGTTTGGTTGTACATTATTTAATCAGTTTAACCCATCAACCCATTTAAAATTATACGATAAGTACATTACTTTCTAAAGAATAACCAGATGATAAAAATGATATTGAAAACATAACTGAAGTATATTGCCAGCTAAAGAATTAAAAATAAAAGAAAAATATTTGTATCACTAAGGCATAGTAATAACAGTATACCATACGGAAAGTAGTTTAACAAACATCAAGGTGATAGAACTCAATTTTATTTCCTCATCATCAGCATATCCCTCGAGTTCTACATAATTACATTTCAAAAAAACAAAACATATTATCAAAAGGCATATGTAAACAACTTAATATTTGCCAAACACCCAATTCCAAAACATAAACAACAATGATCATTACAACTGATTATCTTATTCAGATTATTCAATATCCATGAATAAAAATAATCACCGACAATAGAATGGGTGTTCACTGAATTTTTGGTTCGTTTACAGGCCTAAACTAAAGTAATAAAAATGGTTACTTTTGTAGTAGAGTATTGACACCTTCAAAATGCTGTATGGAATTTGAACATTGCAAGTAAGCATCCCTAAACGCGTTCCTTTTATAATCCTGATATAAAATAAAAGTCGTAAAACATGACATTTAACAATCTTTTAAAAAAACACCATAGAATAATTGCCTCAAAAGCCTTTCTCAAAAAATGTAAACATTTATCATATTTTTTGTATAGAAGAACCAGATCCCACTGCAATGGAGTTAAAACTCACCACCGCCTTCTGAACAGCTTCTTTGTGTGCTTCTGTCATAGCATCCTACAATAAGTCATATTAAATTGTCTGATTTTTATTCTTTAAGAAGGAAAATGATAAAAAAAAATCGTACTTGCTCAGGTGGTATTGTTCGGTCGGACAAATAAAGCTCAGTTTGAGCATCATATGCCCTTTCACAGTCTGCTTCTTCACTACTCTGTAAACAATAAAATTGAGATTTGGAACCGTCATCTAGAAAGTCAAACAGAATACAAGTCAACCTGCACGGCATTGCACCATTGTTAAGAGCATTTAGAAAGGATTGAGTGATACAAGCAAAAATAGGCTCAGTCAAAAATGCAGACCCGACATGTTTAGGCCTGATCCTTTCAAAAACAAACCTTGTTAAGGCATCAAGTCGCTAGAAATCGTTCTCATTCAAAAGTCTAACAACAAGCATCCCTATACAAGAAAAGAGCTCGGATCCATTATCAATACAAATTCCTGCTTTGTTTTTAGTTTATCTGCTTGTTCTATTATTTTATGCAATGAAAGTTTAAGGTAGTACATGAGCTCAAGCCAAGTATAGGCTCAATTAAGGTTTTTTTTCTCAGAATCTATCAATATAATTAAAAATGTATATAAACATCTTTAAATGTATTGGTAAAGTTCATTTATTAATTTATGGTCAATATCGATATAAGATCTTATTAAATTGATAAAACGAATATTTAGGGGTGTACATGAAACCAAAAAAAAAAACGATCCAATACCAAAAAACAAATGAAAAACAAAAACCGATTGTTTGCTTTTATGTGTTTGTGAAAATCGAACTTATAGTTCGGTTTTGGTTTTGCATGTAATAAGAACAAAAGAAACCGAACCGAACTGAAATTCTTCATTTTCCTTGTTTATTGTTTATCTTAAGTAATTTATAAATATTGAAAACATATGTAACTTACTTTAGCCAAAATGTATAACATTAGCTTGTTATTGTTCATCATCATCATCATCATCATCGTACTCAGTATATCCCACCAATAGCAAAGCTATGGTAGGGTCTGAGGAGGGTAAGATGTAGACAGCCTTACCTCTACCCCATGGGGATAGAGAGGCTACTTCCGGTGAGACCCCCGGCTCGATAGTAGTTTTGCATCAAGCCTTGGACATATTACATAAGGCACATAGCACTCAATCATCGGGACGCCGGCTGATTGGTGCATGTACCCTTGTCTTTCGGCTATCAACGCCACCACATGATGCCTGATTAACCTTCCATCACTTTTAACGTTATTTTCACAAAATTAGTAAAATAACGTCAAAATTAGTGCAATTTTACTTTTGCCCACCCGAGGGTTCACACATATATACATTATTAGCTTGTTATTGTTGATTACCATAATGATTTAGGCCTAAATTCATTCATTATTTTGGGCCTAAACTTTTTTCCCGGCCCAGAGATTTCAAGCTCGAATGATAAAACCAAATCAAAAACCGAAAACCCGAAGCCAAACAGTTTTTAGAAACAAAAAAAAACAAAATGTAGGTGTGTTGGCTTGTTTTAGCCCAAACCGAACCGTGCACAACCATAAGAATCATAAAACCATTCCATTTAACAAAGAAACTTAGCATATATACACACACATATATATATATATATATATATATATATATATATATATATATATATATATATATTAAGGAGATGTAACTTACTTGTAGTCCATCAAATTGATCACATGAGGATCTGCCTCAGGAGACCCTATAAACTACAAAAAAATAACTGAAGAGGTAGGTCCCAGCAGAGCCCAGTTGGACCCGCAAGACTCACCTTAAACAGGGACGTCTGCGCGGGGACCAACTGGATCCGCAGGACCAACCATGCTCAGAGACGTGACGTGCTTACGCGCAGTACGCAAGCTGGTCCCGCAGGAAATGCCTCCCAATGGTGAAGGACTCCGCCTGTCCCCGCAGCCTCGGATACAAGCCATTAGGGAAGGCCACCCGCGCAGCATGGCTACACGCACAAGGCTCTTAGCTCTCGATCATTCAGTGTCACCTGAAGGAATGAGCAAAGCCGGGAGCAATCCCGCACAGAGGCGGGAGGGGGAATACTCCCGCCCAAATAAGCCAGTCTGTATACTGAAGGATCTTTTACTGTACCTGACGAGGTATGGGCGAAAGATCTGATCAGGGATACGACAGCTCACTGATACAGTATGGCGAGCAGCATGCTCCTGTACTGTGTCACTATTAGCCGCTGCCTACTCACCAACTATTGTCATACCACGTGCGTAGCCGGCAGTTGGTGGAAAGGGAATAGTATACAGCAGGCCTGGTCACTATCAGCCGCTGCCTACCCACCAACTACCAGCAGGGCACGTGCGTAGGCTACTGTTGATGAACAGGAACACTGTAGCAGCCGGCCATACCTCCTTGGAAACCTACCTTCGGCTATAAATACCCCAAATGGTATGATCATCTCAAGACATTATTACATTATCTATTATCATCATATTATACCTGATATCTGCTCTAGCAATCTCTTGATATACTTTTATATTTAAAGAGCAATCTAGTCTGATTCTCACGCCGGAGGGTGGTCACAAGGAGGAACCCCCCCCTTCTCAGTGACGAGCTCACGGTGTCTGTTTTGCAGGTTATCAGAAGAACCATCTTCAGGGTCTAACCCCTCGTGGGAAACATCTATCTAACCCCCAGGTTACCAGTAATCTGTCCGGGGTCCGGTTAGTGTTTCTTCATTGGCGCCATCCGTGGGACAGGCTAGAACTGCATTTTCTCCAGTTTTTTCAAACTTTTACAAAGATGGTTAGAGAAACTCCGGTAACCACAACCCCAGCTACTGGGGGGAATACCGGCAACACAGTTTTTACGAACACTACCCCGGCTACCGAAGCCGGGGCAAGTGAAGTAAATTTTACGAACACTACCCCACTTACCAAAGCTGGGGCAAGTGCAGTAAATGATCGCCTACTGGGATCCACCGATACCCAGTTTGAGAAACGAAGACTCCCCCGCCAAACTCTCGATGAAGTCAAGGCATGGGCGGAGGCACGACAAAAGGAATTCCAGGCTGAGTTGAACGAACGCTTGCGTTCCGTACAACAGGCCGACGAATTCGAATACTGGGAGGATGACTCGGAGGAATCCGACTCCGACGCGAACCCTCGCCATAGGGCAAAAGGGAAGCGTAAGGAAATGGAATTCCAATCGAAAAGGCATTTTGGACAAGCCTTCAAACCAAAAAACACAGGTGGAAGTCCACGTGACTTCTCCAAAACGTTCAGACCAAACGTTGCAAATGCGGGAACGTCCAAATTTGCAAGGGACATTGCGGAAGCAATTGCCCCAAAAAGTGCCAAACAGATGCCTAACATAGGCACATATGACGGCATATCTGATCCAGACGATCATTTGAACAGGTTCATAGCGAGGGCAACCGTCAGCAATTGGACGGAACCCACGTGGTGCTACATGTTCCAAATGACGCTGGTTGGGGCTGCTAGAGCTTGGTTTGATCGTCTTCCGGTCAACCACATCTACGACTGGGCAGACTTCCAGCAGAAGTTTAGCCAACACTTCAGCCAGCAACGGAAGTATACCGAGGAGCAATGGACAATCCTCAAATGCATACGAGAAGAAGATGAATCTCTGCCAAACTTCATCACTCGCTTCAACTCAAAGAAGCTAAGTTTGGGCAATATCAGTGAAGATCTTGTTCGCGCTGCCTTCATCCAGGGCGCGCATGACCCAGAGCTCATCCGCACCCTAACGGGTAAAGATGGCATGCCATCCACATGGGATGGCATCATGACAGCAGCAAAGCGATATGCGGAAATGGAGAAGCAACTGGGTAGAGATCTCCCACAGAGCACAAACCTCTACACCCAGAAGACGAGAGAAGACAACGTCCTCACCGCCTGACTAAATAAAAAACGAAAGCTAGGCATTTGGCAGTCAAGGGTAAACTTTAACACCTCATCCGGCTTGCAACATCGGTTGGGCGGAAGGGATAATGTACAGTCGCACCGGAACTCCAGATGGACGCCACTCACCAAAAGCGTCACTGAGATATTCGCCACTGAAGAGCTCCCATGGCCAAAGCCTCCAATAATCCGACATCGTCACGATGCTGATCGGAGCAAATACTGTGACTTCCACAAGACAAAAGGCCACAACACTGAAGAATGCATAGACGTAAAGGACATGGTCGAAGCATTTGTCAGAGATGGGACGCTCGCGCACCTCGTGGCGCAATAAAGGCTGAGCAGGCGGGTGCGTATAGAACCCCAGCTGGGGAAAACACGAATCAATTCCAGCTTCAAAATCGAGACTACATGCTGCGTAAAGAACGAGATCCCGAACCAGGTGCGTATCGGCTCGATGGCACTCCCATCCCAACAACATGGAAGGGAGCTCATTTACACAGTTTGCATGTAAATCAATTCCAATTTGTAAAGAAAAGGCCAAGAGCCACTTCTAATGGAAATGATTCTCTTTAAGAACATCAAAGCTGATGATTTTACATTTATACTTTTCAGAACACTAATATGCCGGTTTTCACCGCATAATTACGTGAAGTCATTGCATGGGAAGGCGGTCCTACCCGCACGAACCCAGCAACGTGACAAACCTTCACGCAGGTCAGTTGAAGGGGAAAAAGTTCAGGACCCAAAAATGAAAGTGCCGGTCTATCCGCATGAATCATTAAAGGAAACTGAATAATAACCTATCAACAACCGCGCGTCGAACGGTTAAACTATGCAACACTGGTGACGGCATTCACATTGCGTGGAGTCGTTGCGTGGGAAGGCGGTCCTACCCGCACGAACCCAAAAAGCGTGACAAACCTTCACGCAGGTCAGATATGGGTAAAGTTTTGCCATCCTACTAAGTGCAAGTGACGGTTCTACCCGCACAATCACGAAAGAGGAAGCAAAACTTCACACCTGATCTACCACGTTCAAAGGTTAACTCATCCTCAAAGGATGAAGAAAACCTAACGCAGGTCAGATATGGGTAAAGTTTTGCCATCCTACCAAGTGCAAGTGACGGTTCTACCCGCACAATCACGAAAGAGGAAGCGAAACTTTAACCCACTATCAACCACGTTCAAAGGTTAACTTATCCTAAATACTTAGAAATTTCGAGGAAAAATGAGGAAAACCTACACGCAGGTCAGATGAAGGTTAAAGTTTAGCCATCCTGCCAAGTGCAAGTGACGGTTCTACCCGCACAATCACGAAGGAGGAAGCGAAACTTTAACCCATTATCAACCACGTTCAAAGGTTAACTTATTCTAAAACACTTGGAAAATTGCTAATTTAAACTAAGTATGCAAGTCATAAGTTTATAAAGCAAGGAACCCAAAGAAGGAAATAACAATCTTAGCAAAAAGATTAATATTTCAAGAATATATTACAAGAATGGCCGGGTAACTACCCGCCTAAAAGAATAAAACTATACAAGTCTATCTTAGCAATGGGAAGGGATCTTCAGGATCAAGCTTCAGGGCCGCTTCCACTTGGACCCGCTCCGTCAGAAGAACGGGGTGGTTCGAGGAACGCTTTGAGGACAGCTAACCCATCATCAGCAGCAGCTACTTCGTCCACCTTTTCCACCACTGGATGCGGGAAGGCGGCGTATTGTTCAGTGCTTGGTCATAAATGGCTTCGGTATCCACATCGAACAAAGGGAAGTTGGAAGGCGGGACGCCTTTCTCAACAAACCCTAGACCAAGCAGGAAGCCGGCCTTTTCCCCATCCTCATGAGAAGCGTTGAGGGCTGCGCTCATAGCATCATCGTAAGAGGTCTCTGAAAAGACCCGACGCACAACCTACAAAGAAAACACAAGTATTAGAACCTTTTCTTACAAAAGAAAAGCGTGAAGATAAAACTAAACATACCTGAGGCAACGCTTCTCGAAGAAGCCATTGGAGGGCAGCTTGAGCTTCGTTATGGGCGCGTTCGGCTTCGCTCTTGTTAAGGTTGGCAAGTAAAACTTCCTTTGCGGCAGCCTCTTCGACACCCTTAAGCTTCCGCTCGGTGTGGTCAAGCACCCCCCTCTGGTCCAGGATTTCCTGGAGTTTCTTGGCATCTTCCATTGCCAAGGCATCATGAGCGCGTTGGAGAGCCTCTAATTTGGCCTTGAGCTCCTCATTCTCCACACGCAAAGGCTCAGCAACGGCTTCAGCCTTGGCAGCCCTCTCGGTTGCGTTTCGCGCAGTCTCCCTGGCCAGCCGAAGCTGTTCATTCACAGCTTGGGCAGCCTTGGAGCGGGCCTCGAGTCGCGCCTGAACTTCAACCTCGAGGGCCTTGAAGGCCTTCTCCTTGTCGGCGGCAGCTGCCGCCAGCTGTTGGTTCTCCTCCCGAAGAGCCCGCGTTTCAGATACTTCCTTTGCGCGAGCTGCTTTTAACTTGTCGTTTTCACGACAAAGCAGCTCGACGCGTGGCTGCATCCGGGCCAGGAGAACCCGAAGCTCATTGGTTAGCCTACCCTCCTGGTAGCTAACCATGGCTTCCCCCAACGCACCCGGGGGAGCAGCGTGGCGAGCCCAGTCCACGCACTCCACAGGTGTGCGAAGGGTTGTTCCTCGGCGGATGTTCCATCGTGGAACATACACTTCATTGGAATCCGACACTGCAAAAGAAACAAAGGCAGTTAAGAAAAGATGATGAAAAATATAAAGGAAAAAAAAGAACCCTACGCACCTGTAGGGTCAATGACAGGCCGATAGCCACCAAACCCATCACCTGAACCTAAAGGAAATCCATCCAACAGGTCAGGCAGACGGGAAGGTGGCAAAGATCGGCGGGAAGCCCTGCGCATACCTGATGGTCCGGCCGTCGGTGCCGGTGGCGCGGGCATGGTGGCAGCCGCCGTGGTCGCCGTTGTGGTCGCCGCCGCGGTCGCCGCCTCATCAGCAGCTGCAGTAACCGCCGGCTCCGTGAAGGATGCTGTAAAAATCGCACTCACGGCCGGCGGTGACGTCATCTCGGCCGGAACAGTTGGCTCAAAGGAACGAGCAACTGGACCAGCGGATGCAGGCGCAGGCGCCTGGGTCGACGCCTCAGGAAGGCTGACCGAGCCTACCGTCATTGGCGGGGAGGTACTCCCCTGCGCTTCACCCCGGAATGCGTCAACATCCACGCCTGCACAAAGAAAGTGTTAAATTTATGAAGTGATAAATCTACAAAGACATTATGATTGTACTTACGGGTTTTCTTGACCCTGAACGTACGGACGGGCGGGGAGGAACCCGATGGAGCCGGCCTCTTGGTACCGGTCACCGTCGTCTTCGTTGGTTCTCCGGAGGTAACGGTCGTAGCCTCCGGAGCAGTGGTCTTCTCACCACCGGGCTTCCCCGCCACCTCTTCACTATCTGACTCCGAGTCAGATAGAACCACTGGATCAGCTGTGGAGGCCTTCTCCTTCCCCTCCACGCCGGCAGCAGCCTTCTTCTTCCGCACCAACGGAGGAGCATCTGAGGATTCCTCAGAAGAAGACGGGTCAGGAATTCCAGCAGCGGGTACAGCATTGAGGGATTGAGGAAAGAATATCGCCTTACCTGGCCGCCGGTGGCTCAGGATCTCGTGGCCCAGCGGATAGACCTCCACAAACCGATCCGCCGTTTGCTCCAGGATGGGCAACTCGCCCTCGTCCAGAGCACGAGTACCCATCCGCGCGGGACCGTCGGTTTCCCGCGGGAACAGAAGCGACTCCAAATCATTTCCCTCTGAAAGAAAAGAAACAGTTAGAAGACAAACTTGTATCAAAAAGAAAGACAAGACATACTATAGGGAATAGAGTTCAAACCGTATTCGAGAAGGATGGGAACCTGAGACGCATCCTTCCACACCCTGCTCATCCCTAACATGACCATCCCGGACTCCGCAAACCGGTAAACCGGAGATTGGATCCGGGATATCTTCGAAAACCATTCCGCCTCCTGGTAGTTGGGGGCGTGAAGGCTCGGTATCGCTTGGCCATTTTTAAACTTCATGGCAAGGGGGATGGCGCGGGCAGAAATGTAGAAGAATTCCTGCTTCCACGCGCGAAGACTGCGCTCGGTGTCGCAAATCTTCAGACCCTTAATACGGGTCGTCAGGGTGTACCACCCCTGGATGCACCTCCAGGTATAGAAGGTCATCAGGCGGTCCACATGGGGCTCGATGCCCAAAATCCGGCACACCCACTCAAAATGGCGAATCTTGGCGATCGCCATGGGGTGCAGCTCGGTCAAATGAACACCGTGCCTCTCAAGGACACGGTAAACAAATTTTGTCAGTGGGAATCTAAGATTCCCATAGACAAAAAATGCAGCATAAACCCCGATCTTGCCTCTGGGGGCATCGTACACGGTCTGGTGGGATTCAGGAAACTCAGGCTCGAGATGATCGAGCATGAACTTCCTGACAACATACCGGTACTGATCGCCGGGCAGAGCACACTGGCACTCGCCAGCAGTACCCCTGTCGTCAGCTATAGCTTCAGCATCACGAGAAGACATCTTGCAGAGGAAGAAGAGAACGATTTCGAGAGAATGCTCGACTGAATAAAGGAGTATTCGCCGGAAATCGCCCTAAAGAAGAAGAGAAGAGTGAAAAGTGTGAATTGCAAATAACCCTCTCCCCCTTTATATAGTAATCGCAATTAATGCGGTGAATTTAATGCGGAGGAGAGAGAAATCAAAGGTGCAATGAAACTATGACACGTGGCAAAAAGCAAGCTGGCAACAGCTGTTGACAGGACGCGTGCCAGTAATTTCGCGGCCACGCGCCCGAAAAATCGTGCCCACGCGCCTGAAAAAGCGACTGGAATGACCATGTTCTGTCACGTCACCATAACTTCCTGCACGTCCTGACACAGTCAGAAGAAACCGTCGCACGACGTTTCAGAGGTTTGGACTGTTCTTATCTTTTCACCAACTCTTCGAATTTCAAAATTCAAAATTCGAAAATATTAAAAAGTAAGCGGGAAAATACCCCTTACCTTGGCAAACAAGTAATCATAAGCCGGGTGCGGGTACAGTGTAAAGGCAAAACCCTTCACGCACCTAGCACCTGCAGGGAATTGAAGCCAAGTAAAACCTTGGCGAACAAGTAACCGTAAGACGGATGCGGGTACAGTGTAAAGGCAAAACCCTTCACATACCTAGCACCCGCAGAGAATTGAAGCCAAGTAAACCTTGGCAAACAAGTAACCATAAGCCGGGTGCGGGTACAGTGTAAAGGCAAAACCCTTCACGCACCTAGCACCCGCAGGGAATTGAAGCCAAGTAAAACCTTGGCGAACAAGTAACCGTAAGACGGATGCGGGTACAGTGTAAAGGCAAAACCCTTCACATACCTAGCACCCGCAGGGAATTGAAGCCAAGTATTCCTCGGCAACCAAGTAACTATAAGACGGGTGCGGGTACAGTGTAAAGGCAAAACCCTTCACATACCTAGCACCCGCAGGGAATTAACGCCAGGAAAACCTTGGAAGTAAAGTAACCGTAAGACGAGCGACGGTACAGTGTTAAGGCAAAACCCTTCACATACCTAGCGCTCCGCTGGGAATTGAAACCAGGAAGGATCTTCTGGGCAATGCCTGCGGAAACGGAAATAACATCCCCGCATAGCGGGAACGTCGAGAGCTACGTTGTCTGAAGCTCCAGGATGGAATTGGTGGTTTTAACATAATTGATCACTATGTTCAAAACTACCAAAACCTCATGGAGAATCCTCACAATTGGGACTCAATGCTCCTGACTTACGAGGAGGTTACAGACCTACCCGCATCATACCCAAAGACCAAGCAGGGAACTCGGGCATTTCTGCAAGTGACAAGGACTTCCGCGGAAAGAATCCCCATGGAAAACCTTACAAAACCCTTTTCAAAACCCTTTGCTCAAGTCCAAAAGTTCACCTCACTTTATTAAACACGCGTGAGAAGAACATTGGACTGGGGGGACTTGAAGAGGTAGGTCCCAGCAGAGCCCAGTTGGACCCGCAAGACTCACCTTAAACAGGGACGTCTGCGCGGGGACCAACTGGATCCGCAGGACCAACCATGCTCAGAGACGTGACGTCCTTACGCGCAGTACGCAAGCTGGTCCCGCAGGAAATGCCTCCCAATGGTGAAGAACTCCGCCTGTCCCCGCAGCCTCGGATACAAGCCATTAGGGAAGGCCACCCGCGCAGCATGGCTACACGCACAAGGCACTTAGCTCTCGATCATTCAGTGTCACCTGAAGGAATGAGCAAAGCCGGGAGCAATCCCGCACAGAGGCGGGAGGGGGAATACTCCCGCCCAAATAAGCCAGTCTGTATACTGAAGGATCTTTTACTGTACCTGACGAGGTATGGGCGAAAGATCTGATCAGGGATACGACAGCTCACTGATACAGTATGGCGAGCAGCATGCTCCTGTACTGTGTCACTATTAGCCGCTGCCTACTCACCAACTATTGTCATACCACGTGCGTAGCCGGCAGTTGGTGGAAAGGGAATAGTATACAGCAGGCCTGGTCACTATCAGCCGCTGCCTACCCACCAACTACCAGCAGGGCACGTGCGTAGGCTACTGTTGATGAACAGGAACACTGTAGCAGCCGGCCATACCTCCTTGGAAACCTACCTTCGGCTATAAATACCCCAAATGGTATGATCATCTCAAGACATTATTACATTATCTATTATCATCATATTATACCTGATATCTGCTCTAGCAATCTCTTGATATACTTTTATATTTAAAGAGCAATCTAGTCTGATTCTCACGCCGGAGGGTGGTCACAAGGAGGAACCCCCCCCTTCTCAGTGACGAGCTCACGGTGTCTGTTTTGCAGGTTATCAGAAGAACCATCTTCAGGGTCTAACCCCTCGTGGGAAACATCTATCTAACCCCCAGGTTACCAGTAATCTGTCCGGGGTCCGGTTAGTGTTTCTTCAATAACAAAATACGTTACTATTTGTCATAATTAAACAACTGAAAAGCATATCCTCAAGCAAAAAGAGAGCAAATCTTTATTTGTGGTGTGGTGATTGGCATGACGATCACAGCATTACAACCCAATGTTTTAGCTGCTAGTGCAACCCATGAATATGATTACCAGAAGATGAACATATGACACCTTATGCCAGTTGTTCTTTTAGAAAGTTTGCCATCATGTTATATGCTCCACGAAGCTTAAATGCGACAACCAGCAAACTCAAACATAGCACCAGGTGGAATTAGGAGCGATAGCGGTCCGAGCATTATAGCAGGAACATCGCTCTGAAGCAAAACAATCGTTAAATACTGCAAACAAAAGTTTCAAGCAAGCGGTTAACGCATGCTATAAAATGAATGTCATTTGATTTGATAATACAACATAACTTGTAAGATGTCATGATGTTCAATGCAAGAACCCAATTGTTAGAAGTTGACCACGATTAGTGCTGATGAATAAGATACGACTTGATGGAAATGCTATGAATTATGGACGAAACTCAAAGCTAATTAAAGCTAAAACCACCCAATCAAACATGTACAATTAATCGCACGATTAAAACCAGGTAAACTTCAATTTAGGACAAATGAAGAAGGATATAGAATCATTACCCGTTAACTTGCATCTTAAACCAGAAGAAACATGCTGTGATCGACTAAAAGGATCCGCCACATGCGACTGAACAACCTCTCAAAATCATGCTCTATACCTATATCAATAAAATCAATTCCACAAATAAATAAATTTCCCAAATCAAACATTAAACTTCTGTACTCCTGATTGTACTTCTGTAATCTGAACATTAAACTTCTTCTAGTTGCCACCGCCTTCTCATCAATTAACCAGAAGGCCCGTTGAAGCTCCCCGGAGCTCCAACACGTCAGTCACGGCTGAAACTGCCCCTGACCCATTCTCTGTCCCTACCGGCTCCCACTGTAACGAACTACCGGATCCTGAGATAACCTGAGAACAAACACTCTCCATATTCAGCAAGTAATTCATTGGAGAGACTTTTACAGCAGGAATACTGGTTTTCTTAATCCACTGTCGACCTGGAACTGTAACTGAAACACGACCTGTGCTCCCACTGTCACGATGTCCCCCAACTGATTTAACATTCCTAGCTCGTTCATCCTGAATCTTCACTTTGGCTCTGGGTTTGTTACTTGCAAAACGAACCTTCTTCTGCCCACGAGATTCTGTGAACCGGATTTTGTCTTTCACCAAAACTGGATCCACTCCTTTCGATGACATATCGACCATATACAACGAACCCATTTTCTTGCCACGAGCAACAACGAGATTCCCTTTGACTACTTTCCACTGCCCATTCCCGAACTTAACATCGTGCCCCTGGTCATCCAACTGCCCAACTGAAATCAAACGTTTCTTCAAACTTGGAATAACCCTCACGTCTTTCAAAGTCCAAGAAGTACCCGCTGAAGTTATCAAATCAACGTATCCCATACCCGTAACCTCTAAAATATCATCATTCGCTAGTCAAACCTTTCCAATTCCCCAAATTTAAGATTCTTCATCGTTTCACTACAGTGAGTGGCATGAAACGATGCACCAGAATCCATCACCCAAGCATCAACGCTACTCTCAACACTACAAACCAAAGCCTCATCACTACTGACCCCGTCATCTGTGTCGTCTTCTGTAACGTTCACCTCTTTCTTACCATTCGGACACTGATTCTTGAAGTGTCCTTTCTCTTTACAACCCCAACATTCAATATCCTTACGAGTCTTAGACTGACTCCTCTTCCTGCTCCCACTGCCTCGCTGTTTTCCCCTACCTCTACCTTCTGTGACTAGCATATTGCCTGATGATTCACCTGAACTTCTGCGTCTTGAATCTTCTCCCAGAATCAGATCTCGAATCCCATCGAAAGTAATATTTGTAGACGAACTACAAACTGCAGTCACTGTTTGCGACCAACTGTCGGGCAAAGAGGATAATAACAAGAGGCCTTGAACTTCATCATCAAACTTAATGTCAACTGACACTAAGCGGGACAAGATCGAATTAAGATTATTGATATGAGTTGTAACTGACCCACCCTCTTTCATTCTTGTTGTCACTAGCTCTCGGATAAGATAGACTTTATTCGCTGCCGAAGGCTTCTCATACATGTTGGATAGCGCCTCCATCATACCACGTGCTGTGGTTTCTTTCATGATGTTAAACGCCACATCTTCCGACAACGACAAAGTAATACAAGCCCTAGCTTTCTTGTCTAACTTCTTCCAATCTGCTTCTGACAACTTTTCTGGTTTTTCATCCTCAAACACTACATCCAAGTCTTTCTGACAAAGTAGTGCCTCAATCTGCATCTTCCACTAACCGAACTTCTGTCCGTCAAACTTCTGTATCGAAACCTTTCCGTCTTCTGCCATAACAATGACTAAAACGAAAAACTGGATAAAAACAGAGACAGACACAACAATGGCACGAGCCTGAACTTAACGGCTGTTCTACTGAACTCTGTTAAAAATCAACCTATTTAAACCGCAGCGGAAATACGAACCGTAAATCAGAAACTGAAATGATAAAACCTGACAAACGCGGTTGGCACTGGTTCTCTGTTTCTTTAAATGACTCCTTCTGATTGACAATGGTTCTTCAATGAAAAATAGAATCCTGATTCAACTTGTTCTTGGTTCGTTAACTTGCTTAATCGGTAATGAAACAACCCACACCAATAACAAAGATCGAAACAACTATCTATATTGGCCAAACAAAAAGTTCAGAACTGGTCTGGTAACAAAACTCCCTTTTGGTAAAATATGATCTTGACCAAAAATAATATATTTGGCTAACCTGCCAAAAAATATACGTACCACCCAAATTAAACCAATTGGGCCTTTTAATCTAAAGCCCAAATAAAAAATTATTTAGCAGGCCTTTACTAAGCCCAATAAGGAGGGTCTGGTAGCAACAAGAATTTTTGGGTCAAACGAGGTCACATCACACCGCTGCTTTCCCACAAAAGTAATTTAATACGACTGTAACTTCAGCTCCGCGTTCTGATCTTCTATGGTGGCAATGGAACTGCCAACAATGAACCGATCAACGGAGGGAAACTAGCGACGGTACACGGTGGCGACGCGCAGATGACTTTCGAACAGAACCTCCACAAAAAGAACGTCGGTGGCTGGGAAAAAACCCTAACCGACTGTGACGACGGCGAACAGAAACTGACGGAACCCTAGCTCCGACTTCCGCGGCCGCGATGAGCAGAACTGGTTCACGCGTTCTCGTGTGATCCGAACCTTAGCTCTAGATACCACTTGTTAGGATTAAACGCACACACGAAACCGAACACACACACGAAAGCAATAAACGAACACGAAGTTTAACGTGGTTCGGTCTAAACTGACCTACGTCCACGGGTGGCAACTAGGTATATCTTTATTGAGTGACCAAATATTACAAGTACATAATGTTGTTTATATAGAGACTGAACTAGGGTTAGTAAATTATTATGCAAGAAATCTAAACCGGGCCGGGCTTGGGCCCGACCGCCCACACCCGTCTCCTCTTTTGACTTCATATAATAAACCGGGCCAACAAGGCCTACGAACCCAACATCTTATACATTGTGACTTATGGGGACCGTCACCGGTCAAATCGGTTGAAGGTTATTTATATTATGTATCTTTTATTGATGTTTTTTCACAATTTTCGTGGGTTTACCCTCTTCATAATAAATCTGAGTTCTTTGACATCCTATCTATTTTTGTGCCCTTTGTTCAAACTCAATTCTCCAAGAAAATAAAAGTTTTTCAAAGTGATGGAGGAACCGAATTTTTAAACCATCGGGTTCGAAAGATCTTTGAACAAAATGGAACCCTTCACCATGTGTCGTGTCCTTACACACCACAACAGAATGGTCGGGCGGAACGAAAACACCGACATATTGTTGAAACTGGTTTAGCTATGCTATTTAATGCTAAACTACCACCCACTTATTGGGTCGATGCCTTCTCGTCTGCCGTCTTCATTATAAACCGTCTACCCACACCGCTTCTTAATGGTAAATCTCCATTTGAAGTGTTATTTAACAAACCACCCGCATACACATCTTTTCGGGCATTTGGATGTCGGGTGTACCCACTTTTACGTGATTATGCTCCAAACAAACTTGCACCTCGGAGGCTACCGTGCATTTTCATTGGCTATAGTTCCAAATATAAGGGCTACAGGTGTCTCGATCCAACCACCTCTCGTGTGTATATCACTCGCCATGCTCGGTTTGACGAAACTGTATTTCCATTTGTTGGTACACATAATGCAACACCTATTTCTGCCCTTGATATTACATCATTTTTAGACCATAATTCAGCCACTAGCCCTGCTGTGCACATAAGTGAAACACCTACTGTTTCCACCTTTAATTCTAATAACCCCTCAAATATTGCTAACCCAAGTCACAACACATGTTCTCACGGCCCAACAAATAATAGCAACCCATCTCCTTTCACTTCAGCCAATATGATTTCTTCACCATGCCCTATATGCATGGATTGTTTCCCCATGCAATCCAATTCTCAACCCACCATCCATAGTGAAACACAAGCTTCATCAGTTCCAAACACTACTGATCACACATCAACTACTCACGCCTCTCTTCTTTCCCTAGCCTCACCAATACCCCCACCATCCGTCGACACCTCTCAAACACCTCTGCCACCTCCAATCGTCACCTCTCCAACACCCCCACCACCTCCACCACCCTCCATGCCAACTCACCCAATGACAACTCATGCCAAATCGGGCGTATTCAAACCACGTCATCGTGCCGACTTTTCACATACACTAAACCTTCCGCTCCATCATGCCCTTTTAGCCTCATCTGATCCTAAATCTTTCAAAACTGCCTCTCACGATGAGAAATGGGTGCTTGCGATGCAACGTGAAATCGATGCTCTTCATCGAAATAACATGTGGACTCTTGTTCCTCGCCCTTCTAATCGCAACATTGTTGGTTCTAAATGGCTTTTTCGTACAAAATTTCATTCCGATGGCACTATTGAATGTCACAAAGCATGTCTTGTGGCTCAAGGTTTCAGTCAGACATCGGGTCTTGATTACTTCCACACGTTTTGTCCTGTTGTTAAAGCTGCAACCGTTCGCACAGTTCTTTCCTTAGCTGTCATCAACCAATGGAAATTACATCAGTTAGACGTCAACAATGCTTTCCTTCATGGGCATCTCACTAAAAGTGTATACATGGAACAACCGCCAGGGTTTGTTGACTCCAACTTTCCTTCTCATATATGTAAATTAAATAAAGCCTTATATGGGCTCAAACAAGCTCCTCGGGCTGGGTTTCATCGCGTTAACACCTCCTTATTAACAATGGATTTACATGTAGTCGTGCTGACCCATCTTTGTTTGTCTTCAAACGAAATTCTTGTCTTATGTATCTTTTAGTGTATGTTGATGATTTGATCTTATCTGGCAATCAGCCTCATACTCTCACATCATTTATCACGCGTCTAAATCAAGAATTTTCCATCAATGATCTGGGGGAGCTCAACTACTTTCTTGGGCTTGCAATTACTTATACTTCAAATGGAATCTTTTTAAACCAATCCAAGTACACGACTGATATACTTACACGTGCTAAGATGTTGGATGCCAAACCGGCACTGACACCTTTACCCACTAATGTTTCTTTTGTGTCTGCAGGTACTTTATATTAAGATCCCACTCATTATCGTTCGATTGTGGGGGCTTTTCAGTATCTCACGATTACTCGTCCTGACATATCCTATGCTGTTAATCAAGTTAGTCAGTTTTTGCATGCCCCGACAGTTACGCACTATGAAGCTGTCAAACGGATTCTTAGATATATCAAGGGCACTCTTGCCTTTGGTCTTCACTACTGTAAGCCCTCTCATACTTCTTTACTGGGTTACTCTGATGCTGATTGGGCTCACTGCTTGGAAACACGTCGATCCACTTATGGCTACTCTATTTTTTGGGGGGGCAATCTTATTTCATGGAATGCTCAGAAACAACCTACTATTGCTCGTTCCAGTTGTGAATCTGAATATCGAGCTATGGCAAATACTGCTGCTGAGATTGTATGGCTCACTCATCTTCTTCAAGAACTTCATGCCTTACCGCCTGATCGCCCGACTATTTTATGTGACAACCAAAGTGCTTTATTCCTCACTCAATATCCTATCTCTCACAAGCGAGCCAAGCACATTGATTTGGATTATCACTTTATTCGTGAACTAGTTGCTTCTGGTAAGTTGTATACCAAGTTTGTTCCAACCAAGCTTCAGGTGGCAGATATATTTACAAAAAGCCTTCCTCGTCCTCAATTTGACTACTTTCGTCGGATGCTTCGCTTAGGTCCACCACCGTCTCTCTTGAGGGGGGATATTAGATGATTATTAGAGAATTTATGAGTTCATTTATGTTATAGTCTTTTAGTATTCATTTGTTGTATTATTTAAGTTGTAATCTCCTTTTTGTATTCTATGAAATTCAATATTTTGTACACCCCCCGCTACACACAGCCTAAGGTGCACTCTCATTGAACTGGCACTATAAAGCTTTTAGGCTATGTTTGAAGAAAATCTGTAAAGCGTATTCCTTTCTATTTACTAAAGACATAACCAAGGCAATAACTTTGTATCTCATGAGCTCCATTTAAAGGTTTCTTCGGGAACACAGAGACCTATGATATATAAAAAAAGAAAAGCTTATTTATAAATTGCGTAATTACTGGCTATAAAATGAGAATTTTGAAATCACGGTCAACAGTAACGTAATAATGAACAGCCCATCTGGTGAAAACTCTTGCAGGATGATATTACAGTTGGCGTTTCTAAATAACTAACGAGTTATACACAATCAAGATTAATCTCTTATAAATGATCGGGTATCCAACTCTAAAAACAAAAATCCCAAGTTTAATTGCAACAAAAGCATCCGTTTACAAAAACGATATTCTACAGGAAATTAGAGCACATACAAACAAACAGATATTTTGGGTTATCACTAACAAATCATAACAATACAAAAACCAATTGTTCAACCAATTCCTTCCATTGACACGTCCATTGGGAGCCGGAGATCATATTACCATGCATGCCCATCACTTATACTTAATAATATAATATAGATATACACATAGATATAGATAATAATGGGAAACAACCATCCAATAAGCGCATCACAAAAAGATCACTAACAATAATGGGAAACAACCATCCAACAAGCGCATCAAAAAAAGATCAGTTTTGACTGATGAAGAGATTACTCGACTATTGTCGTCACCTGGATACACTGATTATTGTAAACATCAATGTAATCAGCATGATCCCGAACCAGATCTACGAGACTGCATTGGACAATATATGGCACCACTTCAGTTGAATTTTTTTTCAAAATAGGAAATTAAAGAAAGGTGAAATGGTTTCTAGGAGAGAGAAAAAGTTGTAATGGCTTCTAGGAGATCCGCCATTTGAAATAGCGGATCTCAGATTATATATAGGGTATGTCAGTTTGTGTCGGATGAGGTGGACAATTATCTGGTGTTCCGCTATTTGAAATGGCAGATGTTGCACTTTTGTTGTGTGTTCTGCCATTTCAAAAACAGCGGATGTCATGTTTCCCAAAGTAGCTTGCCCTTATATGTAAAAAAGACATGCCATTTGAAATGGCAGGTGTCGTGTTGACATCCGCCATTTCAAATGACAAATATGAATAGTACATCTACTATCAGATTTGACATTTGATGATCGACAAGTCCGACGTCATTTTACTTTATATATTTATTACCATATGTTTTTACTGTTATTTTATTTTTTAAAAAGACACTATTTGTAAAATAATATAATTAATTATTAAAAACTAATTTGTATTATCAAAAGGACTAATCTGTTTTTACTTTTATTTTTTAATTATTAATATATCATTAGTATTATTAAAAAGCTAATAATAATAATAATTATTATTATTATTATATAATATAATTTAGAACTTTGGTGCCGTCAAGCCCCTCGTATATAACAATTAGAAACTTTGGTGCCGCAAGCCCCGATTGAGCCACTTTACGGCACCTTGTTGGTGGTATTTTTTAATTTATTCTTTTTGTTTTGTTGTAGTTCCGATACATAGCGCAAACCGACTGAATGCCAACTTATTTTTTATTTTTTGTTTTAATTTCGGTGTTGTCACGATCGTGATAGAAACTGACCGAATTTGTGTAAACTCAACGCGTTTTGTTTTAGTTCCAATTCAGTAACAAATGTAACGAAAACAAACCGAATGTTGATTTTGTTTTAGTTCCGGCATCGTAACGAACATGACGAAACCGACCAAATTCGCGTAGACTGACCACCTAAACATTGGGGATCGACAACGGTCGTGTTTACTAATGATCGAGTTTTACTGACCAATGCTACTCTATTGGTCCACCTCAACTTTTATAATTTTTTTAGTTTTACCTCCAATACAATAACGCACGTAATCGAAACCGACCGCCTCAACACTTGGGACCGACAACGTTTAGTTTTATCATCGCCTAGATTTTACTGACATGTTCTGGTTAATTTCATTAAAAAGCTAATAAAACAAAAATAACTCAATTTTTATATTTATTAGCTTTTTAATTTTAATTAATAATACTAATTATTAACTTTTTAATAATACTAATTGATTATTAACAATTAAAAAATAAAAGTAAAAACATATTAGTTCTTTTGATAACACAAATTAGTTTTTAATAATTAATTATATTATTTTATAAATAATGCTATTTTAAAAAATAAACTAAAAGTAAAAAGCATATATTAATACATATAAAAAGAAAAATGATATTGGACATGTCAATCATCAAAGGTCAAATCTGGTAGTACATGTATTATTACAATTGCCATTTGAAATGACAGATGTCATTGCCATTTGAAATGGTGGATGTCAAGATGATCGATGTCTTTTCTACATATAGGGGTAAGTTACTTTGGGAAACGTGAACCGCCAGTTAAAGTGGCGGATCAGAAAAAGTGACATCCGCCGTTTGAAATGGCAGAACACACAATAAAAGTAACACATCTGCCATTTCAAATGGCGGAACACCAGATAATTGTCCACCTCACCTGAAACAAACTGACATACCCTATATATAATCTGAGATCCGCTGCGTATCTCCTAGAAACCATTACAACTCTTTCTCCCTCCTAAAAACAATTTCGCCATTCTTTAATTTCCTATTTAAAAAAAATTCCCCTTCAATCAGATGTAGCAGCTGATGTATGGGTGAAATAATGTGTTTTAAGTAAGTTATATTGTGTGTTTTATGTGCTTATATGCCTTGGACACGATTACTTTGAGTGGTTTTACGTTTACATGTGAGTGGAGCTTAAAGGAGCTAAATTGGAACATATGAGATGGAATGTAAATGAAGATTTTATTGAATGTAATGATAATGAATTTGAAGACAAAGACGTGGCCGAAAACGATGCGTAAAACGGAGCTATAACGAAGAAGTTATGGGCAAAACAGTGCGAGGGGGTTGTTACCGTAAAGCAGAGTCTGATGACCGTAGGCTACGGTCCCACCGTAGCTTACGGTGGGGAGACCGTAGGCTATGGTGGCCTAGGTGGAAAAACGCGATTTTTAGGTTTTTCTTGACTATTTTAAGCCCTGTTCAACCCTAGGCCGTCTATGCTTCATACCCTAACATACTTGGGCTATTTTGGGGCCATTCTCCACCATCTTAACACCTCTCAATCACCATAATCATCCATGGTTTCATCCTTTCAATCCATAATCAAGCTAATTATGATGAAGAGGCAAGGCTAAACCACTCGTGACCACTTCAGGTGTAGGGTTTGCATATGAACTGATTATTTTTATGAACATTACATGTATTGGGAGTTAGTTTTATTAATCTTTTGGTTGATTGAATCTACATGTTTATTGGAACTGATTAAACCGTTGTGTTTCTAGGACTTTCGTTTATCATCAATTATTTGGTTTGTGTTCATCAACATTTAGGATTAAGTTCTTATCGTCATTGAACCGTTACCATTAATCATTGATAGAAGCTAAGTTTTATATTAATGAACTGGTAATTAGATAGACCGTGTTCAGTTATGTCAATTCTTCAAATTAAGTTCTGTGAATCATCATAACCAAACTATTGTGTCTAGTAATCATTTATCTATTCTAATGACAAATCATGTCTATGTGATTTCCCGACTTGTATAAATTATTGTCAGTCAGTTTATTGCATATCCCGAACCTGAAGTGTAGTCACTGTTTTCATAAGTTGTGTTACAACCAAATTACTTTCCAAACCGCTTGACATCGTTTCTGTTGAAATTACGTATGCCCGAGACACATACTTATACTAATGTGGCTAACTGTGTTTGATCCAAGTCGGGTCATACCCAATAACAAGCTAGACAACACCAAATGTATTTTTTTAATGATTTGATCATTTAAACGAATACCGAACACTACGTGTTTAGAAAATTGGTTTTCTAAACAAACACACTTGATAATTTATTTATATAAATTAATTATTTAATTGGTTAAATAATTAAGATAGCATGCATGATTTATAAAATTAGTTTTATAAAGTATAAGATGGAGATGGAGATGTTTTAATTGTTAAAACAAAAAAAAAAAAAAAAATAATAAATAAATAACAAACAAAACCGGCCACCCATGTGGGGTGGTGGTTTTACCCAATAAAATGCCTTGTCTCCATGTGATGACAAGTTGATTTATCTCCACATCCAAGACATGCAATTGCATCTTTTATTTTTGAATTTTTTCAAGTGTTGAATCAAGTTCATACTCTCTCTCTCCCTCTCAAAACTCACGGCCCCTTTTGGGCAGAAATTGGGAGTCTTTGGGAGCTCATATAGTGTTCATAAATCCTAGCAATCACTTGGTGTTGTCACAAATAGCTTGGGGTATCACACTCTTGAGGTCTTCTTCTTTGGAGGCTTGTCATTCATCCACCATCTCCTTCAACAAATCACTTGTTCTTCTAAAGGTAGAAGAAGGTACAATTTACATTTGTGAGCATTTTGTTCTTGTAATATTGATCCTTGTTCTTTGGGTTTTAGTTTTAACATAATGGTATGTTCATAACAAGTTTTAAAATCTAAGCTTCCGTTGCGTTTTCATGTTAAATTTGGTTAACTTGAACTTTGATAATCTTGTTTAAAACCCAACAATGGCATCAAGAGCCGGTTACAAGGACTTATGCTCCTTACATGTTCATAGATTTCGGGTTTTTCATGGGTGAAAAAGGGGTCCGAAATTTTGGTGGATTTTACCCCTCATGGATTTGTAAGATCTTGACATGCATGAAAGATCTTAGGAAACCATTATTAACATTTGGATGTTGAAAATAAAATAAAAAAATAATAAAAAAATTTGGGCCGTAGCCTCTTGGGGGGGGGGGGGCGATTTTATTTGGTGATTTTGGGCATTGGTTGCTTAGGTTGCATGCTTAGAACATTTGGTATGTTTGGATGTGTCATAACCGAAACCTAGACCTTGGATGTGTTGATTGTTGTTTGTGTATGTTGATTATGTTTATTATTCAATATGGTTGTAATAATTCATAATCTTAGGCTTGTGTAATTTATTTATTCATAAGTTGGTTTGTAATAAATAGATTAGTTGCATTTTCTTTTTTTTTAGAAAAATATGTATTAGGATACATTTTGTAAAAATTGAAGATGCAAGAATTGGTGGATTTGGGCCTTGGACCGAAATTTTGGGCTTGTTGGGCCTCACCGGCCCATCATGGGATTCAAGCCCATTAGGCCCATAAATTTCACTCTTGGGCCCAAGAAGACTTTTGGAAGTTTGGAGCCCATTAACAAGCCCAACAAGAACACAACAACTTGGAAAGGATACTTGAAGCATTTGGATGCAAGGTCAAGTGGGAGTCAACATTCCATCCTTGTGTCATGTTTTGTCCCTTAGGTGTGACTTATGACCTATACTTGTTTCGGCTAACAAGTATGGTCAAACATAGCGGTTCTCGGTTATGACTATATTTTGCATATGTATGCTTGGTTGTTTGTTTTACTTTATGTAATGTGTGGTTGATAGATATTAGGATATCCAAACCGTCACATAGGAACGACAACAAGCATAAAACGGGTTCTAATATATATTTGGTAATATCGCGTCAATTAGTTTAATTAAATGGGTTTATTAAAACTAAGCGATTACTCACATATAATAAAATTGGTTTTATTATAACTTGAACCTTGAAAATTGGTTTTCAAAATCGCCATATTACTAAATGCATGTTAGGATATGGCATAATGTTTTTCAAACTAGAATATTGGAAAACTTAAAAATCCCTTTTTCATAATTACCAAGGAAACAAGTCTAACACCATCCTTTTGTATGACACTTAACGTATTAGGGAACTTTAAATGGGATAAAGGTCACCTAACCATTTTAAGCAAACTAATATACTTAGGGTAATATTAACATATTTGTGGGATAAAGGTCACCTAACCACTTGTATGTTAATCTTACATGTTTATACAAGTAGGACGACTTGAATTGGAAACCATGTGATAAAGGTCACCTAAGCATGGGGTCCAATGGTGTTGATGGGATAAACATGCCAACACGAAATAAGGATTTCGAATGGTCCCATACCTCTAGAAGTTGCAAAGGGTTGCAATTGTCAAGATTGACTACCTTGTTAAATCAAATAACGGGATAAAGGTCACCTAACCGAAATTTGATTTATCGTTGGATTCTAGAATTTAATTATTATTTTAAAATTTGGAATAAAAGGGTATTAATAATTAAATTGTTTGTAATACTAAAATAAAACTTTGTTAAATTTTGTAGATGGCCGCTAACAATGCAAACACCTCTACCCATAACACCCGTAACCTATCCTTAAGAACCATCCTTGAAAAGGATCGTCTAAACCATAATAACTTTATGGATTGGTATCGCAACTTGAGAATAGTTCTCAAACAAGAAGAGATATCATATGTCTTAGACGATCCCATTCCCGACGAGCCTAACGTGGAAGATGAGGAGGCGTATAACAATTGGGTCAAGTACACCAAAGATTCGGTGCAAGCCTCTTGCCTCATGTTAGGGACTATGATTCCCGAAATCCAAAAGGATTTCGAGCATCATGGGGCATACGACATGATAACTCAATTGAAGGAAATGTTCCTTCAACAAGCTAGAGCCGAACGTTTCGAAACGGTTCGAGCGTTTCATGCATGTCGTATGGAGGAAACCCAAAGCGTCTCATCTTATGTCCTAAAGATGAAAAGCTACATCGAAAAGCTTCGTAGGTTGAATTGTCCCGTATCTAATGAGTTGGCTACGGATTTGATCCTCAACTCTTTGACCAAAAGGTTTGAAACCTTTGTCATGAATTATAACATGAATGGATGGGACAAAAGCATTGGTGAGCTTCACGCAATGCTAAGAACGGCCGAAGCGGGAATGGGTAAAAGGGTTTTACCCGTTCTAACAATCAATGAAGGAAAAAGGGGACATAACTCCAACCCCAAAGCAAGTGTTGCTAAGGGCAAGGGCCACGTCCAAGGAAAGGGAAAGAGGAAAGCCATCACGCCCACCAAACCGAAGGAAAAGAAGCAAAAGGTTGCGGCGCAAGATCCATGCTTTGAGTGTGGAGAGATAGGTCATTGGAAAAGGAATTGTCCGACCTATCTCAATGCGTTAAAAGATAAGAGGGATGCGGGGCATACCTCAGGTATTATCTTTACTATACATATTGAACTAAATGTTATTTCTTCAAATACATGGGTACTTGATACCGGATGTGGAACTCACATTTGCAATTTGTTGCAGGGGTTCAAAAGAAGTAAACAACTCAACAAAGGGGACATTAGTCTCTTTATGGGCAATGGAGCAAGAGTTGAAGTCCAAGCCCAAGGAGACTACATATTAAAGCTTCCAAGTGGTTTGGAAGTAATTTTGAAGAATGTTTTGTATGCTCCTAAGTTAAGGAGAAACATTATTTCCGTGTCTCTTTTAAAACAATGTGGCTTTGATCTTAAGTTTATTGATTATGATATTCATGTTTTGTTGAAAGGCATGTTTTATTTTAAAGCTATACCCATGAATGGTATATATGAAATAGATCAAAGTGGTATGTCACATAGTAGTTCAATGTACAATGTCAACACCAAGAAACTCAAGAAGGACTTGGGTGATTCCTATCTTTGGCATTGTCGCCTTGGACATATAAGCAAGAATCGCATGCAAACTCTTCGCAAGAGTGGTATTCTAGAAACAAATGAGTATGATTCATTTGATGTATGTGAATCTTGTTTACAAGGCAAAATGACAAAGCAACCCTTTAATAAAACTTTTGAAAGGTCAAAAGAATTATTGGGTATCATACATTCGGATGTATGTGGTCCTTTTAGACCAATGACTAGGAATGGTGAAAGATACTTCATTACCTTTATTGACGATTATAGTCGATATGGTTATGTGTACTTAATGAAACACAAAGATGAAGCTTTTGAAATGTTCAAAGACTTCAAAACTGAAGTAGAAAGACAACTCAAGACCACAATCAAAGTACTTCGTAGTGATAGAGGAGGTGAATACCTAAGTGGTGTTTTTCAAGATCATCTTAAAAGTTGTGGAATTATTTCACAACTTACTCCACCTGGAACACCACAACATAATGGTGTGTCTGAAAGGAGAAATCGTACCCTATTAGATATGGTTCGATCGATGATGGCTAGAAGCACTTTACCTCTATCATTTTGGGGCTATGCTTTACTTTCCGCTGTTCGCATATTGAATATGGCTCCAACCAAGAAAGTGGAGAAGACACCTTTTGAAATATGGCATGGAAAGGCTCCATCGCTATCATTCTTAAAAGTTTGAGGTTGTGAAGCTTATGTAAAGCAATACACCCCAAACAAATTAGAAGTCCGATCCACTAAATGTATCTTTATAGGTTATCCTAAAGATGATATAGGATATTACTTTTACGACCCTAGTGAGCAAAATGTTATTATTGCTCGAAAGGGTAAGTTCTTGGAAACTAAGTTCCTTGAGGAAGGAACTAATAGTAGAACAGTGAAATTTGATGAGGATCAAGAATCACAAGATGATACACAATTGGTTGATACTAGCACTCAACAAGAGGTTGTTGAAAGTGATCAAGTGGTTGATCAAAACACACAAAACGTTCGCAGATCTGATAGAGTTAGCAATCCACCTGAAAGATATGGATTTTTTGTAGAAGGTTGCTACGTGGTAGATTCGGATGAACCAACCACATATCGTGATGCAATGTCCAAGAATGATTGTGACAAATGGCTTGAAGCCATGAACGTTGAGATGCAATCCATGTATGACAACCAAGTTTGGGAATTGGTTGAACCACCACTCAACTCCAAAGCTGTTGGAAGTAAGTGGGTTTTCAAAAGAAAAACTGATATGCATGGAAACTTGGATACTTATAAAGCAAGACTTGTAGCTAAGGGTTTCACTCAAACTCAAGGGGTTGATTATGATGAAACTTTTTCGCCTGTGGCAATGCTAAAGTCTATTAGGATATTATTTGCCATAGCTGCACATTATGATTATGAAATTTGGCAAATGGATGTCAAGACCGCTTTCCTAAATGGATATCTTGAGGAAGATGTCTATATGGTTCAGCCTGAAGGTTTTGTCGATCCAAAACATCCTAATAAAGTATGCAAGTTAAAGAAATCAATCTATGGATTGAAACAAGCATCTAGAACTTGGAATCATCGTTTTGATGAAGAAATCAAAAGTTTTGGGTTCATCAAAAACGCTGATGAGGCTTGTGTGTATAAGAAGGCTAGTGGGAGTATAATTACCTTCTTAGTATTGTATGTCGATGACATCCTACTATTTGGAAATGACATTCCAACCATGGAAAGCGTTAAGGCTTGGCTTGGAAGTAGATTTTCCATCAAGGATCTTGGTGAAGCTGCCTATATTTTGGGAATAAAGATCTATAGGGATAGGTCAAGGCGCTTGATAGGTTTGAACCAAAGTACATACATTGATAAGATCTTGAAAAGGTTCAAGATGGAAAACTCCAAGAAAGGTTTTGTACCTATTCAAAGAGGGACCATATTGAGTTCAGCTCAATGTCCAAACTCAAAGGGTGAGCAAGAGATGATGAAACAAATCCCATATGCTTCTGCTATAGGATCCATCATGTATGCGATGATATGTACTAGACCGGATGTGTCATGCGCTTTGAGCATGACAAGCAGATACCAACAGAATCCAGGAAACAGTCATTGGATGGCTGTTAAGAGCATATTGAAATACCTTAGGAGAACTAAGGATATGTTTCTGATATATGGATCTGGTGAGGAGGAACTCGCTATAAAAGGTTACACGGATGCGAGCTTCCAAACTGATCGAGATGATTCTCGATCACAATCTGGGTATGTGTTCACTCTTAATGGAGGAGCTGTCTCTTGGAAGAGCTCAAAACAGGAAGTGGTAGCATTGTCCACTACAGAATCAGAATACATCGCCGCTTCATTGGCAGCTCAGGAAGCTGCATGGTTGAAGAAATTCATTACTGATCTAGGGGTGGTCTCTTCCATTCAAGACCCCCTAGAAATCTTTTGTGACAACGAGGGTGCGATTGCACAAATCAAGGAACCTCGTTCGCACCAAAAGACAAGGCACATAGAGCGGAGATTCAACTACATAAGGGATGAAGTTGAAAAAGGAAAGATATGTATTCGCAAAGTTGGAACTGATCAAAATCTTGCGGATCCTTTCACGAAGCTCCTAGAAAGACCGAAACATGAGCGTCATGCGAGTGGCTTAGGACTTCGATATTCTAGTAATTGGATTTGATCTATTTTGTATTAAAGTTTAAAAGACTTTTGTAATTTAACTCTTTTATATGATTATGGAATCTTGAGTTAAATTCTAATTTTGCATGTTTAATCCATGAATAAGTTATCTTATTCTAAAAGTCCGTAGTCGATCACATTTGTGGGAACAAATATGAAGCAAGACTATTATGAACTAGGATTGGTGGATATTCATAAGGAATGAATATGGAGCATAGGTTTGCTGCCAAAGTTCATAGATATTTGTGGGATACAAATATTGGACTGACCCGCTCTCAATATTACTACATGGAGTCGATTGACTTGATCATTAGTAATCTTGAGTAAAGGAGAATTTCATATTATCCTTAGACCTGAGATGTATATTGGGTCTTGATTTTCACCAAGTATTACACTTTGACTCTCCCCTTCGCTATTCGTAAAAGATGGTACATAAGGATGAGCTCAGGTGGAGTATAAAAGTGATAGTGAGAGGCGTATACAGTCAAGATGGAATTTGTTCCTCTTATGTGTTGAGAGTTTAGATGTCTAAGGCCTGATAAAGTTGAATTGTAAAGGGAATGATCGCCTATGTCTCTTAGATCCAACATGACATCTAGTAACAAAGGGATATAATGATAGATTCACCTAAATCATATCAAGTAAGGGACTTGAAGGGATGATGTTATTGAATGGCACTTCGTCAAACACATTAGGGGTGGTGAACTGTTGTTAGGCGGTATTCACCACTTGCATTAATTTTCTATGTATCTCGTGCAAGTGGGAGATTGTTGAAATTACGTATGCCCGAGACACATACTTATACTAATGTGGCTAACTGTGTTTGATCCAAGTCGGGTCATACCCAATAACAAGCTAGACAACACCAAATGTATTTTTTTAATGATTTGATCATTTAAACGAATACCGAACACTACGTGTTTAGAAAATTGGTTTTCTAAACAAACACACTTGATAATTTATTTATATAAATTAATTATTTAATTGGTTAAATAATTAAGATAGCATGCATGATTTATAAAATTAGTTTTATAAAGTATAAGATGGAGATGGAGATGTTTTAATTGTTAAAACAAAACAAAAAAAAAAAAAATAAAAAATAAATAAATAACAAACAAAACCGGCCACCCATGTGGGGTGGTGGTTTTACCCAATAAAATGCCTTGTCTCCATGTGATGACAAGTTGATTTATCTCCACATCCAAGACATGCAATTGCATCTTTTATTTTTGAATTTTTTCAAGTGTTGAATCAAGTTCATACTCTCTCTCTCCCTCTCAAAACTCACGGCCCCTTTTGGGCAGAAATTGGGAGTCTTTGGGAGCTCATATAGTGTTCATAAATCCTAGCAATCACTTGGTGTTGTCACAAATAGCTTGGGGTATCACACTCTTGAGGTCTTCTTCTTTGGAGGCTTGTCATTCATCCACCATCTCCTTCAACAAATCACTTGTTCTTCTAAAGGTAGAAGAAGGTACAATTTACATTTGTGAGCATTTTGTTCTTGTAATATTGATCCTTGTTCTTTGGGTTTTAGTTTTAACATAATGGTATGTTCATAACAAGTTTTAAAATCTAAGCTTCCGTTGCGTTTTCATGTTAAATTTGGTTAACTTGAACTTTGATAATCTTGTTTAAAACCCAACAGTTTCTCCACCCTAGTATAATAATTAAAAAACATTAAACTTGATTAGCACTTTCCACTAATTCCCTGTGGATTCGACACCTTACTTGCCCTATCTAGTAAAGGTATTTTACAAATGTTTTTGAGTGACCTTTCGACATCGATCAAAATGGCGCCGTTGCCAGAGAATCAACGCGCAAAGTGCTAGTTTAGTGTTTTGTTTTGTTTTTCTAGTTTGTTTTTGTTTTTAGTTTTATTTGTTTGATTTTACGCTTGGTATCTTTGTGTTTCATGTGTGTAGGTAACTCACAATGACAGGGAGTTGGGTTTATAACCCACATGACGGATATGAGTTCGTGGAAGATGCAGATCCGCACCATCCAATCCCGTCGTTTTAGTCATGCAAAAACCTAAATAAACTATATAGATAGAGTATGTAGGGTATCGTATTCACGAGAAACATGTGGTCAGTGTTACAAAATTTGTTTGATTATTTACTCTAATATTAACTAACTAAGGTGGACAAACGATGTCAAGCAAAATTTGAAAGATTGATTTTAAAAAACAATTTAAAGAAAATGCTACCTTTTCCGGATTTCAGGTTCTAGGTGTCACACAAAACTCAATTTAATCAATTAATTCGACACCACATAAACATGGTACTGGAAAGTTAGTTAATTTAAGTGGTAATTAAAAAGAGATCTTTGTCATCAGGTCTTTTACTGCTCAATTACCCTATTTACTAGTGTGAATCAACTTACTTTATGTCATCCAACAAGCTACTAGGTTTTGTCATCAACCGAACAAGTTGTAAAGCAAAGACTACTAACACATGCAAATAATTTAAATAAACCAACACATCAGTTTGTTTATACAACGTTGTCAATGTCAAAAACAAATCCAAACATGAATAATATTGAGAAAAGTGTTAAACCCTACAAACCGTCCACCTGAAGGAAACCACGGGTGATTTTAGCCGCTCATTCTTGTGTATTGCCCTTGATCCAAATGCGTCTAGCAACTCTAATTTTCTGTGCACGCAGCCCTAGGCTGCTGCCCTTTTCCTCCTCTGTTCCCAAAAACTCTCGATAATCCCCCCTGTCCCCCGAAACCTCTCGTATGATATGCCCTTTTCTTGTGGGCTGTAATTTCCTTCATGATGGGCCGGTGATGATTAAATTCTGCAGCCCACTTGTTCTAATCGGTTTAGGTACACATGTTATAAAACCATATTACTAGACCACATGTGGTCATCCACCATTACATCAAATGTCACCTGCTCAAATAAATTAATGGCATAATGAATTCATCTCCACAATAATTAATCAAACTAGATTTACATTCATATTTAATTCAACGAGAGTTTGATTCATTATTATAATTCTCACTATCACAATCTTTTAACATATATGATGTGATCAACGTTACAAGTACCAATATATAATAGTGAGTAAAGTTTAAACTTTTAAGCATCGTTTTAGATCGTTTACTCTGTAACCTATGAAATATAAAAACCACTTGTATAAAGATTGTTTAACATAAAATTATGAATAAAAGCATTCATTTATGTATATTTGGAATGTGTAAAACAACCACTCATCACATCCCTACACTTACCATTTGCTTGCCCTCAAGCAAACTCTCGTGCAACACATACACCTTGATCGATGGTTCATCAATTATCATCATTAATACTAGTAAGGTATAAGGTCATACCCAATTTTCAATACCGATACTTTCAATATTTGATGAGAATACTTTCGAGAAGCTTAAAAGCTAACCATGACCAAAGACCTTTAACTTTGCATTAATAACGGTAATTAACAATTTACAATTTCGGCTTTTGCGCACATTCAAGCTACTATGAGGCAATAAAAATTTTCAATTTTCCCCCATCCCCACACTTGAGGTTAACATTGTCCTCAATGTTAAAAATTTAGCTTTTTTAAAATGACATTAGCGAGGACAGGGTTAAAATTTATTGATTATTAATTTTAAAATCGGGTCTTATGTGATGGTCATAACAACTATACAATAATACAATTACACTTTTAACACATAAACTAGAATGACAAAACAAAGCATGAAACAATATCACCTGATATTTAGCAGCACAGTTCCATTGCTGGCTTGGGATGATCCGTCTTCTCAAAGACTTGAATTAATCTATAAATTTTAAAAATGTGTAGAAGCAAGCTTCTCACAAATATTATACCTTAGCTCTTTTAAGAATTTTACAAATTTCTTTTGTTCAATTAATAATAATAATAATAATAATAATAATAATAATAATAATAAAAATAAATTACCAAGCCAAATATTTAGTTTCATATTGAGTTTTGTTAAACAAGTACACATATTAAAAGACCTAACTCACTTTCGTAGGAATCACGATTGCATTTAGCATATGCAACAAGTCCTTTAAACCCCCTAGTAGCCCGGGTGGACGAGTATGGTCTCGTGAGGGTTTATAGTACACTACACCCACAAAGTTTTAAATACAACATAATATACACGTACCTGAATACAAGGCCGGGTTGCCTCCCGATTAGCGCTAAATTTTTGTTAAGGTCTTCAGCCAGACCATACCTGATGTGCCATTCATGGTGGTCTCGTGGGGTGCTTGCCTCCTTCGGCTCCTAAACTTGTTCTATTCTCATCATCAGTTTTTTCCCATACCAGATCATAAAATTTACAAGTTTCTCTGTAATAATCATACTCTAACAATTTCTTGGCCTTTTTTCTTCTTCTCCTTCTCCTTCTTGACTTCTTCTTTACTTTCTCTTCCTTTAACCTGTCAGTCATAAAACATTCTTTCTTTTCTGTTTGATTCTCCTTCTCAGAAGATCCACAATTGTTAGTTTTATGATTCAATGAATTAGAAAACACCTTTAAACTCATTTTCCTTTCCCCAAACCTCATTCTAACCATTCCCTCAGCACAATTAATAATAGCCTTTGTTGTAGCTAAGAACGGTTTGCCTAGAATAGCAGTCGGCTGTGTATTCTTTACACAAACAATCAAGCATGAGGAAATCCACAGGATAATCTAATTCACCAACTTTTACAATCACATCCTTTACAACCCCCCTATGACACATAGGAGTTTGATCAGCCAACACCACTGTGGTTATTATTATTATTATTATTTTTCGTTTTTTTAGAAAGCTCAAACAAACGATATAACACTAAGCGCACTAGCTCCCCAGCAACGGCGCCATTTTGATGACCGTCATTTTAGTCATGCAAAAACCTCAATAAACTATATAGATAGAGTAAGTAAGGTATCGTATTCACGAGAAACATGTGGTCAGTGTTACAAAATATGTTTGATTATTTACTCTAATATTAACTAACTAGGGTGGACAAACGATGTCAAGCAAAATTTGAAAGATTGATTTTAAAAAACAATTTAAAGAAAATGCTACCTTTTCCGGATTTCAGGTTCTAGGTGTCACACAAAACTCAATTTAATCAATTAATTAGACACCACATAAACATGGTGCTGGAAAGTTAGTTAATTTAAGTGGTAATTAAAAAGAGGTCTTTGTCATCAGGTCTTTTACTGCTCAATTACCCTATTTACTAGTGTGAATCAACTTACTTTATGTCATCCAACAAGCTACAAGGTTTTGTCATCAACCGAACAAGTTGTAAAGCAAAGACTACTAACACATGCAAATAATTTAAATAAACCAACACATCAGTTTGTTTATACAACGTTGTCAATGTCAAAAACAAATCCAAACATGAATAATATTGAGAAAAGTGTTAAACCCTACAAACCGTCCACCTGAAGGAAACCACGGGTGATTTTAGCCGCTCATTCTTGTGTATTGCCCTTGATCCAAATGCGTCTAGCAACTCTAATTTTCTGTGCACGCAGCCCTAGGCTGCTGCCCTTTTCCTCCTCTGTTCCCAAAAACTCTCGATAATCCCCCCTGTCCCCCGAAACCTCTCGTATGATATGCCCTTTTCTTGTGGGCTGTAATTTCCTTCATGATGGGCCGGTGATGATTAAATTCTGCAGCCCACTTGTTCTAATCGGTTTAGGTACACATGTTATAAAACCATATTATTAGACCACATGTGGTCATCCACCATTACATCAAATGTCACCTGCTCAAATAAATTATTGGCATAATGAATTCATCTCCACAATAATTAATCAAACTAGATTTACATTCATATTTAATTCAACGAGAGTTTGATTCATTATTATAATTCTCACTATCACAATCTTTTAACATATATGATGTGATCAACGTTACAAGTACCAATATATAATAGTGAGTAAAGTTTAAACTTTTAAGCATCGTTTTAGCTCGTTTACTCTGTAACCTATGAAATATAAAAACCACTTGTATAAAGATTGTTTAACATAAAATTATGAATAAAAGCATTCATTTATATATATTTGGAATGTGTAAAACAACCACTCATCACCTACCAACACCCAATGTCCACCACCACCACCCATCATGCGCCGCCGCCGCCACCACCACCACCGTCCACCACCACCCACCGTCCGCCACCACCACCACCCACCACCGCCGTCCACCACCACCACCCATCGTCCGCCACCACCACCGTCCATCACCGCCACCACCCACCGTCCACTACCACCACCACCACCACCATCCACCCGTCGGCCACAAACCATCGTCCACCACCACCACCCATCGTCCGCCACCACCACCCACCACCACCACCACCTACCATCCGCCACTAACACCATCCACCACCCACCACCACCGTCCATCACCACCACCACCACCACCATCCATCACCACCACCACCCACCCGTCGGCCACAACCGTCGTCCACTACCACCAACCACCGTCAGCCACCACCACACACCACCACCACCTACCATCCGCCACCAACATCGTCGACCACCCACCACCATCACCGTTCATCACCATCACCACCCATCGTCCGCCACCACCACCCACCACCACCACCAACCATCTGCCACCAACACCGTCCACCATCACCGTCCATCACCACCACCACCCACCGCCCACCACCAACTATTTTACTATTCTACAGACGTTAATGACTTATATCTACTGTGATATGTATGATAGGTAACTAATTTTCAACTTATGCAGACGATACTCAGTTTATAATACAAACAGTATTATATTTTTAGATTGCAGACCTTCAGAACACATCTTCAGTTGCAGTCATGAAATCAGATTGCAGACAGTTTTTGTCTTTAAAAACAAACAGCACCTTGTGTAATAAGCTGGCACATATGTTTTTATATTGAATTTTTTTTTAAGAAAAACAACAATTTATCATGCCATTTAATTTGCATTCAATTGTTTATTAAGAAAAACAACAGTCCAATTCGATATGAGTTAAAAACCGGTTTTTAAAACATCCAAATAGATGTACATATTTTTTAAAAGATATAGAGATATGAAGATATTAATGAAGGGTATAATTTTAATTTTAAAATCAGGATCGTATTTGATAAAATAAATAAGTTTAAAATTTAACTGTTAAAATAAGCGAATTGGATTATGAACTTAATCAAATGATTTTAGACTTTCTTATGTATCTCATGATACCTTTGGTCTTTTCTTGTATTAGTTATTGGTAGTTTGAGTACAACATTATTCCTTCAAAATGTTATTAAACTTAATATACAAATTTTACAAACAATTGAATACGAATAGGGTGTTCGTGATCTGGTTTTGACTATTTTAGATCAAACAGTTAGTACCGAGATTCTATAATAAAAAATCAAAACCGAATCATTCAAATTTAAAACAAACCAAAGTGAATCGTTATAAACAGTTTGTTTGGTTACGGATTGGGCTTTTATGGACTCTTATGCAAAAGATTAAAATTCACAAAAAAATAAAGCAAATTTACTATTAAAAAAATGCGGAAACAAGAAAGTATTGACATGATCCATAAACTTACACTAAACGCATACAAAGATTTAAAACAAAAGAAAGCGTGAATATGATTCAAAGTAATATATTCTACTTGAACATTATTACATATAAAATAATAGAAAGTATTGCTTGGTTAATAAGCTAGTTTTATTTTTACTAAAACATAAAACATTATAAATAGATAGAAATATAAAATAAAATAATCAAAACAAAAATATGCTTAAACTTTAAGGTCGTTTCGTCGGCCGGTTTTAAACGAGACCCGTAGACCAAACCGTTTACTATGGTTTCAAACTTTTAAAACCGACCCACCGAAAGTCTAAAGAAAACACCTTAAAATGAAAACGGTGAACAGTTTTATGATTTTAAACCAAACCGTTGACACCGCTACATAAAACCAACAAAGCCAAGAGGGTTAATTAGTTATAAACAAATCACAAAACCAACTAATAATATCAACGAATGTTAAAAAATGAATTTAAAATTAGAAGGCTTTAGAGTATTGATGCCATTGACTCCCTACACTATTTCTAGCCTGTGTTTAAAACTTCAACCCATTCCAGTGATTATGCAACCCAAGCTCCTCCATTCATGTTATCATCAACGGCGAATAGGAACGACGAATCTGATCAACGCAGGGTGGAATATTACATGAGTAACATTAAAGCTCCATCTTACTCTGCTTTTAAAAATGTTTGGAAATCACTTAATGAGCTTAGTCAGCTTAGTGTGAACCGTGGAACCCATGCTCAAGCACCGGATCTTGATGATGTAGTTCGCGGTAACGCCTCTATAACCAACTTCAACAACTATTATAGTGGTCATGAGAAAGCACCGTCACGATTCGCGATGGTTCATAATAATCATAATCATTCGAATAAAGATGAGTCCATTGATACTCCAACATCTTATCAGCGCATATATATATAGATGTGGATGAGTTGGCAAAGAAATATATCCAGAAAGCACTGGCAAGCAATCAAGCCCAAATTACTCCAACTAATCTTTAATTTCCTTCCTTATCAATTAGTATCATGTTTTGGTTTTCTATATATTGTACGTTTTGTTTGAGAAATAAAATAAGAAAACTGTTTTAGCGTTCTTATTCCTTCTATGTTGTTCTTAGACACTAACCCACTTTAAGAGTCACCGATGCAACAACAGATGCAACTCACTAATCAACCGATGACCCGTCCCACGCCCCGGGCACAGAAATCAACACCAGCCGCCACCCCACGATCAACTCCCACAAACCACCAACCATTGATGGCTCGAACCCTCTCGATTGGATTTTCCGAGCCGAGAATTACTTCACCTATCACAACACTCATAATGCCCAACGCATCAACGATGTGATAAAATAGTTTAAAAGGCTAATAAAAAGTTAACATGTTACATTTTTTATATTCACTTAGTACATAAAATGCGACAATTTAATGTGATACGTTAAATTGACATGTGTCCTAAATTATTTTTTTTTATTAGCAAAGACAGACAGATTTTACGTGCATACCTTAAAAACTTAATGAACTCACTACTAAAAAATATACCTTTAATGACACGCCAATTATGACATATAGTCATTTTATAACAGGTAAAAACCACGTATCACTAAAATATGTCATCTTTTATTAAAACTTGAAGAAACGATGACAAGCATTTTACGTGTAATTGTTTTAATGTCATTAAAGGTTAAAAAAAACATTGAATACACTTTTGAGTGTATGCCATGTTTAAGTGTCACTTTTTAATTTATAGGGCTTGTTACAAAACCCACTTTCATCTCATCGTACACCTTTCAATTCTCATGGCAGTAACCTAATTCTAAGCACATCTTCCATGGCAGTAACCTAATTCCACCTCTCATCATTTGACCTCTCTCATCTCATAAGTCCAATTGATGATTTCTAGGGCTCTGGATTTACGGATCTGCATCTAATTGATGATTACGGCTCGGATTGCTCGCTATTACGGTATAATCTTTTACTTGTTGTGTTAAATTGGTACATAAATTGGCTTTACGGATCTGCTGATGCATGGCGTCTTTGTCTTTTTTCACGATTACGGCTCAGATTCGCAATTACAGATCTACTGATGCATCAACAGATCAATTTCCGTCTTCAATTTTGATTAAGCTAAAAATTGGTGCATAAATTCGGTTAGGTTTTGTGTTTCCGTCTTCAATTTTGATTAATCTTTCAGTAATTGTAATTTTGAAACCCTAGGTTTTGTGTTTTGGAACTGGAAATCGAATTAGAACACGTTTTCCTGTAGTTGTACCTAATTTGCCGGAACTTTAGTTTGAATCCGCGAATTGGAGCCTATGTATTCAATGATTGCAATTTTGAAACCCTAGGTTTGTGTTTTTAGACTAGAAATCACAATTTGAATTGATGAATTAGAGCGTATCTTATGTCCATCTCTGATTTGCAATGTGTAATGCACAAATGCTCTGTAAAATTGCAAATGAACAAATTGCATTACAAACTGGTTGATTTTCTGTAACATTTGTTACTTTTCAAACCCGAATACCCAACCCATTTCAAATTTTTGGTTTTTGTTTACAAATATATATATATATATATATATATATATATATATATATATTTGTAAACAAAAACCAAAAATTTGAAATGGGTTGGGTATTCGGGTTTGAAAAGTAACAAATGTTACAGAAAATCAACCAGTTTGTAATGCAATTTGTTCATTTGCAATTTTAATATATATATATATATATATCTCAAATTCGTTTCGATGTATTTTTATTTATTAATATTTATCATTAATAAATAGTCCCGACGATTGAAGTTAATCGCTCGAGCATTCTTTTTATTTGCAGTCAATTATAAAAACTTCGAGAGTTAACGTTTCTATTCAACCGACTCGCGAACTATAAGAGTATAGTTTCAAAATTTTCTAAGTTATAAACCTATGTTACATTTATAAGACATTTTAAAGTTCAAGGTTCATTTTGAAAGATTAGTTTACTCTATGTTTTTAAGAGTCTTGAAAAGTACAAGGGCCTAATGTGTAACATTGGAATTCAAAATATATTATTTATTAAAAACCCAGCCACCCAACCCTCCCCCCTACCCGTTTTTCCGGCCCGGCTTTCTGGCCACCGGAAATCGGTTCCGGCCAACCTCCAAACACCTCAATCTTCGCCTCTTTGACCCGCTAAATTAGCCGAACGACTTTAAACCTCGATATTATATGATAACTAATATATTAGTTATACTATAACACTCTATAATTGCGGTTTAATTCCCTTGTCATTCGCCGGAATTCGGGTTAATCAAATTAATGCCATTAACGAGCCTACGCTCCCATTTACTAGTATAAATAGGACCCTTAACTAAAGCTAAACTCGTCCACAACCATCAATTGATCTAACAAACACTCTATAATACGCCATTGATTCCTTACAGTCCGTTTTTCCGGCCATCCGCTGTCGCCGTCAACCTAAAATACTTACAGGTAATAGTTAGTTAGTTTTGTTTCATTGTTCAACGTTAATTAAAACCCCCAACCTTAATTAAACTAATATGGAACTAATTAGGAGAATTGAAATTTAGGGTTTCTATGGGAAGAAGATGAACTTCATGTTAAAATATATAAATATTTGTTTCTGTTCCAAGTTCAAGCATACAAGCTGGAGCAGTTGGTTACTGTGTGTGCTTATGGACATAAGGACCCGGGTTCGAAACCCGGGTCAAGCCTTTTTATATTTTTTTTGTATTTTCTTTTAACAGCTTGTTTAGTTATATTAATTAAATGATTTATGTATTTAAAAATCATTTTAAATCAATAAAACCACTTTTAAACTAAACAATATTTTTTTTTTATAAATAAGTATAAGTTTTATCTCACCATTTTCCATGTAAAAACCAACTTCCAAACCCGTTAAAACGATAAATTTCTCGTTTAGATTCCGTTACGTTAGATTCAATTCATTAACCTTAAAATTTATTAAGCTTATATTTCATTAATCATTAATCCGTTAAGATTAATTGGTTTGTTAACTTTATTTCGTTAACCATAATTCTTTTGAGTTTAATTCGTTATTTTCAATCCGTTAAACTTTGATTCGGTAAAGATAATTTGGTAAACTATAATTCAATTTGTTAGCTGAAAATATTTTTAAACCGTTAAAGTTAGTTTATAAACCGTTAGCTTATTGCATCAACTTTATATTCCTTTTCGTTAGATATTTATAAACGCTAAAATAATTGTACTAGATAAATTTCTCGTTTAAAATCCGTACATTTTAACTCACATATTAGTGTTAAGATCATAATATTAAAATAATTCTTAGTTCGTTAAAATTCCGTTAAAGCCTAAAAATAATATTAAATAAATTCATGCCTTAAAATAATAAAAGCTAAATAAAACAATATATATTTCCAATAAAATTGGACAATAATTAACTTTAATAATCCCGTTAGATAGTCTTTAAATATGCGATTTTATTTTATAGTTCGAGAAGTTCAATCGTTTCGGATTCTTTAACGCACTTTCGGTTGCTTCGGTTTCGTTATCGTGCTTTCGGCTTTTATTACAAGTTTGTCTTCGATTTCAAGGTGAGTTTTTCACCACCCCTTTTTAAAGTTTTAATGTTTTGGGGTAGCATATGTATCCTTATAAAAATCCCAGCATTGTTTCTTCTATTACAAACTACAATTCGTATATGGACTTGTGTGCTACTTGCACGAATATTACTTGCACGATTGTGAAGCCTTATTAAGTATGATCATACGCCTCCCTTTGCACTCCGGTCCATTTGTATCGAGTGGAAAAGGGCCTCATTATCCAAGTACGTTGGTTGTTACCAATTGGAAAGGACCTTACTTGCGCGATTACCCAAGTACGTTGGTTGTTACCAACTGTAAAGGACTTACTTGCTCGTTTATCACTTGTCCATGAATTGTATGGTTTTTACATACGTACTTAAACTGTGGAAACTCACTGGCTATTTATAGCTGACTTTATTTTATACATATGTTACAGGTGTAAAGATACGAGGATGAAAGTTAGAAGACACATAGCATGCTTATAGGATATTCAAAGAACAACCTAGCATTTGTTTATTTATTTGTTACAACTTGTATTATTTGATAAACTTGTGTTACATGAAGATTTAAATGAAATAATGTTATTATGGTCACCTAATAGTGTCACGTGTGTTTGAGCAATCTGTATGTTACACTCCGGCGTTTCCGCTTTAGCCGGGGTGTTACATTTTCAGTATCAATATTTAAGGTATTTGAAATTGAGAACTTGTTTGTTGTGTGATTAGTTTATTCGTTGTAGTTTTAGCTTCTTTCATTTGCTCATTTTAATATATGATTTTTTTTTTAATTGCTTGTATTATAGGTTGTTTTAAATTTTGGCTGTGGTACAGGAATTATCTCAATATTGCGAATCATGTATGTCTTGCCGCTTCTAGCAGTTTGGTATAATGCTGTTAATGATGTCAATAGGGATGAGCTCCGGATGGTACCGGTACCGATCCCGAAAATCCCGATCCCGAAATTCGGAAATAGTTGGTACCGGTACCGGTACCGGTATTTCGTGAAAAATTCGGGAAATACCGAGCCCGTACCGAACCGTACTGATACCATACCGATACCGAAAACTCAAAACTTGGTACCGATTCGGTACTGACGGTACCATACCGGTACCGAATTCGGTACCGGTATGGTACCGGTACCAATAGGTACCCGTACCGAAAACGCTCATCCCTAATTGTCAACATTTACAACTTTTAAACAATATGAAATTTAATACTTTTTACTTGTATTTCTGCAGCTATACATGGCCCCTGTTACAAATCGCGACCGATTGCAGAAAGTGTTGATTTCTGGCGGAATGTCTATGGGATTTACAGTGAGTTAAAAAGATAATATGAGTTTAATTTACCAACATCATGTATGTGTAATATTAATAATTTCATATATATTGCAGTGTCTCCAATAATGCAAGTAGCAAAATGTTGCGCCTTTGAGGTGCCATCTGTAGAGACGATCAGTGGAGAAAATGTTCTTACATGGCCGCATTTGGTACCTATTTTCAATTCTAGAAACTAATGTTATTTTCATATATTATAAATTTTGTTTTCAGTGGAAACAGGTAAAGCATGTGGATTGCTATGCAGTCACAGAAAAAGAAGCAGAATCAGTGACATCAAACTTTAAGTTTCAATCTATGATTGGAGGTAAAGTCCTTTGCTTATATTGTGATAACTTAATCTGACAGTTGTTTGAATATTAATATTATTTTATTTCAGCTCCTTTCCATGGGTTTGCATTTTGGTTTGATGTTAAGTTTGGTGGACCCCTAATAATAACCGAGCGCTTATAACTGTTGAACAGTCAACTGAAACAAAGACTTCTGGTAGTTATCGGAGGAAACGAGCCAGTCCAGATGATGCACTTGTACTTTCCACTGCACCTGAGGATCGTCCTACACATTGGCAACAGGTATATGCCAAATCGGCCCGTTCATAAGTAAATGGGTCAAAATGGCCGCTTAGTTTATATATTGTTTTTGTATCAATTACTAAATATATTTTAAATTTTGACAGACGATGGTGTACTTCTATGATCCAATAGACGTGGAGCAGGATCAGGTTATTTACGGCGGTGTTACAATAACGCGATGCTTAGATAACTTTCGGTGCATTAACATTCATCTTTAATACAAGTGAGTTACTCCTTTTAAATAGTTTCTAGAACCTCATTCTTTTCTAATATAACGAATACTTGTTTGACTTTTTTTGTTGCAGTGTGGATGAAAGAAATAATAGGCTGAAAAGCAGGGATACTTCACCATGGTAATAAAAATGTAGTATTTTTTTTTCATTTTTTTACATAACATGAGAAAGTTGTATGTTTAGGTATATATATGTAACACATGAAATAGTTGTGTGAGTAGAAAAGTAGTATTTTTGACCTAAGTATGGACATAACTGTTTAATAAATTGATTTAGGTAGAATTGTAAACAAACCTAACGAACACGAACGGGGCATGTTTGTGGTCGTTCGCTTAACTTTAACTAAACAAGCGATCGAATGTGAACAATTAAACGATTTTTGGTGTTCGTTTGTTAAGAAAATGAACGTGTTTATGTCCGTTCGTTAATAGGATAAACAAAGGGGTCATGAATATAAGCGAACATAAGCAAAGAAATATATAAACGGATGAACTTAAACAATAAACTAACGAACATAAATGAAAGTTAATGAACGAATGCTATAAACAAACATTTACTAACATAAATGAATGGATGTAGATGCATTCAATTAATAAATTTGTTAATTGAGCCACAATAAAAGCTGGAGCTCATTTAAGCTCGGTTCGATTTCTTCAGTAAGTAACCTTACTTTTCATTTACAGACTATTTGTTTTTGATTTTTTATTTTTCATTTACAGACTATTTGTTTAGACTTTTTATTAATGTATTGTTTTGTTAATTCGACAGGAGTGTTCGTTTTACACAGCTTATCTTCTTTGCTCCCTAGCAGTTACAGTTCATTTTCATGTGAAAATCCTCCTGTCAACTCTTTCATCAAGACAGGTAATTATTGATAACAACTTTTAAAGTACGTTTATAATGCATTTTTATGGTTCTGAAAATTTTCACCTTTGCAATAGCCAACTTCGAGACATCTTGCAGTGGCCCCTTTATGACATCTCATTGAGAAGGACCCGGTATGTAACCACATATCTGGTGACTGGTTAGTCCTACAGGTTCAAGAGCTCACATCTCTTTGCTTATCAGGTGATGTGTATTATAATATCATTTGGAACCACTTGTTGTCATTGTAAACTAACAGTTATAATATTATTCACAGATAGGCACAATTCAATTTAAACACATGAGGCCAGTTGGTGTGTGGCTCCTAAAATTCTCTTCTGGACAAGGTACATACATGTAATATAATTGAAATAATGTATAACACTAGTTACTAGTTATGATAATTACTAGTAATATATATAGAGTTAAGATTGGTTTTTTTTTTAATCTAAAATTACTTTATTTGTTGTAGGAATTCGTGAAGATTGGTCGACTTTTGTTGCAAACGTAATTTGGCGGTGAAATTTTGTATTGAAACTTTAATTTAGGAAAAAATATTGTTAACTTTGTAATGTTTGTTATTATGTTATGAAATGGATTGCTTTGCTACATATGTATTTTATTTTGTATTATAATTATTAATTGTCATTTAATGTGAAAAATGGTAATTCTACAAAAAGAAATATATATATTTTTAAAACGGCTAAAATCATGACACGTATTTATGACACACAAATGTAGGTCATCTTAATTATGACAGAGGTTTTCTTGACACACATTGTGTGTCGTAAAAGAGTGACATAAATGCATGTCATAAACAGTTGACACACAAATGAATGTCATTTTTCTTTTATGACATGGCATTCCTTGATACGCTTCTACGTGTCATCTACCTCCTTTAATGACGCGTATTAAAGGTGTATTTTCTAGTAGTGACTTATGCTATTATTATTAGTCATATGTTTACCTCCGATGGGAACTTGATGCTTTACTAAATAATTATTGGAATGGTATGCCAAATGTGTGGCTAACTATTGGTATACCATTGAGTATCAATGCGATTCTAAAAAAAGAGAAAAAATTGTTGACTATTGACATTGACTTGGTGGACTACAGCATCTCTTGCATTTGCTTAAACACCAACCCATATTCATGTAAACTATTCTTTTACCACTCAACAAAAATGTATTATGATCAAGATGTATCATCCACGGACAATAGTGACGATGAATCTCAGTTCCCGACCGATGATAAACGCGCGGTGGGTTATAAAGCATACGTTAAAGCTCCGTCTTGCTCGGCTTTTCAAAAAGTTGGGAACTCGCCTATTGGGAGCGGTGATCATTGGCCAGGTCAAACCTATGCTCAAGCACCAGGTCTTGATGCTGTAGTGCGCAACAACTCTACAACTGGCTACTTTAACTATTATAGTGTTGATGCCAAACCACCTTCACTATCTGCGGTGGTTCATCAAAATTATTCGAACCTGGGTGGATACTTTGCAAATATTGCAAATTATCAAAAAACCAATCGAAAGAGAATACTTTTTTTATACTTATATCATTATTTTTTCTCTCTCCTTCACTCACAACCACTTTCAAAAAACATTAAAAAATTATATAAATGAACATGTGGTTCTCCAAATTTAACCGTGAGCAGTAATATTTTCTCTCTCCTACTCTCACAACCACTTTTAACAATCTTTAAAAAGTGAAGAAACCACTCACAGAATTTGAAAAATGGATTGAGTCTATCAATAAAAAACACCTAATAGATTATATACTACCATTATTATTGATATAACCAGTGTTGCAAACATCACAACTAGGCATCGATTAATCCCGGATTAATCGCTAGTCCCTATTTCACTGATTAATTTTGGGTTAGTCGGCTAATTAGTCGGTCAATGGTCAAATCCGGCCAAAATCGGCGGTTTTCGGCGAGATTCCGACCAAAATCAGCGGTTTCTGCGAAATTGGAGCAAAAACTAGCGGTTTCCAACGAGATTCAAGCCAATTTCCGGCCAAAATATGTTTGTGTATGCATAAAATTGAAAATTACATATAAAATGTGTGCGTGTATATATAAAACTGAAAAATATACATTAAAGTCCGATCCGACGAATCCCGATTAATCGCTAGTCCTCACCCCACCGTCCGACTATCGACTAGCGATTACTACAACACTGGCTACAACTATATTTTACACACCTTAAAAAGCTAATGAACTTATGCTATTACTATTAGTCACATATGTTTACCTCATAATTGAAGAAAATGAGGTGGGATGGGAACTTGATGCTTTAGTGGATGATAACTTTAAACAAATTATTATTGGAATAGGATGCCAAATGTGTGGCTAAAAAAAGCACGTAAATGACCATTGACTCGTTGAGAATCGATGCCTTTCTAGATTAAGAAAAAAAAAGTTGAGTATTGACTTTGACTTGATGGACTACAAGTATCTCTTGCAATATTTGCTTAAAACACCAACCTATTCACTTAATTAACTATTCTTTTTCCACTCACCAAAATGAATTCTAGTTATGAGGATCAAATCCAAGCTCTGTCCATGTTATCCACGGACAATAGGGAAGATAAATCTCCATTCCCGACCGAGGATAAACGCACAATGGGTTATAAAACTTATGTTAAAGCTCCATCTTACTCGAATTTTCAAAAAGTTGGGTACTCACATAACGGGGGCAGTGATCGTTGGCCAGGTCAAACCTATGCTCAAGCACCGGGTCTTGATGCCGTAGCACGCGACAACAAATATGTAATTGACCTCAACTATTATAGTGGTCATGACGAACCACCATCACGATCCGCCATGGTTCATCAATATCATACGAATCCAGCCTGGGACCCTCATGTAAACGGGGCCAATTGCCCCAACTATTATAGTGGTCACGATGAACCACCGTCACGATCCGCAATGGTTCATCAATATCATACGAACCCAGGTGGATATTATCAACAACCAAACGTAAGGGACTTTCCGCACGTAAATTTAATGGGACCCAGGAGAAGAGAAACGGGGGCAATCGCCCCTAACTATTATCGTGTTCATGAAGAACCACCATCACGATCCGCAATGGTTCATCAAAATTATTCAAATCTTCGAAGATAAAAACTTCGAAGTTGTTTATATAGGAAATGAAGATAAAAACTTCGAAGTTGTTTATATAAAATGAATGATGAAGTGGAATATATTTATATATTTTACAAAAAATGGTTGTAATAAATTTAACTAGCTAGTTATCTATTTTATTAGTTTGTATGCATGTTAGAGATTTTGGAGTTTTGTTTGAATGTTAAATGAAGTAGTTATAACCTTCTTATCATTATATAGCTCTTAAGTCTTAATCATGCATTTTCAGCTTAGTGGCATACCTCTAAATCTTAGACCAATGTATATACCCATTTTGCAGTTTTTTTTGGGGGCTTGTTTATCAAAACCCTCAAGCTGGAAGCTTGACGTTTGTAGTTGACGCTAGGATGTTTGTAGTATGAAGCATGGAAGCTGAAGTATTTTTTATTTTTTATTTTTTAAACTTTGTCGCCTGTAGGTTATATTTTATTCAGTTTATGAGACAACTTCTGTCATGAGCGTGGTGCGATCTGATAGAAGTCTCTTGCGATGTGTATGCCGGGTAAGTAAGTAAGGAGTGAAGTGAAGTCTAATGAGCTATGTTTATTTATATTTAGTTGGAGGGGTGGTTGGTTATTTATTGTTAGTAGAAGGTGGTGGGGTGCACATACATAGAATCATAACAAAAACAGAATAATAATAATAATAATAATAATAATAATAATAATAATAATGAATGTTAATAATAAAAAAGACTCACCACCACCATAAAGCTCATTCATACATTATTATTATTATTATTATTATTATTATTTTGCAATAACAAATCGGCTATATGTGTTGTTGATTGATACTCATCCATATGTATATATATATAGGATTTGGTTCATTTTAGAAGCGTTTTTTAGTGTGAGAAGTGCGAGAAGAGATTATAACCAATCAAATGATTTCTTTTTTAATTTCTTATTATTTAAATAAAAGGGTATGTTAGTAAAATATAAAATGTTTTGTTTTGTAACTCATACTCTTTAATGGTTTAATTAATGTTAAGTTACAAACAAATGATAAGTTGTTATTATTATTATTTATTTCATCTAAAATTTGAACAATTAAAATCCATTTGATCTAAAATCATTTTATTCTAACACATGGCTAATTAATTTTTTTATTTGATCGCTAATGTGAAGTGTTTTTTTTTTTTGTTTGATTTTAATCAACTAATGTAGTATAGGCTTATCTTATGTAATGTAGATAAAGTTACGTAATCTAGTGTATGCACACTTTCAAATTTTGTATAGTCATAACTAATGTAGTGTAGACATATCATATATAGTCTTGGAAAAACTAATGTAATATAGGCTTACTTTCAAATGTTGTGTAGTCATAACTAATATTGTGTAGATATATCAAATGTACAGTAGGCAAAACTAATATAGGGTAGACACACTTTCAAGCGTTATATAGTCATAACTAATGTGTAGACATATCATATTTAGTGTAGGCAAACCTGATGTAACGTAGGCTCACTTTCATATGTAGTGTATGCACACTTTCAAGTGTCGTATAGTAAATATATCTAGTGTTGTGTAGGCAAAACTAATGTAGTGTAGTGTAGGCACACTTTCAAATATTATGTAGTCATAACTAATGTATTTTGGACATATTTAATGTAGTGTAGGGACATTTTCAAATGTTGTGTTGTCATAACTAATGTAGTGTAGAAATATCTAATGTAGTGTAGGCAAAACTAATATCGTGTAGTCACTTGAGACAAGTTGGTGTATGTTTTTATGTATCATGTGTATGTATTAAACTAGTATTAATCATCTTATAAGCATTGATTATGCTAGAAAAATAACCGCCGAATACATTAATGTCTGGTTAATTAGGCCAACACCACAAAAGACATGTATACCCTTTTTAATTAAAAATATGTCATAACTCATAAATATGTGTCTTTATTTATGATAATGCCATTTCTATTGTTGACTATTGATTAAACACAATCAATAGTATAAATTCATTTCTCACATTTCTCGCTATAATATCACTTCTCGCATGATCCATCCCCTATATATATATAATGGGATGGATCTTTTGAGAAACATGTTGAGTTTTAAGAACTTAAGAACTCCATTCTATGCTACACATTTAATTAAATGGATTAGAATATATGGTTGAGATTAAATCTGGCAAAAAAGTTAAAGTAGGAGAGAGAATAAATATGTAACTGATTATACTAACTTTTACGTCCGGTTCGCATGTGTAAAAAGTCAACTCGGTGCGCAAAAAATTCTGTAATTTTTTTACATGTATGTAACTTACATATATTACGCATGTGTAAAAAAAATTCTAAAAAAAATGTGTTGCGCTGAGTTCTTTCGAGTTCTTAAAACTCAAAGTGATTCTCATTTGAAATCTCCCCTATATATGTATAGGGTAAGGTTAAAATAAAAACTCACTTGAGTTGTGAAAACTCTAGAAAACCATTCTCAATCACATGTTTTTAATTAAAGTTTGAATCTTGTGGTCCACAATTAAAATTAATAAAAAATATAAACATAAATATAACTTTTTCTCTCTCCTGAAAACATATATAAAAATTAGTAAAAAAATGTTAAAAAATAGCAAAACAATTTTTTTAGTTTTCATTGTTTTATATTAAATGTTACAACATATATTATGTGTGTAACAAAAAAAAAACGATGTTACATAGGGTTTTCACAACTCAAGTGGGTTTTCATTTTATAATTCCCCTATATATATATATATATATATATATATATATATATATGTATATTGTTTCTTACACCTGCTGCAGCAGGTAAAGGTAATAATAATGGCAGAAGAACAAAATCACTTAGGGTATGTATGTATGTATGGTTTCCTTTTGGTTTCTTCGCACCTGAAGTGTGGAGTTACTTACCCGTGTTCAACGGGTCATGCATAATAATGTTATGATTCCAAGATCAGCAAATGTAATTTTTAAAAGATTGAGTTTTTCAATTTAAAAAGGGGTAGCGGCGTAGTTTGTTGCCCGCTTGCCTTCTGTTTCGATGTAATCAAATGGTATGTGTTTATGTTTTGAAATTAATTAATTAACTTGTTGCAGGGAAACCCGTTGTCGCTGCTGCACTCGATATGGGAATGCGTCGTAGATTCTTCTTTTTTTACCAAATCGGCATCTTCTAACAACAGTAGAAAATCACTTGCTCATGGTATGTATGTATGTATATAGTTGTGTACTTGTTGTTTTGAAATCAAGTACCGTACCGTACCTTACCATACCAGACATGTATAATAATATTTTGGTTTGGGGATATATTAATTGTTCCTTACAGGTAGTAGTAATAATAATAATGGGAAACAAGCGTCTAACAAGCGCAGCGCCACAATAGAATGACTTTTGGCTGAAGAATTTTTTACTCGAATGAGGATGGGATACACTGAATATTGTAATCATAATCATGATCTATGTAATCAACTACCTGATCCCGAACCAGATCTACGAGACCGCTTCGGACAATATATGGCCCCCTCCAGTCAGATGTAGCAGCTTATGATCGCATTGATGCTGGCCAAGACTCTTATAACGCCGGTTTTGATATAGATATCGAGACCAATGAGGAGGAGGAGGATCTATGTAATCAACTATCTGATCCCGAACCAGCTCTAGAAGACTGCATCAGACAATACGTGGCACCTGAATAGTAAGTTTTGACTTATTTGTATGGAATAATAATAATAATATTATTATTATTTTGGGGATTAATTGTTCCTTACAAGTAACTAGCAAAAGTGCCCGCGCGTTGTTGCGGGTTTACGCAAATTATCCCCTCGTGTTCGTTTGTAATATTTTGTGCGGTGTGTAATAGGTTGCCACATATGCATATGGTTTGTTGAATGTTTTTTGGGCAGGGGTCACATCATGTTTTGTGAAATATTTGTTAGTAACGTAGGTTAATGTGTTTTGTGATTTTTAACCAACATAAAAGATTAAATTTTTGTTAATTGGTGAGTAGTTAGAGTTGAAATTTAGTCACAAGCTAAAAGTAATGCTCAAATTAAATTGAATGTGAGTCAATTGGTGAGTTGCTGAAGTTAGAAACTAATTCAGGAGATGAAAGAAATGCTCAAATTGAAGGCACAAAGTTGTCGGTCAACTAATTGTAAAAAGGTAAAGTGATGGGTAGGGGTTGGTTTGTTAAGGTACCGACAGTTTGAATAGTCATATTGTAATCTGTATAGTTTAGGCTTCACAAAGTAGCATATTTATATAAGATTATCATAAAAACTAAGTTAAATGAAATCGTATTTAATTTTTTTTAGTTAATGAACATTGGTTCGTTATGGTATCATCATTTGCTATAGTTTGTAATTTTCAAAATAATTTACCAACCCTTCCATCAACTAACCCACCCAACAAAAATATTATTCACAATTAAACAGGAAGGTTAGGATTTGAACCTTAATGCACCCATATAGCACCAGAGTATTAATCTGTTCCATCCATAAAATGAGCCACTTTAGTCTTGGGTATTCAAAACCAGATATCCAATTTTTTATAGTAAAACGGATATCCGAATTATGTTATTATATATATATATATATATTCAAATTTGCATTGCACATGATAAAATATCAATTAAAAACAACGCTCTCAAAGCATTCAAATAAAGTATTAACTAAAAACAAATGCCAGGAAGTTCAAACAAAAAAAATGTTGCATCTTCATGCTTCACATCTTCTACCTAAAAGAGAGAATATGGTCTAAATACTTGATCTTGGACTTGGCTACTTGCAATAATGTATTTTCAAACTTGTATAAAAAAAAGACAGGAAAATATGTCCAGATTAGATTAGTGTGCAATATAAGTTTGATTTACTAAATTCAAAACTAAGATGGTAAATAATTTTAATCATGTCTATATTACAGTAAGATGAAAGTCTCAACAGTAAACATTGTAATGCCTAGACCCTAAACAAATTAAGGTATCATAGAGCTGGGATTAAACAGTAATTAAAAAATCAAGCAATTAATCAATTTGTAAGTAAAACCAATTCTAAACTAAACAAAGTTAATAGTTAATTAAATTAAAAAATTTGCCCCTAACATCCATGAACTTTGTTTTCAGTCATATAGCCCATTTTCAACCAGTGGAATTTGTGAGATATAGTTTTGCAGAAGAAATCATCCTTATGTAACCAACAAGAATTCTAATCTTCATACAGTTTAACCAAGAGTTTGTTGGCTTCGTAGGCCTTGTTGGCCCGGTTTATTATATGAAGTCAAAAGAGGAGACGGGTGTGGGCGGTCGGGCCCAAGCCCGGCCCGGTTTAGATTTCTTGCATAATAATTTACTAACCCTAGTTCAGTCTTTATATAAACAACATTATGTACTTGTAATATTTGGTCACTCAATAAAGATATACCTAGTTGCCACCCGTGGACGTAGGTCAGTTTAGACCGAACCACGTTAAATCCTCGTGTTCGTTTATTGCTTTCGTGTGTGTGTTCGGTTTCGTGTGTGCGTTTAATCCTAACAAGTGGTATCTAGAGCTTAGGTTCGGATCACACGAAGAACACGTTGAACCATCCCGTCACACCGCACCAGTAGGTCGGATATCTAAAGTCGGTAGCAGCCGTTTGTTTTAGTGTTCCGTTGGCAGAAAACCGCCGCCGCCACACTAATTTCGTCTTGACCGTAACCCCCGCGACGGTTGGAATTTGTTCAGAATAACTGGTCGCTGATTTAAAGATTGCGGTAGAGAAATTATTACTTTTGGGTGAGAAAGGCGTCGCTTGGAATTGTGGTGCAGATTAAAAGGAATTTGGACCAGAAAAGTGTTTTTTTCATTTTTTTGGGCCTCGTGGAATCAAAGGGCAGTAGCCCATATTGTTTTTCCTTTTAATTTGGTGGGCTAGATACAAGGGCAGTAAGCCCAATTTGGTTGAACTTGTGTTGCCCAATTCTTGGGACAGTTTGGCCCATAAATAAATTTGGGTCGGGTCAAGATCTTATTATAGCAAAGCACAAGCTAGGAAAATCAAGATCCTATTTTTTTAGAAGAACGGTTGTCGAGTCAGAAGAAGCGTTAAAGAAACCAAGAACCAGTACCAACCGCGTTTGTCAGGTTTTATCGTTTCAGTTTCTGATATATAGTTCGTATTTCCGCTGCGTTTAAAATAGGTTGATTATTTAACAGAGTTCAGTAAAACAGTTGTTAAGTTCAGGCCCGTGTGATTACTGTGTTTGTCTCTGTTTTATCCAGTTTTTCGTTTTAGTCATTGTCATGGCAGAAGACGGAAAAGTTTCGATACAGAAGTTTGACGGACAGAAGTTTGGTTGGTGGAAGATGCAGATTGAGGCACTACTTTGTCAGAAAGATTTGGATGTAGTGCTTGAGGATGAAAAACCAGAAAAGTTGTCAGAAGCAGATTGGAAGAAGTTAGACAGGAAAGCTAGGGCTTGCATTACTTTGTCGTTGTCGGAAGATGTGGCGTTTAACATCATGAAAGAAACCACAGCACGTGGTATGATGGAGGCGCTATCCAACATGTATGAGAAGCCTTCGGCAGCGAATAAAGTCTATCTTATCCGAGAGCTAGTGACAACAAGAATGAAAGAGGGTGGGTCAGTTAAAACTCATATCAATAATCTTAATTCGATCTTGTCCCGCTTAGTGTAAGTTGACATTAAGTTTGATGATGAAGTTCAAGGCCTCTTGTTATTATCCTCTTTGCCCGACAGTTGGTCGCAAACAGTGACTGCAGTTTGTAGTTCGTCTACAAATATTACTTTCGATGGGATTCGAGATCTGATTCTGGGAGAAGATTCAAGACGCAGAAGTTCAGGTGAATCAACAGGCAATATGCTAGTCACAGAAGGTAGAGGTAGGGGAAAACAGCGAGGCAGTGGGAGCAGGAAGAGGAGTCAGTCTAAGACTCGTAAGGATATTGAATGTTGGGGTTGTAAAGAGAAAGGACACTTCAGGAATCAGTGTCCGAATGGTAAGAAAGAGGTGAACATTACAGAAGACGACACAGATGACGGGGTCAGTAGTGATGAGGCTTTGGTTTGTAGTGTTGAGAGTAGCGTTGATGCTTGGGTGATGGATTCTGGTGCATCGTTTTATGCCACTCACTGTAGTGAAACGATGAAGAATCTTAAATTTGGGGATTTTGGAAAGGTTCGACTAGCGAATGATGATATTTTAGAGGTTAAGGGTATGGGAGACGTTGATTTGATAACTTCAGCCGGTACTTCTTGGACTTTGAAAGACGTGAGGGTTATTCCAAGTTTGAAGAAACGTTTGATATCAGTTGGGCAGTTGGATGACCAAGGGCACGATGTTAAGTTCGGGAATGGGCAGTGGAAAGTAGTCAAAGAGAATCTCGTTGTTGCTCGTTGTAACACCCCGTAACCGCAACGGAAACATACACGGGGTGCAACAGACACATCTGATATCAACAGCATTGTTTATAAAGAAAACACCACCACATTAACTTAAACGTATTACATTGTTCTGAGTTTCATAACCATCTAAGCGTTATCACATAAGTGTTACCGATAGTACATTAACATATTTAATGCAAAATATAGATCTCTAGACTTCCACAAAATAGCACACAGCATCGAACACATATCACTCATTCCAATTTGAGCGTACCTAGAAAGCATGTAAAGAAAACGGGTCAACTACGAATAGTTGGTGAGTTTCACTAATTTAAATAAACCATGACAATTCATTATAAAAATCATAAATAAGTGATGTAATTATACTGAGTTCACAAGTGAAAACTCTATTAACCCCAAAACATATCGATTAACCTCCGGGAACTCTGTTACCCCAGAATACTTCCAATAACCTCTGGGAACTCTGTTACCCCAGAAACATATTTAATAACCTCTGGGAACTCTGTTACCCCAGAAACACATTTAATAACCTCTGGGAACTCGGTTACCCCAGAACACTGTTTCGGGCCTTACAATATTAGCAACTCAGTTAATTACCATCTTAATACATTACCGTACGATTTCCGTACAATAAACATTATATAAATACATTCGTTTCCATGCGATTAGCATGTACTTAAACACTTTGATAGAAACATGCTTTCCGCCCCGGGAAAATATTTAAAACAGTTCAGTAAAAAGGGGCTCGTGAAAACTCACCTTCTTGTGAGCAAGATGTACTACGGTGCACGGCTACTGGTACAGATCTGTAATACGATCCCCCAAATCGTTACTACACAATTTCTATCAATATAACTTAAATTCGTGTTAACCGGTACGTCTGGGGACACTGTTAACCCAGTACCGTACACGATCCGGGGAGAATGTTAACCCCGAAATACTTTTCAGGACTTAGATTAGTGATATCACCTAGAGTTCTTTAGTCAAAACTACCGTCAGTTTGTTTTCTCGTTTTGCGTGCCTAGCACGGTTATCCGTCTTTATGTTTTCAAAAAATGAGTTTGACCACACACGACCTGAAAATAGTTGTTATTGATATTTTCATTAAATTGGTGAAATTAGAGCTCGGTTAGACACCCCGTTTGGCCGCGGAGGCCCGTTTCCGCCTTTAATACACCGGAAACGGTTAAGTCGGGTAAAATTACCCAAATCATCCGAATTATTTTCGGATGATTTATTTTTACTTGATTAACTTAGTTTCATAAAAATCATCCATTTTTAAGGTTTTCAAACACCAGTCAGCTCGCTTAGGCGAACTTCGCCGGTTTACTCGTTTTAAGCTTTAAAAGTTTGTTTTTAAGTTCCATTTAGCACAAATAAATATCCGTTTAGTCTCGGACCTTGAAATTTTGTACAAACTATATTTTGACAAAAAGGAATTTTATAAAATTTTTACAGAATTAATTTTCATATCTAAAATTTATTTAACCATTTTTAAACGTCATTTAAACACCAAATATGTCGAAAATACCAAACGACCTTCGAAAAATCCCAAATTTTTCTGGGATGACCCCTGTCACCCACATAGTTCCCTGTAATTTTTCCAGAACTAAAAACTCATTTTTCATGCCATTTTTACCAAAACCGAGCTAGAAATCCCTAGAACTCGTTTTACCGAAAAGCCTACTTAGACTTCTCCAATGAACCTGAAATTTTGTGTGTGACTTTTATATGTTATAAAAAGATTATCTTAAATTTTCCAGAATTTTTCATGATGTTTAGCTATTTTTCACCATTTTTGGCCAAAACCGAGCATTAAATTCACCAAATATTCATCCTTTATCCAAAAATTACCAAAACTTCACAGATCTCATATTTTCATGTGTAGATCATCTCTGTGAAATTTCGTGACCCAACTCTAAGTCTATCACAATCTGTCCAAATTATCTAAATCACACGAAAACCGAACTATCTTGTGTTTTCTAGCGTTAGATCGCAAAGATCTTGGTTTCTAGCCTTTGCTAGCCACTAGATACAACACTTACAAGCACAACAACACCACACCAAGTAAGTTATACCCACAATCAAGCCATTTCTTTCATGGTTTCGATTAAAACATCAAAACAAAGATTTTGACCGTAAAAATTCGTTTTTGACTCATTTAATTACTTTCTTGGACCAAGATCCTTTGTATAACTTGTATACATCACTTGATCCTCCAAGAATCGGTTTCATCTCGGGTTTTCACCCATTTTTCATTTGAAACCTCATTTTCTCAAGATTTGGAATTAAAAACTATGAATCAACCATTAAAACCAAGTTTATACCTTGAGAATCTTGTTAGAAATCAAAGGTTTTGGATGAATGTTGAAGAGAGGATGATGATCAAGAGTTTGTTGGTTGTAAAAAAAGAAAATGAAAGCCAAGGGTTGTAACCCCTTGGCCGATCGGTCCATTAAAGGGTGTGGGGTGGGGCCCACACCTTCATTCTTGGCCACACATTCAGATTACGCAATCTGGATAATGTTGTGGATAATCTGGTTCAGTTCGTTTTTCGGTAAAACGTTTAATTCCGCTCAAAACGAGGCCAAAACGGTCGTTTTTCGGCTTAAAATTTAAATTTATATAAAACCGATTTAAAAACTTTAAAAACTTAAACCATGACATTTATTGACTTAACACATCATATTGTCGGTAATTGTGCATCTTTTTCGGCTTGATCGATCGTCTCTTGCTTGGTTTGATGTTAAAGGTTTCGTTTATCGTACCGACGTACTAATAAATCGAAATCCTTTTTCTGTGCTATAATTCACTTATCCCGAAGCTTTAATACTTCGTAAACATCACTAAACACTATATATTTCGTCTATAATGTAATCCCCGATTCGTTCGGGTTTCAATAACCGTTCATCGATTAATCGTAATTTCAATACGACTAGCTGTGTATTCGAGTATAATTCGTACTTTGAACCTTATATACTCGTATAAACACATTATAATTCATATATTCAGTATTAAAAAACACGTATATAGTATATTCCGGCTAGGGTATACCTGAATTTGCCGGAATTGTTACACTCGTGGCAAGAAAATGGGTTCGTTGTATATGGTCGATATGTCATCGAAAGGAGTGGATCCAGTTTTGGTGAAAGACAAAATCCGGTTCACAGAATCTCGTGGGCAGAAGAAGGTTCGTTTTGCAAGTAACAAACCCAGAGCCAAAGTGAAGATTCAGGATGAACGAGCTAGGAAGGTTAAATCAGTTGGGGGACATCGTGACAGTGGGAGCACAGGTCGTGTTTCAGTTACAGTTCCAGGTCGACAGTGGATTAAGAAAACCAGTATTCCAGCTGTAAAAGTCTCTCCAATGAATTACTTGCTGAATATGGAGAGTGTTTGTTCTCAGGTTATCTCAGGATCCGGTAGTTCGTTACAGTGGGAGCCGGTAGGGACAGAGAATGGGTCAGGGGCAGTTTCAGCCGTGACTGACGTGTTGGAGCTCCGGGGAGCTTCAACGGGCCTTCAGGTTAATTGATGAGAAGGCGGTGGCAACTAGAAGAAGTTTAATATTCAGATTACAGAAGTACAATCAGGAGTGCAGACGAGAGTACTCAAGGCCTCCGAGTGGGAGATTGTTGGGTTCGTAGGCCTTGTTGGCCCGGTTTATTATATGAAGTCAAAAGAGGAGACGGGTGTGGGCGGTCGGGCCCAAGCCCGGCCCGGTTTAGATTTCTTGCATAATAATTTACTAACCCTAGTTCAGTCTCTATATAAACAACATTATGTACTTGTAATATTTGGTCACTCAATAAAGATATACCTAGTTGCCACCCGTGGACGTAGGTCAGTTTAGACCGAACCACGTTAAATCCTCGTGTTCGTTTATTGCTTTCGTGTGTGTGTTCGGTTTCGTGTGTGCGTTTAATCCTAACAGAGTTCATACCATACACATTTCAGATCAGTTTCAACGAATTATACTGCATGGGCATTTTGGGGATTTTGGAAGGTATCTTGTAAATAGTAGGTGGTTAAAGTATATAAAGAAGACTCATTTTTAGTGCTTTAAGGCAAGGTTAAAATATTGATTTAGTTCGTGTCAAATTTTCGGGTTCGCGTTAGGTTAGAACCGCCAACCAGTGAACACGACCTATTTAGCACCACAAATTGTGATGACTTCTAATCCGTTTAATAAACGGGTCATGTTTGGTTGTACATTATTTAATCAGTTTAACCCATCAACCCATTTAAAATTATACGATAAGTACATTACTTTCTAAAGAATAACCAGATGATAAAAATGATATTGAAAACATAACTGAAGTATATTGCCAGCTAAAGAATTAAAAATAAAAGAAAAATATTTGTATCACTAAGGCATAGTAATAACAGTATACCATACGGAAAGTAGTTTAACAAACATCAAGGTGATAGAACTCAATTTTATTTCCTCATCATCAGCATATCCCTCGAGTTCTACATAATTACATTTCAAAAAAACAAAACATATTATCAAAAGGCATATGTAAACAACTTAATATTTGCCAAACACCCAATTCCAAAACATAAACAACAATGATCATTACAACTGATTATCTTATTCAGATTATTCAATATCCATGAATAAAAATAATCACCGACAATAGAATGGGTGTTCACTGAATTTTTGGTTCGTTTACAGGCCTAAACTAAAGTAATAAAAATGGTTACTTTTGTAGTAGAGTATTGACACCTTCAAAATGCTGTATGGAATTTGAACATTGCAAGTAAGCATCCCTAAACGCGTTCCTTTTATAATCCTGATATAAAATAAAAGTCGTAAAACATGACATTTAACAATCTTTTAAAAAAACACCATAGAATAATTGCCTCAAAAGCCTTTCTCAAAAAATGTAAACATTTATCATATTTTTTGTATAGAAGAACCAGATCCCACTGCAATGGAGTTAAAACTCACCACCGCCTTCTGAACAGCTTCTTTGTGTGCTTCTGTCATAGCATCCTACAATAAGTCATATTAAATTGTCTGATTTTTATTCTTTAAGAAGGAAAATGATAAAAAAAAATCGTACTTGCTCAGGTGGTATTGTTCGGTCGGACAAATAAAGCTCAGTTTGAGCATCATATGCCCTTTCACAGTCTGCTTCTTCACTACTCTGTAAACAATAAAATTGAGATTTGGAACCGTCATCTAGAAAGTCAAACAGAATACAAGTCAACCTGCACGGCATTGCACCATTGTTAAGAGCATTTAGAAAGGATTGAGTGATACAAGCAAAAATAGGCTCAGTCAAAAATGCAGACCCGACATGTTTAGGCCTGATCCTTTCAAAAACAAACCTTGTTAAGGCATCAAGTCGCTAGAAATCGTTCTCATTCAAAAGTCTAACAACAAGCATCCCTATACAAGAAAAGAGCTCGGATCCATTATCAATACAAATTCCTGCTTTGTTTTTAGTTTATCTGCTTGTTCTATTATTTTATGCAATGAAAGTTTAAGGTAGTACATGAGCTCAAGCCAAGTATAGGCTCAATTAAGGTTTTTTTTCTCAGAATCTATCAATATAATTAAAAATGTATATAAACATCTTTAAATGTATTGGTAAAGTTCATTTATTAATTTATGGTCAATATCGATATAAGATCTTATTAAATTGTTAAAACGAATATTTAGGGGTGTACATGAAACCAAAAAAAAAAACGATCCAATACCAAAAAACAAATGAAAAACAAAAACCGATTGTTTGCTTTTATGTGTTTGTGAAAATCGAACTTATAGTTCGGTTTTGGTTTTGCATGTAATAAGAACAAAAGAAACCGAACCGAACTGAAATTCTTCATTTTCCTTGTTTATTGTTTATCTTAAGTAATTTATAAATATTGAAAAAATATGTAACTTATTTTAGCCAAAATGTATAACATTACTTGTTATTGTTGATTACCATAATGATTTAGGCCTAAATTCATTCATTATTTTGGGCCTAAACTTTTTTCCCGGCCCAGAGATTTCAAGCTCGAATGACAAAACCAAATCAAAAACCGAAAACCCGAAGCCAAACAGTTTTTAGAAACAAAAAAAAACAAAATGTAGGTGTGTTGGCTTGTTTTAGCCCAAACCGAACCGTGCACAACCATAAGAATCATAAAACCATTCCATTTAACAAAGAAACTTAGCATATATACATATATATATATATATATATATATATATATATATATATATATATATTAAGGAGATGTAACTTACTTGTAGTCCATCAAATTGATCACATGAGGATCTGCCTCAGGAGACCCTATAAACTACAAAAAAATAACAAAATACGTTACTATTTGTCATAATAAACAACTGAAAAGCATATCCTCAAGCAAAAAGAGAGCAAATCTTTATTTGTGGTGTGGTGATTGGCATGACGATCACAGCATTACAACCCAATGTTTTAGCTGCTAGTTCAACCCATGAGCATGATTACCAGAAGATGAACATATGACACCTTATGCCAGTTGTTCTTTTAGAAAGTTTGCCATCATGTTATATGCTCCACGAAGCTTAAATGCGACAACCAGCAAACTCAAACATAGCACCAGGTGGAATTAGGAGCGATAGCGGTCCGAGCATTATAGCAGGAACATCGCTCTGAAGCAAAACAATCGTTAAATACTGCAAACAAAAGTTTCAAGCAAGCGGTTAACGCATGCTATAAAATGAATGTCATTTGATTTGATAATACAACATAACTTGTAAGATGTCATGAAGTTCAATGCAAGAACCCAATTGTTAGAAGTTGACCACGATTAGTGCTGATGAATAAGATATGACTTGATGGAAATGCTATGAATTATGGACGAAACTCAAAGCTAATTAAAGCTAAAACCACCCAATCAAACATGTACAATTAATCGCACGATTAAAACCAGGTAAACTTCAATTTAGGACAAATGAAGAAGGATATAGAATCATTACCCGTTAACTTGCATCTTAAACCAGAAGAAACATGCAGTGATCGACTAAAAGGATCCGCCACATGCGACTGAACAACCTCTCAAAAAATCATGCTCTATACCTATATCAATAAAATCAATTCCACAAATAAATAAATTTCCCAAATCAATTTAAATCATACACACTTCAATTAAAACACCTAATTCACATTCTAATTTCATGAATTTGAGATGGATTTGGAAGTGCAGTTACTTACCCTTATAACAGAAAGAGTTTTAGCAAAAAGATCAGAACTCAACAACAATATTCCTGGCACGCTGCATTTTAATATTACAATATTAGAGTGTTCAAGCTCCTCATTGAACAAAGAAATAACTGAAGTTCACAAGACTTTACCTTTGAACAGCTACACAAATTGATGAGCCATCAGATGTTGTACAAAGATCTGTAATTGCATAATGATTGCTTTCTGATCCGTTAGCTTCCTAAATTCCTACCTATAACCAACCAATATAGGTATGAGTATAAACTTTTATATTACTTCAACCTGCTAATTTGAAAGAAAAACAAGAAACCTGTGATCCAACATCAAATGTATGAAGAAGCATTCCAGATGCATAATCCCACAAACGAACCTAAAGCACAAGAGTGTCAAAGTTATTAGGCAGAGCATAAAATATTATTATCCAAGCTATTAAAAAATTAAAGTTGTAATATTTCTTACTGGTGATTAAGTTATTAGGCAGAGAATAAAATATTACTACCCAAGCTATTAAAAAGTTATAGCTGTAATATTTCTTAATGTTGCATCACCGCTTCCAGAGACTAAATACCCCTGTCGACAATCCTGACTGTAAACAAAAGCTAACTTCACCCCTAAAACAAAAGCCCCCCGTTTGCTGACTGGACGTCACACGTCAAAAATCGTTCCCGATGTGTAGCCCCCTATTAGATGATTATTAGAGAATTCATGAGTTCATTTATGTTATAGTCTTTTAGTATTTATTTGTTGTATTATTTATGAGTTCATTTATGTTATAGTCTTTTAGTATCCTCACGTGTTTTTTGGTAATGGAAAAAGTCTTCCGGTCTCACATACGGGTAACATGCATCTTTTTGGTTCCGTTTATTTAAATGATGTTTTGGTGGTTACTAATCTTACAAGGAACCTCCTCTCGGTTGGTAAGCTAACCGAAGATAATGGTTTGGATGTACTTTTCTCATATCCTTATTTTTATATACAGGATCGCCGAACCAAACAAGTTCTAGCCCAAGGATGCCGTGAAGACGGTATCTATGTTCTTCACACCAAGCATGAAGCCTTGGTAGCATCTTCCTCTCGTCCTAAAGCCTCTTTTGAAATTTGGCACTCAAGATTAGGGCATGTCCCATTTGATATTATTGTTTTGTTACAAAAACTTGGACACTTATCTTTATCGTCTATTTTGCCTAAACCGGGCCTTTGTGCTCCGTGTCAATTAGCAAAGGCTAAAAGACAACCATTTACTATTAATAATAAACGGGCTACTCAACCTTTGGATCTTATACATTGTGACTTATGGGGACCGTCACCGGTCAAATCGGTTGAAGGTTATTTATATTATGTATCTTTTATTGATGTTTTTTCACAATTTTCGTGGGTTTACCCTCTTCATAATAAATCTGAGTTCTTTGACATCCTATCTATTTTTGTGCCCTTTGTTCAAACTCAATTCTCCAAGAAAATAAAAGTTTTTCAAAGTGATGGAGGAACCGAATTTTTAAACCATCGGGTTCGAAAGATCTTTGAACAAAATGGAACCCTTCACCATGTGTCGTGTCCTTACACACCACAACAGAATGGTCGGGCGGAACGAAAACACCGACATATTGTTGAAACTGGTTTAGCTATGCTATTTAATGCTAAACTACCACCCACTTATTGGGTCGATGCCTTCTCGTCTGCCGTCTTCATTATAAACCGTCTACCCACACCGCTTCTTAATGGTAAATCTCCATTTGAAGTGTTATTTAACAAACCACCCGCATACACATATTTTCGGGCATTTGGATGTCGGGTGTACCCACTTTTACGTGATTATGCTCCAAACAAACTTGCACCTCGGAGTCTACCGTGCATTTTCATTGGCTATAGTTCCAAATATAAGGGCTACAGGTGTCTCGATCCAACCACCTCTCGTGTGTATATCACTCGCCATGCTCGGTTTGACGAAACTGTATTTCCATTTGTTGGTACACATAATGCAACACCTATTTCTGCCCTTGATATTACATCATTTTTAGACCATAATTCAGCCACTAGCCCTGCTGTGCACATAAGTGAAACACCTACTGTTTCCACCTTTAATTCTAATAACCCCTCAAATATTGCTAACCCAAGTCACAACACATGTTCTCACGGCCCAACAAATAATAGCAACCCATCTCCTTTCACTTCAGCCAATATGATTTCTTCACCATGCCCTATATGCATGGATTGTTTCCCCATGCAATCCAATTCTCAACCCACCATCCATAGTGAAACACAAGCTTCATCAGTTCCAAACACTACTGATCACACATCAACTACTCACGCCTCTCTTCTTTCCCTAGCCTCACCAATACCCCCACCATCCATCGACACCTCTCAAACACCCCTGCCACCTCCAATCGTCACCTCTCCAACACCCCCACCACCTCCACCACCCTCCATGCCAACTCACTCAATGACAACTCATGCCAAATCGGGCGTATTCAAACCACGTCATCGTGCCGACTTTTCACATACACTAAACCTTCCGCTCCATCATGCCCTTTTAGCCTCATCTGATCCTAAATCTTTCAAAACTACCTCTCACGATGAGAAATGGGTGCTTGCGATGCAACGTGAAATCGATGCTCTTCATCGAAATAACATGTGGACTCTTGTTCCTCGCCCTTCTAATCGCAACATTGTTGGTTCTAAATGGCTTTTTCGTACAAAATTTCATTCCGATGGCACTATTGAATGTCACAAAGCATGTCTTGTGGCTCAAGGTTTCAGTCAGACATCGGGTCTTGATTACTTCCACGCGTTTAGTCCTGTTGTTAAAGCTGCAACCGTTCGCACAGTTCTTTCCTTAGTTGTCATCAACCAATGGAAATTACATCAGTTAGACGTCAACAATGCTTTCCTTCATGGGCATCTCACTAAAAGTGTATACATGGAACAACCGCCAGGGTTTGTTGACTCCAACTTTCCTTCTCATATATGTAAATTAAATAAAGCCTTATATGGGCTCAAACAAGCTCCTCGGGCTTGGTTTCATCGTGTTAACACCTTCCTTATTAACAATGGATTTACATGTAGTCGTGCTGACCCATCTTTGTTTGTCTTCAAACGAAATTCTTGTCTTATGTATCCTTTAGTGTATGTTGATGATTTGATCTTATCTGGCAATCAGCCTCATACTCTCACATCATTTATCACGCGTCTAAATCAAGAATTTTCCATCAAAGATCTGGGGGAGCTCAACTACTTTCTTGGGCTTGCAATTACTTATACTTCAAATGGAATCTTTTTAAACCAATCCAAGTACACGACTGATATACTTACACGTGCTAAGATGTTGGATGCCAAACCGGCACTGACACCTTTACCCACTAATGTTTCTTTTTTGTCTGCAGGTACTTTATATTCAGATCCCACTCATTATCGTTCGATTGTGGGGGCTTTTCAGTATCTCACGATTACTCGTCCTGACATATCCTATGCTGTTAATCAAGTTAGTCAGTTTTTGCGTGCCCCGACAGTTACGCACTATGAAGCTGTCAAACGGATTCTTAGATATATCAAGGGCACTCTTGCCTTTGGTCTTCACTACTGTAAGCCCTCTCATACTTCTTTACTGGGTTATTCTGATGCTGATTGGGCTCACTGCTTGGAAACACGTCGATCCACTTATGGCTACTCTATTTTTTTTGGGGGGGGGGGGGCAATCTTATTTCATGGAGTGCTAAGAAACAACCTACTATTGCTCGTTCCAGTTGTGAATCTGAATATCGAGCTATGGCAAATACTGCTGCTGAGATTGTATGGCTCACTCATCTTCTTCAAGAACTTCATGCCTTACCGCCTGATCGCCCGACTATTTTATGTGACAACCAAAGTGATTTATTCCTCACTCAATATCCTATCTCTCACAAGTGAGCCAAGCACATTGATTTGGATTATCACTTTATTCGTGAACTAGTTGCTTCTGGTAAGTTGTATACCAAGTTTGTTCCAACCAAGCTTCAGGTGGCAGATATATTTACAAAAAGCCTTCCTCATCCTCAATTTGACTACTTTCGTCGGATGCTTCGCTTAGGTCCACCACCGTCTCTCTTGAGGGGGGATATTAGATGATTATTAGAGAATTTATGAGTTCATTTATGTTATAGTCTTTTAGTATTCATTTGTTGTATTATTTAAGTTGTAATCTCCTTTTTGTATTCTATGAAATTCAATATTTTGTACACCCCCCGCTACACACAGCCTAAGGTGCACTCTCATTGAACTGACACTATAAAGCTTTTAGGCTATGTTTGAAGAAAATCTGTAAAGCGTATTCCTTTCTATTTACTAAAGACATAACCAAGGCAATAACTTTGTATCTCATGAGCTCCATTTAAAGGTTTCTTCGAGAACACAGAGACCTATGATATATAAAAAAAGAAAATCTTATTTATAAATTGCGTAATTACTGGCTATAAAATGAGAATTTTGAAATCACGGTCAACAGTAACGTAATAATGAACAGCCCATCTGGTGAAAACTCTTGCAGGATGATATTACAGTTGGCGTTTCTAAATAGCTAACGAGTTATACACAATCAAGATTAATCTCTTATAAATGATCGGGTATTTATGAATTGAAAATCCAACTCTAAAAACAAAAATCCCAAGTTTAATTGCAACAAAAGCATCCGTTTACAAAAACGATATTCTACAGGAAATTAGAGCACATACAAACAAACAGATATTTTGGGTTATCACTAACAAATCATAACAATACAAAAACCAATTGTTCAATCAATTCCTTCCATTGACACGTCCATTGGGAGCCGGAGATCATATTACCATGCATGCCCATCACTTATACTTAATAATATAATATAGATATACACATAGATATAGATAATAATGGGAAACAACCATCCAATAAGCGCATCACAAAAAGATCACTAACAATAATGGGAAACAACCATCCAACAAGCGCATCAAAAAAAGATCAGTTTTGACTGATGAAGAGATTACTCGACTATTGTCGTCACCTGGATACACTGATTATTGTAAACATCAATGTTATCAGCATGATCCCGAACCAGATCTACGAGACTGCATTGGACAATATATGGCACCACTTCAGTTGAATTTTTTTTCAAAATAGGAAATTAAAGAAAGGTGAAATGGTTTCTAGGAGAGAGAAAAAGTTGTAATGGCTTCTAGGAGATCCGCCATTTGAAATGGCGGATCTCAGATTATATATAGGGTATGTCAGTTTGTGTCGGATGAGGTGGACAATTATCTGGTGTTCCGCTATTTGAAATGGCAGATGTTGCACTTTTGTTGTGTGTTCTGCCATTTCAAAAACGGCGGATGTCATGTTTCCCAAAGTAGCTTGCACTTATATGTAAAAAAGACATGCCATTTGAAATGGCAGGTGTCGTGTTGACATCCGCCATTTCAAATGACAAATATGAATAGTACATCTACTATCAGATTTGACATTTGATGATCGACAAGTCCGACGTCATTTTACTTTATATATTTATTACCATATGTTTTTACTGTTATTTTTATTTTTTAAAAAGACACTATTTGTAAAATAATATAATTAATTATTAAAAACTAATTTGTATTATCAAAAGGACTAATCTGTTTTTACTTTTATTTTTTAATTATTAATAATTCATTAGTATTATTAAAAAGCTAATAATAATAATAATTATTATTATATAATATAATTTAGAACTTTGGTGCCGTCAAGCCCCTCGTATATAACAATTAGAAACTTTGGTGCCGCAAGCCCCGATTGAGCCACTTTACGGCACCTTGTTGGTGGTATTTTTTTAATTTATTCTTTTTGTTTTGTTGTAGTTCCGATACATGGCGAAAACTGACTGAATGCCAACTTATTTTTTATTTTTTGTTTTAATTTCGGTGTTGTCACGATCGTGATAGAAACTGACCGAATTTGTGTAAACTCAACGCGTTTTGTTTTAGTTCCAATTCAGTAACAAATGTAACGAAAACAAACCGAATGTTGATTTTGTTTTAGTTCCGGCATCGTAACGAACATGACGAAACCGACCAAATTCGCGTAGACTGACCACCTAAACATTGGGGATCGACAACGGTCGGGTTTTACTAATGATCGAGTTTTACTGACCAATGCTACTCTATTGGTCCACCTCAACTTTTATAATTTTTTTAGTTTTATCTCCAATACAATAACGCACGTAATCGAAACCGACCGCCTCAACACTTGGGACCGACAACGTTTAGTTTTATCATCGCCTAGATTTTACTGACATGTTCTGGTTAATTTCATTAAAAAGCTAATAAAACAAAAATAACTCAATTTTTATATTTATTAGCTTTTTAATTTTAATTAATAATACTAATTATTAACTTTTTAATAATACTAATTGATTATTAACAATTAAAAAATAAAAGTAAAAACATATTAGTTCTTTTGATAACACAAATTAGTTTTTGATAATTAATTATATTATTTTATAAATAATGCTATTTTAAAAAATAAAATAAAAGTAAAAAGCATATATTAATACATATAAAAAGAAAAATGATATTGGACGTGTCAATCATCAAAGGTCAAATCTGGTAGTACATGTATTATTACAATTGCCTTTTGAAATGACAGATGTCATTGCCATTTGAAATGGCGGATGTCAAGATGATAGATGTCTTTTCTACATATAGGGGTAAGTTACTTTGGGAAACGTGAACCGCCAGTTAAAGTGGCGGATCAGAAAAAGTGACATCCGCCGTTTGAAATGGCGGAACACACAATAAAAGTATCACACCTGCCATTTCAAATGGCGGAACACCAGATAATTGTCCACCTCACCTGAAACAAACTGACATACCCTATATATAATCTGAGATCCGCTGCGTATCTCCTAGAAACCATTACAACTCTTTCTCCCTCCTAAAAACAATTTCGCCATTCTTTAATTTCCTATTTAAAAAAAATTCCCCTTCAATCAGATGTAGCAGCTGATGTATGGGTGAAATAATGTGTTTTAAGTAAGTTATATTGTGTGTTATATGTGTTTATATGCCTTGGACATGATTACTTTGAGTGGTTTTACGTTTACAGGTGAGTGGAGCTTAAAGGAGCTAAATTGGAACATATGAGATGGAATGTAAATGAAGATTTTATTGAATGTAATGATAATGAATTTGAAGACAAAGACGTGGCCGAAAACGATGCGTAAAACGGAGCTATAACGAAGAAGTTATGGGCAAATCAGTGCGAGAGGGTTGTTACCGTAAAGCAGAGTCTGATGACCGTAGGCTACGGTCCCACCGTAGCTTACGGTGGGGAGACCGTAGGCTATGGTGGCCTAGGTGGAAAAACGCGATTTTTAGGTTTTTCTTGACTATTTTAAGCCCTGTTAAACCCTAGGCCGCCTATGCTTCATACCCTAACATACTTGGGCGATTTTGGGGCCATTCTCCACCATCTTAACACCTCTCAATCACCATAATCATCCATGGTTTCATCCTTTCAATCCATAATCAAGCTAATTATGATGAAGAGGCAAGGCTAAACCACTCGTGACCACTTCAGGTGTAGGGTTTGCATATGAACTGATTATTTTTATGAACATTACATGTATTGGGAGTTAGTTTTGATTAATCTTTTGTTTAATGAATCTACATGTTTATTGGAACTGATTAAACCGTTGTGTTTCTAGGACTTTCGTTTATCATCAATTATTTGGTTTGTGTTCATCAACATTTAGGATTAAGTTCTTATCGTCATTGAACCGTTACCATTAATCATTGATAGAAGCTAAGTTTTATATTAATGAACTGGTAATTAGATAGACCGTGTTCAGTTATGTCAATTCTTCAAATTAAGTTCTGTGAATCATCATAACCAAACTATTGTGTCTAGTAATCATTTATCTATTCTAATGACAAATCATGTCTATGTGATTTCCCGACTTGTATAAATTATTGTCAGTCAGTTTATTGCATATCCCGAACCTGAAGTGTAGTCACTGTTTTCATAAGTTGTTTTACAACCAAATTACTTTCCAAACCGCTTGACATCGTTTCTCCACCCTAGTATAATAATTAAAAAACATTAAACTTGATTAGCACTTTCCACTAATTCCCTGTGGATTCGACACCTTACTTGCCCTATCTAGTAAAGGTATTTTACAAATGTTTTTGAGTGACCTTTCGACATCGATCAAAATGGCGCCGTTGCCAGAGAATCAACACGCAAAGTGCTAGCTTAGTGTTTTGTTTTGTTTTTCTAGTTTGTTTTTGTTTTTAGTTTTATTTGTTTTATTTTACGCTTGGTATCTTTGTGTTTCATGTGTGTAGGTAACTCACAATGACAGGGAGTTGGGTTTATAACCCACATGACGGATATGAGTTCGTGGAAGATGCAGATCCGCACCATCCAATCCCGTCGTTTTAGTCATGCAAAAACCTAAATAAACTATATAGATAGAGTAAGTAGGGTATCGTATCCACGATGAGCATGTGGTCAGTGTTACAAAATTTGTTTGATTATTTACTTTAATATTAACTAACTAAGGTGGACAAACGATGTCAAGCAAAATTTGAAAAATTGATTTAAAAAACTATTTAAAGAAAATGCTACCTTTTCCGGATTTCAGGTTCTAGGTGTCACACAAAACTCAATTTAATCAATTAATTCGACACCACATAAACATGGTACTGGAAAGTTAGTTAATTTAAGTGGTAATTAAAAAGTGATCTTTGTCATCAGGTCTTTTACTGCTCAATTACCCTATTTACTAGTGTGAATCAACTTACTTTATGTCATCCAACAAGCTACTAGGTTTTGTCATCAACCGAACAAGTTGTAAAGCAAAGACTACTAACACATGCAAATAATTTAAATAAACCAACACATCAGTTTGTTTATACAACGTTATCAATGTCAAAAACAAATCCAAACATGAATAATATTGAGAAAAGTGTTAAACCCTACGAACCGTCCGCTTGAAGGAAACCACGGGTGATTTTAGCCACTCATTCTTGTGTATTACCCTTGATCCAAATGCGTCTAGAAACACTAATTTTCTGTGCACGCAGCCCTAGGCTGCTGCCCTTTTCCTCCTCTGTTCCCAAAAACTCTCGATAATCCCCCCTGTCCCCCGAAACCTCTCGTATGATATGCCCTTTTCTTGTGGGCTGTAATTTCCTTCATGATGGGCCGGTGATGATTAAATTCTGCAGCCCACTTGTTCTAATCGGTTTAGGTACACATGTTATAAAACCATATTATTAGACCACATGTGGTCATCCACCATTACATCAAATGTCACCTGCTCAAATAAATTAATGGCATAATGAATTCATCTCCACAATAATTAATCAAACTAGATTTACATTCATATTTAATTCAACGAGAGTTTGATTCATTATTATAATTCTCACTATCACAATCTTTTAACATATATGATGTGATCAACGTTACAAGTACCAATATATAATAGTGAGTAAAGTTTAAACTTTTAAGCATCGTTTTAGCTCGTTTACTCTGTAACCTATGAAATATAAAAACCACTTGTATAAAGATTTTTTAACATAAAATTATGAATAAAAGCATTCATTTATGTATATTTGGAATGTGTAAAACAACCACTCATCACATCCCCACACTTACCATTTGCTTGCCCTCAAGCAAACTCTCGTGCAACACATACACATTGATCGATGGTTCATCAATTATCATCATTAATACTAGTAAGGTATAAGGTCATACCCAATTTTCAATACTGACACTTTCAATATTTGATGAGAATACTTTCGAGAAGCTTAAAAGCTAACCATGACCAAAGACCTTTAACTTGGCATTAATAACGGTAATTAACAATTTACAATTTCGGCTTTTGCGCACATTCAAGCTACTATGAGGCAATAAAAATTTTCAATTTTCCCCCATCCCCACACTTGAGGTTAACATTGTCCTCAATGTTAAAAATTTAGCTTTTTTAAAATGACATTAGCGAGGACGGGTTAAAATTTACTGATTATTAATTTTAAAATCGGGTCTTATGTGATTGTCATAACAACTATACAATAATACAATTACACTTTTAACACATAAACTAGAATGACAAAACAAAGCATGAAACAATATCACCTGATATTTAGCAGCACAGTTCCATTGCTGGCTTGGGATGATCCGTCTTCTCAAAGACTTGAATTAATCTACAAATTTTAAAAATGTGTAGAATTCTCACAGATATTATACCTTAGCTCTTTTAAGAATTTTACAAATTTCTTATTCAATTAATAATAATAATAATAATAATAATAAATTACCAAGCCAAATATTTAGTTTCATATTGAGTTTTGTTAAACAAGTACACATATTAAAAGACCTAACTCACTTTCGTAGGAATCACGATTGCATTTAGCATACGCAACAAGTCCTTTAAACCCCCTAGTAGCCCGGGTGGACGAGTATGGTCTCATGAGGGTTTATAGTACACTACACCCACAAAGTTTTAAATACAACATAATATACACGTACCTTAATACAGGGCCGGGTTGCCTCCCGGTTAGCGCTAAATTTTTGTTAAGGTCTTCAGCCAGACCATACCTGATGTGCCATTCATGGTGGTCTCGTGGGGTGCTTGCCTCCTTCCGCTCCTAAACTTGTTCTATTCTCATCATCAGTTTTTTCCCATACCAGATCATAAAATTTACAAGTTTCTCTGTAATAATCATACTCTAACAATTTCTTGGCCTTTTTTCTTCTTCTCCTTCTTGCCTTCTTCTTTACTTTCTCTTCCTTTAACCTGTCAGTCATAAAACATTCTTTCTTTTCTGTTTGATTCTCCTTCTCAGAAGATCCACAATTGTTAGTTTTATGATTCAATGAATTAGAAAACACCTTTAAACTCATTTTCCTTTCCCCAAACCTCATTCTAACCATTCCCTCAACACAATTAATAATAGCCTTTGTTGTAGCTAAGAACGGTTTGCCTAGAATAGCAGTCGGCTGTGTATTCTTTACACAAACAATCAAGCACGAGGAAATCCACAGGATAATCTAATTCACCAACTTTTACAATCACATCCTTTACAATCCCCCTAGAACACATAGGAGTTTGATCAGCCAACACCACTGTGGTTTTTACTTTTTGTAGTGGCCCAAACTCATATTGATCATACAAACTCCCCGGTAAAATGCTCACACAAGATCCAAGATCCAATAAAGCCATGTCTAATTTAAAATCACCTATTAGTATTGAAATAATAGGTGTTCCTAGATCTTGAAGTTTTGGGGGAAGGGTACCCATCAAAACAGTGTTCACACTAGCAGCTAAATCAAGTTGTTTAGGAAATTTGTGACATCGTTTATGGGTACTTAACTCTTCTAAACACTCAACATGATCAGAACTCTCTATAATTTTTTCAAGAAACGGTTTATTTATTTTCACTTTTTCAAAACTTTTCCACCTTTCGCCCTTAGGTGGTTCCCGTTTACTTAAATTTTTTAATGCAAGTAAAGCTAATGGAAATGGAACTTTCACATTCAAATTACTACTTTCAGCAAACTTGTTATTTGAATCGTTTTTAGATTTTGTAAAACTTTTAATTTCCTGATCATGTTCACCCTCATTCTGAGACTCAATTATATCATTCACCCCACCTTCAACACATTGTGGATAATGAGTTTCAACAACAAAGAATTCAGAAAGAGGGCGAGTACTTGCCTCATTTACGTGAACACTCGTTGTGTTAAAGGATTTGTGAGCTGGACATATTTGAGTAGTACTACAAAGCTTACCTTGATCTCTTCTGATGATTGCCACTTCTTCAGTTAATTTTCCAACCTGTTGTGACAATGCCTTGATTTCCTTATCTCTGATCTCGTTGCCTTTCTGAATATCCATCATTAACTCAATAATTGTATCCAATTTTTCATTGATGGAGTTATCATCTGACCCATACTGACCCATTTGCCTATTTTGTGAAATTGCTGGACTATCTCGATAGTGATGCAGCCCTTCACAATAACAAAAATAACTATCATTGCTCATGGTGACAATAGCGTGCTCAGGTTTCTGGATTTTCTGTTAAAAATAACCTGCAAAAAGAACTAAAATACCCGAGGTAAAATGGAACAGAAATAAACAAAAAAAAACAAGAAAAATCTTTTGTATTTTTGAATTTTTATTATTATTATTCGTTTTTTTAGAAAACTCAAACAAACGATATAACACTAAGCGCACTAGCTCCCCAGCAACGGCGCCATTTTGATGACCGTCATTTTAGTCATGCAAAAACCTCAATAAACTATATAGATAGAGTAAGTAAGGTATCGTATTCACGAGAAACATGTGGTCAGTGTTACAAAATATGTTTGATTATTTACTCTAATATTAACTAACTATGGTGGACAAACGATGTCAAGCAAAATTTGAAAGATTGATTTTAAAAAACAATTTAAAGAAAATGCTACCTTTTCCGGATTTCATGTTCTAGGTGTCACACAAAACTCAATTTAATCAATTAATGCGACACCACATAAACATGGTGCTGGAAAGTTAGTTAATTTAAGTGGTAATTAAAAAGAGGTCTTTGTCATCAGGTCTTTTACTGCTCAATTACCCTATTTACTAGTGTGAATCAACTTACTTTATGTCATCCAACAAGCTACTAGGTTTTGTCATCAACCGAACAAGTTGTAAAGCAAAGACTACTAACACATGCAAATAATTTAAATAAACCAACACATCAGTTTGTTTATACAACGTTGTCAATGTCAAAAACAAATCCAAACATGAATAATATTGAGAAAAGTGTTAAACCCTACGAACCGTCCACCTGAAGGAAACCACGGGTGATTTTAGCCGCTCATTCTTGTGTGTTGCCCTTGATCCAAATGCGTCTAGCAACTCTAATTTTCTGTGCACGCAGCCCTAGGCTGCTGCCCTTTTCCTCCTCTGTTCCCAAAAACTCTCGATAATCCCCCCTGTCCCCCGAAACCTCTCGTATGATATGCCCTTTTCTTGTGGGCTGTAATTTCCTTCATGATGGGCCGGTGATGATTAAATTCTGCAGCCCACTTGTTCTGATCGGTTTAGGTACACATGTTATAAAACCATATTACTAGACCACATGTGGTCATCCACCATTACATCAAATGTCACCTGCTCAAATAAATTATTGGCATAATAAATTATCTCCACAATAATTAATCAAACTAGATTTACATTCATATTCAATTCAACGAGAGTTTGATTCATTATTGTAATTCTCACTATCACAATCTTTTAACATATATGATGTGATCAACGTTACAAGTACCAATATATAATAGTGAGTAAAGTTTAAACTTTTAAGCATCGTTTTAGCTCGTTTACTCTGTAACATATGAAATATAAAAACCACTTGTATAAAGATTGTTTAACATAAAATTATGAATAAAAGCATTCATTTATATATATTTGGAATGTGTAAAACAACCACTCATCACCTACCAACACCCAATGTCCACCACCACCACCCATCATGCGCCGCCGCCGCCACCACCACCACCGTCCACCACCACCCACCGTCCGCCACCACCACCACCCACCACCGCCGTCCACCACCACCACCCACCGTCCGCCACCACCACCGTCCATCACCGCCACCACCCACCGTCCACTACCACCACCACCACCACCATCCACCACCCACCACCATCCACCCGTCGGCCACAAACCATCGTCCACCACCACCACCCATCGTCCGCCACCACCACCCACCACCACCACCTACCATCCGCCACTAACACCATCCACCACCCACCACCACCGTCCATCACCATCACCACCACCACCATCCATCACCACCACCACCCACCCGTCGGCCACAACCGTCGTCCACTACCACCAACCACCGTCAGCCACCACCATACACCACCACCACCTACCATCCGCCACCAACATCGTCGACCACCCACCACCATCACCGTTCATCACCATCACCACCCATCGTCCGCCACCACCACCCACCACCACCACCAACCATCTGCCACCAACACCGTCCACCATCACCGTCCATCACCACCACCACCCACCGCCCACCACCAACTATTTTACTATTCTACAGACGTTAATGACTTATATCTACTGTGATATGTATGATAGGTAACTAATTTTCAGCTTATGCAGACGATACTCAGTTTATAATACAAACAGTATTATATTTTTAGATTGCAGACCTTCAGAACACATCTTCAGCTGCAGTCATGAAATCAGATTGCAGACAGTTTTTGTCTTTAAAAACAAACAGCACCTTGTGTAATAAGCTGGCACATATGTTTTTATATTGAATTTTTTTTTAAGAAAAACAACAATTTATCATGCCATTTAATTTGCATTCAATTGTTTATTAAGAAAAACAACAGTCCAATTCGATATGAGTTAAAAACCGGTTTTTAAAACATCCAAATAGATGTACATATTTTTTAAAAGATATAGAGATATGAAGATATTAATGAAGGGTATAATTCTAATTTTAAAATCAGGATCGTATTTGATAAAATAAATAAGTTTAAAATTTAACTGTTAAAATAAGCGAATTGGATTATGAACTTAATCAAATGATTTTAGACTTTCTTATGTATCTCATGATACCTTTGGTCTTTTCTTGTATTAGTTATTGGTAGTTTGAGTACAACATTATTCCTTCAAAATGTTATTAAACTTAATATACAAATTTTACAAACAATTGAATACGAATAGGGTGTTCGTGATCTGGTTTTGACTATTTTAGATCAAACAGTTAGTACAGAGATTCTATAATAAAAAATCAAAACCGAATCATTCAAATTTAAAACAAACCAAAGTGAATCGTTATAAACAGTTTGTTTGGTTACGGATTGGGCTTTTATGGACTCTTATGCAAAAGATTAAAATTCACAAAAAAATAAAGCAAATTTACTATTAAAAAAATGCGGAAACCAGAAAGTATTGACATGATCCATAAACTTGAACACTAAACGCATACAAAGATTTAAAACAAAAGAAAGCGTGAATATGATTCAAAGTAATATATTCTACTTGAACATTATTACATATAAAATAATAGAAAGTATTGCTTGGTTAATAAGCTAGTTTTATTTTTACTAAAACATAAAACATTATAAATAGATAGAAATATAAAATAAAATAATCAAAACAAAAATATGCTTAAACTTTAAGGTCGTTTCGTCGGCCGGTTTTAAACGAGAACCGTAGACCAAACCATTTACTATGGTTTCAAACTTTTAAAACCGACCCACCGAAAGTCTAAAGAAAACACCTTAAAATGAAAACGGTGAACAGTTTTATGATTTTAAACCAAACCGTTGACACCGCTACATAAAACCAACAAAGCCAAGAGGGTTAATTAGTTATAAACAAATCACAAAACCAACTAATAATATCAACGAATGTTAAAAAATGAATTTAAAATTAGAAGGCTTTAGAGTATTGATGCCATTGACTCCCTACACTATTTCTAGCCTGTGTTTAAAACTTCAACCCATTCCAGTGATTATGCAACCCAAGCTCCTCCCTTCATGTTATCATCAACGGCGAATAGGAACGACGAATCTGATCAACGCAGGGTGGAATATTACATGAGTAACATTAAAGCTCCATCTTACTCTGCTTTTAAAAATGTTTGGAAATCACTTAATGAGCTTAGTCAGCTTAGTGTGAACCGTGGAACCCATGCTCAAGCACCGGATCTTGATGATGTAGTTCGCGGTAACGCCTCTATAACCAACTTCAACAACTATTATAGTGGTCATGAGAAAGCACCGTCACGATTCGCGATGGTTCATAATAATCATAATCATTCGAATAAAGATGAGTCCATTGATACTCCAACATCTTATCAGCGCATATATATATAGATGTGGATGAGTTGGCAAAGAAATATATCCAGAAAGCACTGGCAAGCAATCAAGCCCAAATTACTCCAACTAATCTTTAATTTCCTTCCTTATCAATTAGTATCATGTTTTGGTTTTCTATATATTGTACGTTTTGTTTGAGAAATAAAATAAGAAAACTGTTTTAGCGTTCTTATTCCTTCTATGTTGTTCTTAGACACTAACCCACTTTATGAGTCACCGATGCAACAACAGATGCAACTCACTAATCAACCGATGACCCGTCCCACGCCCCGGGTACAGAAATCAACACCAGCCGCCACCCCACGATCAACTCCCACAAACCACCAACCATTGATGGCTCGAACCCTCTCGATTGGATTTTCCGAGCCGAGAATTACTTCACCTATCACAACACTCATAATGCCCAACGCATCAACGATGTGATAAAATAGTTTAAAAGGCTAATAAAAAGTTAACATGTTACATTTTTTATATTCACTTAGTACATAAAATGCGACAATTTAATGTGATACGTTAAATTGACATGTGTCCTAAATTATTTTTTTTTATTAGCAAAGACAGACAGATTTTACGTGCATACCTTAAAAACTTAATGAACTCACTACTAAAAAATATACCTTTAATGACACGCCAATTATGACATATAGTCATTTTATAACAGGTAAAAACCACGTATCACTAAAATATGTCATCTTTTATTAAAACTTGAAGAAACGATGACAAGCATTTTACGTGTAATTGTTTTAATGTCATTAAAGGTTAAAAAAAACATTGAATACACTTTTGAGTGTATGCCATGTTTAAGTGTCACTTTTTAATTTATAGGGCTTGTTACAAAACCCACTTTCATCTCATCGTACACCTTTCAATTCTCATGGCAGTAACCTAATTCTAAGCACATCTTCCATGGCAGTAACCTAATTCCACCTCTCATCATTTGACCTCTCTCATCTCATAAGTCCAATTGATGATTTCTAGGGCTCTGGATTTACGGATCTGCATCTAATTGATGATTACGGCTCGGATTGCTCGCTATTACGGTATAATCTTTTACTTGTTGTGTTAAATTGGTACATAAATTGGCTTTACGGATCTGCTGATGCATGGCGTCTTTGTCTTTTTTCACGATTACGGCTCAGATTCGCAATTACAGATCTACTGATGCATCAACAGATCAATTTCCGTCTTCAATTTTGATTAAGCTAAAAATTGGTGCATAAATTCGGTTAGGTTTTGTGTTTCCGTCTTCAATTTTGATTAATCTTTCAGTAATTGTAATTTTGAAACCCTAGGTTTTGTGTTTTGGAACTGGAAATCGAATTAGAACACGTTTTCCTGTAGTTGTACCTAATTTGCCGGAACTTTAGTTTGAATCCGCGAATTGGAGCCTATGTATTCAATGATTGCAATTTTGAAACCCTAGGTTTGTGTTTTTAGACTAGAAATCACAATTTGAATTGATGAATTAGAGCGTATCTTATGTCCATCTCTGATTTGCAATGTGTAATGCACAAATGCTCTGTAAAATTGCAAATGAACAAATTGCATTACAAACTGGTTGATTTTCTGTAACATTTGTTACTTTTCAAACCCGAATACCCAACCCATTTCAAATTTTTGGTTTTTGTTTACAAATATATATATATATATATATATATATATATATATATATATATATATATTTGTAAACAAAAACCAAAAATTTGAAATGGGTTGGGTATTCGGGTTTGAAAAGTAACAAATGTTACAGAAAATCAACCAGTTTGTAATGCAATTTGTTCATTTGCAATTTTAATATATATATATATATATATCTCAAATTCGTTTCGATGTATTTTTATTTATTAATATTTATCATTAATAAATAGTCCCGACGATTGAAGTTAATCGCTCGAGCATTCTTTTTATTTGCGGTCAATTATTAAAACTTCGAGAGTTAACGTTTCTATTCAACCGACTCGCGAACTATAAGAGTATAGTTTCAAAATTTTCTAAGTTATAAACCTATGTTACATTTATAAGACATTTTAAAGTTCAAGGTTCATTTTGAAAGATTAGTTTACTCTATGTTTTTAAGAGTCTTGAAAAGTACAAGGGCCTAATGTGTAACATTGGAATTCAAAATATATTATTTATTAAAAACCCAGCCACCCAACCCTCCCCCCTACCCGTTTTTCCGGCCCGGCTTTCTGGCCACCGGAAATCGGTTCCGGCCAACCTCCAAACACCTCAATCTTCGCCTCTTTGACCCGCTAAATTAGCCGAACGACTTTAAACCTCGATATTATATGATAACTAATATATTAATTATACTATAACACTCTATAATTGCGGTTTAATTCCCGTGTCATTCGCCGGAATTCGGGTTAATCAAATTAATACCATTAACGAGCCTACGCTCCCATTTACTAGTATAAATAGGACCCTTAACTAAAGCTAAACTCGTCCACAACCATCAATTGATCTAACAAACACTCTATAATACGCCATTGATTCCTTACAGTCCGTTTTTCCGGCCATCCGCTGTCGCCGTCAACCTAAAATACTTACAGGTAATAGTTAGTTAGTTTTGTTTCATTGTTCAACGTTAATTAAAACCCCCAACCTTAATTAAACTAATATGGAACTAATTAGGAGAATTGAAATTTAGGGTTTCTATGGGAAGAAGATGAACTTCATGTTAAAATATATAAATTTTTGTTTCTGTTCCAAGTTCAAGCATACAAGCTGGAGCAGTTGGTTACTGTGTGTGCTTATGGACATAAGGACCCGGGTTCGAAACCCGGGTCAAGCGTTTTTATATTTTTTTTGTATTTTCTTTTAACAGCTTGTTTAGTTATATTAATTAAATGATTTATGTATTTAAAAATCATTTTAAATCAATAAAACCACTTTTAAACTAAACAATATTTTTTTTTTATAAATAAGTATAAGTTTTATCTCACCATTTTCCATGTAAAAACCAACTTCCAAACTCGTTAAAACGATAAATTTCTCGTTTAGATTCCGTTACGTTAGATTCAATTCATTAACCTTAAAATTTGTTAAGCTTATATTTCATTAATCATTAATCCGTTAAGATTAATTGGTTTGTTAACTTTATTTCGTTAACCATAATTCTTTTGAGTTTAATTCGTTATTTTTAATCCGTTAAACTTTGATTCGGTAAAGATAATTTGGTAAACTATAATTCAATTTGTTAGCTGAAAATATTTTTAAACCGTTAAAGTTAGTTTATAAACCGTTAGCTTATTGCATCAACTTTATATTCCTTTTCGTTAGATATTTATAAACGCTAAAATAATTGTACTAGATAAATTTCTCGTTTAAAATCCGTACATTTTAACTCACATATTAGTGTTAAGATCATAATATTAAAATAATTCTTAGTTCGTTAAAATTCCGTTAAAGCCTAAAAATAATATTAAATAAATTCATGCCTTAAAATAATAAAAGCTAAATAAAACAATATATATTTCCAATAAAATTGGACAATAATTAACTTTAATAATCCCGTTAGATAGTCTTTAAATATGCGATTTTATTTTATAGTTCGAGAAGTTCAATCGTTTCGGATTCTTTAACGCACTTTCGGTTGCTTCGGTTTCGTTATTGTGCTTTCGGCTTTTATTACAAGTTTGTCTTCGATTTCAAGGTGAGTTTTTCACCACCCCTTTTTAAAGTTTTAATGTTTTGGGGTAGCATATGTATCCTTATAAAAATTCAAGCATTGTTTCTTCTATTACAAACTACAATTCATATATGGACTTGTGTGCTACTTGCACGAATATTACTTGCACGATTGTGAAGCCTCATTAAGTATGATCATACGCCTCCCTTTGCACTCCGGTCCATTTGTATCGAGTGGAAAAGGGCCTCATTATCCAAGTACGTTGGTTGTTACCAATTGGAAAGGACCTTACTTGCGCGATTACCCAAGTACGTTGGTTGTTACCAACTGTAAAGGACTTACTTGTTCGTTTATCACTTGTCCATGAATTGTATGGTTTTTACGTACGTACTTAAACTGTGGAAACTCACTGGCTATTTATAGCTGACTTTATTTTATACATATGTTACAGGTGTAAAGATACGAGGATGAAAGTTAGAAGACACATAGCATGCTTATAGGATATTCAAAGAACAACCTAGCATTTGTTTATTTATTTGTTACAACTTGTATTATTTGATAAACTTGTGTTACATGAAGATTTAAATGAAATAATGTTATTATGGTCACCTAATAGTGTCACGTGTGTTTGAGCAATCTGTATGTTACACTCGGGCGTTTCCGCTTTAGCCGGGGTGTTACATTTTCAGTATCAATATTTAAGGTATTTGAAATTGAGAACTTGTTTGTGGTGTGATTAGTTTATATTCGTTGTAGTTTTAGCTTCTTTCATTTGCTCATTTTAATATATGATTTTTTTTTAATTGCTTGTATTATAGGTTGTTTTAAATTTTGGCTGTGGTACAGGAATTATCTCAATATTGCGAATCATGTATGTCTTGCCGCTTCTAGCAGTTTGGTATAATGCTGTTAATGATGTCAATAGGGATGAGCTCCGGATGGTACTGGTACCGATCCCGAAAATCCCGATCCCGAAATTCGGAAATAGTTGGTACCGGTACCGGTATTTCGTGAAAAATTCGGGAAATACCGAGCCCGTACCGAACCGTACTGATACCATACCGATACCGAAAACTCAAAACTTGGTACCGATTCAGTACTGACGGTACCATACCGGTACCGAATTCGGTACCGGTACCAATAGGTACCCGTACCGAAAACGCTCATCCCTAATTGTCAACATTTACAACTTTTAAACAATATGAAATTTAATACTTTTTACTTGTATTTCTGCAGCTATACATGGCCCCTGTTACAAATCGCGACCGATTGCAGAAAGTGTTGATTTCTGGCGGAATGTCTATGGGATTTACAGTGAGTTAAAAAGATAATATGAGTTTAATTTACCAACATCATGTATGTGTAATATTAATAATTTCATATATATTGCAGTGTCTCCAATAATGCAAGTAGCAAAATGTTGCGCCTTTGAGGTGCCATCTGTAGAGACGATCAGTGGAGAAAATGTTCTTACATGGCCGCATTTGGTACCTATTTTCAATTCTAGAAACTAATGTTATTTTCATATATTATAAATTTTGTTTTCAGTGGAAACAGGTAAAGCATGTGGATTGCTATGCAGTCACAGAAAAAGAAGCAGAATCAGTGACATCAAACTTTAAGTTTCAATCTATGATTGGAGGTAAAGTCCTTTGCTTATATTGTGATAACTTAATCTGACAGTTGTTTGAATATTAATATTATTTTATTTCAGCTCCTTTCCATGGGTTTGCATTTTGGTTTGATGTTAAGTTTGGTGGACCCCTAATAATAACCGAGCGCTTATAACTGTTGAACAGTCAACTGAAACAAAGACTTCTGGTAGTTATCGGAGGAAACGAGCCAGTCCAGATGATGCACTTGTACTTTCCACTGCACCTGAGGATCCTCCTACACATTGGCAACAGGTATATGCCAAATCGGCCCGTTCATAAGTAAATGGGTCAAAATGGCCGCTTAGTTTATATATTGTTTTTGTATCAATTACTAAATATATTTTAAATTTTGACAGACGATGGTGTACTTCTATGATCCAATAGACGTGGAGCAGGATCAGGTTATTTACGGCGGTGTTACAATAACGCGATGCTTAGATAACTTTCGGTGCATTAACATTCATCTTTAATACAAGTGAGTTACTCCTTTTAAATAGTTTCTAGAACCTCATTCTTTTCTAATATAACGAATACTTGTTTGACTTTTTTTGTTGCAGTGTGGATGAAAGAAATAATAGGCTGAAAAGCAGGGATACTTCACCATGGTAATAAAAATGTAGTATTTTTTTTTCATTTTTTTACATAACATGAGAAAGTTGTATGTTTAGGTATATATATGTAACACATGAAATAGTTGTGTGAGTAGAAAAGTAGTATTTTTGACCTAAGTATGGACATAACTGTTTAATAAATTGATTTAGGTAGACTTGTAAACAAACCTAACGAACACGAACGGGGCATGTTTGTGGTCGTTCGCTTAACTTTAACTGAACAATCGATCGAATGTGAACAATTAAACGATTTTTGGTTTTCATTTATTAAGAAAATGAACGTGTTTATGTCCGTTCGTTAATAGGATAAACAAAGGGGTCATGAATATAAGCGAACATAAGCAAAGAAATATATAAACGGATGAACTTAAACAATAAACTAACGAACATAAATGAAAGTTAATGAACGAATGCTATAAACAAACATTTACTAACATAAATGAATGGATGTAGATGCATTCAATTAATAAATTTGTTAATTGAGCCACAATAAAAGCTGGAGCTCATTTAAGCTCGGTTCGATTTCTTCAGTAAGTAACCTTACTTTTCATTTACAGACTATTTGTTTTTGATTTTTTATTTTTCATTTACAGACTATTTGTTTAGACTTTTTATTAATGTATTGTTTTGTTAATTCGACAGGAGTGTTCGTTTTACACAGCTTATCTTCTTTGCTCCCTAGCAGTTACAGTTCATTTTCATGTGAAAATCCTCCTGTCAACTCTTTCATCAAGACAGGTAATTATTGATAACAACTTTTAAAGTACGTTTATAATGCATTTTTATGGTTCTGAAAATTTTCACCTTTGCAATAGCCAACTTCGAGACATCTTGCAGTGGCCCCTTTATGACATCTCATTGAGAAGGACCCGGTATGTAACCACATATCTGGTGACTGGTTAGTCCTACAGGTTCAAGAGCTCACATCTCTTTGCTTATCAGGTGATGTGTATTATAATATCATTTGGAACCACTTGTTGTCATTGTAAACTAACAGTTATAATATTATTCACAGATAGGCACAATTCAATTTAAACACATGAGGCCAGTTGGTGTGTGGCTCCTAAAATTCTCTTCTGGACAAGGTACATACATGTAATATAATTGAAATAATGTATAACACTAGTTACTAGTTATGATAATTACTAGTAATATATATAGAGTTAAGATTGGTTTTTTTTTAATCTAAAATTACTTTATTTGTTGTAGGAATTCGTGAAGATTGGTCGACTTTTGTTGCAAACGTAATTTGGCGGTGAAATTTTGTATTGAAACTTTAATTTAGGAAAAAATATTGTTAACTTTGTAATGTTTGTTATTATGTTATGAAATGGATTGCTTTGCTACATATGTATTTTATTTTGTATTATGATTATTAATTGTCATTTAATGTGAAAAATGGTAATTCTACAAAAAGAAATATATATATTTTTAAAACGGCTAAAATCATGACACGCATTTATGACACACAAATGTAGGTCATCTTAATTATGACAGAGGTTTTCTTGACACACATTGTGTGTCGTAAAAGAGTGACATAAATGCATGTCATAAACAGTTGACACACAAATGCATGTCATTTTTCTTTTATGACATGGCATTCCTTGATACGCTTCTACGTGTCATCTACCTCCTTTAATGACGCGTATTAAAGGTGTATTTTCTATTAGTGACTTATGCTATTATTATTAGTCATATGTTTACCTCCGATGGGAACTTGATGCTTTACTAAATAATTATTGGAATGGTATGCCAAATGTGTGGCTAACTATTGGTATACCATTGAGTATCAATGCGATTCTAAAAAAAGAGAAAAAATTGTTGACTATTGACATTGACTTGGTGGACTACAGCATCTCTTGCATTTGCTTAAACACCAACCCATATTCATGTAAACTATTCTTTTACCACTCAACAAAAATGTATTATGATCAAGATGTATCATCCACGGACAATAGTGACGATGAATCTCAGTTCCCGACCGACGATAAACGCGCGGTGGGTTATAAAGCATACGTTAAAGCTCCGTCTTGCTCGGCTTTTCAAAAAGTTGGGAACTCGCCTATTGGGAGCGGTGATCATTGGCCAGGTCAAACCTATGCTCAAGCACCAGGTCTTGATGCTGTAGTGCGCAACAACTCTACAACTGGCTACTTTAACTATTATAGTGTTGATGCCAAACCACCTTCACTATCTGCGGTGGTTCATCAAAATTATTCGAACCTGGGTGGATACTTTGCAAATATTGCAAATTATCAAAAACCAATCGAAAGGGACTTTCATGTTAGTAAGATAGGACCCATGGGTGTACCTAGTAGAAGAGAAAAGTGGGGAACCGCCCTTGACTATTATAATGGTCGTAAGGAGGCGCCATCACGAACCGCGATGGTTCATCAAAATCGTATATTATCCACAAACAAACGTAAGGGACCTTCCGCGTGGAAAGTTAATGGAACCCAGGGGCGTACCCGATAGAAAAGAAATGGAGGCATTCGCCCCCAACTGTTATAGTGGTCATGATGAAGCGCCAACACCATCCGCAATGGTTCATCAAAATTATTCGCCACGCGTAAAGGATTATGGTCATCATGAGGAACCTGCACCGTCACGATTCGGAATGGTTCATCAAAATTATTCGCCGCAAGTAAAGGACTTTCAGCGTGTAAAATTCACGGGCCCCTCCAAACCTAGTAGAAAAGATATGGAGCCAGAAGATATGCTGGCACTCGCCATCCGCAAGTATGGTGGTGGTTATGACGAACCACCGTCACGATTCACAATGGTTCATCAAACTCATTAATTCGAATCTAGGTGGATCCATTGTAAATAGTCCACGCCAAGCAGGGCGGATGTCACACCCCGCCCTAGGGCCTAGGCGTATGACCAATAGTAGGTACCTGTTTTATAAATATATCAAAGTTATGTTCTTTTAGCATAAGTCTTTTGAATAAAATATCATTATATTGAAATCTCGGGAATTTAATACCCGTTTTAAAATACATGTCATTTTAAAATATGATTCTTCACAGTATTTTAAATATCTGAGTCATCAGATCACCTCTAATGACTATGTCCTCAATCTTCTTATTTGTCTTGCTTGTCTGTTCTAACATTTACTATTTCCCTGAAATGTGGGGAAAATACGTCAGCTATGTGCTGGTGAATAACGCTGACTCAACAAAAAGGTTTTCATAATTCATCATACATAATCATATACAAATCATATTCGTTATGACACAACACCAATAGCAGTCAACGACTCAGTGGGTCTCATCCCATCTCATCGGAACTAAAAATACCAATAGACCACATAATCGGACTTCACTCGCCATAGAGATAGTCACTTGCCATATGGTCAGTATGTTTGTAGTGTGCCCACTACAAAACATTTATGTATGGATCCAGACACATGTGTATTTAGCCTGAGTGTTTAGTACTATCTTGTATCAAAACGTTTTAGAGGATTTGAACCAACCCTCATGCAAATATTTCCACAACTCTTTTACATATGGATAACAGTCCATAGTTTTAAAGAGTAATATCTTTTCAAAATATACAGTACATAGACGTATTCACGTCATAAAACATTTCACACTATAAAAAGGTTTGGGCGTATTCACCTTTTGTGATATCAATGTATCTCACTCAGAAATGCTTGCTGTTTATCTCGGACCTATAGTACGAGAATAATATTTTATAAATAACTAGATCTACAATCTAGCTATACACCTTAAGTCTATTTGCATAACCTTAACCTTGATATTCATTTCATTTATAAAACATTCATATACTACGTTTCTTCATCATGAAGAAACGTATATATATATATATATCCCATTTCTTCATTCATAAGAAATATCTTTATAATAAAGAATAATATTTTATTCATAACCTTATCTTATGAAAGTTATATTTCACTTATTATCTGATCAAGGTATAGACTATACCCCTGACTATGGTCTAAGCCAAATATAATAAAATAATCGGGCAGAACCCCTACCTTGTATGGCTTATCTATGAAATGCTTAAAATTGACAGAGGGATTTTAATAACCATTAAAATCCGACCCTAACCCATATACTATTTACCTGAAATGGTTACGGATGGTATGAGAACGACGAGCTAGGGTTTCGGCCAAAGGGTGAGATCAAACGAGTCTAAGAATTGATTCAACGCTGCAATTATGATGGGGCTTAGGTTCGCAGAGTGCTAGGGAGTGTGAGGTACAAGTTAATTGTGTTTTGGTTGAGTATTTATAGGCTAACAAGGTCAGCTTAGTCCGCGGCCCTAGAGTTAAAGAAATTGATATGATCGAGCTGTCAATTAACAAACTTTCTATAATGTTTGATTTCGCGTTGAACAAGAAACGAATATGCGCGTCCAATTCCGTGATTCCTGGGTTAATTGAATCAAAAAGATGGAAAGGGGGGGGGGTCGTCGGTGGTGACGGGGTGAGGAAGAAAAGGGGGGGGGGAAGGTTTTAGTTAATTTGCAATAGGGTCCCTTGGGTTTGGTTGAGGATCAAGAATGGATAAAACTATAGTTTAGGGATCAAAATGCACATGTTATATACTTTAAACGATTTTTGAATAATTAATCAAGCCACGCGTAAATACAATGAAGATAAAAATCAGTTAACATAGATAATAATCTAACATCTTTATTAAAATAAGAAGATCCAAAAAAAAAAAAAACAATTACATTAAACGGATACAACATTAAACCGAAATTGACGAATGTCACACAAACTATTAAACCCAAAATCAGTAAAGAGTTGGTTCGGCTGGCACCGAAGAAGGTATTGAAGTAAAACTCAAATTTTGATTGCCAACAATCCATTGCAAGTTATGTTTTAAATCTAACCTTTAATTGCCTTCTTTATTGATTTAATATTGTGTTTTGGTTTTCTATATATTGTAAGTTTTGTTTAAGAAATAAAATAAGAAAACTGTTTTAATGTTCTTATTCTTTCACTTTCATTTTTGAAGATTAACCCACTCTACGAGTCATGCACCAATGCAACTCACTAATCAACTGCTAAACCGTCTCCAACTTGGAGCCCATCAACGCCCTAGCCGCCAACCCACGATCAACTCCCTCAACCACCAACCATTACAACACTCCTAATGTCCAACGCCCCAACACATCTACCACGTGGTAAAATAGTTGAATAGGCTAAAAAGAAGTTAGCAACCTGTTACAATTTTTATATTCGCTTAATTACTACATAAAATGCTACAATTTAATGTGATACGTTAAATGAAAAGAAAACACAGTTCACGCATTTGTTGTGAAGCCATCGCAAAGTAGTAGGGATGAGCTCGGTACCGTACCGTTACCGAAAATACCGATCCTGAAAATCATAAAATCGGTACCGGTACCGAAATATTCGGTTCGGTACTGGTACGGTACCGGTAATGAAGGTAAAAATTCGAAAAATACTGGTACCGTTACCATACCGATCCCGAAGCTCAAAACTTTGGTACCAGATTCGGTCTAATCGGTACCGGTATCGAATTTGCTCATCCCTACCACAGAGTGAAAAATGTTCATGACATAGGTTTCACTTGAATAAACGTCCATAGTCGGCACATATGCCCTTAGAGCATTCTCAATCCATTCTCCATCTTCATTTTTATAATTACAATAAAAACACCATTTTTTTTTCATTTTTAATTAAAGAATACTTTTTTTATACTTATATCATTATTTTTTCTCTCTCTTTCACTCACAACCACTTTCAAAAAACATTAAAAAATTATATAAATGAACATGTGGTTCTCCAAATTTAACCGTGAGCAATAATATTTTCTCTCTCCTACTCTCACAATCACTTTTAACAATCTTTAAAAAGTGGAGAACCCACTCACAGAATTTGAAAAATGGATTGAGAATGCTCTTATATTGCGTAACTACTATCAATAAAAAACACCTAATAGATTATATACTACCATTATTATTGATATAACCAGTGTTGCAAACATCACAACTAGGCACCGATTAATCCCGGATTAATCGCTAGTCCCTATTTCACTGATTAATTTTGGGTTAGTCGGCTAATTAGTCGGTCAATGGTCAAATCCGGCCAAAATCGGCGGTTTTCGGCGAGATTCCGACCAAAATCAGCGGTTTCTGCGAAATTGGAGCAAAAACTAGCGGTTTCCAACGAGATTCAAGCCAATTTCCGGCCAAAATATGTTTGTGTATGCATAAAATTGAAAATTACATATAAAATGTGTGCGTGTATATATAAAACTGAAAAATATACATTAAAGTCCGATCCGACGAATCCCGATTAATCGCTAGTCCTCACCCCACCGTCCGACTATCGACTAGCGATTACTACAACACTGGCTACAACTATATTTTACACACCTTAAAAAGCTAATGAACTTATGCTATTACTATTAGTCACATATGTTTACCTCATAATTGAAGAAAATGAGGTGGGATGGGAACTTGATGCTTTAGTGGATGATAACTTTAAACAAATTATTATTGGAATAGTATGCCAAATGTGTGGCTAAAAAAAGCACGTAAATGACCATTGACTCGTTGAGAATCGATGCCTTTCTAGATTAAGAAAAAAAAAGTTGAGTATTGACTTTGACTTGATGGACTACAAGTATCTCTTGCAATATTTGCTTAAAACACCAACCTATTCACTTAATTAACTATTCTTTTTCCACTCACCAAAATGAATTCTAGTTATGAGGATCAAATCCAAGCTCTGTCCATGTTATCCACGGACAATAGGGAAGATAAATCTCCATTCCCGACCGAGGATAAACGCACAATGGGTTATAATGTTGGAATACCATATGCCCGAGACACATAATTAGGTTAATGCGGCTAGCCGTGTTTGATCCAAGTCGGGTCATACCCAATAACGAGTTAGACACACACCAATTATATATTTGTTAAGATAAGATCTATAAAACAAATACAGAACACGATACATTCAGAAAATCGGGTTTCTGAATATTTACTTGAAAGTGTTAAATAAATTAATTGGTTAATTTATTTATTCAAATAATTATTATTGGAATAATTATTTAACTATGTATTCTTTTATAAAATGGTTTATAAAAGATGGGGTGTTTATATATTTTATAAAAATATAAAATAAAAAAAAAAAAAAAAAAAAAAGATATAATTGGGGCCGGTTTTGGGTGGGCCCCACACCCCATAGTCTTGATCACATCATGTCATATATTTGGTAATGGATACATGATCATATATATACCTAACATCATGGGTGTATGTTTATGTATGATGAAAATAAATGATGATCAAAAAGATAACATTATAAAAAGACTTTCAAGTAACAAAAACACAACTTCTTCCTTTCTTTCTTTCTTGTTTACGGCCAAAAGAAAAAGAAGGGCTCGGGTCTCGGGTTTTTCGTGTTCAAGCTTCCTAGCATAGCTCGGTGTGTGTTGGAGGCTCGGGGTATATTCCGTTTGAGGGTTTTCCTTTGAAAGTCTAGCATTCACATCATCATCTTCTTCAACCATCTACTAAACTCTTAAAGGGTTAAGAATGTAAGTGTTTACAAGCTTGATAGTTTAGCTTTTCCGTATCATTTGATCCTTGCTTCGGGTTTCTAGTAAATAGATTATTGGTAATCTTATAACATGAATAAACTAGGTTATTCATGAACATATACATATATAAACACATGGATACATATGTTTAGTTTGTAAATATCACGCTTCCGCCTTAATTGTGACTAGTTAAATGGTTAACTAAGCTTGTTAATTTCATAGAAACTCAACAAATGGCATCAAGAGCCGGGATACGGGAAACTAAGCTTCGGGTTCTCGGTTTTATATTTTTTCCCCTTGAAAGATTTTATACAAAAATTAACATGCATATTTTTTTGTATTTAATCTTGTTATATTTTTGGCTTTGTTCAAAAAAAAAAAAAAAAAAAAAATATAAAACCGATTATATGGGCCAAAGCCCAAATCGGGTGATTTTGGGCCGAAGCCCACTTGGATATGGTTATTGGGCTAACCGGAAATAAAAGGGAAAAGCTATATGGGCCGAAGCCCATTTTTGGTTAAATGGGCCGAGCCCATGAGTTTTTTAATTGGGCCGAAGCCCATGTGTTTTGCACATGTGGGCCGAAGCCCATAATCTAGTTATTGGGTCAAGCCCAAATGGGTTGGGCTAGGCCCGATAAAGCCAAGGGGTTTTGGAACGGGTTCCTAAGACATAACGGGTTATGTTTGTTAATACTAGACCGAGCCGTAGACCAAGTGGATGTTTGTTTGTGGTTGATGTTGTGATTGTAGTTAATTATTCAAGTTTCGGTTTGTAATAATTAATTAGGGGCAATTTTGTAATTTTGTAATTATTTATTCATATGGGTATGTAATAAATAGGTTATTTGTAATATCTTTATTTTATAGAAAAATGTATTAGGACATTTGTTTTGTAAAATAAAGAAGATTGCAAAATTGGAAGTTTGGGCCTAATTGGGCCGGGTATGGTGATAATGGGTCTCACAAGCCCATTAAGGGATTCAAGCCCAAAAGGACCTAAGCCCACCAATTGAGCCCAAATGGAAGCTTATGGAAGCTAAGGCCCAAGTTCAAGCCCAATGGATCACAACGGGGTTGAAGAAGATGCTCGAAGCATTTGGATGCGGGATCGAGTGGGAGCTACAACATCCATGTGTCATGTGTCCCTTAGGATTGGACCTAAGACACACACTTGTTTCGGCTAACAAGTGTGGTCTAATTTAGTGGCTCGTGTCTAGTATAATTGTGTATGCTTGTTAATTAATTGATTGTTTGATTGTGTGGTTGTTAGATATTAGGATATCAACTTCGTCACATAGAATTAATTAACAAAGCATAAAACGGGTTCTAATAATTATCGGTAATTACGTGACACATAGTTTAATAAAATGGATTTATTAACTAGCCGTCTCACGCCCATAATAAAATGGCTTTATTATAAATTAGAATTTTGAAAATGGTTTCAAAATATCATGTTACTAAATGCATGTTAGAACATGATTTAAAGTTTTACAACTAGAATTATTAAAACTAAAAATCCCTTTTTAAAATTAAGGATAATAAGTTAAACACCATCCTTTTGTATAACGCTTAACATATTAGTAAGCTCTTAGTGGGAAAAAGGTCACCTAACCGCGTAAGAGTAAATTAATATGTTAAGGTAATATTGGCATATAAATGGGAAAAAGGTCACCTAACCGTTTGTATGTTAATATTACAAGTTGATACAAGTAGGACGACTTAAATTAGAACCATGTGAAGAGGGTCACCCAAACATGGGGTCTAATAGGTGTTGATGGGATAAACATGCCGACACGAAATATGATTTCGAACCGGTCCCATAAACTCTAGAAGTTGCAAAAGGGTTTGCAATTGTTATGAATAACTACCTTGATAAATCGACAATGGGAAAAAGGTCACCTAACCGGAGTCGGGTTTATCGTTGGATTCTAGATTTTAATTATTAATTATATTTGGTATATATATAAAAGGGTATTAATAATTAAAAAGGTAAAACACTAAAATGAACTTAATTAAAATTCTGCAGATGGCCGCACACGTCGACGACAACATAATCCCTAACGTCCAAAACGTATCTCTCCGATCTATTCTCGCTAAAGACCGTCTTAACCACAATAACTTTTCGGATTGGTTCCGAAATTTAAGGATTGTTCTAAAACAAGAAAAATTATATCATGTTTTGGAAACACCTATCCCCGAAGAACCGGAAGAGGGAAGTGAGGTCGAATATATGAATTGGGTCAAACTCACGGAAGATTCCATTCAAGTGTCATGCCTCATGTTGGCGACTATGGTTCCCGAAATCCAAAAGGATTTCGAAAACCATAATGCGTACGACATGATTACTCAACTTAAGGAAATGTTCCTTAAGCAATCAAGAGTTGAAAGGTTCGAAACGGTTCGAGCCTTGCATGCATGTAGAATGGATGATAATCAACCAGTTTCAACTTATGTACTTAAGATGAAAAGTTACATTGATCGCCTCGCCAAGCTCAATTGTCCCATCTCAAAAGAGTTAGCAACGGATTTGATCCTTAACTCTTTGTCGAAAAGGTTCGACACTTTTGTATTAAATTATAACATGAACGGGTGGGACAAAACCATTGGAGAACTTCACTCAATGCTTAAAACAGCCGAGGCGAGCATGGGCAAAAGGGTTTTACCCATGTTTGCGATCAATGAAGGTAGATCCAAGAATCGATCTCAACCCAATCTTAAGGCTAAGGTAGCCAAAAGAAAGGGTCCTCCTGTGCATCTTAAGGGTAAGGGCAAATCACCGGTTATGGCAAAGAAACAAAAGGTTATGGAACCGAGGGGTCATAAGGATGATCCTTGTTTTGGTTGTGGGGAGACCGGACACTGGAAACGCAATTGCCCGGTCTACCTAAAAGAGCTAAAAGACAAGAGGAATGCGGCGCATACCTCGGGTAATGTCTTTATGATTAATGTTGAGCTAAATCTTATTTCTTCTAACATATGGGTATTGGATACCGGATGTGGAACTCATATTTGCAATTGGTTGCAGGGGTTCAAAAAGAATGAAGACTTAAAGAAGGGCGAAGTGAATCTTTTCATGGGCAACGGTGCAAGGGTGCACGTGGTCGCTAGAGGAGACTTCACTTTATCGCTTCCAAGTGGTTTGGAAGTTATTTTGAGAAATGTTTTGTATGCTCCTAGTTTGACTAGGAACATTATTTCTGTGCACCTTCTTAGACAATGTAATTTTGACTTTAAATTTGTGAGATCAGAAATGCATGTATCATCTAATGGTATCTTTTATTTTAAAGCTGTACCAAACAACGGTATTTATGAATTGGTTCATGATAATACCTTAAATAGCTCATTATATCAAACTTCTACTAAAAGACTCAAAAAGGATTTGAGTGATTCCTACATTTGGCATTGTCGCCTTGGACACATAAACAAGAATCGTATAAATACTCTCCAAAAGAAAGGTCTTTTGAAAACAAACGAGTTAGGTTCGTTTGATGAGTGTGAATCTTGTATTCAAGGCAAGATGACCAAAGAGCCTTTCAAAGGTACAAATGAAAGGGCTAAGGATTTGTTAGGTATCATACATACGGATGTATGCGGACCTTTCAAGCCAACTAGTAGGAATAGTGAAAGGTACTTCATTACCTTTACCGACGATTTTAGTCGATATGGGTATGTTTATCTAATGAAACACAAACATGAAGCCTTTGAAATGTTCAAAGAATTTCAAAATGAAGTACAAAATCAGCTCGACCGAACAATCAAGGTACTCCGCTCCGATAGAGGAGGCGAATACCTAAGTGATGCTTTTCAAAATCATCTTAGAGATTGTGGAATTATTTCACAGCTCACTCCTCCTGGAACTCCTCAACATAACGGAGTATCCGAGAGGAGGAATCGAACACTGTTGGACATGGTTCGATCAATGATGGCACGAAGCTCACTACCGCCATCATTTTGGGGATATGCGCTACTCACAGCGGCTCGTATTTTGAATATGGCCCCGACCAAAAAGGTGGATCGAATACCCTATGAAGTGTGGCATGGAAAGGTTCCATCCTTTTCATATTTAAGGGTATGGGGATGCATAGTTTATGTTAAACGTGACACCCCAAATAAACTTGAGGCTCGATCCATCAGGTGTATCTTCATAGGATACCCAAAGGATGATATAGGATATATATTCTATGATCCTAGTGAACAAAAAGTGTTTGTTTCACGCAAAGGATACTTCTTAGAAACTAGGTTCCTTATGGAAGGACCTAGTGAAAAGAGAGTGGAACTTGAAGAGGTTCAAGAATCACTGGATGATACACAGTTGGTCGATACTAGCTTTCAACACGAGGATGTTGAAGATGATCAAATGGTTGATCATACACACGTTGCTCGCAGATCTAATAGGATTAGTCGACCTCCCAAGAAATATGGATTTCTTGTGGATGATTGCTACTTGGTCGATTCGGATGAACCGATCTCCTACAAAGATGCTATGTCACAACCTGATTGTGACAAGTGGCTTGAAGCCATGAGCGCCGAGATGCAATCCATGCACGATAATCAAGTTTGGGAATTGGTTGATCATCCACTTAACTCCAAACTGGTTGGATGTAAGTGGGTCTTCAAAAGGAAGACCGATATGCATGGAAATTTAGATACTTACAAAGCACGACTTGTAGCAAAAGGTTTCACGCAAACTCAAGGGATTGATTATGATGAAACCTTCTCGCCGGTCGCGATGCTTAAGTCGATTAGGATATTATTTGCCATTGCAGCTCATTTTGATTATGAGATATGGCAAATGGATGTCAAGACCGCTTTTCTAAATGGATATCTTGAGGAAGATGTCCATATGGTTCAGCCTGAAGGTTTTGTCGATCCATCTAATCCAGATAAAGTTTGTAAGTTAAAGAAATCAATCTACGGGTTGAAACAAGCATCACGGATGTGGAATCATCGTTTTAATGAAGAAATCAAAGCGTTTGGTTTCGTCCAAAACAGTGATGAGGCGTGTGTGTATAAATGGGCTAGTGGGAGTATAATCATTTTCCTTATTTTGTATGTCGATGATATACTTTTATTTGGAAATGATATACCAAGTATGGAAAACGTTAAAGCGTGGTTAAGTAGTCGTTTCTCAATTAAGGATCTTGGAGAAGCGACATATATCTTGGGAATAAAGGTCTATAGGGATAGACAAAGGAAATTGATCGGACTCAATCAAAGTGCGTACATTGATAAAATCCTGAAAAGGTTCAGGATGGAAAACTCTAAGAAAGGTTTGGTACCTATTCCTAGAGGAACCGTGTTAAGCTCATCCCAAAGTCCTAGCTCTAAGGAAGAGCAGGATAGGATGAAGCATGTTCCTTATGCTTCGGCAATAGGATCTATTATGTATGCAATGATGTGCACTAGACCGGACGTCTCGTATGCTTTAAGCATAACGAGTAGATACCAGCACAACCCAGGTGACAGTCATTGGATGGCTGTCAAGAATATATTAAAATACCTTAGAAGGACTAAGGATATGTTTTTAATATATGGGTCTGGTGAGGAGGAACTCGTCGTAAAGGGTTACGTGGATGCGAGTTTCCAAACTGACCGAGATGATTCTCGATCACAGTCGGGATATGTCTTCATTTTGAATGGAGGCGCTGTCTCTTGGAAGAGTTCGAAGCAGGATGTTGTCGCGTTATCCACTACAGAATCTGAGTACATCGCCGCTTCAATGGCAGCCCAAGAGGCTGCATGGATGAAAAAGTTCATCATGGATCTAGGGATTATCTCTACCATTCAGGAGCCCCTAGAGATATTCTGTGACAATAAGGGTGCTATTGCACAGATCAAGGAGCCTCGTGCTCATCAGAAAACGAGGCACATTGAGCGCAGATTCAACTACATAAGGGATGAAGTTGAAAAGAGAAAGATATGTATTCATAAAGTTCATACCGATCAAAATATTGCGGACCCACTCACGAAGCTCCTCGATAGGCCAAAGCATGAGGGTCATGTTTGTGCATTAGGACTTCGGTATTCTAGTGAGTGGATTTAATCTGTGTTTAGTGTTTGTATAAGAACGAATATAATGGGTATCTCATGAAAATTAATTATGTTTAATTATTCAATGAGTTATGTTCTATATTTGCATGTTTAATCCATGAATGACTTATGTTGTTCTAAACGTCCGTAGTCGATCATGCTTGTGGGAACAGGCATGAAGGTAAGATTATTATGAACTGGGATTGGTTGATATTCATGTGATGAATATAGGGCATAGGTTTGCCACCAAGGTTTATAAATATTTGTGGGATACAAATATTGGACATGATCCGCTCTCAAGGATCACTGCATAGAGTTAGTGCAACTGATCATAAGTAATCCTTGAGTAAAGGCGAGTATTATTGTGTCCTTTGACCTGAGATGCATATTGGATCTGGTTTTTCATCAAGTCTGATAACTTGACTCTCTTCTTTGTTTTTCGGTAACACGATGACGTAAAAGAAAGAGCTCAGATATCATACGAGATGTCAACAAGGATGTATGCAGTCAAGATGGGATTTGTTCCTCTTATGTGTTGAGAGTTTAGATGTCTAAGGCCTGTTAAGTTAAATCAATGAGAGAATGATCAATCTGTGTCTCTTCGATTTGACAGGACATCTAGTAACAAAGGGATGTAATGATAAGACTTACCTATGTCATATCAAGTATGGACTTGAAGGGGATGATGTTATTGAATGGCACTTAGTCAAACACACTAGGGGTGGTGACCTGTTGTTAGGCGGTATTCACCATTAGCATTAACTTCCTATGAGTCTCGTGCAAGTGGGAGATTGTTGGAATACCATATGCCCGAGACACATAATTAGGTTAATGCGGCTAGCCGTGTTTGATCCAAGTCGGGTCATACCCAATAACGAGTTAGACACACACCAATTATATATTTGTTAAGATAAGATCTATAAAACAAATACAGAACACGATACATTCAGAAAATCGGGTTTCTGAATATTTACTTGAAAGTGTTAAATAAATTAATTGGTTAATTTATTTATTCAAATAATTATTATTGGAATAATTATTTAACTATGTATTCTTTTATAAAATGGTTTATAAAAGATGGGGTGTTTATATATTTTATAAAAATATAAAATAAAAAAAAAAAAAAAAAAAAAAAGATATAATTGGGGCCGGTTTTGGGTGGGCCCCACACCCCATAGTCTTGATCACATCATGTCATATATTTGGTAATGGATACATGATCATATATATACCTAACATCATGGGTGTATGTTTATGTATGATGAAAATAAATGATGATCAAAAAGATAACATTATAAAAAGACTTTCAAGTAACAAAAACACAACTTCTTCCTTTCTTTCTTTCTTGTTTACGGCCAAAAGAAAAAGAAGGGCTCGGGTCTCGGGTTTTTCGTGTTCAAGCTTCCTAGCATAGCTCGGTGTGTGTTGGAGGCTCGGGGTATATTCCGTTTGAGGGTTTTCCTTTGAAAGTCTAGCATTCACATCATCATCTTCTTCAACCATCTACTAAACTCTTAAAGGGTTAAGAATGTAAGTGTTTACAAGCTTGATAGTTTAGCTTTTCCGTATCATTTGATCCTTGCTTCGGGTTTCTAGTAAATAGATTATTGGTAATCTTATAACATGAATAAACTAGGTTATTCATGAACATATACATATATAAACACATGGATACATATGTTTAGTTTGTAAATATCACGCTTCCGCCTTAATTGTGACTAGTTAAATGGTTAACTAAGCTTGTTAATTTCATAGAAACTCAACATATAAAACTTATGTTAAAGCTCCATCTTACTCGAATTTTCAAAAAGTTGGGTACTCACATAACGGGGGCAGTGATCGTTGGCCAGGTCAAACCTATGCTCAAGCACCGGGTCTTGATGCCGTAGCACGCGACAACAAATATGTAATTGACCTCAACTATTATAGTGGTCATGACGAACCACCATCACGATCCGCCATGGTTCATCAATATCATACGAATCCAGCCTGGGACCCTCATGTAAACGGGGCCAATTGCCCCAACTATTATAGTGGTCACGATGAACCACCGTCACGATCCGCAATGGTTCATCAATATCATACGAACCCAGGTGGATATTATCAACAACCAAACGTAAGGGACTTTCCGCACGTAAATTTAATGGGACCCAGGAGAAGAGAAACGGGGGCAATCGCCCCTAACTATTATCGTGTTCATGAAGAACCACCATCACGATCCGCAATGGTTCATCAAAATTATTCAAATCCAGGTGGATCCATTGCATATAGGAAATGAAGATAAAAACTTCGAAGTTGTTTATATAAAATGAATGATGAAGTGGAATATATTTATATATTTTACAAAAAATGGTTGTAATAAATTTAACTAGCTAGTTATCTATTTTATTAGTTTGTATGCATGTTAGAGATTTTGGAGTTTTGTTTGAATGTTAAATGAAGTAGTTATAACCTTCTTATCATTATATAGCTCTTAAGTCTTAATCATGCATTTTCAGCTTAGTGGCATACCTCTAAATCTTAGACCAATGTATATACCCATTTTGCAGTTTTTTTTGGGGGCTTGTTTATCAAAACCCTCAAGCTGGAAGCTTGACGTTTGTAGTTGACGCTAGGATGTTTGTAGTATGAAGCTTGGAAGCTGAAGTATTTTTTATTTTTTATTTTTTAAACTTTGTCGCCTGTAGGTTATATTTTATTCAGTTTATGAGACAACTTCTGTCATGAGCGTGGTGCGATCTGATAGAAGTCTCTTGCGATGTGTATGCCGGGTAAGTAAGTAAGGAGTGAAGTGAAGTCTAATGAGCTATGTTTATTTATATTTAGTTGGAGGGGTGGTTGGTTATTTATTGTTAGTAGAAGGTGGTGGGGTGCACATACATAGAATCATAACAAAAACAGAATAATAATAATAATAATAATAATAATAATGAATGTTAATAATAAAAAAGACTCACCACCACCATAAAGCTCATTCATACATTATTATTATTATTATTATTATTATTATTATTATTTTGCAATAACAAATCGGCTATATGTGTTGTTGATTGATACTCATCCATATATATATATATATATAGGATTTGGTTCATTTTAGAAGCGTTTTTTAGTGTGAGAAGTGCGAGAAGAGATTATAACCAATCAAATGATTTCTTTTTTAATTTCTTATTATTTAAATAAAAGGGTATGTTAGTAAAATATAAAATGTTTTGTTTTGTAACTCATACTCTTTAATGGTTTAATTAGTGTTAAGTTACAAACAAATGATAAGTTGTTATTATTATTATTTATTTCATCTAAAATTTGAACAATTAAAATCCATTTGATCTAAAATCATTTTATTCTAACACATGGCTAATTAATTTTTTTATATGATCGCTAATGTGAAGTGTTTTTTTTTTTTGGTTTGATTTTAATCAACTAATGTAGTATAGGCTTATCTTATGTAATGTAGATAAAGTTACGTAATCTAGTGTATGCACACTTTCAAATTTTGTATAGTCATAACTAATGTAGTGTAGACATATCATATATAGTCTTGGAAAAACTAATGTAATGTAGGCTTACTTTCAAATGTTGTGTAGTTATAACTAATATTGTGTAGATATATCAAATGTACTGTAGGCAAAACTAATATAGGGTAGGCACACTTTCAAGCGTTATATAGTCATAACTAATGTGTAGACATATCATATGTGTAGGCAAAACTGATGTAACGTAGACTCACTTTCATATGTAGTGTATGCACACTTTCAAGTGTCGTATAGTAAATATATCTAGCGTTGTGTAGGCAAAACTAATGTAGTGTAGTGTAGGCACACTTTCAAATATTATGTAGTCATAACTAATGTATTTTGGACATATTTAATGTAGTGTAGGGACATTTTCAAATGTTGTGTTGTCATAACTAATGTAGTGTAGGCAAAACTAATGTCGTGTAGTCACTTGAGACAAGTTGTGTATGTTTTTATGTATCATGTGTATGTTTTAAACTAGTATTAATCATCTTATAAGCATTGATTATGCTAGAAAAATAACCGCCGAATACATTAATGTCTGGTTAATTAGGCCAACACCACAAAAGACATGTATACCCTTTTTAATTAAAAATATGTCATAACTCATAAATATGTGTCTTTATTTATGATAATACCATTTCTATTGTTGACTATTGATTAAACACAATCAATAGTCTAAATTCATTTCTCACATTTCTCGCTATAATATAACTTCTCGCATGATCCATCCCCTATATATATATAATGGGATGGATCTTTTGAGAAACATGTTGAGTTTTAAGAACTTAAGAACTCCATTCTATGCTACACATTTAATTAAATGGATTAGAATATATGGTTGAGATTAAATCTGGCAAAAAAGTTAAAGTAGGAGAGAGAATAAATATGTAACTGATTACACTAACTTTTACGTCCGGTACGCATGTGTAAAAAGTCAACTCGGTGCGCAAAAAATTCTGTAATTTTTTTACATGTATGTAACCTATATATATTACGCATGTGTAAAAAAAATTCTAAAAAAAAATGTGTTGCGCTGAGTTCTTTCGAGTTCTTAAAACTCAAAGTGTTTCTCATTTGAAATCTCCCCTATATATGTATAGGGTAAGGTTAAAATAAAAACTCACTTGAGTTGTGAAAACTCTATAAAACCATTCTCAATCACATGTTTTTAATTAAAGTTTGAATCTTGTGGTTCACAATTAAAATTAATAAAAAATATAAACATAAATATAACTTTTTCTCTCTCATGAAAACATATATAAAAATTAGTAAAAAAATGTTAAAAAATAGCAAAACATTTTTTTTAGTTTTCATTGTTTTATATTAAATGTTACAACATATATTATGTGTGTAACAAAAAAAAACGATGTTACATAGGGTTTTCACAACTCAAGTGAGTTTTCATTTTATAATTCCCCTATATATATATATATATATATATATATGTATGTATATTGTTTCTTACACCCGCTGCAGCAGGTGAAGGTAATAATGATGGCAGAAGAACAAAATCACTTAGGGTATGTATGTATGTATGTATGGTTTCCTTTTGGTTTCTTCGCACCTGAAGTGTGGAGTTACTTACCCGTGTTCAACGGGTCATACATAATAATGTTATGACTCCAAGATCAGCAAATGTAATTTTTAAAAGATTGGGTTTTTCAATTTAAAAAGGGGTAGCGGCGTAGTTTGTTGCCCGCTTGCCTTCTGTTTCGATGTAATCAAATGGTATGTGTTTATGTTTTGAAATTAATTAATTAACTTGTTGCAGGGAAACCCGTTGCCGCTGCTGCACTCGATATGGGAATGCGTCGTAGATTCTTCTTTTTTTACCAAATCGGCGTCTTCTAACAACAGTAGAAAATCACTTGCTCATGGTATGTATGTATGTATGTATATAGTTGTGTACTTGTTGTTTTGAAATCAAGTACCGTACCGTACCTTACCATACCAGACATGTATAATAATATTTTGGTTTGGGGATATATTAATTGTTCCTTACAGGTAGTAGTAATAATAATAATGGGAAACAAGCGTCTAACAAGCGCAGCGCCACAATAGAATGACTTTTGGCTGAAGAATTTTTTACTCGAATGAGGATGGGATACACTGAATATTGTAATCATAATCATGATCTATGTAATCAACTACCTGATCCCGAACCAGATCTACGAGACCGCTTCGGACAATATATGGCCCCCTCCAGTCAGATGTAGCAGCTTATGATCGCATTGATGCTGGCCAAGACTCTTATAACGCCGGTTTTGATATAGATATCGAGACCAATGAGGAGGAGGAGGATCTATGTAATCAACTATCTGATCCCGAACCAGCTCTAGAAGACTGCATCAGACAATACGTGGCACCTGAATAGTAAGTTTTGACTTATTTGTATGGAATAATAATAATAATATTATTATTATTTTGGGGATTAATTGTTCCTTACAAGTAACTAGCAAAAGTGCCCGCGCGTTGTTGCGGGTTTACGCAAATTATCCCCTCGTGTTCGTTTGTAATATTTTGTGCGGTGTGTAATAGGTTGCCACATATGCATATGGTTTGTTGAATGTTTTTTGGGCAGGGGTCACATCATGTTTTGTGAAATATTTGTTAGTAACGTAGGTTAATGTGTTTTGTGATTTTTAACCAACATAAAAGATTAAATTTTTGTTAATTGGTGAGTAGTTAGAGTTGAAATTTAGTCACAAGCTAAAAGTAATGCTCAAATTAAATTGAATGTGAGTCAATTGGTGAGTTGCTGAAGTTAGAAACTAATTCAGGAGATGAAAGAAATGCTCAAATTGAAGGCACAAAGTTGTCGGTCAACTAATTGTAAAAAGGTAAAGTGATGGGTAGGGGTTGGTTTGTTAAGGTACCGACAGTTTGAATAGTCATATTGTAATCTGTATAGTTTAGGCTTCACAAAGTAGCATATTTATATAAGATTATCATAAAAACTAAGTTAAATAAAATCGTATTTAATTTTTTTTAGTTAATGAACATTGGTTCGTTATGGTATCATCATTTGCTATAGTTTGTAATTTTCAAAATAATTTACCAACCCTTCCATCAACTAACCCACCCAACAAAAATATTATTCACAATTAAACAGGAAGGTTAGGATTTGAACCTTAATGCACCCATATAGCACCAGAGTATTAATCTGTTCCATCCATAAAATGAGCCACTTTAGTCTTGGGTATTCAAAACCAGATATCCAATTTTTTATAGTAAAACGGATATCCGAATTATGTTATTATATATATATATATATATATTCAAATTTGCATTGCACATGATAAAATATCAATTAAAAACAACGCTCTCAAAGCATTCAAATAAAGTATTAACTAAAAACAAATGCCAGGAAGTTCAAACAAAAAAAATGTTGCATCTTCATGCTTCACATCTTCTACCTAAAAGAGAGAATATGGTCTAAATACTTGGTCTTGGACTTGGCTACTTGCAATAATGTATTTTCAAACTTGTATAAAAAAAAGACAGGAAAATATGTCCAGATTAGATTAGTGTGCAATATAAGTTTGATTTACTAAATTCAAAACTAAGATGGTAAATAATTTTAATCATGTCTATATTACAGTAAGATGAAAGTCTCAACAGTAAACATTGTAATGCCTAGACCCTAAACAAATTAAGGTATCATAGAGCTGGGATTAAACAGTAATTAAAAAATCAAGCAATTAATCAATTTGTAAGTAAAACCAATTCTAAACTAAACAAAGTTAATAGTTAATTAAATTAAAAAATTTGCCCCTAACATCCATGAACTTTGTTTTCAGTCATATAGCCCATTTTCAACCAGTGGAATTTGTGAGATATAGTTTTGCAGAAGAAATCATCCTTATGTAACCAACAAGAATTCTAATCTTCATACAGTTTAACCAAGAGTTTGTTGGCTTCGTAGGCCTTGTTGGCCCGGTTTATTATATGAAGTCAAAAGAGGAGACGGGTGTGGGCGGTCGGGCCCAAGCCCGGCCCGGTTTAGATTTCTTGCATAATAATTTACTAACCCTAGTTCAGTCTTTATATAAACAACATTATGTACTTGTAATATTTGGTCACTCAATAAAGATATACCTAGTTGCCACCCGTGGACGTAGGTCAGTTTAGACCGAACCACGTTAAATCCTCGTGTTCGTTTATTGCTTTCGTGTGTGTGTTCGGTTTCGTGTGTGCGTTTAATCCTAACAAGTGGTATCTAGAGCTTAGGTTCGGATCACACGAAGAACACGTTGAACCATCCCGTCACACCGCACCAGTAGGTCGGATATCTAAAGTCGGTAGCAGCCGTTTGTTTTAGTGTTCCGTTGGCAGAAAACCGCCGCCGCCACACTAATTTCGTCTTGACCGTAACCCCCGCGACGGTTGGAATTTGTTCAGAATAACTGGTCGCTGATTTAAAGATTGCGGTAGAGAAATTATTACTTTTGGGTGAGAAAGGCGTCGCTTGGAATTGTGGTGCAGATTAAAAGGAATTTGGACCAGAAAAGTGTTTTTTTCATTTTTTTGGGCCTCGTGGAATCAAAGGGCAGTAGCCCATATTGTTTTTCCTTTTAATTTGGTGGGCTAGATACAAGGGCAGTAAGCCCAATTTGGTTGAACTTGTGTGGCCCAATTCTTGGGACAGTTTGGCCCATAAATAAATTTGGGTCGGGTCAAGATCTTATTATAGCAAAGCACAAGCTAGGAAAATCAAGATCCTATTTTTTTAGAAGAACGGTTGTCGAGTCAGAAGAAGCGTTAAAGAAACCAAGAACCAGTACCAACCGCGTTTGTCAGGTTTTATCGTTTCAGTTTCTGATATATAGTTCGTATTTCCGCTGCGTTTAAAATAGGTTGATTATTTAACAGAGTTCAGTAAAACAGTTGTTAAGTTCAGGCCCGTGTGATTACTGTGTTTGTCTCTGTTTTATCCAGTTTTTCGTTTTAGTCATTGTCATGGCAGAAGACGGAAAAGTTTCGATACAGAAGTTTGACGGACAGAAGTTTGGTTGGTGGAAGATGCAGATTGAGGCACTACTTTGTCAGAAAGATTTGGATGTAGTGCTTGAGGATGAAAAACCAGAAAAGTTGTCAGAAGCAGATTGGAAGAAGTTAGACAGGAAAGCTAGGGCTTGCATTACTTTGTCGTTGTCGGAAGATGTGGCGTTTAACATCATGAAAGAAACCACAGCACGTGGTATGATGGAGGCGCTATCCAACATGTATGAGAAGCCTTCGGCAGCGAATAAAGTCTATCTTATCCGAGAGCTAGTGACAACAAGAATGAAAGAGGGTGGGTCAGTTACAACTCATATCAATAATCTTAATTCGATCTTGTCCCGCTTAGTGTAAGTTGACATTAAGTTTGATGATGAAGTTCAAGGCCTCTTGTTATTATCCTCTTTGCCCGACAGTTGGTCGCAAACAGTGACTGCAGTTTGTAGTTCGTCTACAAATATTACTTTCGATGGGATTCGAGATCTGATTCTGGGAGAAGATTCAAGACGCAGAAGTTCAGGTGAATCAACAGGCAATATGCTAGTCACAGAAGGTAGAGGTAGGGGAAAACAGCGAGGCAGTGGGAGCAGGAAGAGGAGTCAGTCTAAGACTCGTAAGGATATTGAATGTTGGGGTTGTAAAGAGAAAGGACACTTCAGGAATCAGTGTCCGAATGGTAAGAAAGAGGTGAACATTACAGAAGACGACACAGATGACGGGGTCAGTAGTGATGAGGCTTTGGTTTGTAGTGTTGAGAGTAGCGTTGATGCTTGGGTGATGGATTCTGGTGCATCGTTTTATGCCACTCACTGTAGTGAAACGATGAAGAATCTTAAATTTGGGGATTTTGGAAAGGTTCGACTAGCGAATGATGATATTTTAGAGGTTAAGGGTATGGGAGACGTTGATTTGATAACTTCAGCCGGTACTTCTTGGACTTTGAAAGACGTGAGGGTTATTCCAAGTTTGAAGAAACGTTTGATATCAGTTGGGCAGTTGGATGACCAAGGGCACGATGTTAAGTTCGGGAATGGGCAGTGGAAAGTAGTCAAAGAGAATCTCGTTGTTGCTCGTTGTAACACCCCGTAACCGCAACGGAAACATACACGGGGTGCAACAGACACATCTGATATCAACAGCATTGTTTATAAAGAAAACACCACCACATTAACTTAAACGTATTACATTGTTCTGAGTTTCATAACCATCTAAGCGTTATCACATAAGTGTTACCGATAGTACATTAACATATTTAATGCAAAATATAGATCTCTAGACTTCCACAAAATAGCACACAGCATCGAACACATATCACTCATTCCAATTTGAGCGTACCTAGAAAGCATGTAAAGAAAACGGGTCAACCACGAATAGTTGGTGAGTTTCACTAATTTAAATAAACCATGACAATTCATTATAAAAATCATAAATAAGTGATGTAATTATACTGAGTTCACAAGTGAAAACTCTATTAACCCCAAAACATATCGATTAACCTCCGGGAACTCTGTTACCCCAGAATACTTCCAATAACCTCTGGGAACTCTGTTACCCCAGAAACATATTTAATAACCTCTGGGAACTCTGTTACCCCAGAAACACATTTAATAACCTCTGGGAACTCGGTTACCCCAGAACACTGTTTCGGGCCTTACAATATTAGCAACTCAGTTAATTACCATCTTAATACATTACCGTACGATTTCCGTACAATAAACATTATATAAATACATTTGTTTCCATGCGATTAGCATGTACTTAAACACTTTGATAGAAACATGCTTTCCGCCCCGGGAAAATATTTAAAACAGTTCAGTAAAAAGGGGCTCGTGAAAACTCACCTTCTTGTGAGCAAGATGTACTACGGTGCACGGCTACTGGTACAGATCTGTAATACGATCCCCCAAATCGTTACTACACAATTTCTATCAATATAACTTAAATTCGTGTTAACCGGTACGTCTGGGGACACTGTTAACCCAGTACCGTACACGATCCGGGGAGAATGTTAACCCCGAAATACTTTTCAGGACTTAGATTAGTGATATCACCTAGAGTTCTTTAGTCAAAACTACCGTCAGTTTGTTTTCTCGTTTTGCGTGCCTAGCACGGTTATCCGTCTTTATGTTTTCAAAAAATGAGTTTGACCACACACGACCTGAAAATAGTTGTTATTGATATTTTCATTAAATTGGTGAAATTAGAGCTCGGTTAGACACCCCGTTTGGCCGCGGAGGCCCGTTTCCGCCTTTAATACACCGGAAACGGTTAAGTCGGGTAAAATTACCCAAATCATCCGAATTATTTTCGGATGATTTATTTTTACTTGATTAACTTAGTTTCATAAAAATCATCCATTTTTAAGGTTTTCAAACACCAGTCAGCTCGCTTAGGCGAACTTCGCCGGTTTACTCGTTTTAAGCTTTAAAAGTTTGTTTTTAAGTTCCATTTAGCACAAATAAATATCCGTTTAGTCTCGGACCTTGAAATTTTGTACAAACTATATTTTGACAAAAAGGAATTTTATAAAATTTTTACAGAATTAATTTTCATATCTAAAATTTATTTAACCATTTTTAAACGTCATTTAAACACCAAATATGTCGAAAATACCAAACGACCTTCGAAAAATCCCAAATTTTTCTGGGATGACCCCTGTCACCCACATAGTTCCCTGTAATTTTTCCAGAACTAAAAACTCATTTTTCATGCCATTTTTACCAAAACCGAGCTAGAAATCCCTAGAACTCGTTTTACCGAAAAGCCTACTTAGACTTCTCCAATGAACCTGAAATTTTGTGTGTGACTTTTATATGTTATAAAAAGCTTATCTTAAATTTTCCAGAATTTTTCATGATGTTTAGCTATTTTTCACCATTTTTGGCCAAAACCGAGCATTAAATTCACCAAATATTCATCCTTTATCCAAAAATTACCAAAACTTCACAGATCTCATATTTTCATGTGTAGATCATCTCTGTGAAATTTCGTGACCCAACTCTAAGTCTATCACAATCTGTCCAAATTATCTAAATCACACGAAAACCGAACTATCTTGTGTTTTCTAGCGTTAGATCGCAAAGATCTTGGTTTCTAGCCTTTGCTAGCCACTAGATACAACACTTACAAGCACAACAACACCACACCAAGTAAGTTATACCCACAATCAAGCCATTTCTTTCATGGTTTCGATTAAAACATCAAAACAAAGATTTTGACCGTAAAAATTCGTTTTTGACTCATTTAACTACTTTCTTGGACCAAGATCCTTTGTATAACTTGTATACATCACTTGATCCTCCAAGAATCGGTTTCATCTCGGGTTTTCACCCATTTTTCATTTGAAACCTCATTTTCTCAAGATTTGGAATTAAAAACTATGAATCAACCATTAAAACCAAGTTTATACCTTGAGAATCTTGTTAGAAATCAAAGGTTTTGGATGAATGTTGAAGAGAGGATGATGATCAAGAGTTTGTTGGTTGTAAAAAAAGAAAATGAAAGCCAAGGGTTGTAACCCCTTGGCCGATCGGTCCATTAAAGGGTGTGGGGTGGGGCCCACACCTTCATTCTTGGCCACACATTCAGATTACGCAATCTGGATAATGTTGTGGATAATCTGGTTCAGTTCGTTTTTCGGTAAAACGTTTAATTCCGCTCAAAACGAGGCCAAAACGGTCGTTTTTCGGCTTAAAATTTAAATTTATATAAAACCGATTTAAAAACTTTAAAAACTTAAACCATGACATTTATTGACTTAACACATCATATTGTCGGTAATTGTGCATCTTTTTCGGCTTGATCGATCGTCTCTTGCTTGGTTTGATGTTAAAGGTTTCGTTTATCGTACCGACGTACTAATAAATCGAAATCCTTTTTCTGTGCTATAATTCACTTATCCCGAAGCTTTAATACTTCGTAAACATCACTAAACACTATATATTTCGTCTATAATGTAATCCCCGATTCGTTCGGGTTTCAATAACCGTTCATCGATTAATCGTAATTTCAATACGACTAGCTGTGTATTCGAGTATAATTCGTACTTTGAACCTTATATACTCGTATAAACACATTATAATTCATATATTCAGTATTAAAAAACACGTATATAGTATATTCCGGCTAGGGTATACCTGAATTTGCCGGAATTGTTACACTCGTGGCAAGAAAATGGGTTCGTTGTATATGGTCGATATGTCATCGAAAGGAGTGGATCCAGTTTTGGTGAAAGACAAAATCCGGTTCACAGAATCTCGTGGGCAGAAGAAGGTTCGTTTTGCAAGTAACAAACCCAGAGCCAAAGTGAAGATTCAGGATGAACGAGCTAGGAAGGTTAAATCAGTTGGGGGACATCGTGACAGTGGGAGCACAGGTCGTGTTTCAGTTACAGTTCCAGGTCGACAGTGGATTAAGAAAACCAGTATTCCAGCTGTAAAAGTCTCTCCAATGAATTACTTGCTGAATATGGAGAGTGTTTGTTCTCAGGTTATCTCAGGATCCGGTAGTTCGTTACAGTGGGAGCCGGTAGGGACAGAGAATGGGTCAGGGGCAGTTTCAGCCGTGACTGACGTGTTGGAGCTCCGGGGAGCTTCAACGGGCCTTCAGGTTAATTGATGAGAAGGCGTTGGCAACTAGAAGAAGTTTAATATTCAGATTACAGAAGTACAATCAGGAGTGCAGACGAGAGTACTCAAGGCCTCCGAGTGGGAGATTGTTGGGTTCGTAGGCCTTGTTGGCCCGGTTTATTATATGAAGTCAAAAGAGGAGACGGGTGTGGGCGGTCGGGCCCAAGCCCGGCCCGGTTTAGATTTCTTGCATAATAATTTACTAACCCTAGTTCAGTCTCTATATAAACAACATTATGTACTTGTAATATTTGGTCACTCAATAAAGATATACCTAGTTGCCACCCGTGGACGTAGGTCAGTTTAGACCGAACCACGTTAAATCCTCGTGTTCGTTTATTGCTTTCGTGTGTGTGTTCGGTTTCGTGTGTGCGTTTAATCCTAACAGAGTTCATACCATACACATTTCAGATCAGTTTCAACGAATTATACTGCATGGGCATTTTGGGGATTTTGGAAGGTATCTTGTAAATAGTAGGTGGTTCAAGTATATAAAGAAGACTCATTTTTAGTGCTTTAAGGCAAGGTTAAAATATTGATTTAGTTCGTGTCAAATTTTCGGGTTCGCGTTAGGTTAGAACCGCCAACCAGTGAACACGACCTATTTAGCACCACAAATTGTGATGACTTCTAATCCGTTTAATAAACGGGTCATGTTTGGTTGTACATTATTTAATCAGTTTAACCCATCAACCCATTTAAAATTATACGATAAGTACATTACTTTCTAAAGAATAACCAGATGATAAAAATGATATTGAAAACATAACTGAAGTATATTGCCAGCTAAAGAATTAAAAATAAAAGAAAAATATTTGTATCACTAAGGCATAGTAATAACAGTATACCATACGGAAAGTAGTTTAACAAACATCAAGGTGATAGAACTCAATTTTATTTCCTCATCATCAGCATATCCCTCGAGTTCTACATAATTACATTTCAAAAAAACAAAACATATTATCAAAAGGCATATGTAAACAACTTAATATTTGCCAAACACCCAATTCCAAAACATAAACAACAATGATCATTACAACTGATTATCTTATTCAGATTATTCAATATCCATGAATAAAAATAATCACCGACAATAGAATGGGTGTTCACTGAATTTTTGGTTCGTTTACAGGCCTAAACTAAAGTAATAAAAATGGTTACTTTTGTAGTAGAGTATTGACACCTTCAAAATGCTGTATGGAATTTGAACATTGCAAGTAAGCATCCCTAAACGCGTTCCTTTTATAATCCTGATATAAAATAAAAGTCGTAAAACATGACATTTAACAATCTTTTAAAAAAACACCATAGAATAATTGCCTCAAAAGCCTTTCTCAAAAAATGTAAACATTTATCATATTTTTTGTATAGAAGAACCAGATCCCACTGCAATGGAGTTAAAACTCACCACCGCCTTCTGAACAGCTTCTTTGTGTGCTTCTGTCATAGCATCCTACAATAAGTCATATTAAATTGTCTGATTTTTATTCTTTAAGAAGGAAAATGATAAAAAAAAATCGTACTTGCTCAGGTGGTATTGTTCGGTCGGACAAATAAAGCTCAGTTTGAGCATCATATGCCCTTTCACAGTCTGCTTCTTCACTACTCTGTAAACAATAAAATTGAGATTTGGAACCGTCATCTAGAAAGTCAAACAGAATACAAGTCAACCTGCACGGCATTGCACCATTGTTAAGAGCATTTAGAAAGGATTGAGTGATACAAGCAAAAATAGGCTCAGTCAAAAATGCAGACCCGACATGTTTAGGCCTGATCCTTTCAAAAACAAACCTTGTTAAGGCATCAAGTCGCTAGAAATCGTTCTCATTCAAAAGTCTAACAACAAGCATCCCTATACAAGAAAAGAGCTCGGATCCATTATCAATACAAATTCCTGCTTTGTTTTTAGTTTATCTGCTTGTTCTATTATTTTATGCAATGAAAGTTTAAGGTAGTACATGAGCTCAAGCCAAGTATAGGCTCAATTAAGGTTTTTTTTCTCAGAATCTATCAATATAATTAAAAATGTATATAAACATCTTTAAATGTATTGGTAAAGTTCATTTATTAATTTATGGTCAATATCGATATAAGATCTTATTAAATTGTTAAAACGAATATTTAGGGGTGTACATGAAACCAAAAAAAAAACGATCCAATACCAAAAAACAAATGAAAAACAAAAACCGATTGTTTGCTTTTATGTGTTTGTGAAAATCGAACTTATAGTTCGGTTTTGGTTTTGCATGTAATAAGAACAAAAGAAACCGAACCGAACTGAAATTCTTCATTTTCCTTGTTTATTGTTTATCTTAAGTAATTTATAAATATTGAAAAAATATGTAACTTATTTTAGCCAAAATGTATAACATTACTTGTTATTGTTGATTACCATAATGATTTAGGCCTAAATTCATTCATTATTTTGGGCCTAAACTTTTTTCCCGGCCCAGAGATTTCAAGCTCGAATGACAAAACCAAATCAAAAACCGAAAACCCGAAGCCAAACAGTTTTTAGAAACAAAAAAAAACAAAATGTAGGTGTGTTGGCTTGTTTTAGCCCAAACCGAACCGTGCACAACCATAAGAATCATAAAACCATTCCATTTAACAAAGAAACTTAGCATATATACATATATATATATATATATATATATATATATTAAGGAGATGTAACTTACTTGTAGTCCATCAAATTGATCACATGAGGATCTGCCTCAGGAGACCCTATAAACTACAAAAAAATAACAAAATACGTTACTATTTGTCATAATAAACAACTGAAAAGCATATCCTCAAGCAAAAAGAGAGCAAATCTTTATTTGTGGTGTGGTGATTGGCATGACGATCACAGCATTACAACCCAATGTTTTAGCTGCTAGTTCAACCCATGAGCATGATTACCAGAAGATGAACATATGACACCTTATGCCAGTTGTTCTTTTAGAAAGTTTGCCATCATGTTATATGCTCCACGAAGCTTAAATGCGACAACCAGCAAACTCAAACATAGCACCAGGTGGAATTAGGAGCGATAGCGGTCCGAGCATTATAGCAGGAACATCGCTCTGAAGCAAAACAATCGTTAAATACTGCAAACAAAAGTTTCAAGCAAGCGGTTAACGCATGCTATAAAATGAATGTCATTTGATTTGATAATACAACATAACTTGTAAGATGTCATGAAGTTCAATGCAAGAACCCAATTGTTAGAAGTTGACCACGATTAGTGCTGATGAATAAGATATGACTTGATGGAAATGCTATGAATTATGGACGAAACTCAAAGCTAATTAAAGCTAAAACCACCCAATCAAACATGTACAATTAATCGCACGATTAAAACCAGGTAAACTTCAATTTAGGACAAATGAAGAAGGATATAGAATCATTACCCGTTAACTTGCATCTTAAACCAGAAGAAACATGCAGTGATCGACTAAAAGGATCCGCCACATGCGACTGAACAACCTCTCAAAATCATGCTCTATACCTATATCAATAAAATCAATTCCACAAATAAATAAATTTCCCAAATCAATTTAAATCATACACACTTCAATTAAAACACCTAATTCACATTCTAATTTCATGAATTTGAGATGGATTTGGAAGTGCAGTTACTTACCCTTATAACAGAAAGAGTTTTAGCAAAAAGATCAGAACTCAACAACAATATTCCTGGCACGCTGCATTTTAATATTACAATATTAGAGTGTTCAAGCTCCTCATTGAACAAAGAAATAACTGAAGTTCACAAGACTTTACCTTTGAACAGCTACACAAATTGATGAGCCATCAGATGTTGTACAAAGATCTGTAATTGCATAATGATTGCTTTCTGATCCGTTAGCTTCCTAAATTCCTACCTATAACCAACCAATATAGGTATGAGTATAAACTTTTATATTACTTCAACCTGCTAATTTGAAAGAAAAACAAGAAACCTGTGATCCAACATCAAATGTATGAAGAAGCATTCCAGATGCATAATCCCACAAACGAACCTAAAGCACAAGAGTGTCAAAGTTATTAGGCAGAGCATAAAATATTATTATCCAAGCTATTAAAAAATTAAAGTTGTAATATTTCTTACTGGTGATTAAGTTATTAGGCAGAGAATAAAATATTACTACCCAAGCTATTAAAAAGTTATAGCTGTAATATTTCTTAATGTTGCATCACCGCTTCCAGAGACTAAATACCCCTGTCGACAATCCTGACTGTAAACAAAAGCTAACTTCACCCCTAAAACAAAAGCCCCCCGTTTGCTGACTGGACGTCACACGTCAAAAATCGTTCCCGATGTGTAGCCCCCTATTAGATGATTATTAGAGAATTCATGAGTTCATTTATGTTATAGTCTTTTAGTATTTATTTGTTGTATTATTTATGAGTTCATTTATGTTATAGTCTTTTAGTATCCTCACGTGTTTTTTGGTAATGGAAAAAGTCTTCCGGTCTCACATACGGGTAACATGCATCTTTTTGGTTCCGTTTATTTAAATGATGTTTTGGTGGTTACTAATCTTACAAGGAACCTCCTCTCGGTTGGTAAGCTAACCGGAGATAATGGTTTGGATGTACTTTTCTCATATCCTTATTTTTATATACAGGATCGCCGAACCAAACAAGTTCTAGCCCAAGGATGCCGTGAAGACGGTATCTATGTTCTTCACACCAAGCATGAAGCCTTGGTAGCATCTTCCTCTCGTCCTAAAGCCTCTTTTGAAATTTGGCACTCAAGATTAGGGCATGTCCCATTTGATATTATTGTTTTGTTACAAAAACTTGGACACTTATCTTTATCGTCTATTTTGCCTAAACCGGGCCTTTGTGCTCCGTGTCAATTAGCAAAGGCTAAAAGACAACCATTTACTATTAATAATAAACGGGCTACTCAACCTTTGGATCTTATACATTGTGACTTATGGGGACCGTCACCGGTCAAATCGGTTGAAGGTTATTTATATTATGTATCTTTTATTGATGTTTTTTCACAATTTTCGTGGGTTTACCCTCTTCATAATAAATCTGAGTTCTTTGACATCCTATCTATTTTTGTGCCCTTTGTTCAAACTCAATTCTCCAAGAAAATAAAAGTTTTTCAAAGTGATGGAGGAACCGAATTTTTAAACCATCGGGTTCGAAAGATCTTTGAACAAAATGGAACCCTTCACCATGTGTCGTGTCCTTACACACCACAACAGAATGGTCAGGCGGAACGAAAACACCGACATATTGTTGAAACTGGTTTAGCTATGCTATTTAATGCTAAACTACCACCCACTTATTGGGTCGATGCCTTCTCGTCTGCCGTCTTCATTATAAACCGTCTACCCACACCGCTTCTTAATGGTAAATCTCCATTTGAAGTGTTATTTAACAAACCACCCGCATACACATATTTTCGGGCATTTGGATGTCGGGTGTACCCACTTTTACGTGATTATGCTCCAAACAAACTTGCACCTCGGAGTCTACCGTGCATTTTCATTGGCTATAGTTCCAAATATAAGGGCTACAGGTGTCTCGATCCAACCACCTCTCGTGTGTATATCACTCGCCATGCTCGGTTTGACGAAACTGTATTTCCATTTGTTGGTACACATAATGCAACACCTATTTCTGCCCTTGATATTACATCATTTTTAGACCATAATTCAGCCACTAGCCCTGCTGTGCACATAAGTGAAACACCTACTGTTTCCACCTTTAATTCTAATAACCCCTCAAATATTGCTAACCCAAGTCACAACACATGTTCTCACGGCCCAACAAATAATAGCAACCCATCTCCTTTCACTTCAGCCAATATGATTTCTTCACCATGCCCTATATGCATGGATTGTTTCCCCATGCAATCCAATTCTCAACCCACCATCCATAGTGAAACACAAGCTTCATCAGTTCCAAACACTACTGATCACACATCAACTACTCACGCCTCTCTTCTTTCCCTAGCCTCACCAATACCCCCACCATCCATCGACACCTCTCAAACACCCCTGCCACCTCCAATCGTCACCTCTCCAACACCCCCACCACCTCCACCACCCTCCATGCCAACTCACTCAATGACAACTCATGCCAAATCGGGCGTATTCAAACCACGTCATCGTGCCGACTTTTCACATACACTAAACCTTCCGCTCCATCATGCCCTTTTAGCCTCATCTGATCCTAAATCTTTCAAAACTACCTCTCACGATGAGAATTGGTGCTTGCGATGCAACGTGAAATCGATGCTCTTCATCGAAATAACATGTGGACTCTTGTTCCTCGCCCTTCTAATCGCAACATTGTTGGTTCTAAATGGCTTTTTCGTACAAAATTTCATTCCGATGGCACTATTGAATGTCACAAAGCATGTCTTGTGGCTCAAGGTTTCAGTCAGACATCGGGTCTTGATTACTTCCACGCGTTTAGTCCTGTTGTTAAAGCTGCAACCGTTCACACAGTTCTTTCCTTAGTTGTCATCAACCAATGGAAATTACATCAGTTAGACGTCAACAATGCTTTCCTTCATGGGCATCTCACTAAAAGTGTATACATGGAACAACCGCCAGGGTTTGTTGACTCCAACTTTCCTTCTCATATATGTAAATTAAATAAAGCCTTATATGGGCTCAAACAAGTTCCTCGGGCTTGGTTTCATCGTGTTAACACCTTCCTTATTAACAATGGATTTACATGTAGTCGTGCTGACCCATCTTTGTTTGTCTTCAAACGAAATTCTTGTCTTATGTATCCTTTAGTGTATGTTGATGATTTGATCTTATCTGGCAATCAGCCTCATACTCTCACATCATTTATCACGCGTCTAAATCAAGAATTTTCCATCAAAGATCTGGGGGAGCTCAACTACTTTCTTGGGCTTGCAATTACTTATACTTCAAATGGAATCTTTTTAAACCAATCCAAGTACACGACTGATATACTTACACGTGCTAAGATGTTGGATGCCAAACCGGCACTGACACCTTTACCCACTAATGTTTCTTTTTTGTCTGCAGGTACTTTATATTCAGATCCCACTCATTATCGTTCGATTGTGGGGGCTTTTCAGTATCTCACGATTACTCGTCCTGACATATCCTATGCTGTTAATCAAGTTAGTCAGTTTTTGCGTGCCCCGACAGTTACGCACTATGAAGCTGTCAAACGGATTCTTAGATATATCAAGGGCACTCTTGCCTTTGGTCTTCACTACTGTAAGCCCTCTCATACTTCTTTACTGGGTTATTCTGATGCTGATTGGGCTCACTGCTTGGAAACACGTCGATCCACTTATGGCTACTCTATTTTTTTTAGGGGGGGGGGGGCAATCTTATTTCATGGAGTGCTAAGAAACAACCTACTATTGCTCGTTCCAGTTGTGAATCTGAATATCGAGCTATGGCAAATACTGCTGCTGAGATTGTATGGCTCACTCATCTTCTTCAAGAACTTCATGCCTTACCGCCTGATCGCCCGACTATTTTATGTGACAACCAAAGTGATTTATTCCTCACTCAATATCCTATCTCTCACAAGTGAGCCAAGCACATTGATTTGGATTATCACTTTATTCGTGAACTAGTTGCTTCTGGTAAGTTGTATACCAAGTTTGTTCCAACCAAGCTTCAGGTGGCAGATATATTTACAAAAAGCCTTCCTCGTCCTCAATTTGACTACTTTCGTCGGATGCTTCGCTTAGGTCCACCACCGTCTCTCTTGAGGGGGGATATTAGATGATTATTAGAGAATTTATGAGTTCATTTATGTTATAGTCTTTTAGTATTCATTTGTTGTATTATTTAAGTTGTAATCTCCTTTTTGTATTCTATGAAATTCAATATTTTGTACACCCCCCGCTACACACAGCCTAAGGTGCACTCTCATTGAACTGACACTATAAAGCTTTTAGGCTATGTTTGAAGAAAATCTGTAAAGCGTATTCCTTTCTATTTACTAAAGACATAACCAAGGCAATAACTTTGTATCTCATGAGCTCCATTTAAAGGTTTCTTCGGGAACACAGAGACCTATGATATATAAAAAAAGAAAATCTTATTTATAAATTGCGTAATTACTGGCTATAAAATGAGAATTTTGAAATCACGGTCAACAGTAACGTAATAATGAACAGCCCATCTGGTGAAAACTCTTGCAGGATGATATTACAGTTGGCGTTTCTAAATAGCTAACGAGTTATACACAATCAAGATTAATCTCTTATAAATGATCGGGTATTTATGAATTGAAAATCCAACTCTAAAAACAAAAATCCCAAGTTTAATTGCAACAAAAGCATCCGTTTACAAAAACGATATTCTACAGGAAATTAGAGCACATACAAACAAACAGATATTTTGGGTTATCACTAACAAATCATAACAATACAAAAACCAATTGTTCAATCAATTCCTTCCATTGACACGTCCATTGGGAGCCGGAGATCATATTACCATGCATGCCCATCACTTATACTTAATAATATAATATAGATATACACATAGATATAGATAATAATGGGAAACAACCATCCAATAAGCGCATCACAAAAAGATCACTAACAATAATGGGAAACAACCATCCAACAAGCGCATCAAAAAAAGATCAGTTTTGACTGATGAAGAGATTACTCGACTATTGTCGTCACCTGGATACACTGATTATTGTAAACATCAATGTTATCAGCATGATCCCGAACCAGATCTACGAGACTGCATTGGACAATATATGGCACCACTTCAGTTGAATTTTTTTTCAAAATAGGAAATTAAAGAAAGGTGAAATGGTTTCTAGGAGAGAGAAAAAGTTGTAATGGCTTCTAGGAGATCCGCCATTTGAAATGGCGGATCTCAGATTATATATAGGGTATGTCAGTTTGTGTCGGATGAGGTGGACAATTATCTGGTGTTCCGCTATTTGAAATGGCAGATGTTGCACTTTTGTTGTGTGTTCTGCCATTTCAAAAACGGCGGATGTCATGTTTCCCAAAGTAGCTTGCACTTATATGTAAAAAAGACATGCCATTTGAAATGGCAGGTGTCGTGTTGACATCCGCCATTTCAAATGACAAATATGAATAGTACATCTACTATCAGATTTGACATTTGATGATCGACAAGTCCGACGTCATTTTACTTTATATATTTATTACCATATGTTTTTACTGTTATTTTATTTTTTAAAAAGACACTATTTGTAAAATAATATAATTAATTATTAAAAACTAATTTGTATTATCAAAAGGACTAATCTGTTTTTACTTTTATTTTTTAATTATTAATAATTCATTAGTATTATTAAAAAGCTAATAATAATAATTATTATTATTATATAATATAATTTAGAACTTTGGTGCCGTCAAGCCCCTCGTATATAACAATTAGAAACTTTGGTGCCGCAAGCCCCGATTGAGCCACTTTACGGCACCTTGTTGGTGGTATTTTTTTAATTTATTCTTTTTGTTTTGTTGTAGTTCCGATACATGGCGAAAACCGACTGAATGCCAACTTATTTTTTATTTTTTGTTTTAATTTCGGTGTTGTCACGATCGTGATAGAAACTGACCGAATTTGTGTAAACTCAACGCGTTTTGTTTTAGTTCCAATTCAGTAACAAATGTAACGAAAACAAACCGAATGTTGATTTTGTTTTAGTTCCGGCATCGTAACGAACATGACGAAACCGACCAAATTCGCGTAGACTGACCACCTAAACATTGGGGATCGACAACGGTCGGGTTTTACTAATGATCGAGTTTTACTGACCAATGCTACTCTATTGGTCCACCTCAACTTTTATAATTTTTTTAGTTTTATCTCCAATACAATAACGCACGTAATCGAAACCGACCGCCTCAACACTTGGGACCGACAACGTTTAGTTTTATCATCGCCTAGATTTTACTGACATGTTCTGGTTAATTTCATTAAAAAGCTAATAAAACAAAAATAACTCAATTTTTATATTTATTAGCTTTTTAATTTTAATTAATAATACTAATTATTAACTTTTTAATAATACTAATTGATTATTAACAATTAAAAAATAAAAGTAAAAACATATTAGTTCTTTTGATAACACAAATTAGTTTTTGATAATTAATTATATTATTTTATAAATAATGCTATTTTAAAAAATAAAATAAAAGTAAAAAGCATATATTAATACATATAAAAAGAAAAATGATATTGGACGTGTCAATCATCAAAGGTCAAATCTGGTAGTACATGTATTATTACAATTGCCTTTTGAAATGACAGATGTCATTGCCATTTGAAATGGCGGATGTCAAGATGATAGATGTCTTTTCTACATATAGGGGTAAGTTACTTTGGGAAACGTGAACCGCCAGTTAAAGTGGCGGATCAGAAAAAGTGACATCCGCCGTTTGAAATGGCGGAACACACAATAAAAGTATCACACCTGCCATTTCAAATGGCGGAACACCAGATAATTGTCCACCTCACCTGAAACAAACTGACATACCCTATATATAATCTGAGATCCGCTGCGTATCTCCTAGAAACCATTACAACTCTTTCTCCCTCCTAAAAACAATTTCGCCATTCTTTAATTTCCTATTTAAAAAAAATTCCCCTTCAATCAGATGTAGCAGCTGATGTATGGGTGAAATAATGTGTTTTAAGTAAGTTATATTGTGTGTTTTATGTGTTTATATGCCTTGGACATGATTACTTTGAGTGGTTTTACGTTTACAGGTGAGTGGAGCTTAAAGGAGCTAAATTGGAACATATGAGATGGAATGTAAATGAAGATTTTATTGAATGTAATGATAATGAATTTGAAGACAAAGACGTGGCCGAAAACGATGCGTAAAACGGAGCTATAACGAAGAAGTTATGGGCAAATCAGTGCGAGAGGGTTGTTACCGTAAAGCAGAGTCTGATGACCGTAGGCTACGGTCCCACCGTAGCTTACGGTGGGGAGACCGTAGGCTATGGTGGCCTAGGTGGAAAAACGCGATTTTTAGGTTTTTCTTGACTATTTTAAGCCCTGTTAAACCCTAGGCCGCCTATGCTTCATACCCTAACATACTTGGGCGATTTTGGGGCCATTCTCCACCATCTTAACACCTCTCAATCACCATAATCATCCATGGTTTCATCCTTTCAATCCATAATCAAGCTAATTATGATGAAGAGGCAAGGCTAAACCACTCGTGACCACTTCAGGTGTAGGGTTTGCATATGAACTGATTATTTTTATGAACATTACATGTATTGGGAGTTAGTTTTGATTAATCTTTTGTTTAATGAATCTACATGTTTATTGGAACTGATTAAACCGTTGTGTTTCTAGGACTTTCGTTTATCATCAATTATTTGGTTTGTGTTCATCAACATTTAGGATTAAGTTCTTATCGTCATTGAACCGTTACCATTAATCATTGATAGAAGCTAAGTTTTATATTAATGAACTGGTAATTAGATAGACCGTGTTCAGTTATGTCAATTCTTCAAATTAAGTTCTGTGAATCATCATAACCAAACTATTGTGTCTAGTAATCATTTATCTATTCTAATGACAAATCATGTCTATGTGATTTCCCGACTTGTATAAATTATTGTCAGTCAGTTTATTGCATATCCCGAACCTGAAGTGTAGTCACTGTTTTCATAAGTTGTTTTACAACCAAATTACTTTCCAAACCGCTTGACATCGTTTCTCCACCCTAGTATAATAATTAAAAAACATTAAACTTGATTAGCACTTTCCACTAATTCCCTGTGGATTCGACACCTTACTTGCCCTATCTAGTAAAGGTATTTTACAAATGTTTTTGAGTGACCTTTCGACATCGATCAAAATGGCGCCGTTGCCAGAGAATCAACACGCAAAGTGCTAGCTTAGTGTTTTGTTTTGTTTTTCTAGTTTGTTTTTGTTTTTAGTTTTATTTGTTTGATTTTACGCTTGGTATCTTTGTGTTTCATGTGTGTAGGTAACTCACAATGACAGGGAGTTGGGTTTATAACCCACATGACGGATATGAGTTCGTGGAAGATGCAGATCCGCACCATCCAATCCCGTCGTTTTAGTCATGCAAAAACCTAAATAAACTATATAGATACAGTAAGTAGGGTATCGTATCCACGATGAGCATGTGGTCAGTGTTACAAAATTTGTTTGATTATTTACTTTAATATTAACTAACTAAGGTGGACAAACGATGTCAAGCAAAATTTGAAAAATTGATTTAAAAAACTATTTAAAGAAAATGCTACCTTTTCCGGATTTCAGGTTCTAGGTGTCACACAAAACTCAATTTAATCAATTAATTCGACACCACATAAACATGGTACTGGAAAGTTAGTTAATTTAAGTGGTAATTAAAAAGTGATCTTTGTCATCAGGTCTTTTACTGCTCAATTACCCTATTTACTAGTGTGAATCAACTTACTTTATGTCATCCAACAAGCTACTAGGTTTTGTCATCAACCGAACAAGTTGTAAAGCAAAGACTACTAACACATGCAAATAATTTAAATAAACCAACACATCAGTTTGTTTATACAACGTTATCAATGTCAAAAACAAATCCAAACATGAATAATATTGAGAAAAGTGTTAAACCCTACGAACCGTCCGCTTGAAGGAAACCACGGGTGATTTTAGCCACTCATTCTTGTGTATTACCCTTGATCCAAATGCGTCTAGAAACACTAATTTTCTGTGCACGCAGCCCTAGGCTGCTGCCCTTTTCCTCCTCTGTTCCCAAAAACTCTCGATAATCCCCCCTGTCCCCCGAAACCTCTCGTATGATATGCCCTTTTCTTGTGGGCTGTAATTTCCTTCATGATGGGCCGGTGATGATTAAATTCTGCAGCCCACTTGTTCTAATCGGTTTAGGTACACATGTTATAAAACCATATTATTAGACCACATGTGGTCATCCACCATTACATCAAATGTCACCTGCTCAAATAAATTAATGGCATAATGAATTCATCTCCACAATAATTAATCAAACTAGATTTACATTCATATTTAATTCAACGAGAGTTTGATTCATTATTATAATTCTCACTATCACAATCTTTTAACATATATGATGTGATCAACGTTACAAGTACCAATATATAATAGTGAGTAAAGTTTAAACTTTTAAGCATCGTTTTAGCTCGTTTACTCTGTAACCTATGAAATATAAAAACCACTTGTATAAAGATTTTTTAACATAAAATTATGAATAAAAGCATTCATTTATGTATATTTGGAATGTGTAAAACAACCACTCATCACATCCCCACACTTACCATTTGCTTGCCCTCAAGCAAACTCTCGTGCAACACATACACATTGATCGATGGTTCATCAATTATCATCATTAATACTAGTAAGGTATAAGGTCATACCCAATTTTCAATACTGACACTTTCAATATTTGATGAGAATACTTTCGAGAAGCTTAAAAGCTAACCATGACCAAAGACCTTTAACTTGGCATTAATAACGGTAATTAACAATTTACAATTTCGGCTTTTGCGCACATTCAAGCTACTATGAGGCAATAAAAATTTTCAATTTTCCCCCATCCCCACACTTGAGGTTAACATTGTCCTCAATGTTAAAAATTTAGCTTTTTTAAAATGACATTAGCGAGGACGGGGTTAAAATTTACTGATTATTAATTTTAAAATCGGGTCTTATGTGATTGTCATAACAACTATACAATAATACAATTACACTTTTAACACATAAACTAGAATGACAAAACAAAGCATGAAACAATATCACCTGATATTTAGCAGCACAGTTCCATTGCTGGCTTGGGATGATCCGTCTTCTCAAAGACTTGAATTAATCTACAAATTTTAAAAATGTGTAGAATTCTCACAGATATTATACCTTAGCTCTTTTAAGAATTTTACAAATTTCTTATTCAATTAATAATAATAATAATAATAATAATAAATTACCAAGCCAAATATTTAGTTTCATATTGAGTTTTGTTAAACAAGTACACATATTAAAAGACCTAACTCACTTTCGTAGGAATCACGATTGCATTTAGCATACGCAACAAGTCCTTTAAACCCCCTAGTAGCCCGGGTGGACGAGTATGGTCTCATGAGGGTTTATAGTACACTACACCCACAAAGTTTTAAATACAACATAATATACACGTACCTTAATACAAGGCCGGGTTGCCTCCCGGTTAGCGCTAAATTTTTGTTAAGGTCTTCAGCCAGACCATACCTGATGTGCCATTCATGGTGGTCTCGTGGGGTGCTTGCCTCCTTCCGCTCCTAAACTTGTTCTATTCTCATCATCAGTTTTTTCCCATACCAGATCATAAAATTTACAAGTTTCTCTGTAATAATCATACTCTAACAATTTCTTGGCCTTTTTTCTTCTTCTCCTTCTTGCCTTCTTCTTTACTTTCTCTTCCTTTAACCTGTCAGTCATAAAACATTCTTTCTTTTCTGTTTGATTCTCCTTCTCAGAAGATCCACAATTGTTAGTTTTATGATTCAATGAATTAGAAAACACCTTTAAACTCATTTTCCTTTCCCCAAACCTCATTCTAACCATTCCCTCAACACAATTAATAATAGCCTTTGTTGTAGCTAAGAACGGTTTGCCTAGAATAGCAGTCGGCTGTGTATTCTTTACACAAACAATCAAGCACGAGGAAATCCACAGGATAATCTAATTCACCAACTTTTACAATCACATCCTTTACAATCCCCCTAGAACACATAGGAGTTTGATCAGCCAACACCACTGTGATTTTTACTTTTTGTAGTGGCCCAAACTCATATTGATCATACAAACTCCCCGGTAAAATGCTCACACAAGATCCAAGATCCAATAAAGCCATGTCTAATTTAAAATCACCTATTAGTATTGAAATAATAGGTGTTCCTAGATCTTGAAGTTTTGGGGGGAAGGGTACCCATCAAAACAGTGTTCACACTAGCAGCTAAATCAAGTTGTTTAGGAAATTTGTGACATCGTTTATGGGTACTTAACTCTTCTAAACACTCAACATGATCAGAACTCTCTATAATTTTTTCAAGAAACGGTTTATTTATTTTCACTTTTTCAAAACTTTTCCACCTTTCGCCCTTAGGTGGTTCCCGTTTACTTAAATTTTTTAATGCAAGTAAAGCTAATGGAATGGAACTTTCACATTCAAATTACTACTTTCAGCAAACTTGTTATTTGAATCGTTTTTAGATTTTGTAAAACTTTTAATTTCCTGATCATGTTCACCCTCATTCTGAGACTCAATTATATCATTCACCCCACCTTCAACACATTGTGGATAATGAGTTTCAACAACAAAGAATTCAGAAAGAGGGCGAGTACTTGCCTCATTTACGTGAACACTCGTTGTGTTAAAGGATTTGTGAGCTGGACATATTTGAGTAGTACTACAAAGCTTACCTTGATCTCTTCTGATGATTGCCACTTCTTCAGTTAATTTTCCAACCTGTTGTGACAATGCCTTGATTTCCTTATCTCTGATCTCGTTGCCTTTCTGAATATCCATCATTAACTCAATAATTGTATCCAATTTTTCATTGATGGAGTTATCATCTGACCCATACTGACCCATTTGCCTATTTTGTGAAATTGCTGGACTATCTCGATAGTGATGCAGCCCTTCACAATAACAAAAATAACTATCATTGCTCATGGTGACAATAGCGTGCTCAGGTTTCTGGATTTTCTGTTAAAAATAACCTGCAAAAAGAACTAAAATACCCGAGGTAAAATGGAACAGAAATAAACAAAAAAAAACAAGAAAAATCTTTTGTATTTTTGAATTTTTATTATTATTATTCGTTTTTTTAGAAAACTCAAACAAACGATATAACACTAAGCGCACTAGCTCCCCAGCAACGGCGCCATTTTGATGACCGTCATTTTAGTCATGCAAAAACCTCAATAAACTATATAGATAGAGTAAGTAAGGTATCGTATTCACGAGAAACATGTGGTCAGTGTTACAAAATATGTTTGATTATTTACTCTAATATTAACTAACTATGGTGGACAAACGATGTCAAGCAAAATTTGAAAGATTGATTTTAAAAAACAATTTAAAGAAAATGCTACCTTTTCCGGATTTCATGTTCTAGGTGTCACACAAAACTCAATTTAATCAATTAATGCGACACCACATAAACATGGTGCTGGAAAGTTAGTTAATTTAAGTGGTAATTAAAAAGAGGTCTTTGTCATCAGGTCTTTTACTGCTCAATTACCCTATTTACTAGTGTGAATCAACTTACTTTATGTCATCCAACAAGCTACTAGGTTTTGTCATCAACCGAACAAGTTGTAAAGCAAAGACTACTAACACATGCAAATAATTTAAATAAACCAACACATCAGTTTGTTTATACAACGTTGTCAATGTCAAAAACAAATCCAAACATGAATAATATTGAGAAAAGTGTTAAACCCTACGAACCGTCCACCTGAAGGAAACCACGGGTGATTTTAGCCGCTCATTCTTGTGTGTTGCCCTTGATCCAAATGCGTCTAGCAACTCTAATTTTCTGTGCACGCAGCCCTAGGCTGCTGCCCTTTTCCTCCTCTGTTCCCAAAAACTCTCGATAATCCCCCCTGTCCCCCGAAACCTCTCGTATGATATGCCCTTTTCTTGTGGGCTGTAATTTCCTTCATGATGGGCCGGTGATGATTAAATTCTGCAGCCCACTTGTTCTGATCGGTTTAGGTACACATGTTATAAAACCATATTACTAGACCACATGTGGTCATCCACCATTACATCAAATGTCACCTGCTCAAATAAATTATTGGCATAATAAATTATCTCCACAATAATTAATCAAACTAGATTTACATTCATATTCAATTCAACGAGAGTTTGATTCATTATTGTAATTCTCACTATCACAATCTTTTAACATATATGATGTGATCAACGTTACAAGTACCAATATATAATAGTGAGTAAAGTTTAAACTTTTAAGCATCGTTTTAGCTTGTTTACTCTGTAACATATGAAATATAAAAACCACTTGTATAAAGATTGTTTAACATAAAATTATGAATAAAAGCATTCATTTATATATATTTGGAATGTGTAAAACAACCACTCATCACCTACCAACACCCAATGTCCACCACCACCACCCATCATGCGCCGCCGCCGCCACCACCACCACCGTCCACCACCACCCACCGTCCGCCACCACCACCACCCACCACCGCCGTCCACCACCACCACCCATCGTCCGCCACCACCACCGTCCATCACCGCCACCACCCACCGTCCACTACCACCACCACCACCACCATCCACCACCCACCACCATCCACCCGTCGGCCACAAACCATCGTCCACCACCACCACCCATCGTCCGCCACCACCACCCACCACCACCACCTACCATCCGCCACTAACACCATCCACCACCCACCACCACCGTCCATCACCATCACCACCACCACCATCCATCACCACCACCACCCACCCGTCGGCCACAACCGTCGTCCACTACCACCAACCACCGTCAGCCACCACCATACACCACCACCACCTACCATCCGCCACCAACATCGTCGACCACCCACCACCATCACCGTTCATCACCATCACCACCCATCGTCCGCCACCACCACCCACCACCACCACCAACCATCTGCCACCAACACCGTCCACCATCACCGTCCATCACCACCACCACCCACCGCCCACCACCAACTATTTTACTATTCTACAGACGTTAATGACTTATATCTACTGTGATATGTATGATAGGTAACTAATTTTCAGCTTATGCAGACGATACTCAGTTTATAATACAAACAATATTATATTTTTAGATTGCAGACCTTCAGAACACATCTTCAGCTGCAGTCATGAAATCAGATTGCAGACAGTTTTTGTCTTTAAAAACAAACAGCACCTTGTGTAATAAGCTGGCACATATGTTTTTATATTGAATTTTTTTTTAAGAAAAACAACAATTTATCATGCCATTTAATTTGCATTCAATTGTTTATTAAGAAAAACAACAGTCCAATTCGATATGAGTTAAAAACCGGTTTTTAAAACATCCAAATAGATGTACATATTTTTTAAAAGATATAGAGATATGAAGATATTAATGAAGGGTATAATTCTAATTTTAAAATCAGGATCGTATTTGATAAAATAAATAAGTTTAAAATTTAACTGTTAAAATAAGCGAATTGGATTATGAACTTAATCAAATGATTTTAGACTTTCTTATGTATCTCATGATACCTTTGGTCTTTTCTTGTATTAGTTATTGGTAGTTTGAGTACAACATTATTCCTTCAAAATGTTATTAAACTTAATATACAAATTTTACAAACAATTGAATACGAATAGGGTGTTCGTGATCTGGTTTTGACTATTTTAGATCAAACAGTTAGTACAGAGATTCTATAATAAAAAATCAAAACCGAATCATTCAAATTTAAAACAAACCAAAGTGAATCGTTATAAACAGTTTGTTTGGTTACGGATTGGCCTTTTATGGACTCTTATGCAAAAGATTAAAATTCACAAAAAAATAAAGCAAATTTACTATTAAAAAAATGCGGAAACCAGAAAGTATTGACATGATCCATAAACTTGAACACTAAACGCATACAAAGATTTAAAACAAAAGAAAGCGTGAATATGATTCAAAGTAATATATTCTACTTGAACATTATTACATATAAAATAATAGAAAGTATTGCTTGGTTAATAAGCTAGTTTTATTTTTACTAAAACATAAAACATTATAAATAGATAGAAATATAAAATAAAATAATCAAAACAAAAATATGCTTAAACTTTAAGGTCGTTTCGTCGGCCGGTTTTAAACGAGAACCGTAGACCAAACCATTTACTATGGTTTCAAACTTTTAAAACCGACCCACCGAAAGTCTAAAGAAAACACCTTAAAATGAAAACGGTGAACAGTTTTATGATTTTAAACCAAACCGTTGACACCGCTACATAAAACCAACAAAGCCAAGAGGGTTAATTAGTTATAAACAAATCACAAAACCAACTAATAATATCAACGAATGTTAAAAAATGAATTTAAAATTAGAAGGCTTTAGAGTATTGATGCCATTGACTCCCTACACTATTTCTAGCCTGTGTTTAAAACTTCAACCCATTCCAGTGATTATGCAACCCAAGCTCCTCCATTCATGTTATCATCAACGGCGAATAGGAACGACGAATCTGATCAACGCAGGGTGGAATATTACATGAGTAACATTAAAGCTCCATCTTACTCTGCTTTTAAAAATGTTTGGAAATCACTTAATGAGCTTAGTCAGCTTAGTGTGAACCGTGGAACCCATGCTCAAGCACCGGATCTTGATGATGTAGTTCGCGGTAACGCCTCTATAACCAACTTCAACAACTATTATAGTGGTCATGAGAAAGCACCGTCACGATTCGCGATGGTTCATAATAATCATAATCATTCGAATAAAGATGAGTCCATTGATACTCCAACATCTTATCAGCGCATATATATATAGATGTGGATGAGTTGGCAAAGAAATATATCCAGAAAGCACTGGCAAGCAATCAAGCCCAAATTACTCCAACTAATCTTTAATTTCCTTCCTTATCAATTAGTATCATGTTTTGGTTTTCTATATATTGTACGTTTTGTTTGAGAAATAAAATAAGAAAACTGTTTTAGCGTTCTTATTCCTTCTATGTTGTTCTTAGACACTAACCCACTTTAAGAGTCACCGATGCAACAACAGATGCAACTCACTAATCAACCGATGACCCGTCCCACGCCCCGGGCACAGAAATCAACACCAGCCGCCACCCCACGATCAACTCCCACAAACCACCAACCATTGATGGCTCGAACCCTCTCGATTGGATTTTCCGAGCCGAGAATTACTTCACCTATCACAACACTCATAATGCCCAACGCATCAACGATGTGATAAAATAGTTTAAAAGGCTAATAAAAAGTTAACATGTTACATTTTTTATATTCACTTAGTACATAAAATGCGACAATTTAATGTGATACGTTAAATTGACATGTGTCCTAAATTATTTTTTTTTATTAGCAAAGACAGACAGATTTTACGTGCATACCTTAAAAACTTAATGAACTCACTACTAAAAAATATACCTTTAATGACACGCCAATTATGACATATAGTCATTTTATAACAGGTAAAAACCACGTATCACTAAAATATGTCATCTTTTATTAAAACTTGAAGAAACGATGACAAGCATTTTACGTGTAATTGTTTTAATGTCATTAAAGGTTAAAAAAAACATTGAATACACTTTTGAGTGTATGCCATGTTTAAGTGTCACTTTTTAATTTATAGGGCTTGTTACAAAACCCACTTTCATCTCATCGTACACCTTTCAATTCTCATGGCAGTAACCTAATTCTAAGCACATCTTCCATGGCAGTAACCTAATTCCACCTCTCATCATTTGACCTCTCTCATCTCATAAGTCCAATTGATGATTTCTAGGGCTCTGGATTTACGGATCTGCATCTAATTGATGATTACGGCTCGGATTGCTCGCTATTACGGTATAATCTTTTACTTGTTGTGTTAAATTGGTACATAAATTGGCTTTACGGATCTGCTGATGCATGGCGTCTTTGTCTTTTTTCACGATTACGGCTCAGATTCGCAATTACAGATCTACTGATGCATCAACAGATCAATTTCCGTCTTCAATTTTGATTAAGCTAAAAATTGGTGCATAAATTCGGTTAGGTTTTGTGTTTCCGTCTTCAATTTTGATTAATCTTTCAGTAATTGTAATTTTGAAACCCTAGGTTTTGTGTTTTGGAACTGGAAATCGAATTAGAACACGTTTTCCTGTAGTTGTACCTAATTTGCCGGAACTTTAGTTTGAATCCGCGAATTGGAGCCTATGTATTCAATGATTGCAATTTTGAAACCCTAGGTTTGTGTTTTTAGACTAGAAATCACAATTTGAATTGATGAATTAGAGCGTATCTTATGTCCATCTCTGATTTGCAATGTGTAATGCACAAATGCTCTGTAAAATTGCAAATGAACAAATTGCATTACAAACTGGTTGATTTTCTGTAACATTTGTTACTTTTCAAACCCGAATACCCAACCCATTTCAAATTTTTGGTTTTTGTTTACAAATATATATATATATATATATATATATATATATATATATTTGTAAACAAAAACCAAAAATTTGAAATGGGTTGGGTATTCGGGTTTGAAAAGTAACAAATGTTACAGAAAATCAACCAGTTTGTAATGCAATTTGTTCATTTGCAATTTTAATATATATATATATATATATCTCAAATTCGTTTCGATGTATTTTTATTTATTAATATTTATCATTAATAAATAGTCCCGACGATTGAAGTTAATCGCTCGAGCATTCTTTTTATTTGCGGTCAATTATTAAAACTTCGAGAGTTAACGTTTCTATTCAACCGACTCGCGAACTATAAGAGTATAGTTTCAAAATTTTCTAAGTTATAAACCTATGTTACATTTATAAGACATTTTAAAGTTCAAGGTTCATTTTGAAAGATTAGTTTACTCTATGTTTTTAAGAGTCTTGAAAAGTACAAGGGCCTAATGTGTAACATTGGAATTCAAAATATATTATTTATTAAAAACCCAGCCACCCAACCCTCCCCCCTACCCGTTTTTCCGGCCCGGCTTTCTGGCCACCGGAAATCGGTTCCGGCCAACCTCCAAACACCTCAATCTTCGCCTCTTTGACCCGCTAAATTAGCCGAACGACTTTAAACCTCGATATTATATGATAACTAATATATTAGTTATACTATAACACTCTATAATTGCGGTTTAATTCCCTTGTCATTCGCCGGAATTCGGGTTAATCAAATTAATGCCATTAACGAGCCTACGCTCCCATTTACTAGTATAAATAGGACCCTTAACTAAAGCTAAACTCGTCCACAACCATCAATTGATCTAACAAACACTCTATAATACGCCATTGATTCCTTACAGTCCGTTTTTCCGGCCATCCGCTGTCGCCGTCAACCTAAAATACTTACAGGTAATAGTTAGTTAGTTTTGTTTCATTGTTCAACGTTAATTAAAACCCCCAACCTTAATTAAACTAATATGGAACTAATTAGGAGAATTGAAATTTAGGGTTTCTATGGGAAGAAGATGAACTTCATGTTAAAATATATAAATTTTTGTTTCTGTTCCAAGTTCAAGCATACAAGCTGGAGCAGTTGGTTACTGTGTGTGCTTATGGACATAAGGACCCGGGTTCGAAACCCGGGTCAAGCGTTTTTATATTTTTTTTGTATTTTCTTTTAACAGCTTGTTTAGTTATATTAATTAAATGATTTATGTATTTAAAAATCATTTTAAATCAATAAAACCACTTTTAAACTAAACAATATTTTTTTTTTATAAATAAGTATAAGTTTTATCTCACCATTTTCCATGTAAAAACCAACTTCCAAACTCGTTAAAACGATAAATTTCTCGTTTAGATTCCGTTACGTTAGATTCAATTCATTAACCTTAAAATTTGTTAAGCTTATATTTCATTAATCATTAATCCGTTAAGATTAATTGGTTTGTTAACTTTATTTCGTTAACCATAATTCTTTTGAGTTTAATTCGTTATTTTTAATCCGTTAAACTTTGATTCGGTAAAGATAATTTGGTAAACTATAATTCAATTTGTTAGCTGAAAATATTTTTAAACCGTTAAAGTTAGTTTATAAACCGTTAGCTTATTGCATCAACTTTATATTCCTTTTCGTTAGATATTTATAAACGCTAAAATAATTGTACTAGATAAATTTCTCGTTTAAAATCCGTACATTTTAACTCACATATTAGTGTTAAGATCATAATATTAAAATAATTCTTGGTTCGTTAAAATTCCGTTAAAGCCTAAAAATAATATTAAATAAATTCATGCCTTAAAATAATAAAAGCTAAATAAAACAATATATATTTCCAATAAAATTGGACAATAATTAACTTTAATAATCCCGTTAGATAGTCTTTAAATATGCGATTTTATTTTATAGTTCGAGAAGTTCAATCGTTTCGGATTCTTTAACGCACTTTCGGTTGCTTCGGTTTCGTTATTGTGCTTTCGGCTTTTATTACAAGTTTGTCTTCGATTTCAAGGTGAGTTTTTCACCACCCCTTTTTAAAGTTTTAATGTTTTGGGGTAGCATATGTATCCTTATAAAAATTCAAGCATTGTTTCTTCTATTACAAACTACAATTCATATATGGACTTGTGTGCTACTTGCACGAATATTACTTGCACGATTGTGAAGCCTCATTAAGTATGATCATACGCCTCCCTTTGCACTCCGGTCCATTTGTATCGAGTGGAAAAGGGCCTCATTATCCAAGTACGTTGGTTGTTACCAATTGGAAAGGACCTTACTTGCGCGATTACCCAAGTACGTTGGTTGTTACCAACTGTAAAGGACTTACTTGTTCGTTTATCACTTGTCCATGAATTGTATGGTTTTTACGTACGTACTTAAACTGTGGAAACTCACTGGCTATTTATAGCTGACTTTATTTTATACATATGTTACAGGTGTAAAGATACGAGGATGAAAGTTAGAAGACACATAGCATGCTTATAGGATATTCAAAGAACAACCTAGCATTTGTTTATTTATTTGTTACAACTTGTATTATTTGATAAACTTGTGTTACATGAAGATTTAAATGAAATAATGTTATTATGGTCACCTAATAGTGTCACGTGTGTTTGAGCAATCTGTATGTTACACTCGGGCGTTTCCGCTTTAGCCGGGGTGTTACATTTTCAGTATCAATATTTAAGGTATTTGAAATTGAGAACTTGTTTGTGGTGTGATTAGTTTATATTCGTTGTAGTTTTAGCTTCTTTCATTTGCTCATTTTAATATATGATTTTTTTTTAATTGCTTGTATTATAGGTTGTTTTAAATTTTGGCTGTGGTACAGGAATTATCTCAATATTGCGAATCATGTATGTCTTGCCGCTTCTAGCAGTTTGGTATAATGCTGTTAATGATGTCAATAGGGATGAGCTCCGGATGGTACTGGTACCGATCCCGAAAATCCCGATCCCGAAATTCGGAAATAGTTGGTACCGGTACCGGTATTTCGTGAAAAATTCGGGAAATACCGAGCCCGTACCGAACCGTACTGATACCATACCGATACCGAAAACTCAAAACTTGGTACCGATTCGGTACTGACGGTACCATACCGGTACCGAATTCGGTACCGGTATGGTACCAATAGGTACCCGTACCGAAAACGCTCATCCCTAATTGTCAACATTTACAACTTTTAAACAATATGAAATTTAATAAATTTTAATACTTTTTACTTGTATTTCTGCAGCTATACATGGCCCCTGTTACAAATCGCGACCGATTGCAGAAAGTGTTGATTTCTGGCGGAATGTCTATGGGATTTACAGTGAGTTAAAAAGATAATATGAGTTTAATTTACCAACATCATGTATGTGTAATATTAATAATTTCATATATATTGCAGTGTCTCCAATAATGCAAGTAGCAAAATGTTGCGCCTTTGAGGTGCCATCTGTAGAGACGATCAGTGGAGAAAATGTTCTTACATGGCCGCATTTGGTACCTATTTTCAATTCTAGAAACTAATGTTATTTTCATATATTATAAATTTTGTTTTCAGTGGAAACAGGTAAAGCATGTGGATTGCTATGCAGTCACAGAAAAAGAAGCAGAATCAGTGACATCAAACTTTAAGTTTCAATCTATGATTGGAGGTAAAGTCCTTTGCTTATATTGTGATAACTTAATCTGACAGTTGTTTGAATATTAATATTATTTTATTTCAGCTCCTTTCCATGGGTTTGCATTTTGGTTTGATGTTAAGTTTGGTGGACCCCTAATAATAACCGAGCGCTTATAACTGTTGAACAGTCAACTGAAACAAAGACTTCTGGTAGTTATCGGAGGAAACGAGCCAGTCTAGATGATGCACTTGTACTTTCCACCGCACCTGAGGATCCTCCTACACATTGGCAACAGGTATATGCCAAATCGGCCCGTTCATAAGTAAATGGGTCAAAATGGCCGCTTAGTTTATATATTGTTTTTGTATCAATTACTAAATATATTTTAAATTTTGACAGACGATGGTGTACATCTATGATCCAATAGACGTGGAGCAGGATCAGGTTATTTACGGCGGTGTTACAATAACGCGATGCTTAGATAACTTTCGGTGCATTAACATTCATCTTTAATACAAGTGAGTTACTCCTTTTAAATAGTTTCTAGAACCTCATTCTTTTCTAATATAACGAATACTTGTTTGACTTTTTTTGTTGCAGTGTGGATGAAAGAAATAATAGGCTGAAAAGCAGGGATACTTCACCATGGTAATAAAAATGTAGTATTTTTTTTTCATTTTTTTACATAACATGAGAAAGTTGTATGTTTAGGTATATATATGTAACACATGAAATAGTTGTGTGAGTAGAAAAGTAGTATTTTTGACCTAAGTATGGACATAACTGTTTAATAAATTGATTTAGGTAGACTTGTAAACAAACCTAACGAACCCGAACGGGGCATGTTTGTGGTCGTCCGCTTAACTTTAACTAAACAAGCGATCGAATGTGAACAATTAAACGATTTTTGGTGTTCGTTTGTTAAGAAAATGAACGTGTTTTTGTCCGTTCGTTAATAGGATAAACAAAGGGGTCATGAATATAAGCGAACATAAGCAAAGAAATATATAAACGGATGAACTTAAACAATAAACTAACGAACATAAATGAAAGTTAATGAACGAATGCTATAAACAAACATTTACTAACATAAATGAATGGATGTAGATGCATTCAATTAATAAATTTGTTAATTGAGCCACAATAAAAGCTGGAGCTCATTTAAGCTCGGTTCGATTTCTTCAGTAAGTAACCTTACTTTCCATTTACAGACTATTTGTTTTTGATTTTTTATTTTTCATTTACAGACTATTTGTTTAGACTTTTTATTAATGTATTGTTTTGTTAATTCGACAGGAGTGTTCGTTTTACAGTTCATTTTCATGTGAAAATCCTCCTGTCAACTCTTTCATCAAGACAGGTAATTATTGATAACAACTTTTAAAGTACGTTTATAATGCATTTTTATGGTTCTGAAAATTTTCACCTTTGCAATAGCCAACTTCGAGACATCTTGCAGTGGCCCCTTTATGACATCTCATTGAGAAGGACCCGGTATGTAACCACATATCTGGTGACTGGTTAGTCCTACAGGTTCAAGAGCTCACATCTCTTTGCTTATCAGGTGATGTGTATTATAATATCATTTGGAACCACTTGTTGTCATTGTAAACTAACAGTTATAATATTATTCACAGATAGGCACAATTCAATTTAAACACATGAGGCCAGTTGGTGTGTGGCTCCTAAAATTCTCTTCTGGACAAGGTACATACATGTAATATAATTGAAATAATGTATAACACTAGTTACTAGTTATGATAATTACTAGTAATATATATAGAGTTAAGATTGTTTTTTTTTTAATCTGAAATTACTTTATTTGTTGTAGGAATTCGTGAAGATTGGTCGACTTTTGTTGCAAACGTAATTTGGCGGTGAAATTTTGTATTGAAACTTTAATTTAGGAAAAAATATTGTTAACTTTGTAATGTTTGTTATTATGTTATGAAATGGATTGCTTTGCTACATATGTATTTTATTTTGTATTATGATTATTAATTGTCATTTAATGTGAAAACTGGTAATTCTACAAAAAGAAATATATATATTTTTAAAACGGCTAAAATCATGACACGTATTTATGACACACAAATGTAGGTCATCTTAATTATGACAGAGGTTTTCTTGACACACATTGTGTGTCGTAAAAGAGTGACATAAATGCATGTCATAAACAGTTGACACACAAATGCATGTCATTTTTCTTTTATGACATGGCATTCCTTGATACGCTTCTACGTGTCATCTACCTCCTTTAATGACGCGTATTAAAGGTGTATTTTCTAGCAGTGACTTATGCTATTATTATTAGTCATATGTTTACCTCTGATGGGAACTTGATGCTTTACTAAATAATTGTTGGAATGGTATGCCAAATGTGTGGCTAACTATTGGTATACCATTGAGTATCAATGCGATTCTAAAAAAAGAGAAAAAATTGTTGACTATTGACATTGACTTGGTGGACTACAGCATCTCTTGCATTTGCTTAAACACCAACCCATATTCATGTAAACTATTCTTTTACCACTCAACAAAAATGTATTATGATCAAGATGTATCATCCACGGACAATAGTGACGATGAATCTCAGTTCCCGACCGACGATAAACGCGCGGTGGGTTATAAAGCATACGTTAAAGCTCCGTCTTGCTCGGCTTTTCAAAAAGTTGGGAACTCGCCTATTGGGAGCGGTGATCATTGGCCAGGTCAAACCTATGCTCAAGCACCAGGTCTTGATGCTGTAGTGCGCAACAACTCTACAACTGGCTACTTTAACTATTATAGTGTTGATGCCAAACCACCTTCACTATCTGCGGTGGTTCATCAAAATTATTCGAACCTGGGTGGATACTTTGCAAATATTGCAAATTATCAAAAACCAATCGAAAGGGACTTTCATGTTAGTAAGATAGGACCCATGGGTGTACCTAGTAGAAGAGAAAAGTGGGGAACCGCCCTTGACTATTATAATGGTCGTAAGGAGGCGCCATCACGAACCGCGATGGTTCATCAAAATCGTATATTATCCACAAACAAACGTAAGGGACCTTCCGCGTGGAAAGTTAATGGAACCCAGGGGCGTACCCGATAGAAAAGAAATGGAGGCATTCGCCCCCAACTGTTATAGTGGTCATGATGAAGCGCCAACACCATCCGCAATGGTTCATCAAAATTATTCGCCACGCGTAAAGGATTATGGTCATCATGAGGAACCTGCACCGTCACGATTCGGAATGGTTCATCAAAATTATTCGCCGCAAGTAAAGGACTTTCAGCGTGTAAAATTCACGGGCCCCTCCAAACCTAGTAGAAAAGATATGGAGCCAGAAGATATGCTGGCACTCGCCATCCGCAAGTATGGTGGTGGTTATGACGAACCACCGTCACGATTCACAATGGTTCATCAAACTCATTAATTCGAATCTAGGTGGATCCATTGTAAATAGTCCACGCCAAGCACGGCGGATGTCACACCCCGCCCTAGGGCCTAGGCGTATGACCAATAGTAGGTACCTGTTTTATAAATATATCAAAGTTATGTTCTTTTAGCATAACTCTTTTGAATAAAATATCATTATATTGAAATCTCGGGAATTTAATACCCGTTTTAAAATACATGTCATTTTAAAATATGATTCTTCACAGTATTTTAAATATCTGAGTCATCAGATCACCTCTAATGACTATGTCCTCAATCTTCTTATTTGTCTTGCTTGTCTGTTCTAACATTTACTATTTCCCTGAAATGTGGGGAAAATACGTCAGCTATGTGCTGGTGAATAACGCTGACTCAACAAAAAGGTTTTCATAATTCATCATACATAATCATATACAAATCATATTCGTTATGACACAACACCAATAGCAGTCAACGACTCAGTGGGTCTCATCCCATCTCATCGGAACTAAAAATACCAATAGACCACATAATCGGACTTCACTCGCCATAGAGACAGTCACTTGCCATATGGTCAGTATGTTTGTAGTGTGCCCACTACAAAACATTTATGTATGGATCCAGACACATGTGTATTTATCCTGAGTGTTTAGTATTATCTTGTATCAAAACGTTTTAGAGGATTTGAACCAACCCTCATGCAAATATTTCCACAACTCTTTTACATATGGATAACAGTCCATAGTTTTAAAGAGTAAATATCTTTTCAAATTATACAGTACATAGACGTATTCACGTCATAAAACATTTCACACTATAAAAAGGTTTGGGCGTATTCACCTTTTGTGATATCAATGTATCTCACTCAGAAATGTTTGCTGTTTATCTCGGACCTATAGTACGAGAATAATATTTTATAAATAACTAGATCTACAATCTAGCTATACACCTTAAGTCTATTTGCATAACCTTTACCTTGATATTCATTTCATTTATAAAACATTCATATACTACGTTTCTTCATCATGAAGAAACGTATATATATATATATATCCCATTTCTTCATTCATAAGAAATATCTTTATAATAAAGAATAATATTTTATTCATAACCTTATCTTATGAAAGTTATATTTCACTTATTATCTGATCAAGGTATAGACTATACCCCTGACTATGGTCTAAGCCATATATAATAAAATAATCGGGCAGAACCCCTACCTTGTATGGCTTATCTATGAAATGCTTAAACTTCACGTGGGCAACACTCCTGCTTGCACGTAATTCTAGACAACGAGCGTATCGGGAATGATGGGATTTTGGCATGAAAACTGAGGTAAAGTGTGTGTGATGTGATGGAGACTTCATCCCCATAGCTGCCTATTTATAGCCTGAATCTGTGCATCTTCGCGTATCGCGAAGGTGTACTAGCTTAGGTGAGTCATCGCGTAGGCTTGCCACGTGTCACCACGTGTCACTCCGGTCTGCCACGTGTCCCGTGACATGTCCTGCATCTTCGCGTATCGCGAAGTTGCCTTTCTTGTCATCTTCGCGTATCACGAAGATGCTAAAGTTTCATTTTCAGAGCGTGCGAAGTGCAAAGTGCGCCATCAAAACGCCACATTACGCCCCTCGCCCGAGTCCGAGTCCATGCGCGTGCGCGTCGGGTGCTTCGCACCCTCCGCTAGGACTAGTAAGAGTGGTTAGTTACACAAGAACATTCTCAAGCAAAACTCCTTCCTTATAAAGTGCTTCCATTTCTTTCCTACTTTCCATGTGGGATGGAGTTTCCATACTTATTTTCTTTAGCAAAAAAATGCCTTCATTTCTTTATCTTATTTTTCCATTACTTATTTCATAAATACTTTTAGTCCTTTAACTTTATAAACTTGTTAAATTTAAACCAAAATTTTGTGGGTGTTACATCCTCCCCACCTTGAAATGAATCTCGTCCTCGAGATTCGCTAGAACAAATGTAGATACTTCTTTCTCTTTTTTGATTCTAACTCCCAAGTAAATTTCTGGTCCTCTTCGGGAGTTCCACCTTATTTTGACTAACTTTAGCTTTTGACGTTTATGCACCTTATTAAATCTTCAACTTGTAAAGGTTGGTCTACAAATTTTAGTTTTTCGTTAATTTCAATATCCTTTAGAGGTATAGCTAAAGTTTCGTCAGCCAAACACTTGCATAAATTAGAAACATGAAATACATCATGTATGCCTTTCATTTCTTCTGACAATCGTAAACGATAAGCTACAATACCGATTCATAATTTTTCTTTCTTACTGAATCATACAATACCTTTCAAAGGTGGAACCTTTTAATAAGACTTTATCGCCTACTTGAAATTCTAACGATTTACGGTGAATATCAGCATAATTCTTTTGTCGATCTCTTGCTTGTCTCAAGTCGTTCACAGATTCAAAGTATCTTATCCGTGGTTTCTTGGACTATCTTAGATCCAGACATTTGATTGTCTCCTATTTCAAACCAATATACAGATGTTCTACCTTTTTCTCCATACAATGTTTCAAATGGTGTGGCCTGAATACTTGTGTGACTGTGATTATTCCAACTTACTCCTAGATCAATCACACAAGCTCGGAGCATATCTTCAAACGTTTGAATTGTTCTTTCATTTTATAAAGTGTTTTCGTTCCTTTCCCACTTCTTATGTGGGATGGAGTTTTCTCATCTCCATACTATGCTTTTATTTTCTTTATCTCATTTCTTCCTATTACTATCTCGAAAATATTTCGGCCACATAAATAGGGGATCTATCCGAAATGTTACATTCTCCCCACCTTGAAATAAATCCTAGTCATCGTTGTCTTGGGTGTGGATGTTCTTACGATTAGATTCTTTCTAATCTGATTCTCAAATTTAATTACAGAATGATTGAATTGTTTGGGTCTGTTGCTAACTTTACATTTCATATGATGTAATCAGTCAATAGTTCAGAACATCATAAGTGATTTGTAAATTGCTAAACACAATGATCAGTTGTTTTTAATCATTTACCTCACCTTTTGTATTCTAAACATTTACTGATGTTAGTTACATTACCTCTTGGATTCAGTTTTCCATTTATGATTCCGATCATTGATTTTTCCTTATATTCCGATAGTACCTTTATACCTTTACTTAATCATATTTGATATACTATCCATCATATATTTTTTTGAGTTTATTTTTCTTTTGATCGACCATAGCTGATGTCCTATCAGCTGTATTTTCTTACATATCTTATGGTTTGTTAGAAATTTCTTTCAATACTATCCTTGTATATCTTCATATTTCATGACATGAAATTTATGTTTTCCTTTCTCGTTTCCTTCAAGATGATAAATTACACTAACATGATATCTGCTCTCTTAGTGTCGGAAAATCTTATCAGATTTAAATACTCGATTATCTTTCTTTTAAAGATATGAGCATTCTTGTGTATTAACACAATCCATTTGCTAAAATTTTCATGTTTAACCACAAGTTAGAATTATGCACAAGAGTTAACTAATCTATCTAACTTTCCATGTTTATTCTTTTTCCTTGGTTCTAGTTTCTTATGTCACTAATGTCTTGTCATATTTCATTCTTAATTATCCTTTCTTCTCGGACAATCTTTAAATGACCCGTTTTCTTCATATATGAAACATACTCTTAATTTCTTTCTACATTCTTCTATTTAGTGACCTTCTCTATTGCAATATGTGCATTTATGTATTAGTCAGCATTTTTCAACATGTTTCCTTTCAAAAGTTTTGCAAACAATCCTGGAAGTATCTTTTCTATCTTTCTCATCATCTTTCTAAATTTCCAAATTTCTTACCATACTGTTAATTAAATATCTGGCTATTTCCATAGTTGATTCAATAGTTTGTGACATATTGGATCTTCCAAGTTTCTTATTTCTCTTTTTGTATCCCATACATATGTTTAGTTACCTTATCATATTCCGGAGTAACTAGATGTGAAACCAATTAACAATATTCAAGGAAATTAATTCCTTGAAATTTGTACTATAAATTTTGTGATTTTGTAACTGGTTTAAATCTAATCCATCTTGTAGAGTGAACAAAATTTCTTTAGAATAAATTCTTTAAACATTTCCTTGTTTAGATTGTACTTTGTCTCTATCCTCAAGGTATGTTATCGTTTAAGAGTTTCTCCTTTGAACATTTATGTTAAATAGTTTCTTCATTTGTTTACTAATGAAAATAATTACTTCTTATTTTTCTAGTCATATTAGAGTGACTATACCATGATATTCTTTTCAGGACTATAAGCCTAAACATTTGTTAAAGCTACAGGTTTTGTCTCCTAAATTATTATCAAACATAGAGCTATCGCAAGCTTCTTTTGTTTTCTTAACAAACAATATTTCTTTGACTGGCTTTGACTTGTAGTAATGCCCTTGATTATTTCAAGAAATAGAATCATAGCTTCCTTGATTCTCTTTTCCTTATAGTGAGCATAAGTTTTCCTTGCTCTTGTTACTTCTAACTTTATTGGAAGGATTTTCTTTTCTTTGTTATACTTACAAAATATTCCAGTATTCGGGGAACATTATAGTTACATGAGTGCGTAATATCACTACTATGTTTCCTTATTTATTTCTTCCATTGAATAATCAACTTCCTTAGTATTCTCATTTTTCCTTTCCTTTTCTTTTTCCTTTCTTTTATCTTTGTTTCTTTCTTAAACACTACTTTGGCTTCATAATCACTTCGACGTTATATATTCCTTTTAAGGAATTATAATCTATGTTCGGACGTTTGTCTTGAGTACAAACAAAGTAGGAATCCTAGATTACTGGAAATTTAGAATTTTCCTGTCTCTGAGGATTCTCTTTCGGATAGGTCATTACATCATTGTTTTTCTTGGATCTATTTGATCCTGCTCCTTGTATCTTTTTAATTCAGAATAATCTCAACTAATGAGATATTGGGATCGAAGGAATCCGATTCTTCCTCCATTGCAATCTGCATCTTTTAGATATGGGATGAAGTAGAACTATTCCCATATATCGTTTTTTCTTCTTTCTAGACGAAGGTTGAAATAATCCTCGACTTAGATTGACGATGGAGCATCCGTGTGAGGTTAAGGATAGGTGTACGTTCCTATTTTATTCGTACTTTGTATTGTTATATCTTATCCGTAGCAATTTAATAATGGCATTTTAGATACTTTTTATCAAGTACTTATTTTACTAGTACCAATATATCCAAATAATAAGATTCAATCTTATCCATAGCATTTTTAATTGCTCCATGATTATCTCTTTTGATATTCTCAATTGAATATCTAATGATTTCATCATAAACTTATTCCTGATCAAAGCCTAGGTATAATAAAATACCTAATTCGTTAAGATTGATGGCTCTGATACCAACCTGTCACACCCCGCCTTAGGGCCTAGGCGTATGACCTATAGTTGGTACCTGTTTTGTAAATATATCTGAGTTATGTTCTTTTAGCGGAAGTCTTTTGAATAAAATATCATTATATTGAAATCTCGGGAATTTAATACCCGTTTTAAAATACCTGTCATTTTAAAATATGATTCTTTAAAGTATTTTAAATATCTGAGCCATCAGATCACCTCTAATGACTATGTCCTCAATCTGCTTATCTGTTCTAACATTTACTATTTTCCTGAAATGTGGGATAAAATACGTCAGCTATGTACTGGTGAATAACGCTGACTCAATAAAAAGGTTTTCATAATTCATCATACATAATCATATACAAATATTCTTTGTTATGACACAAAACCAATAGCATTCAACAACTCAGTGGGCCTCATCCCATCTCATCGGAACTAAAAATACCAATAGACCACATAATCGGACTTCACTCGCCCAAGAGACAGTCACTTGCCTCATGGTCAGTATATTTGTAGTGTTCCCACTACAAAACATTTATGTATGGATCCAGACACATGTGTTTAGCCTAAGTGTTTAGTACTACCTTGTATCAAAACGTTTTAGAGGATTTGAACCAACCCTCATGCAAATATTTCCATAACTCTTTTACATATGGATAACAATCCATAGTTTTAAAGAGTAAATATCTTTTCAAAATATACAGTACATAGACGTATTCAAGTCATAAAACATTTCACACTATAAAAAGGTTTGGACGTATTCACCTTTTGTGATATCAATGGATCTCACTGATAAATGCTTGCTCTTTATCTCGGACCTATAGTACGAGAATAATATTTTATAAATAACTAGATCTACTAGCTATATACCTTAAGTCTATTTGCATAACCTTTACCTTAATATTCATTTCATTTATAAAACATTTATATACTACGTTTCTTCATCATGAAAAAACGTATATATATATCCCATTTCTTCATTCATAAGAAATATCTTTATAATAAATAATAATATTTTATTCATAACCTTATCTTATGAAAGTTATATTTCACTTATTATCTGATCAAGGTATAGACTATACCCCTGACTATGGTCTAAGCCATATATAATAAAATAATCGGGCAGAACCCCTACCTCGTATGGCTTATCTATGAAATGCTTAAACTTCACGTGGGCAACACTCCTGCTTGCACGTAATTCTAGACAACGAGCGTATCGAGAATGACGGGATTTTGGCACGAAAACCGAGGTAAAGTGTGTGTGATGTGATGGAGACTTCATCCCCATAGCTGCCTATTTATAGCCTGAATCTGTGCATCTTCGCGTATCGCGAAGGTGCACTAGTGTCACTCCGGTCTGCCACGTGTCCCGTGTCATCTTCGCGTATCGCGAAGATGCTAAAGTTTCATTTTCAGTCTCTGGTCTTTAGTAGCTTGTCACATATTGATCATAGCTCATAAATACTAAAGCGGCCCTTATTCCATCAAAACGCCACATTACGCCCATCGTCTGAGTCCGAGTCCGTGCGCGTCGGGTGCTTCGCACCCTTCGCTAGGACTAGTAAGAGTGGTTAGTTATACAAGAACATTATCAAGCAAAACTCCTTCGTTATAAAGTGCTTCCATTTCTTTCTTACTTTCCATGTGGGATGGAGTTTCCATACTTATTTTCCTTAGCATAAAAATGTCTTCATTTCTTTATCTTATTTTTCCGTTACTTATTTCATAAATACTTTTTGTCAAATTTAAACCAAAATTTTGTGGGTGTTACAGCCGACCCTTGGGGGCGGCAGGATGGTCGATAGCCACAGGTTCGAAATTTTTTTTTTTTAAAAAAAAATATATGTATTTTTATTAAAAACAATATGAATATTTAATATTTAAACACAATCACATAATCACTAGCTTGGTCTAGTGGCAAATGGATATTACTCGGTTGTGGGTTCTAGGCTTCTAGCCTCACTTGAAACATGTTTAATTCTTTTTTTATATAAAAGTTTTCTATACAACCTAAAATATAACCGAGTAAGCCCATATAAAAATTAAATTGTTTAAACTCAATAAAATACTCCTTGTAGTTAAGGCTCAAAAAAAATTTCGCTTTCGGCCCAAAAGTTTTTTTGCTTTCTCGGAGCCGGCCCTGACGCCAAGCAAACGTTGTAACATCCCAATTTTTGCATAACTATATTTAAACGATATATGGGAAATGAAGATAAAAGCTTCAAAGTTTATATAAAATGAATGATAAAACGTAACATATTTATATATTTTACAAATTTAAATAGTTTTTTTATTTTATTAGTTTGTAAAGTTGTAGCATACAAATAGGATGTAATCTTGGAATATATTCATGTGGAGTTGGTATTCATATATCTTGGACCTATGTACGATAAAATGCACGTTGTTGTAGTATACATGTTAAAATGGTGTTGACTTATGCTAGCTACTAGTAGTATTCTAACTTGTAAGTCATTTATAAGTTGACAATTGTTGCACAAACATGTTGACTTGTTATTAAGATAAGAGGTAGTTATATTGTGATAACTTCTAATAAGTGGTTTGTTGACAATATTCTAGTAGTATGATCTAGTAAACGTTTGACCCACTTGCCATGAATAAGTGGCGTGACAGTTGAACAATGAACAATGGTTGAATGAAGTTTGGCCCCTTTGTGTTTAAGTAAAGATAATTAATGTTGGACAAGTAGGATATGTGTTGTAATAGTTTAAAATTGTAATTTATTTGAAACAGTAATTTATATCATGTGTTTAATGTCTTACAGGGGATTATGTTGATTAGATCAAGTTTGGAAAGTCCTGGATCTATCTTTCAAGGTCGAAACGTAGAAAAACGCAAAACTTGGCTCAGACTTGTAGACAGTGTAGTGTATGTTGGTTTCAGTGTGAGGTTACAAGGTTAAAATGCAGAAAAATGTAAAATTGGTGTTGTAGCTGTTTTATTTCATACGTTCTTATTTTTGATAGATTGATATTATTTTCACTGTTCTCATGTTAAGATTATCTTGTATATAAATTCTCTCCATGATATTATGTACTTTTTAAACTAATTAGTAGTGTTTTGTTGCCTTAGGCAAAGCTCCGGAAAGGATTTATTGGTGTTAAATGGAAAGAAATACATTTCCTTAAAACACTTAGGGGGCATTTGGTTCACGGAAAGTTTAGAAAGGAATTGGAATGTTTCAAATGAATTGGAATTAAAATTAGCAAGATGTTTGGTTCGTAAACTTGCTAAAGGAATTTGAACTAGAGAAAATAAAAAATGACTAAATTGCCCTAAAAAACCACCCCTAATTTCCTGTAACTTCTTCTCCTTGTCTTCCTGCACCTGTTTCGTTCCCAACAAAGTCTGGAACTCAAAATTAATAGCTTCAATTTAATTGTTCTAAATAGCCTCCACAAACAACAGAATGTGTATGAGAATTATGAATCAACCACCAAAACTGTATTATTATGTGCCTGTGGTGACCTAAAATCCAAGCAAGCGGCGTACAATTCCTCGAAATCGACATCTTGTTCCTCATCTTGACTTGCTTGGGATTTCTGTTGTTTCGCTTGATTTTTTTCATCGCTCGAATTTGTGTTGGTTCAAGTTTTCATCTTTGATTTATGGTTAATCATTCAATTATTTGTATAGTTGATTTTGGAATCTACAAGTTCACTTCAAGTTTGTTGATTTATGGTGGACTAGAGTTTGATTAATGTGGTTTTATGATTATATGTGTATAAATTGTTCAGCTGGAAGACGAATTGCTTATATGTGTGAAGGGGTTTATTATGGTAATTACTCAACATTCCATTGGAATGTGTAAAATTCCATCAATGGAGTGGAGGAATGTTGAAATCCCATGATTAAAGGAATTTGGAGGAAAACATTCCAATTCCATTCCTAAACATGATTTTGGATGGAAAACATTCCAATTCCAACCTAAATTTCAAATGATTCTATCTACTAAACGGGACCTTAGGGCATTCGTATTGGTGCCACGACAAAGTTAAAAACGCTTGTCACGTAGCTTTCACTTGAAAAAAATGCCCCTTATGCTACATGACTGCTATCAAACTCAATACATTTTAGTGCAATTAACTTGTAAGCAGATGCAAAGTGCTTCCATATATCATTAAAATATACTCAATAGATTATATACTTACCATTATTGTTGCTATAAACAACTGTATATTACATACCTTAGAAAGTTAACGAATATATGCTATTACTGTTAATTATAGAACTTGATGCTTTCTAAAAGCTTGTTCGTATGGTCTTCTTTCGCATATTTACGTTCCTGTTTTTTAAGTGGATAACTTTAAACAAATTAATGGCAGAGAATCTCACGTGTAAACCTACTTTTTCGGGGCTATTTCCAAGGTCGACTCGACCGTCGTGAGACCATACCCCTGATGCGCGGGAACCGGATGGAATCGTAAACTCTCACCTCCTGTCGGATTAAAGCCCTGATTCGTCTCTGCGCCTAAATGTCCTTCAAACTGGCTCAAAAGGGAATTGAGCTTGCGTCCACATTAAGAGGGCAGGCCTCTTACCACTATCCCCATGCATTTCTATAACTATCTCAAAACTCTTTTTACTTCAAAACCAGTCGAATTGGTGTATACATCACCAACAATTTTTACAAATAATTTTTTAAACGAAATCTTTCCCTGAACATCTTAGCGTCATGCTTTGAGGTTTCAACGGAGTAGTCATTCAGTAGAACTAGATGAGCCAATTCTCAATCAACTGGCACATATCTTTTCGTTGATCATGTCGTATCTTCAAGTTTGATTGTTGCGGCGGCCACTTTAGCCATAAACTCAATACCTATAGAATCGGATGAGTCGGAATGCAACCCGATACTAATAGAAGAGAAGGATGAGCAGGTTAAAAAAACATATGGGCAGAATTTTTTCAATTTGATGAGCAGGTTAAATGGCACCCACAAAAATGTGTTCGTGACCCGAAAATTATTAATTAAATGTTTCTTACTCATTAAACTCGCCAAAACTCCTAAAGTGTTTGGCCTAGCTTTTATTTTTTCACTTATGCTTATATTTTAAAGTGGCTTATAGCTTATTTTCTATTATTTGATAAGCTCCTTTTAAGTGTTTGGATTAGCTTATATTCTACAAGTTGATAATAAGTTGTTAAATTCACCATTCTTTAATTTGTTATAGTAATAAGTTGCTTTAATAATTATTAATCCACCATCATTTGAGAGCAAATGAGTAACTTACACCCTAACACAAATAAGCTAAAAAACCATATTTAAATAAGCTTCTTCAAATTAGCTTATATAAGTTTATAAGCATAAGCTTTAAAAGCTAAAAAAACACCAAACTGAGCTTATTTTGTAATAAAAAAGCTAAAAAAGCTATAAGCATGAATAAATAAGCTAGGCCGAACACCCCCTAATTAAGCCTATTCTAAAACTAAATAAGCCCATCTTAAACTATCACCCACTTAAATTAACCCACTACCAACTTAAATTAAGTTCAATTGGCGACCCATTTACCCAAACTCCCAAAGCTTAAAAGCCCACAACTTATTTGTCTAATAGACTAATACCCTGCCCAAAGATATACAAAAATTGTTCGTCCACCCGACCCGCCGACCCGATTCAGGTTGGAACCAATGACAAAGGAACCGGTTAGAATATGCTTTGAAGTGGAACCATTTTGGACCATCCAGATTACAACCCAAAGGAACCATGTTCTGACCGTACAAACACTAAAAAAGAAAAAATAAAGTGTTAGAAACACAAAAAACGCTCTCGGTTATACACCCTCTCTACCAGTTCCTACACCAACCGGTCTCAACCCAACCCCAACTGGTTCCATATTTGGAATTTACAAATGTCAAAACCGGGTTGAACTCGAACCAGTTTCTCATTGACCTGAGTTTGACTAGTTTGACCACAACACCGGTTCCAACCAGAACCGATGTAAGGTTTAGACCCGAATTGCGCACTTTTAGTCTCATGGGTCGTAGGGTTTGATTTTACACGGAAACCCCAAAAAATCACATCATCCACCAATTAATATTAATGGTCCAATTGTGTTTGACTTGAACATTGGTGGGTTTCCTTTTAGACTTTGAAAGTGGCTGGTGGATATAGTCAAATAAAGCCACATAATTTCCATCATTATTAGTGGTAATACTAATGGCTATTAGACTACTAGTGATCATATTGATACCGAAAAATACCAATACCAAAAACGAGTAAAAATATAAACCAATACCGGTAATGGTACCACTGATAATATCAAAAAAATACCGAAACCGAAAACATGAAAAATGAATAGCGGTACCAATGGTGTTTGGTCGGTATCGGTTAGGGGTGTAAACGAGCTAAGCCGCTTGCAAGTTACTCAAGATTAACTAGTAAAAATCTCGAATCAAGCCGAGCTTAAACAAACTCAAGCCTAAAAATAAGTTTGTTTAGTCAACAAGCCCCTGCTTGAAACTTCACTTATCGAGTTCAAGCTAGCTTGCAGGCCTATTATTAATCAAGAAAAGTTATTATATTTTTGTATTTAATAACTATTATTATATATGAAAACTATGATAAAATTAACTAAATAAAAAATATATATTAATTTAATTATATAATAGATAATAAAGAAATTGAGCATGAGCCAAGCTTGGGCTTGAAAAAAAAATACTCACGGACCGAACTTGAACTTTAAAAATATAGCTTGAAACGAGCCAAACTTGAGTTCGAGCTCTCTGTAAATTAAATGAGTTGGCTCGAGCCTAGTCGAGCTCAGCTAGTTTACACCTCCACCACTACTAATTACAAACTGGTCATCCCTTATGCTTTCATAACCAATATTTGGATGGTTTTTGTAAGATGGAATGAGGAATCTTCAACACCAAAATTGAATATACATTAATGTTTTAAACTACATATCAAATGATTCTTGACTAACTACAAACCTCAAAACATAACATACGAATCCAGAATACTGCCGGCATTGTGATGTAATGTTAACTACCAAAAACATGTCAAAATATTAACTATAATATTAACCAAAAAGTTACTATGATTGAGCAACTCATGACGAATCAATCGACGTCTCTCTAACCCCATGGTGAGATCGCGAGGCAGGAGATGACTATAATGTAGTATCGTGGTAACCGTTGTGACCGGATTAACCGCCATTTCATTCACTTGTCTTGCAACGGATCCAAACAATAATATTCTAAGAGACTGCAACGTTACATAAAATTTAGTTACATATATATGAAGAATAATAACATTAGGAGATGAATAATAATATCATTAGCTTACCATGGCAACTTCAAAGGGTACGATGTCGTTCTTAATGATGATTGAAAGCAATGTAAATATAAGTGGAGTCTCCAAGAGAGAATTTATTTAAAAAGATATATATATATAAACCAAAACATGGGGCTACCACCTTTGGATTTAACGAACACAAAAACCAAACTAACACCTTTATTTTGACGAAACGAAATTGAATATATAAATATTTATATTATGTTGTGAAATTAGCATGATAGCAAAGAAATATAAAGAGAATGTTGGTTTATATTACAATAAGATATAAAGAATAGCCTTGTAAAAGAAGTTAATTTATTTTTGGAAGTTGATATTTACTATAATGATGTATTTATAGCATATTAATTATAGAATAGATGCTGTTTTTTTCTCTCATTATTTCTTGAAAGACAAGTTTTAATTTTTTTATTTTTTTAAATGATTTGTGTTTGTAGTTGTGCTTGAGGTTGTTGAATTAACTTTTGAAAACATAAAGCATGCTGATGGTTTTTAAGTATAGAGGGTAAATCTTGTGGGCTCATTAACCTCAAGTTCCAAAGCAAGTAACTTTTTGACAATTTTATGTGTGTATCTTTACATGCATATATGTGTGTATGGATTTGTGTATTTACCATTTATAGGTATAAGCGATTAATACCTAGTTTTTGGTTCGGTTTGAGTTGAATTACATGATAAAACTATAATATTAAACACGTTAAAAAACTACATAATGAAATGCGTCACTTAGAAAATAAATAAGAAAAGTAAATGTCATTTTTGTTCTCTATTGGCTTTCATAATTTGAAAACGAACAAACATTATTAAGAAACATTTCATAGATCTAACAAATACAATTATCATCAATCCCCCATTCGAGATGCAAATCGAACTCCACATCATAAAAGAGAAAGTGAGAAACACTTCTCAATACTTACTACTGACAACTTTAATAAACGATATAACAAAATTAATGCAAGATGTTTCTTTGTTTGTATCATCAATCTTCACAAGCCATTCAACATGACAAAACTTATGAATGTAAGTGAGGAGTTCATACTTAAAAGTCTTTTTCTTCTTCTTCTTCCTTTTTTTTTCTTTTTATCATCATTGTTAAAAACTAAAAAATAATATGCATGCATCTTAGCTAGCATTAGTATTTTTTGTATATTAAATTCACAAAAGTCGTCACAGTGACCCACAATATACATGAACAAAAGTAATTTAGATGATACCTCATTAAAACAGGTGCTAAACTCTTGGATTTGCATTTCTAACATTACATTGAAACAATTAAATGTATAATAGTGTCGATATGTGATGTTATTTTAAATGGATAACTGGTTTAATGTAGGTTTATTTTAAACAGGCGTATTTAGTTATAAAATAGACTAAATACTTAGATGAGTTAACATAAAAATATCAATTGCTTTTGGGTGTCCCGGTTATAAATCTTTTTTATGGATTTAGTATAATTGGGTAACGGTTGTAGCCTGTCTCTATATGAGATGGATCAAGATTAAAGAGTTTTTTGACTTAAATAAATCAATAATTTTAGTTGGGCCGTATAAGATTCTGTTGGCTATAAATGTTACACTTTGCTGCTGGGCTACAACTTTGTTAATGGGCTCCAACTGAGTGTGGAATTGGGTTTAATATGTGTAGCCGTGTAGACAATAAGTTTTGTTTTGAACTAGATTTTCACCCGGCGCGGTGGGTAATTGGTAAAACCTCAACGTTAAAACTCGAGTGTTGGTAGAACATGAGCGTTGGTAAAGCCTGAGCCTTACATAGCTGAGTTGACGCAGATTCAGTTAGTATCGTTTACGTTCGTTACGATATATACACAATTGGTAAAACCTTAGCATCCAAAAAATATATATCCGTCAAATTAACATATAAAAACATAAATTATTTAGAACGGCGTTTGGTTGGTTGGTAAACCCGGGCGATGGTAAAACTCAAACGTTGGTGGTACCGGGCAAGGTGGCGGTAACTGGACACGAATTCGGTTGGTTTCAGCTACGTTTGTCACCTTACCGTAGCTAAAAGAAGAGAAAAAAATTAAAAATTGAGTGGACCAATGGGGTGATGTCGGTTGACAAACTCGGGTGTTGGTAAAACCGAGCTTTGTTGGTCCCGAGCGTTGAGACTGCTATGATATCGGAATTAAAACAAACACGAGAAAAAACAAAATTGTCATTTGGTCAGCTTCTTTATGTTCGTTACGGTACCAAAAAGAGAAAAAACAAACAGAAAAAAAAATATTATGGATAAGTAAGATGTCGCCAAATGGCTTAATGGCGGTTTAGCAATACCAAAGTTGTCATCTACCTATTCAAATAAAGTAAAATAAATGTGAACACTTGTCATGTTTTAGTTAATTCTCATAATTTTTTTCCCTCCAAAACTAATATACCACGTAATAAATCAATAATGATTCACTTTCCTTTTACACTATATTTATATAATATCTATATATTTTTATAAATATAAATATTAACATATTATTTTACTATATATTTCAAAATACTTGGTAAATTTAAAAAATCAACAACAAATCATGTTTCTCAAATGAAAATTGTTTCGGGATTCTTGTGGAACTTAAATTTGATTTTATGGGTCAAAAGTTGGTAAATAGATTGTTTGGTACAAGTTAACTGCATTTAGGTTAAAATTTGTAACGGTTCAAAAATGAAAATTTTGAGTATTTTTAAAAGTTTGAGAATGCAAAATAGATTTATCGTCAAATTTGTTATGGGTTCAAAGTGTTGACTTTAAAATGTCAAAAGTATGAAAGTTAGAAGTTTAAACATGATTCGGGTTTCAAATTTATTTTTAAGGGCATTTTTTGAAATAATATAAAGTTTCGGGATTTGGCAAACTGACTATTTTTCCCTCAACTATTAAAATATAAGAAAATATTGCGAACACTTTCGACGTGCCACCCCATGCCTATCAATGTTTCTAACTTTTATCAAATTTGAAATATTTATGTCAACATTAATTTTTCCTTCAATTGTGATCAGAACGTTGTATGGGAAGCATGTCATGCAAAACTATGCTCAAATGAATATTCACAAAATTGAATGGATTAACATGTTATTTTTTATGTTGTCATTATGACAAAGTCGAGAAGCCCTCTGAAACTTATCAAAATCTTTTTCATGGTGTAGCTCATAAAAACATAGCCCTTGAAGAACATCCATTGTTAAAATTTAATGTTCTACTTTCCTTTGATGGGTGGTAAATTGATAAATATATCAATAAAGGTAACGCTCCTTTTATATTTAGGCTGAGTGGTTAGAACTACTATCGTATGAGAAGTTTTATTTTCGAAATTGGTTCATAACCAAAATTCTTTCAATTATACATATATGGTACCGAGAATGAATTTTTCAATAGAAAGAAGCATTCTCGGGTACGTTTTTACACAGGCATTTTTTAATTAAGTTCATTTAAAAAATCATTTTGTGATATATATAAATAAAATCAATTTATGTACACATTATATAGATTCAAGCATAGATGTAATACATTTTTTTTTCATATACGCTATGTAATTTTTTTTACTTATAATTTTATAATTTGAATTATCCCGTGTGTGATACGGGCTCTAAAACTAGTTTACTTAAATAATAGATAATTATGATTTATGATTTCATATTCCAATAATGTTATTAGATGAAGTGTAATTTTAACTGAAAGATAAGTAAAAAAAATATTAGTTAGTATTTGCTCTAATTAAAATAGAAGCGTGTGCGTGTCTAACTATTTCACTGTCGCTACTTACTCTTAACTCAAAACAACTATTTATGCTGACTTGTCATTAAAGATTTGTCATACTATGTCTTAATCGGTCAGTTCTTTTAGATTTTAAGTTGATCACTTGATCTCGTCTTTTTGATTCACACTATTTTGAAGGTGTTAGATGCACTTTTCTATAATATGTATCAAAAATATTAAAAACGTTAATTTGTATAAAATTTATATAACACAACTTATATCATATATAAAATTCTAGATTTAATTGTGAATCTTTTTTTCTAATCAAAGTATACAAAAAATAAATGAGATTAGTTTGGAGAAAATTTTTTTATGTTTTAGATTCAAAAGAAACTCAAGCGTGTAAGAGTATCCACAATAGGAATGTCTTATATACCGGAGCAAGAATGTTTTTCTGTGATGTTAGTAAGTTTTCGATGCTCGAATTTCTAATAACCCAACGTGACGATGTTAGTTTTTTTTTCTTTTTAGTGATTTAAAACAAGTTGTTTGACAAATAAATAGCTATAATTGCATTCATAAGTGACACTTAATTATCATAAGTTATAACGTTAAATATTAGAAAACTTTCAATTTAATTAGAGTTAAGTGTCATTTTAGCACATGTAGTTTGTTCAACTACACTACTTTAGTACATTTTTTGAATTTATTGCAAATGGCTACTTCACGTTGCTAAAACTTGCCATTTTAGTGCATTTTCCTAACTCCATCAATTTTTTCTCGTTAAGTCAGGGGTAAATTTGTAAATTCGGTTATTTTATCATAAACTCAAAAAAAAAATATGGTGGATCAGGACTCGAACTCGCGCCTATAGCTGAGATAAAGTTCTAACGAGGGATGCACCAGCCGCTAAGGCAAGTGACAGACTTGTTTAACAACTGGTTTTAAATAATTTTTATAATCAAGTTTGAAAGACCTCCAAATCCACATAAACCCTAGAAATGTCATAATCGATCATAACGGATCATGTGAGGAGTTACACTAACACATTCAGGCATAATTCCGTCCTCCGATTCCGTTAATCAGAACTGTTAATTCGCTGTTTAATCAGGTCAATGCACTGCACAGATTGTATTGCATATTATGATTTGTAAGGCCCCGTTACCGGTAGCCCTACTTTCGTGTTGGATTTACTCATAAACACAGTTCTAAATATCAGAGTTAAGTAAAACATTTACGCGGAAAATAAAACTTTCATAAAACTTTACATAATTCATAACTTGTCTCAAAACAACCTTTGTCTTTCAACATTAAAGCATTAAATTAAAACATCATAAGTCTTCAGATGCTAGATTCTTGTTCAGTGCCATGTGTCTCCTCAAGCGAGCTGCCTCATCCTACTCACCTGCGTGCATACTAAAAGTCAGCTACGCTGAGTGAGTTCTAGATAATCACATAATCATACCATTCACATAACATTATATTCTTTCATTCATACTTTTATACTTTCATACTTTCTTACTTTCATACTTTCTTACTTTCTTTTGTATTAACTTACTTTCATATCTTATGTTATAAAGAGCATTACGCCCTACATTCCTCGAGTATTATTAGGGCTCGGTACCCTCTTTCCTCGAGTATTATTAGGGCTCGGTACCCTCTTTCCTCGAGTATTATTAGGGCTCGGTACCCTCTTTCCTCGAGTATTATTAAGGCTCGGTACCCTCTTTCCTCGAGTATTATTAGGGCTCGATACCCTTCTTCCTCGAATATTAGTAGGGTTCGGTTCCCTAGTTCTCGAATATTAGTAGGGTTCGATTCCCTCTTCGTTACCATACAACCATACATCATACCTCGAGTATTATTAGGGCTCGGTACCCTTTTCGTAACCATACAACCATACATTATCATTTCTTTCTTCTATTATCTCTTGGCTTGTTCTTGAGTCAGCATGTAGGCTCTAGTTCTTGGCCTGGCTTGATCAACATCTTTCCTTCCACTACCTCCAGCTTCACTCTCGGTACACTCCCTAGCAAAGTGACCTGTCTTACCACACTTGTAGCATGCAGGCTTAGAACTGCACTCATGAGCATAATGACCTGCCTTCCCACACTTGTAGCAAACATTCGACCCAAATTTACATTCCCCGGCATGTATCTTTCCACACTTATGACATGTATCCGAACCCTTTCCCCACCTACACACACCACTGTGCGCCTTGCCACAAGTCTTGCACGACCTGTTCTCCCAAACTCTCGGCTGTTTGTTCTTAGGGTTCCATATCTGGGTACCGGGTCGTTTAGCAGGAGCGACCCATTTCTTCTCTTTCTTCTCATCTCCCACCACCACATCATCCGCAACCAGGTCTGCATAAACCATTTCTGCGAGTTCGACAGCAGAATCGAAAGTAGTAGGTTTACTTGTTCTGACTAACATGCGAACTCTCTGTGGTAATCCCCTCACATAACACTTGATCATTTTTGCCTCAGTGTTGACCATATCGGGCACCAACCTGGACATTCAATTGAACTCGGTGGTGTACTCACGGTGTGTCGTTGTCCCAGCTTTCAAGTTTAAGAATTTCATCTCCGCCCTTTCAACCTCGGCGTCAGCACAGAACTTCATCATCACTAACTCCTTCAGATCATCCCACTTCATCTCTTTGATCTCTTCACGGGTCTTCCTCTGCTCCACACTCTCCCACCAATACATAGCCTCATCTACGAATGACTGAGTAGCATAACCCACAGCTTGGACGGGATGGCATTCGCTAATGCGGATAACCTTGTCCATAGCGGTTATCCATTGGAGAGTAGCGATTGCGTCTCCCAACCCGGTCAGCTTTGGCGGGTCGCATCCTTTGAAGGACTTATAGCTGCACCCACCTTGTCCTCTTCTCCTATCATCGACTTTCACAGACTTATCCCCACTCGAGGCCCCTCTTTCACCTTCCCCATCCTTCCTACCATCACCCCCCGCCCCTTCAGCAGTTCGTTCACGGCTTCCAGCAGATCCTTCGGGATTCAGGTTCTTCACAGCAGCAACTACAGCTTGAACAATGGCTGCTTGAACTGCAGGGCTAAGTTGAACTTCCTCGTTGTTGTTCTGGTCTCCTCCAGTTGCGCTTCCTTCATCTTCGGTGTGGGAAGCTTCTTCTACCGAGGGTTGCCGGACAAGACGAGGCCTGCCACGACGCCCAGTGCGACCCCCAGTTTCAACAAATTCTCCAGCTCCAGCCATTTGTATTCTAAAGGGGAAAACACAAACATCATCACTCAAGGAACTATTTAGTACAAGGATAGTAAGGCTAACAGGTAATAACAGTGGCCAGTTGTGACTAGCTGATCACGTTACTTTCCGTGTCCTATACACTTCCCTTTATGAGTCTATTTGTGCTGGTCCTACTTAAGCAGTTTGTCAAAGTAAACAATCAATTATTCCTATCCCTGCCGTTCACATATCTTTCCTTTCTCATTAACATATATCATTTAATCATACACCTTACCTTTACTGTTCTTGCTTGAGCAACACATGGCATTCTTGAACTGGCATCTTCTTTCCTTTCTTACTTATATCCCATACTCTGTTCGAGTCTAAGCACGTAGGATGCTTAAATCTCTCGAACTTTGCTCTGATACCAACTTGTAAGGCCCCGTTACCGGTAGCCCTACTTTCGTGTTGGATTTACTCATAAACACAGTTCTAAATATCAGAGTTAAGTAAAACATTTACGCGGAAAATAAAACTTTCATAAAACTTTACATAATTCATAACTTGTCTCAAAACAACCTTTGTCTTTCAACATTAAAGCATTAAATTAAAACATCATAAGTCTTCAGATGCCAGATTCTTGTTCAGTGCCATGTGTCTCCTCAAGCGAGCTGCCTCATCCTACTCACCTGCGTGCATACTAAAAGTCAGCTACGCTGAGTGAGTTCTAGATAATCACATAATCATACCATTCACATAACATTATATTCTTTCATTCATACTTTTATACTTTCATACTTTCTTACTTTCATACTTTCTTACTTTCATACTTTCTTACTTTCTTTTGTATTAACTTACTTTCATATCTTATGTTATAAAGAGCATTACGCTCTACATTCCTCGAGTATTATTAGGGCTCGGTACCCTCTTTCCTCGAGTATTATTAGGGCTCGGTACCCTCTTTCCTCGAGTATTATTAGGGCTCGGTACCCTTCTTCCTCGAATATTAGTAGGGTTCGGTTCCCTAGTTCTCGAATATTAGTAGGGTTCGATTCCCTCTTCGTTACCATACAACCATACATCATACCTCGAGTATTATTAGGGCTCGGTACCCTTTTCGTAACCATACAACCATACATTATCATTTCTTTCTTCTATTATCTCTATCATGTTCATACACATAAACATACATAACATACTTACCTTATACATAGCGTTACAACCTGACAGTACGTGCAATATCCGAAGATCGTTCACGTACCATCAAGCAATCATTCATACATTTCACATTATCACATAAGGCATACACTTATCTCTTAGGATAAGTGTATTAACAAACATATTGAGTATGCACACAGCCCCGAAAACGTAACACATAAATGGGGCTAGAAACTCACCTGAACACTGTTACGTTCTCCGTTGATCGTAATCCCTTTCTTCAGTTGTGCACGGCTGACTGTATAACAAGTATACATATCAATTTAACTATCACTACTTATAACATCTTTCTAGTCTTAATTACTACCCACAACGATCGGGGGTCCGGGGGCAGCGCCCCTGGCAGCGGGGTCTAGGGGCGGCAGCCCCTAGCAGGGTCCAAGGGGCAGAGCCCCTGGCTGGGGTCGAGCTGCCAGGTCAGCTTGGAAAAATTTTATTTCCATTAACTGTCTTAACACATTTTCCATTAGGTTTTTAATTTATTTTCTAAACGAACTTCACTTTAGGCGAAGTTAAACCTCGGGCGAACTTAGCTTCAGGCGAAGTTAAACCTTAGGCGAACTTGGCTTCAGGCGAAGTTAAACCTTAGGCGAACTTGGCTTCAGGCGAAGTTATCCTTAGGCGAACTTGGCCTTAGGCGAAGTTATCCTTAGGCGAACTTGGCTTCAGGCGAAGTTATCCTTAGGCGAACTTGGCCGTAGGCGAAGTTATCCTTAGGCGAAGTTACGCTTGAAGGCGAAGTTACGCTTGAAGGCGAAGTTCATCAGGCGAACTTAATCTTGCAGGCGAAGTTATCGCGCTGCAGATCTGTTTGCCCATAAATCCTTCGTTTCTTAGCCAAATAACTCGATTTTGGTACCCACAGAATCGTATGATCGGCGCCTACAAATCCCAACCATCAAATCGGCCTAAAATCGACGTTTTAGGGGTCCGATTTGGGCAGTTTGGGTTTCGGGTCCGGTTAACCCATCCAATCCTAACCATTTTCAGTAATATTAGCTTTGTTGGATTTGTTCTTACCTTACCAACTCAGATCTATCAACAAAATCTCGGGTCTCGGCTTCGAATCTTGATCGGTTAGAATGTGTGTGTTTTGAGTGTGTGAAGAAATAGATGTAAATGAAGATATTTTTGGGATTTTGGGGGTATTTATATCCCTGAAATCCCATTCTTATTTAACCCATCTCAATTAATCCACGTCCAAGACCCGCTCCCTACCCGATACTAATTAATTACGCGAAATCACTAAACATAACTTCCTTTATTCATCATTAAAATTTTTAGGATGTTACATGATTGATTTAATGGAAGAGATTAGGAAAATTTGTTGAGAAGGAAATGAGGTCAATCGGTACAGTGGATGCTGGTACGTAATTCTAAATTGCATGAATGCTTAAGATTGTTGTTGTTGAAAACGGACGATGAGTTTAGATGGGAGTAGAATCGGGCATATTGAGTGGGTGAATATGCAGTTGTTTTCTGAATTATTGTATTTGTGAAATATCATACATGTTTTCGGTTGGGATTTAAAATAAAAATTAAGCGGGTGGCCAGAATTGAGATGGTCGGAGTCTCGCCGGCGATGAATGGGGGTGGGAGCCTGAAAAACGAAAGGGAAAAAGGGTGGGTTGCTTGGTTTAGGGAGTTGACACTATCAGCCCCTAGAGTTTTGAAATGTTTAAAAACTAAACAAAACATTAACAAAAGGGGGGATTTGATTAAATGAATTGATAAAATATATAAAATTGATGAAATTACCAGTTTACTCATAACTTTACCTGAAAAAATTAGCGGGGTTAGAAAAATGTACTAAAATGGCAAGTTTTAAAAACGTGAAGTAGCTATTTGCAATAACTCAAAAAAGATATTAAAGTTGCGTAGTTAAACAAACTACAGGTACTAAAATGACACTTAACTCATGTAATTAATTATTACATTGCAAAGAATTGTTGTGGAAAACTTTTTATTTCATTTGTATAATTAGTTGGATGAAGATAACGTATTAATTTCAAACAAGGATTAAAATAAGCAACCTTGGAATCTAGTCATAAAACCACTTTACTTTCCATCTCCATTATCTATAAGCCAACCAAAATACGTCAACAAAAAAGGAAATCCGAAAACAAAATTGTAACCGTTTTAAGTTACAAGATTTGTTCTTATTTGATTGTTTGATCGACTAAACCTATTAGGCTATCCGCTATGGTGGGGGGCATCGAAGCCCCTCCACCGTACCACATCAACGTCACGTCATCGCCTCGAAGAAAACGGGACATCGAAGCCCGCTCCATTATGGTTAATACCCCTTGGGCGCTCCCTATATATATATATATATATAGGGGAGATTTCAAATGAGAACCCTTTTGAGTTTTAAGAACTCAACGTAACGATTTTTTTTTCGAAATTTTTTTTACACATGCGTAATATATGTAGGTTACATATACGTAAAATCAATCAATCAATCAATCATGCCCAGTAAAATCCCACCGACAACAAAGCTATAAGTAGGGTCTGGGGAGGGTGGGATGTAGGCACACCGTACCTCTATCCAAAGGAATAAAGAGGTGGCTCGGCTCTAAGAACATGTGTATGAAGCAAAATAAAGGAAATCAAAGTTTAACAGTTATATAAAAACTACTACTAATTATAATAATATTAATAATAAGATCACAGTTTAACAGCTATAAAAAAGCTAATAATAATTATAATAATAATAATAATAATATATGTAAGGGAAATACCATTATGGTATGCGACCTAAATAAGTTAAGTCTAAGCCCTAAGGTATTCAATTCTCTCTAAAAATCCTTAACTTTAATTCTACTTCTCCACGAATTCCTATCCTCAACCATGTCCTCAGAGAGGTTTAGGTCTATCAAATCATGCCTAATCCTCTCATCCCAAGTCAATTTCGGTCGTCCTTTACCCCTCCTCCCCTCTGAAGTAATGTTTTCTACGGATCTAACATGATTCGTCGTCTGTCTTCTCTTTACATGTCCAAACCATCTCAATCTCCACTCTCTTATCTTGTCTGCTATGTTCGCCACCCCTAATCTCTCGCGAAACACAACGTTTCTTATTCGGTCTAGTCTTGTGTGCCCACAGATCCAACGTAGCATTCTCATTTCTGCTACCTCCATCTTCCGCACTTGTGCCTTCTTGATGGCCCAACAATCTGTTCCATATAGCATTGCAGGTCTAACTGCCACCCTATAGAATTTTCCCTTTAGTTTAGTCGGGAAACTCTTGTCGCACAATATACCTGTGGCTGCTTTCCATCTACACCATCCTACCTGAACTCGGTGGGTCACATCACTGTCTAGTTCCCCATCGCTCTGTACAAATGATCCTAAATACTTGAACTTCGTTACCTGCGGGACCACCTGCCCTTCAATTGTGATCTGTGCGTCTTCATTGTCGTTTATCCCACCAAAATCACAGTGGAGGTACTCCGTCTTAGATCGGCTAATCTTTAAACCTTTTGTCTCTAAGGTTGTTCGCCACTCCTCAAGCCTCATGTTTAGATCTTGTTTTTTCTCAGCAAGTAACACAATATCGTCTGCGAACATCATGCACCACGGGAGAGTCCCCTGAATCGACTTTGACAACTCATCCAAGACTACTGCAAAAAGAAACGGGCTCAACGCTGACCCCTGGTGAAGACCTACCTCTACAGGAAAGAAATCAGTATCCCCCACTGGCGCACGGACACTTGTTTCACTCCTGGTATACATATCCATAATTATCTCTATGTATTTCTTGGGCACTCTTCTACCCTCCAAGCACTCCCAGAGCACCTGTCGTGGCACACTGTTGTAGGCCTTTTCTAGGTCAATAAACACCATATGTAGATCACGCTTCTTCTCCCTATACTTTTCCATTAATCTTCTTATAAGGTGTATTGCCTCTGTGGTGGAACGCCCCGGCATGAAGCCAAATTGGTTGACCGTAACCTGAGTTTCTCATCTAAGTCTAACCTCAATCACTCTTTCCCATAGCTTCATAGTATGACTTAGTAGTTTGATTCCTCGGTAGTTACCACAACATTGGGCGTCTCCTTTGTTCTTATAGATAGGAACTACAACGCTGCTCCTCCACTGGTCTGGCATCTTACCTGATTTGAGAATACTATTGAACAGAGAAGTTAACCACATGACTCCTTCCTCCCCCAGACACTTCCACACCTCAATGGGTATGTTGTCTGGGCCAACCGCCTTATACCTTCCCATCCTCCTAAGTGCATCCTTCACCTCTTCTCGTGTGATCCGTCGGCAGTAGCAGTTATTCGATTGTTGTCGTTGAAAGTTTGTGTTGTCATGTTCTTCTTGGTAAGCTCTCCCATTGTTAAAAAGATTGTGGAAGTAGGTTTGCCATCTTAGCTTGATGTCCTGCTCCTTGACCAGTACATGCCCATCTGTATCCTTTATGAACTTCACCGGTCCTAGATCTTGCCTTCTACGCTCCCTGGCTTTGGCAATCTTAAACATAGCATGTTCCCCCTCTTTTGTTTCTAGAGTGTCATACATCCGTTTAAAGGCCGCCTTCTTTGCTTCCGCCACTGCCTTCTTCGCCTCTATCTTGGCCGTTTTGTAGTTGTCCCTCAATTCCACTCGCTCCTCCTCATTCGTGCACCTCATTAGCTCCCTAAACATCCTTGTTTGTCCCTTATCTTGTCTTGCACTGCGTCATTCCACCACCAAGACTCCTTATGCCCACTTGTCTTTCCTGTTGTGACCCCGAGAGTCTCCTTTGCTACTTGGATGATCTTTGTCTCCATAGCTTCCCATATCTGAGTTGAGTCCCCATTTAGTCGAGCCCGCGTATGCGGTATGAGTTTATCCTTAAACAGTAGGAGATTTTCGTCCTTCAAATTTCCCCATCGAATTCTCGGTGTACCTTTCTTCTCTCGAACAGTCAGCTTATTTTTGAAGGCTATATCTGTCACTAGTAGTCGATGTTGAGTCACAACTGCCTCCCCAGGTATGACTTTGCAGTCCTTCCACCAATGTCGGTCTCCTTGCCTCATCAAAAGGTAGTCAATTTGCGTGTCGCGTCCGCCACTGCTAAAAGTGATTAAATGAGAATCTTGTTTCCTAAAATAAGAATTTATAATACCTAGGTCATGTGCCACCGAAAACTCTAGAAGATTTGTTCCGGTCTCATTCCTATCACCAAAACCGAAACCCCCATGTACGGCTTGAAAACCATCGTTAGCCTTACCAATGTGTCCATTAAAATCACCTCCTATGCAAATCCTCTCCCCCCTAGGTATGCCCCCTACCACTGCGTCTAGGCAATCCCAAAATTCTCTCTTTTCCTGATCCCCTAGGCCTACATGAGGCGCGTAGGCGGAGTCTACTGCCACTACTTTTTACACATGTGTAACGGACGTAAAAGTTGGTGTAATCACTTACATATTTATTCTCTCTCATACTTTGACTTTTTGGTCAGATTTAATCTCAACTACATATTCCAATCCATTTAATTAAATGTGTGGCCAAGAATTAAGTTCTTAAGTTCTTAAAACTCAACATTGTTCTCAAAATATCCCTCCCCTATATATATATATGATTAGTATCATTTGAGAACTCTTAAATTATTTAAAAACTCGAAGGAACTCTTAATAACTAACGTTTTTTGTAAAAATTTTTGTAGGTTGATATTATTTAAGTATAGTTTTATCACTTTTGACATCTATATTTACGATTACAAATATGAAAATTAGTTTTTTTTATGCATATCTCTGTTTTTTTTACACATATGTAAATTTTTATCACATAAATTTTACACATGTGTAACTTGTGATTTATATATGTAATCAAGATATTTTTTTTTTATAAATATGATAAAACAAGTCTCAAATAATGTTAATATATAAAAAAAGTTAAAAAAATATTTGGGTTTTAAGAGTTCCTAAAAGTTCTTAACTTTTATTGAGTTCTCAAAAGAAACTAACCCTATATATATATATAAATATAAAACGTTAGTTATTAAGAGTTCCTTCAAGTTCTTAAATAATTTAAGAGTTCTCAAATAATATTAATCATATATATATATGTGTGTGTGAGAGAGAGAGCCCACCGCGCCCATCGTCACAACCACCATTCCCCCTTCCGCGCCCCCACCAACGGCGCCCCACGGCGATGTTCCGCGCCCTCGGCATCCCGTTTCTCACCCTTCCGCGCCTTATAGCGAGGAGCCTTATAGCTTGTTAATACAACCCTATAATTTCGCTAAGATAACGGGGCATACACCCATCTGCCTCTCGTTATCATCACATCACACTTCATTTCAATCACTCTTAAGAAAATACTTCAATATTTGATTGCCTTGTTTTTAAATAAAATAAAAATTAATTGTAATTGAATTGGGCAGGTGATTGGCATGTAATGTTCTACTCTTCCCTCTATGCCACATTATCCTTTTCACTGTAAGAGAAGAGACGTATACCGTTAAACCTAAAAGTAAACTTTATTTCATACTTTCTTTTTATCTTTAAAAATTCTTCATAGCATTCCTATTTTATTAGTTAACATATATATATACATACCTCTTGCATATATTATGAAGCATTTATATAGGATTTTCATGTTTTTCTTTTATTAAAAGGTTCATTAGTTTAGTTGATAATTTTTTAAAAATTCTTCTATTCAGCTAAATAATATCTTTTTATATGTATTCTTATTATTATTTATTTATTTATTTTTATTATTTATTTCTCAAATAATGACAAAATATAGGGTGTTAAATATAAAGAATGAGAAGAGGGTTGGCTCAACTTAGTTAGAGGCTTAAAGCTATCTAAAATGTTGAGGCCTTTTTTATGCTTATAACATTAGAGAGTATCCAAAAATTATAAAAGATAAATTATATATAAGAATAATGGATATGACGCATTCATTCTTAGATTATGGCTCATCACTTAGTTACTAATTCTAAAAAAGATCTACTTTCAAAAACTTAAAATATATATCCGCTTTTTTAAATGAAGACTCTATAAAACTGGAGGCTTAAAGCCATAGCCTGATTCGACTTACCCTCCAGACGGCCTCTGAATGAGAATAGACTAGTTTATGTCAAATGTTTAAGCTAGATGAAAATTTAAATTTGTGTTAATGTTAACATGTATGAGAAGTTGAGAACATGTGATTCATTTTCAAGATAATGGCCCACTTTGAACCCAAACTTCGTCCTTTACTTCTTTTCTACTTTTCAATTTGATAACTATAAGCCACGTCCACCTACCAACAAAATAGTGTGAGTTGGTGCTTTCAGTTTCACCATCTCTTTTCCAATTTCCTTGGCTTTTATTATTTACAAAAATTTCAAAAAAATACTCTTCTAAGGCTATGCGTTGTGAGGTGATGTCTCATGTCACCTCACCCAAAAAACCAGTTAAACACCGTGTTGTTTATTTTAAGAGGGTGCCAAGAAAAGAGGCGTTACTTTCTTAGCATTCTTTAATAGGTGGGGTTCGCTATACTCCACCAATCAAATCATATGCATATATACATTTATTTTTTTTTTCTTTTTATTAATTTTACAGTCAAATCATAATATGTATGTTAAATAATGGTTAGTTAAAGCATACATAATAAAGAGTTATACACTTTTTAGGTAAATCAGGTGCAGCCTAACTAAACCCATGGCCGCTTTTGGGTAGGGCGGGGAGGTCGACCATCCCCAGTCTGCTCATCGAGTAAGCCCTGATTTTTTTTAAATGTCATATACTTTTTTTTTGAAAAAAAATGTATTCTTAACCCAATCATTTGAGCTCATTTTAATAATAAAAAAAATTACAGAAAACCCAAATCATAACCAATAAGCGCATTTAAATTTTAATCGTTTAAGTAAAAAAAAAAACTATATTTACTTATAGCCACTGGCGAAGCTTAGTTAGGGCCAAGGGTCCCCCCCCCCCCCCCCCCCCCGGTTTTTTCGAGTGGTAGTGTAAATTTATCCATTTTCATCCGAAATTTTTTATGCGTAGTGTAAATTTATGTGTTTTCGGACAAAAATTTGAGTCCGGTTTTTGTGAATTTTTGTATACATTTTGAGTCCGCCCCCCTAGTGTCTTAGTCCGAGCTTCGTCATTGCTCCTCAATTTTTTTCTCGTCTATAGGCCAAAATTTTTTAACGATTTTTTAGACAAACCTCTCTCTAATTTCTTCTTTTAGATGATTACTTCACTCACATGACCTCTCCAAAAGTCACGTCCTTGTCACACTCTTTTACATCAAAACAATTCCATTTCACAATTCCATTTATACCCCTAACTCATAACAGAAAAATAAAAATTAAATTGTCCTCACATAAAACATAACAACAACACATGTTTTGAAAGCCTATCTACATCTACTTCATAAAAAAAACAGGATCTTACAAGATCCCATAAACCTTTGTGATTTTATTCTTTTTACTATTATTATTATTATTATTTTTTATTATTACTATTACTATCATTATTATTATTATTCCTTAAATGGACTTTTGGCCGGAGTTTCTTGCAAGTAGTTGGGGTAAGGAGTTTGTGGCCGGAGGATGTGGTGGCATAGCCGGAATCATTGCCGGATACCCACTTGACAGCGTAAGAGTCCGGCAACAAAACTCACAGTCTGGGTCTGCTTTTAGTATATTAAAGAATGTTGCTACTAAAGAAGGTCCTCTTGCTCTTTATAGAGGCATGGCTGCCCCTCTTGCATCTGTTACATTCCAGGTTTTTTTTTAATTATTATTATTCTTGTATTTGGGCTACATTAGGCTATTATTATTATTATTATTATTATTATTATTATTATTATTATTATTAGGGTGTGCATGGTTTGATTTGGGTGTGTTTTGGGTTAAAACCGAACCAGAAACCGAAACTTTGTTGTTGTTGTTGTTATTATTATCAGGGTGTGCATGGTTCGGTTTGGGTGTGTTTTGGGTTAAAACCGGACCAGAAACCGAAACTTTGTTGTTGTTGTTGTTATAATTATAATTATTATCATCATATTATTATTAGGTTGTGCATGGTTCGGTTTGGGTGTGTTTTGGGATAACACCGAACCAGAAACTGAGAACCGTGTAGTTTTCGTTTTTTGGGAACTGGTTTGGGTATTTTCAGTTTTGCCATTTAAGGTTTAAAATTTTGGGCGAAAAATGTTTTTAACCAAAATAATAAATTTGGACATGACTCATTTTGTTAATTAATAATTAATTGATTGTTTTACATTTGGTCTACATATTTATTGAATTGTTATAAATTACTTTAAAAAAATTAAAAAATGAAAATCAATAGATTCGGTGCAGTTTGTTTGATTTTTATTACATGCAAAACCAAAACCTACTGTAAGTTCAATTTATACAAAAACATAAAACAAAATCGTCGTTTTTCCGATTTGGTTTTTCTGGATCGGCGGTTTCATGCACACCTGTGCTTTCAGTCACATCTTATATTGCTCTCAGTCACATTTTAATTAACTTGTTGGTTGTTACAGAATGCAATGGTATTTCAAATCTACGCAATCTTGTCGCGATCATTCGACTCGTCGACACACGCAAACGAGCCTCCATCTTACAAAGGTGTTGCATTAGGTGGAATAGGTGCAGGGGCATTACAAAGCCTCATGCTTTCGCCAATCGAACTCATCAAGATCCGGTTACAATTACAAACCCGAAACCAAAATATGGAAAAAGGCCCATTAAGCGTTGCAAGAACCATAATAACAACCGAGGGCTGGCGAGGAATGTACAGAGGATTAACGATTACAGCGTTAAGAGACGCACCGTCGCATGGTTTCTATTTCTGGACGTACGAGTTCATGAGGGAAAAACTGCACCCAGGGTGCAGGAAAAGCGGTCAAGAAAGGTTTAATACCATGTTGTTTGCTGGTGGGCTCGCGGGTGTTGCTAGTTGGGTTTGTTGTTACCCGTTAGACGTTGTTAAAACGAGAATTCAAGCGCAAACGCCTAATTCTGCAATACGGTATGATGGGATTATTGATTGTATCAAGAAAAGCGTGACGATTGATGGATATGGTGTGTTGTTTAGAGGATTGGGGACTGCGGTTTGTCGGGCTTTTGTGGTTAACGGAGCGATTTTCACGGCTTATGAAACCGCTTTACGCGTGTTTTTCAACAATAATGGTAGTAATAATAATATGAACACCATTCAAACAGATTTGCATCAAAGATATGATCTTGAAACTAGTTCAAAGTAAATGTTATGTAAAGGATTCAGATATTCATCATTTCAATGGAACTTGCTTATCTTATATAACTTATAACAGAATGAATGGTAATGAAAGGTATTGATTTTTGAAATTAGTATACTACGTACCTTTTGATAACATATGAACATTATTGCAACCACCGGGTGTATGTGGTCGTGGTGTGGTTCTGTGTGGTTTTGGGTTAAAGTTGAACCAAAAACTAAAGTATTGTTTTTTTGTTTATTCAAAACCGTTTGGTTTTAGTTTTTTTGGTTTTGGGTCCTAGGTTTTCGGTTCAATTTGGTTTTTGGATTCGGTATTTTTGGGTTTGCTAATTGGGTTAGTAATATTTGGGTCAGAGAAACTTGCCCCATGATATTTTGTAATTGGGCCTATATTTTCTAAAAAAATAAACAATTGAATATTAAGAGCTTATAATAGATACTCATGTTTACAATGATTTAATCTTATCAAAATCGTCAAAACATATCCGATTAACATTAAATATAAAACTTATCCAAGTTTATAAATCACATTGCTTTTTCGCTTCTGTTAGATTTTTCGGTTTTTCACAAAACACAAAACCGAACCGTTGGTTTATAGTTAGGTTCTAATGGCCCTTGTGAATAACAATGTAAGTTTTTGTTCCATTATATTTGACACGATTTTTTCTTTGAACCAATTTCAAAGTTATAGCTAAACAACTTTTCAAAGAGGTTTAGCTTCTGGACTAAATATATTCTAAATGCTACTTATTTAATAAACAAGACACGTTCATATGTTTTATTTCTGGACTGAGTCCGTAAGAGTTGATCTTTAGTTTTATTACCATTAAATGAGCTTCGATTGTTTTAGTGAATTTAAAAAACCATCTCCCCGCAATGTTATAATAAATAAATTTGAAACAATAGAATATGAATAGTAATTTATTATGTTTTGAAATCCAATTATTATGTATTATGTATGAATTTTTCTTAAAAAAATCGTTAGTATATGTAATACATTTTTCATTTATAAGATGTATACAAAAATTTAAGTATTATAATGGATCTTTTATGTAAAGACACAAGGGTTAAGGGTATTATTAAAATTGTATTTACCAACAATAGTAATCTTTTATGTTGTATCTTGTAAATGTAATAAATACTAGATAAAAATCATGGAGGCGGGTGTCGGCTTTGTACGCCACGTAAACGTTGGCGTGTCGAAAGTCAGGACTAGATTTTGGTTTCCGACCTCTCTTTCGTATTAAATAAAAATAATAATGATTTATTGTTATTATTATATTATTTTAGAAAAAGAACGGTAAACAATTTGATTTCACCACAAGTCCTATATTTTCTTTTTCTTTTTTTAGGGATAAAACAAATATTTAGAAAAGAACATTTAAAACAGGTTCTAGCAAAATCGGGACAACATCGGTCATCGGTTGTGTTTTATGTTTCAGATGATTTTTATCAAAAGTTAATTATGAAACAACTATTAGAGGGGTTAAAGTGATGAGTTTAATTAATTAATTAATTGTTGGAGTTATATTTATGGTAAGGTTTGGGTTATTAATTTAATGCATATTTATCTTGTTTTGCAAGCTTAAATGCATGTTTAATTATCTTGTGTTGCAAGTTATATAAGTTGTGTACCACGTTTGGGTTTTGTTTGTCGAAGGCTAAATATTATATATAGACTTTGTTTAGTACGATCTGTTCTGTTCTGTTCTTTGTTTTAAGGTTTCGGTTTCTTGTGATTCTATTGTGGATATGAAGATGAAGAGGAAGACGAAGGGTGATGCGCTTCCATTCAGTTTAATAGCATCGGAGATACTTTCAAGACTTCCTTCAAAGTCCGACATAGGACGTTGCAGGTGCGTCTGCAAAGAATGGAACTCGTTTCTGTCGACACCTATGTTTAACCGGACGCACTTCCAGTCCAACGCAACCATCAACGACTACAAACTTCTCCAATGCGACAGCGCACTACCCGTCCCCTTCCGCACCATTGCTCTCAATGAAACCATCCCTCATGACCCTCACGCATGGCCCTACCCGGCTGTATCTGTCGTAGCAAGCTTGGATGGATTGGTATGTTTGGCTTCAAGGGATTATTTCCATGCTACCTTTGTGCTTTGGAATCCATTAACCCGTGCGTCCAAGACCTTGCCATCTACCCCTGGTTTTCTTTACACTGGAGATCCTGTAGGTTTCTATTACGACGACTCTTGTAACGATTACAAACTTGTATGTTTGATTCATAGCGGTCTCTACCGTCTAGGGGCTTATGTCTATTCCCATAGATTGGACTCGTGGAGAGAGATTGAGTTTCCGTTTGCCTCTAGTCATGACCACCTGCTCAGCATTTGGTCTCCTGCTACCTTCTGTGGCCAGTGTGTTTACTTCACTCTCACGTATATTACTGAAAGCGATCGCTTCGGCATTTATGAGGCTCAAAGCTTTAGTTGCATTATATGTTTTGACATTAAGACCGAAACTTTTAGGAAAATACAATTTCCTCATGGTTTAGGTAACGATGATTATTATTCTGGAAGTTTAGTCGTTCTCGATGGATGCCTTCACCTCTGTGTATCCTATCAACTATTGAAGCAATGGGAATTGTGGAGGATGATGGATGGCCCCGACGACAAATGGGTGAAGGTGGCTGCTTTCAGCGGGGTTGAGCCGCAACGCATATGCACAGCCAGTGCTGGCAATTGGCTTGCCGTGTTGGATCAGGATGACAATTCTTTTAAAAAATTGAACATCGACGAGTTCACAAAACACTATCGCTATTTTTCTTCTCCCAATATAGAGTATAGATGTAGTCGAGTCATATATGTCGAGACTCTTGTGTCACCGAATCTATGATCTGATTTTATGTTTATGTTTTCGTTTTCGTTTATCATAAATTACTTGATGTTTGTTATTTTATTTTCGTATGCGAATAGTTTATTTGTTTGTCCAAAGGTGTAACTATCTTATACTATAAATATATTGATACTTATACTAAGTCTCTAAAGTCTAAACGAGTCAAGTCACTTGTGAGATACTTAAAATTGGTTCACTAAAAGCTTGAATTAATTAAGCAGAGTTTAAATAATCCAGTTACAATTACAAACCGGAAACCAAAATATGGAAAAAGGCATGTTAAGCTTTGCAAGAACCATAATAACAACTGAGGGCCGGCGAGGATGTACCGACCTACGAGGGTTATCCATTACTGCATTAAGAGGCGCACCGCCCTGGTACGTTTACCGGCACCGGAATGCGAGTGACTCGAATTATAACACGCGCGAATGGTGTTGAAAACCATAAGCAGAAAAAACGTTTTGACCCGAAACCCGTTCCGACCCGAGCTCTTTCAACCTGAACCTGTCCCGGCCTAAACCAAAATATTCCTTTCTTAAATTAACCAGTTCCGACCCGAACCCACCCAACCCAAAACCCGTTTTGACCTGACCCCTTTTAACACGAACCAAAATAACCCTTTTTTCAATCAGTCCGTTCCACCTGACCCCTTTCAACACGGACCACAATAACCCTTTTTCAATCTACCCGTTCCGACCCATGACCTGAACCCATTTTTAAAAGTTCGTTTTGAAACTCAACATATTCGTTTTGATCTGAAGCCATGTGACATATTTTTGTTGTCCGTTTTGATACGAACCTAATTCGACCCAACCCGTTTCAACCAGTTACATGACCACACCATTTTGCTACTCATATTCCGTTAGAGGTCCAAAAGTTAAAAGTGTTGCTTACCTTCTATTGTGTATGCATTGCATGTGCATAAGTACAAGAGCTACTCCTTCATGGGGAGAAGCCATTAATTGTCTACTTACTAATTTTGGTGGTGCATGAATCACTTTCACTTAAATATAGTGTTGTATAGATAGTCATACGTAACAACTTATGCATGTCCAAAAGGTTTATCTATCTTATACTATAAATAGTTGTGGTACTTATCTATACCATGGCTCTAAACGAGTCAAGTCGATCGCTTGTAGGAGACTCAAGATCAGCTCACTAACCCGAGTTTAAATGAGCTCGGGCCTAAATTGGAGCTTGATTGACTCTTTAGTCCAAACAAGCATATTACCTATAAAAATATAATATTAATTTGTATTTTATATAAAAATATATAGATATATGAAAACTATTATTATAAATACCTAAATAATTTATATGATAAATATATTATAATCAAAATTAGAAGAAATAAAAATTTAATATATAAATAAACAAGTCAATCACGAGCTTAAAATCTATTGCTCATTCAAACTTGAGCTTTAGATATCATGATTAAAACAAGCCGGGCTTAAGCTCAAATGCTTTTCAACTAAACGAGTTAAGCTTGAGCTAACTAGCTAAGCATGTTTACACTTTTTATACATACTCAAAAAGTTATTACACTTACTATTATAGTATATCTCTAAATCAAAATTCTTGAATCAACCCTATAGGTATTTGTATGCAACCTTTTTCTGGAGTACAAGGTGCAAATATCTTGGACGAAGTAGGCCCATCATCAAATGGAACAAAACTTTTATTTCATTCTGATCTAACAAAACATTAAACAAACGTGAGTCGCATTTGACTGAAAATTCAGACAAATGAGACCCGCATTTGCCTAGTAAACAGCGACACACAACCGATTTTGTACCAAACATTCATTGTATGCAAATATGTTGTAGCTACATAATCAATAAACAATTAAACATCACTCCATATGGATGAAAAAAAGTAATCAAGAAACACACAAACACACACTCAAATGCACACACTTAAGATGATACTCTAGATGTTCAAGGGGCCTAACCTCCTTATTGAACTACTAAGACTGTTACTTCTTATTGGTGGATGTTGAATGTTGAAATCTGAATACATATCTGTGAAAAACTTATCAACAAGATCTTGATAAATGGGACTTGTGAGTAGAGAATAATAATGTAACACCTCTTCAATGTCCATCACATGTTCTTCATCTTTCACATCCATCATCTCCAACTCCTTCATTTTCCGCTCCAAAATATTCGTTTGATTAACACCATCAACATGTTTAGAACATCCGACGTCTTTTTGTTCATCGAGGCTAATATCAACTATTGGTTTGTGATCTTGTGAGATGATCATGGTTTGGTTTGATTCGATGTCATGTTGTTGTGAAAGTTTGAGGATTTCGTTGGTGTTATTGGCGGTTTCGGTGTCCCACTGCTCGCAGAATTCTTTGTAGAAGTTATCTAGATGTTGCATCTTTGGATTGTTGGTGGAGAATAGAGTCAAAGATGGAGCTTTGGATAGCTTTTTGTATCCTCCGAAGACGAAGGATTTGAAGGTTTGGATGGTTTTGTTGAAAAACTTTTTGGTTTTGTGTATGGTTTTTCTGATCAGCATTTGTATCTGTTGTTGGTCTCTCCTTGAAGTTTTGTTTAGAGAGAGAGAGGAGATGGAAGAATTGATATTAATGGTGACAACACGAGCTATTAGAATGTTATTTAATCCTAAAGGCGGAAATTCGACATCTTATTATCAACGAGCAAAAAAGAAAATTTAGTTGAAAAAGAAAAGGGGCCAGATTATCTTTTTGAATCGAAAACATTCTGGCCCGTTACGCAAGTTAAAAAGAAAACGGGCCAGGTTATCTATTTTGACTCAAAAACATTCTGACCCATCAGCCAAGTTAAAAAGAGACGGGCCAGATTAACTATTTTGACCAGAAAACATTCTGACCCATTACCATAGTTAAATATAAAACGGGGCAGATTATCTGTTCAACCAAAAAACATTCTGGCCCGTTATCCAAGCAAAAGAGAAAACGGGCCAGGTTATCTACTTTGACCTGAAAACATTCTGACCCGTTACCCTAGTTAAATAGAAAACGGGCCAGATTATCTATTCTGACCCAAAAACATTCTGACCCGTTATCCAAGCAAAAGATAAAACGGGTCAGATTATCTATTTTGGCCCGAAAACATTCTGACCCATTACACTAGTTAAAAAAAGAAAACGGGCCAGAATATCGAAAACATTCTGACCCGCTACCCAAACTAGGTTCAAAAAACTACCAAGATGCTTTGACATTGAATTAAGATTATTATTGTTTAAACTAAAAGATCGATGTCGAATGTATTTCAAACCGCAGCAGGTTTAAAATTTCAAAATAAAAACCGAAATCTTTTACTGGGACAAGAGAGATTTAGTTTCTTTTTGTTTGCACACTGATAAAAAGTAGTGTGTATGAATTGTGATAGTGTAAAGATATAAAATGGAATATATTTTTAAAGAGAAAAAGGGATGTGTAATGATAATGTACACTTGAATATTTGACCATATGTTGTCAAAAGTGCATTTGCCACTGATTAAGGAGCAAAGTTAAAGATGTAGGGTACATTCTAAAATTCATTCTCATGTTTTGAGTCTCGCTAGCCAAATTTGGCTCCATTTGCAATAGTATATCTCACATTAAATTTTTTTATTTGATTAAAAACAAATATCACAGGGCGGGTCGTAGGGGTGTGAAAACAAGCTGAGCCGCTCATGAGCTACTCGAGATCGGTATAAAAAACCCGAAAGAGGCCGAGCCCAAGCTTCAAACAAAGCTCGTTTAGTTTGACTCTTGTATGGGAAGCTCGTTTAGGCCCGTCAAGCTTACGGGCCTTGTGTATTTTAAAGTTTTACCTCTTTTGATTTATTGATTTCACACTATTTCACACTACACGACTGAGCGGCTCGCTTAAGGTACTACACAAGCTCGAGCCAAGCTTAGGCTCGTTTATAAGGTTATTCTCAATATAAAAAAAAAGTAAAAACGTATATAATTTAATTATTAAATAATCAACGGGACAAGCCCGAGTCGAGCTTTAGAAAAAGATCTCGAAACAAGCTGAGCGGACGAGCCTGAGCTTGAGAAAACAACTCGCAAGCCGAACTCAAGCTTTAGAAAAGGAGCTTGAAAAGAGCCGAGCTAGAGCCTAGTCGAGGTCATGCTCGGCTCGTTTACACCCCTAGCAGGTTGTTTGATATAGAACCAATTTAAGTAGATAATTGTGAGAACCACAACACATATTATAAAACGGTTATGTAACTGCATACAACCTATCTCTTTCCCACTATATATGGTTTTCTACTTAAAACTGGTTATGTATTGAACGAGCCCCTGCGGTTGGTTGCTATGATGTGTTGCTAAAAGTGAAATATTAATCTTGACACAAATGAAGAAAGGTACTTTGCACTCATTGTATTTATTAGGTGCTTAGCTGTATGGACCCTAAAACAATCTTCAAGTAAAGTGGTACCAGTGTGTAGGTGAAAAGAGAGATAATTGAACAGAATGCATTGAAATCAATGCATATGAGTCTGAAACATGCAACTTCATTATAGAAGGTTAATTACAACAAATTGTAGCTTACTTTATATCTTTTTACATATCTGAGTAAAAAAAGTTTTTTTTTTCTTTCTATTATATGTAACATAATTTTCATTTTATACCATTTTATACAAGTAGCATTCCACAGCAGTAACATGGTAAACAAAATAGCATTCAAATGATATAAAAATGGCATGACAGCGCGTATCATATATTTTGAGTTATTTTAGAACATTAATTTCACCAACTAGAGGTGAAAGGTACAAAAAATTGTATATCGAAATATCTACCGACTAAACTGACTTACTTTTGTGAAATTTAAAGAATTGATGAAGCAACCGGTGGACCTCTCCATAACTACTGGTTTTCGATATAAGACGGTTTTTAATCCAATTTGGAAGCTTGTTTGTCGGGTGAGAGAAGCTCTTTTTTGTAGCATCTGACGTGTAACGCGTGTCTACCAACAAGATTGCTGCATAATCATTAATATGCCTGATTGCTCTACCTGATAAACAACAATCCAACAAAATATCAACAAGACAAAAAACAAAATGTATACAACAAATGATAAAATATATATGCATACCGATAGACTGATTTACGGCTTTCATGCAAAGATTTTCATAATACTCTCTGCCTCTATTCTTACAACTTCTTAAAACCTCAAATCCTGCTTGAGTATCTCCACTAAAGCATGTAACATTAGAATCTTTTTTCAAGTCACCAATACGGTCAATATGTTTGACCCGTTCCATCAACTCAATATCAGATGGGCTTGGGTATGGCAGCCCAACCATGACTATACATCGGCCCAACCCGTCACTAAAATTAATACCTTCTGAAATCTTTCCTCCAACTACAGCAAGAATCACAGCACCATTATTTGCATCAATTGATTCTTTATATTCTTTTAAAACAACTTCAACTTCTGTGGTTTTTCTCGGCTCTTTGAATACACGTTTCCTCTTCATAATTCTACCAAGGGTCCCGGAAGCTTTCCATGCATCGTACACAGATTCTTCATAATCAAATGAAGAGAAGAAGACAATAATACCTTGTGGAACTACTGCTACTAGATTACAAAGTAAAAGGCCTAACTCATTAACCTATAATATTATTAAAGTTAACATGCATTAGTAATATTATTATTCTTATAATTCATAAAACAGTAAACATGAGATACTGACCATGGATGATGTACTTCTAGAGTTATAGCTGAAGTCAAAAGATTGACCTGAAGGCCCGGTTGAAACCGAAATAGGTAAAATACTGTCTGATGAGATTATATGACCACATGAGAAGAAATGCAGCTGATCTGGCGGTAACGATGGAAAGAGCCGCACCCGTGTTTCTTCGATTGGTTGGAGGGTCCCACCAGCCAATACAACAGCATGTGCTTCATTAACAATCTAAAAACGGTTCAATATTCAAAACTAACATTACTTAAAATTCAAAGTCAATTTTATAACACAGAATATGACATTTTTACAAACCTCGTGAAAGATCTTTTCACCAGTGAGCATAACATACTTTAGATATCCGCCTTGTTGTCCGGATTCTATTGGTTTTTTTCTTGAGATTATTATCCTCCCGTCACTATGTTGATTCGTTAGCGATATTAATATTCCAGCTAACGCACGAAACGCCGATAAAATGCTTGTAGTGTCATTTTGTAAGCTAATTATTTTATCTCCATATCCACTAACCTAATGACAAATATAAAAGACCATAACCAGCTTTGCAAAGAATAGATATTAATCACTAATCACAAAAAAGGTAAGAAAGTTACTCGAAATTACTCTATAGAATAGTAACCAAGTTTTGAAATTGTTCTAATCAGGTCACTCATAAAATATTTTGTTCCAATCAGGTCACTAAAGTTTCCTTTGTGTTCCAATCCTAGATATTTTACCAGGATAGCAGGTTCTAGTTTTGTTTTATTTTTAAATAGTTTGAAATTGCATAATATTTTTTAAAAAATTGAAAAAATTAGTAAAAATTGAGAAAAAAAATTAATTGCAAAAAAATACAAAAAATCAGAAAAGTTGCATAAAAAAAGTAAGAAATCACCCTTTTTTAATTTATGGTTTTTTTATAAGAAACCACCATTTTTTTAGAAAAAATTCAAAAAGATAGTTAGGTGATATTAAAATATTTAATAGTAGAATTATTAATTACTTCCATACAAAAAAAAAAGGAACATATTAATTATATTGTAAATTTTCGCATTTTTTTAGATTTTTTTTGCAATTTTTCAGATTTTTTTTTTGCAACTTTTCGCAATTTAAAAATTATTTTTCTCAATTTTTACTAATTTTTCATTTTTTTAAAAAATTATTAGGCAATTTCAAACTATTTAAAAATAAAACAAAACTAGATAACCTGCTACCCTGGTAAAATATCTAGGATTGGAACACAAAGGAAACTTTGGTGACCTGATTGAAACAAAATATTTTATGAGTGACCTGATTAGAACAATTTCAAAATTTCATTACTCACCTTGTGAATCATATTACTGTCTTTAATATACAGCAGCAACTTCACTAAATTAATGTTGTCGATATTGAGTGAAAACACAAACTCATTGATGCACATAGAACACTCTGAGCCACTAGTGTTTACCAAATTAGAATCATCCTTGTTGCATAAAGTTTGTATAAATGCACGAGTGAGAATCATTAGCGTTTGAATGTGCCGTCTATTTCCTGGCCCTAAAAGGTTGTGAAACCGTTGAAAGTAACCCTCTAAACAAGAATTAACAACTTCCAACTGTAACACGAAACCACGAAACAAAGCTGGTTACTTTTTTTATGCAATTAACTGTATTACAAAGTAGCCGTTAAGAGTTACTCGTTTTACCTGAGACAAAGTAACTTTTGAGTCATACATGCTAATGAGTGAGTCAGCAAGGTTATGAGCTTCATCTATAATAACAACACTATTTTTCAAGGTTAAACCGAGTGATTCCCGTGAAGATTTAGAAAGAAGAGATTGATAAGGAAGAACCACAAGATCAGCTGAAGGAACCCTGCTTCTAGAACCGTAATATGGACAAGTTCCCAAACTGCCCCCAACACGAACAAGATCTTCAATATCTAACGGGCCTTGTTCAGTCATTTCATTTCTGAACTGCTTTTGTAGCTTATGTTTACTAAGCATTGGGCATCCACTTGCAGCCTTTGTTTCACGTTTTCTTCCCCCGACAGCCGAATTCTGAAAACCAACATTTGAATATAAAATTTTTCATTATTTGAATAAATATTTCATAGTGTTACTTATCAAGATCACAACACGATAATCAACGAAACACGCAATCGAACACTTTTATTGTAATCCCGAAATATAGCTCTAAAAACTGAATTACTATAACTCTAATACATTATCCTAACTCGGTTCATTGTATATTTATAATGTTGACCCGACTTAGTCAAAAAGTTAACTAATACCCTAAAAGCCCCTTAAACCTCATTCGACTTAATGAGGAGACATGAGCCCAGGCCATACGGGCCCACTCGGGAATTAGCCAACATCTTATATCTAATGTATCACAAAATACAGATTTCATTATTGAGATAAAAGCAAAGATTCGCTTATACCTTCTTTTTTGAAACTTGGTTTTTCTTATTCTTTTGAAGATCCAAACATCGCTCGTTAATAAGAGTCGAATTTCCAAGCTTCAATACATCTGCGAAATTTAAACACAGATAAATTTAATCATGTATTCCTTTAACAAAAATTAGCAAAAAAAAAAAAACAGAAACAAAAAAGTTAATACATTTTACCTTCATTTATGCAGAAGTTCTTCCTAGACCCCAAACACGCAACCTTTATCTCATTAGCAAAAACAGTCTTCTTCAATTCCTTTACAAACTGTGATAACTGTGAATGAGTTCTACTACAAAAATAAATTTTAAAACCTGCTTCTTCTTCTTGATCACTAAACTCTTTATCTTCATCATCACTCGAAGACGAACCGGAACATATTCCACCGCCTTTTCGCTTACTTAATCCATTCTTTTCGTCTCCACTCACATATTCTTCCACCAGAAACTCTTTATCATCTAACTTCTCTGCATCACTTTTCACTGTCATATTATTATGTTCCAAATCACCTTCGATTTCCCTAAACTGATTAAACAAATCCCTAAAACTCTCCTCCATTTCGGTCTCATCGCGTTTTTTACTACTGAATTCGTATCTTTTCTTCGGCTTAACCTTCTTCTTAGGACTTTCAACCTCTTTATTCACAAAGCTATTCCTTAACCAATCAGGTTCGTAATCATCATCTAACTCACCATGATCTCCAGTCGTTCCGTTCTGATGCGTATCGACCGAACCGTTATTATTCTGGCCTTGTTTTCGATCGGAAAGCCACTGCAGCGCGCTACAGATTATACTTAGAGTTTTTCCTGTCCCTGTTCAAGTCCCAGTCGATAACCGAACCGAATAACACATAATCACAACTTTGATTAGGTTACTTATATATTATAGACCATGACTCAGTACAAGTAGAGTATACACTCGAACTCCTAATTAGACAATAAATAAAACCCACATGCTTATCTACTAGGAGTGCAAATGAGCCAAGCCGCTCTTTAGCTACTAGAGATTGGCTCGCTAAAAGCTCGAATCGAGCTGAGCTTAAATGAGCCCAAGCCTGAGCTCGAACCTAAAAATAAGCTTGTTTAAAACCGAGCTCAAGCCTAGAAATAAGCTTGTTTAACAAACGCGCCCGAGCCTAAAAGTAAGCTTGCTTGAAAACGAGCCTGGGCTCGAGCCTAAAAATAAGTTTGTTTAATAAACAAGCCCAAGCCTAAAACTAAGCTTGTTTATTAACCGAGGCCACGCCCGAGCCTAAAAATAAGTTTGTTTAAAAGCAAGCCCAGGCTCTAGCCTAAAAACAAGCTTGTTTTAAAATGAGCCCGAGCCTAAAAATAAGCTTGATTAATAAATGAGCCGGAGCCCGATCTTCACACTTACCGAACTTAAACGAGCATATTCTTTAAATACAAACTCATGTAATTTTAATCCCTAATTGATTGATTAACCGAATTCCATAACTCACTTGAACCAATATTACCTGTGGGGCTTTCGAGCATGGCGATTCCGCCTTTATCGATCGAATCGTAAAGAGCACTCATGAAATCTATTTGAATCGAGTATGGCTCTTTATATGGAAAACCCCCAAATTTCTTTTTCTGCTTCATTTCACCGTTCTTTGCCATCCAACACAATTTTCCCGCCAGAATTTGGCAACAACAAGAGTTCTTATAGTTGAAATTTGTGCTTTTTTTTGTCTCTGTTGATAAACTTGGGCTTTAAAAGGCCCATTTTTAATATGTGCCATAATAAGCCCACAAATAGAGGTATATATTATACAGACAGTTAATTTCTAATCTAATTAGTAATCATGTTTATCTTTTGATTTGCTAATGATTTCAGAAATAAATAGTTCGGTTAATTTGATTATGTTAAAATAATGGTTGGTTAGTTTGGCTAAAATCTTCTATGTCACAGGAAGGCCGTGGGTTCAATATTTGCAAATTCGTTTTTTAGTTCAGCAAGTGCTCCTCCCTTATTGCATATGTGACTTACGAGCCCGAGCTTAAAGATTCAGCTCCGGTTAAAATTTGAGTTGAGTAAAGTTAGCTTGATTAGACTTTGAACTGATCTCGAGCTAGCCTTAGCTTCTGGACCTCTAATTGATTTGGCTAGTGAAAAACCCTTCTTTCCGGCATTTGGTTTTGATAATAATAATAATAAGGGGGGAAGAGACACTCAAGGGTACTGCCCATGCATCGTCCAATCATGCAGTGTCACCTTATTTCTACCATTAAGTACCCACAAGCTACACAATTACTGACAACATATACCCACATGTGTAATAAATTAATTATTAATTTATTTTAATTCGTCAACTTTTGCCATTGAATGAAGTCATGCACCATACCCACAAGGGGTGGCGACGATGTTGTCATAGGGTTTGAAAGCCATACTCCCAATCCATATGGATGTCCAGTCCTCTCTAAGGTTGTTCACTATAAGCCCCTCCACGTCAACACCATGTTGGAAACAGGGCTTCGAAGCCGTTCTTCATAACGTCCCGCTGTGGTTTAAAGCCCCTTTGCCGCCACAACACACACACATGAGAGAGAGAGAGAGAGAAGCATGATGACCCTTTTTTTCACCAAAACCCCCATACCGCCAATCGTCCGAAGCCCCCCCCCCCCCCAAGGGCCGGCTCCGAGAAAGCAAAAAAACATTTGGGCCGAAGGCGAAAATTTATTTGGGCCATAAGTAAAAGGAGTATTATGTTGGGTTTAAACAATTTAATTTTGATATAGGCTTACTTGATTAAAATTTAGGTTGTGTAAAAAACTTTTGTATAAGAATATGATTAAACATGTCTCAAATGAGACTAGAAACCATAACTTTTTGGCTGAGAGTAATACCTCTTTACCACTAGACCAAGCTAGTGATTATATAATTGAGTTTAAACACTAAATATACATATTGTTTTAATAAAAATACATATAATTTTAAAAAAAAATCAGGCCTAGCGGGGTGTCGACCTGTGACCGTCGACCACCCAGCCCCCTCCCCGTGCGGTGTCCTCCCCCTTTACCGCCCATGTTAATTGCCATAACGTATAGTCTAACTGAATGGACCCAACTTCCTAAATGTTCACAACTTGATAGAAAAAGACTGTCTTGATTAAACAAACAAAAATTAATGGCAACTACTTGACCGTTTTTGTGTTTGTTTACTTTCATAGTAATGGAAGTTAAATGCTGCATATAAGTTGGCTTTATTTTTAAAGCAAGTGAACTACATATATACTTGATTTAAATGACTAGGTTAGCCAATTTTTAAATTTAGTTTAATATAACAAATTATAACTTCATTACCGTTTACAAAGCACCATTCTTCTTCAATCAATTTTTCTAGTTATATCGACCGTTTCTCCCCATTTATCATCGCTCATATCTCAATCACGAGGTCAGCGGCAAAATTTTATTGGACACGACAATCTTTCCAAAATATAGTTTTCGTAAAGGTAATTGGTTATATTAAATAGTAACATAACTAAAGTTTGTTACCTAAAATTAGAAAAGTAAATTTTTTTTATAAAAAACTAGGAGATTTACCCGCGTTTTGCGGCGGGGTCGTGAAATTAATAAGTTGTTAGCGCTTTGCGACGGGGTCGTGAAATTGATAAGTTGTTGGTACATATTGTCGGGTAAGTATCTTACATATCCAAGTATTGTCTAGTAATTATTTTACATAGGCAAATACCAGTTGTTCTTACAAATCCAAGTATTGTCTGGTAATTATCTTACATAGCCAAATACCAGTTGTTCGTAGTCGAATTTTGCAACTTAACACACTCCAATCCATGGTCTTTTCGAAACTTAGCATACCCCAATCCATAGTCTTTCTCTCAACTTGGCACACTCCAATCCGTAGTCTTTTTCGATTACACCACCAGTCCACCATGTTTTAACACCCTCTCTTTCTTTTTTTACCAAGTTTCTAGTTTCAACCAAAATAACCATATTGTAATCACAATTATCACAGTCACTGCCATATTAAAGTAAAACTATCAATTATTCTTAACATTGTTGAACTAAAAGTAAGATAACGATAATAAAATCACTACCGGAATAAGATCACAAACAATCAAAACAGTAGAGTACGCATGCCAATCAAACGAATTTAAATGCGCACAAAACATCAAACAACAAAGCAAGTCATCATATAACCAAATCCAAACGAAGGAGGTTACACCAAACAAAAAAAATAAAGGCAGTGAAAATTACATAAAAAAAACAAATCAAAGAAACAAATTAGCTCTCAGATGAAGCTAAGCTCATCATCAACGAGTTATCCTAGTTAAGGAGGCTCAGATAATTCAAGAGGTATCATCATAGCCTTCAACATACAAAACCGCCACCGAATGCGTCGTCATCTGCAGCCTGAGCCATCGGCAACGGCAGGCTAACGGTCAGGCGCTAGCATCAACGAATCAAGCCAACAGATTCAAAGTAGCCATCGCCATACACAGAAATCAACAGACTCAATGCCGTCGCCGCCATAGACGGTCGGAGCCGCCGGCAACGGCAGGCAAAAGGTCACGTTATTACCATCGCGGCCTCATCAACGATCGCCAGAGCACCAGTAGGCAACCGCCGCCTAGGGTTCGTAAATCGAAACCGGCAACAATCGTACCGGTGCAAAACAACATACTCGATGCCTCCGTCACCACAGCCCCGTCAACAACGGTCCAACGACCATCTGTGAATTTTCTCTCTCTTTTGGTTGGATCTTTCATCATCCTCAAGATTAAAGAAGAGGGGTTTAAGGGAGAGAAATAGAGGTGAGAGTCAGGTGACAGGAAGAATGAAGATAAATGAATAAAAGTTAATAACACAGATGTTGAACACGTATCACAGAACGTGTCACAATTCCAATACATAATATACTTGTAATATACGCATAAAAGATGCTATCAGTATAACAGTAACAAAATGTGAGGCATTCCTTACTTTCAAATTAATATATATATATAATATTAGAAGTAAATTTTATTTGAAACTCCAAAATAGCTTGAAGTCTAGAGCCACCTCTAATAATTTAAGTAGAGTAAGTATGAAAACATTACTTTATTAAGGTAGCGTTTGGTATGCAGGAATGACAGTGGGAATGAAATAATTCATTACGTGGAAATGGAAAAAATGGTGTTTGGTTATATAATGGAATGGAATAATTCATTACACATGGAATCCCATTCTATCAAAACCAACTTCTCACCTCCCTTCTTTTTTTTCATTTCATTCCTCCTTCACCATACTTTCTCAACACCACCACCACCTAACAATGACCACCACCACTATCATTGCTGCCACCACCACCTAACCGCCACCGTCGTCGTTGCCACCACCTTCGTCACCGCCGCCGCCCTCACATCGCCACCACCGTCGTCGCCGCCCTACCATCGCCATCACTACCAATGCTACCACCGCTTGACCACCATCACCCCCACCACCACCACCACAACCACCGCCCATCACCACCGTCGCCACCGACACCACCATTTTTGTCGCCGGAGCTACCACCACCATCGCCATTGCAGTTTTGTTTTTTTTTTGTAAAAAAAATATATTTTTAGATAGGAGTGTTTTTATTATTCTATTTCATTCATACAATTTTTTTTGAATACCAAACAACATAAAGTAATAATTCATTTCATTCTCATAGGTTAACCAAACAAGACAAAGGAGTGGTAATGATCCATTTCATTCCCTTGTCCATTCTATTCATACTCCCATTCCATTTCTCATTCATGCCATTATCTCCAACCAAAGATACCTTAAATTTCTTTAATTTGAAATTGTTGGTCGTGTGGTCGTTTGAACTTTGAACCCACTATTATTTTATAAGCTTTGTTTTAGAATATTGTTGACGTGGTCAACTGAGAGACAATTGATTTGCTGATGTTAATATAATAAAAAAAATCATGATAACAAGACCATCTTCAATGGATGGTTTTTTAGTAATGTTTTCACAATTGGATCGAACACTGAACCGGTCGGGTTACGGTTTAACCGGTTGAACCGGTCGGACCGGCCGAACTCAAAAATTATGAAAAAAATATTAAATGAAAAAATATATAAAAATTCCATAATAAACCAGTTGAACCGGTCCGGTTCACTAGTCTGACCGATTGAACCGGTCCGGTTTTACGGTCTAACCGGTGAACCAGTTAGGACCGGCCGGTTTTTTTGAGAAGCGAGTGAACTATATCGAACCAGACCGGTCGAACCGGCAGAACCGGTCCGGTTTTAAAAACATTGTGTTTTTGGGTATCATATGGCATTTGGACCCACAAAATACCTTATCTTTTCTCTATCCTCTCTATTCTCTCCTCTCACTCATCTCACAAACTGATTCTTGATACATTCTTCACCAAGAATCTCACCCAACACTCTTTCCTCTACATCATCACTTTTCTCATCCACATCACCTATCTATTCTCAAAAACACCTCAAGAATTCCTTAACGGAGATGCTCTAATGCATTCCGGAACATTTTTATAACAGTCTGTGTTTTAGTTTGTTTTTATATTTACTTTTTGAGTATTTGTTTTTTTAGGTATCTGTTTTATTTTTAATTTTTTAAACCGAGTCATTAAGAAAACAAACAAACAAAACAAAAAAAAATAAAAAAAAACACCCTGTAAAAATAAGTGAATAAATTAAATCTGTTGAGAATTTTGCTTCTATACCGATACAATCTTTTTGACTGGCATATGAATATGACTGAAATCAATTGTTCTTGTAATTTTATTAACACGTAACGCTTATAAACAGGTCTCTTATATGTTTATGATCATCTATCTCATTACTAACATGTCTTTTTATGTTTGATCAAAGAAAATTAATTTTGGCTTAATCCAACTCAATTATACACATTTATATTATAAGTCTATAACATCATTTTATCAGCCCTACTAAAAAGTAAAACCAGTACACAAAAATCATCTTCATTACTTCACACTCCACTATAATTTTATTACCACACCAACCAACATTTACACACTTTTCTACATATATGTGAATTCAAAAACATTTTTTTTATCTATTAATGAATGAGGAAGAACACATATGTATCAAAACTCACTCATTTTTACAAATATCTATATAAAAAGGATTTGTTTATTTGTAAATACAAGAACTCTTTTTGAATCTAATTGGTTTTATTATGTTTGATGGCAATGTCATATTGCAAGAAACTTGCCTCCTATGCTTTGTGGTCACCAATTTACCAACAACTTCCCCTTTTGTTCGAATCTCGAACTCTAATTTCAATGGAATTTCAAAAACTCCGGTATCTGAGATAACTAGGCTGGAACCCGCACCGTACAAGGGCACTTTTGTTGCTTGTAAGTCCACAATGGCTGTCCTTGTACTCTTTCTTTCTTGATAATACTTCTTCAACTAAGACCACAATAACAAAATTAGTAAATGTGTCACACGATAAAGAATCATGAAGAACTCATTTTCTTTTTTCATACAACCTACTAAATCATTCTATTACAATAAACCGACTAATGTGGTGCAATCAGCTATTTATATTTTATTAAAAACCGAACTCAATAGTTTTAAATGTACTAAGAAATAACCTGTTTTTTTGACAAATTATCCCGTCACTCTTTCCATGTACATATACATTACATTATTACCGGTAACTATTTGGATCATGTATTTAGATACACAATAATTGATGAATATTAATTCTCACCTGACCTGCTGCAATCACGACCTCTGAATAGATTAGGTTCACCAGGGTGGAGCTAACTTGGATGCCAAAGAATGTAGCGGGGTTATGAACAACAAGCCGCAATGAACCATTGATTGTCAGCATCTTGGTTATGACCCCAGATGAGTCCGAACCCTCACCGATGTAGAGATTATTCACAGCCAAACTCTACAATAAATGCATATCAATCGTCCATCACCGATTAGAAATAAATATAGAGCCGACCTTCATCAAGAATAATCAAATGACATGTAATAGTTTGTATGTGTTATATGATATGAAATGATTAAATGCCAAACACCCTCAAATTAACATGAATAATTAAAAAAGGTTCATTATTTACCCATTTTAACTAGTAACAAAAGCGGAAACTTGGGGCTCACTACTCCTCCATCAGCTCTCAATCTGTCAAATAATTTTCTATTCGAATTCTGTGATTTTTTTAATTTCTTTCTAACATTCATATTCCCACGTGTACAACACTATGGAAGAAAAATATAATTTTATTAGAAAACAATCTTAATTTTAGAATCCGCTTCAGACCAGACTTTATTTTAAAAACACAATTAAAGTAATTAAAATGAAAGTGAATTAACAAACCTTAACAGTGATCTCGGCTTTATAAGGTCTGGCTGCACCCCATATAATCAAGCATAAAATAGTAAACAACACAATAAAACACGAAAGAGCCATTAAAGCTTGTAACCTTCTAGTAAACTTCTTATCATCATCATCATAATACTCATCATACTTTCCTTCTTCCACTATCACATTACACTCTGGCCACCCCTTATCATTCCTTAACTTCCTAGCAACTTTATTCCTGCCAGAATGCGACCGAAAAATACCCGAAAACCGACTGGACGACGAGTTCCTCGAGTGCCTGCCCATAGAAGGGTGTGAAGGAGACTCCATAGGGCTTGTGTAATTAGGTGTAGCTTGCATTGAATATGATTTATGATCACCATCTTGTGAGTCCCTTGATGGACTTTGCACGAAATATACCGGTCGTTTTGGTGATCTTGACGGCGAAGATGGAGCTAAACTGGTGACATCTGACTCAGATTTTGTGTGCAACATGTTTTTGTTTCGAGGAAAGATTGTAAAAACAAGAACATAAACATACAAAACATACAAAAGCACACAAAGACACAGGTTGTGTCCTTGGTGTCTTTTATCTTATGGAGTGGAGATATGTATGGGATAATGACCAAAATGCACATCATAAAACCCGTCGACTTGAATCCTTTTTAATAATGGCTTCATATGATTTTTAACCCATCAAATTCTGTCACGTGTTATGAAACACTAGTTTTTCTTTTAACAATTTGTCGGAGACGGCATGATTATTTAGGAGCCTGACGAGATTATTTTGACTTCCGACGAGATCTATTTTGTCTTTCAACAAGGTTTATTTTGGCGTCCCACGAGATTTATTTTGGCTTCCTACGAGATTTGTTTTGGCTTTAACAATTTGTTGGAGCCGGCATGATTATTTAGGAGCCTAACGATATTATTTTGACTTCCAACGAGATTTATTTTGGTATTCAGCAAGATTTATTTTGGCGTCCTATGAGATTTATTTTTGGCTTCCTACGAAATTTATTTTTGCTTCTGACAGGATTTTTTGGACAAGTAACAGAATCTGGGTGGATGAAAATCTCGTCGAGTAATGATTAAAAAGTTATTTGTTCAATGAGTTTCGGGATTAACATTTATAGGAATTAGTCGGTGAAATGAGCATTATCATCCGATGAGGTCATTTTAGTCATTTTCTTTGATATGATTTTATGGGTGACGTTAACATGGTCAAGTGGGGTTGTATTTGCAATATTGTGCATGGCAGGACCAAACACCGAGCCATTATCCGAGCTTACCTTTACCAAGCAACGATTGCCGAACCTTGTACCGAGCCTGGTTCCATGGCTACAAAAATTATTGCGTCAATAAAGCAATCTACAATGTCGGTAGCCAGCCTTTTTCATTGATATTTTGGTTACAAAATATATATTTATTTTTTAACCATTAATAAATTGATAATTATGTTTGGTGATAAATATAAGTTTTTTTCAATCAATAACTAATAACTGCTAGTTATTATAACTGTCGAAACATGAAATGAATCTGACATGATCCATGACGATGTTTTCATGGATTTCGAGATGAACGAACCACGTCTTGATCTTCTTCTCCGTCTGCTTGAGACCTGCAACGGCTTTTCGGGGGTGTGGAGGTGACTGCTAAGAAATCCTAAGGATCTCTTGTTTACAGACAAAAACATATGGTGATGGCTCTTATTGAGCATGACCCCTTAATAAGGAGGTGGAGACCTCCTTATATAGAGAGCCTCATGGCCACCATCATGGTACCCTAATGGGCCTAGCCCAGTTAGGGTTACCTCCACAAAACCCCCTCAGCCCAATAACATTGTATTAGTCCATGTAATAAAATAAGCCAAACATAATAAATTTAGGGTCGTAAAACCGGGTTTAGTACCATACCCCTACAAGCCCCCCAAGTCCAGCGTTGCTCCGGGGCGCGCAAGCGTCTAGGTGGAGCGCTGGACTTTATGAGGTGTGTTAGGCCATGAGGCGGTTTTTTCCCTTTTCTTCGGCCTTGTCTTTATTGTCTTTGAGTTTTGGGAGGTTTTCTTCATGATGGTGACATGTTGTGGTCCTTATGATAATGATGGTGCCCTGGTATGAATAAGATATAGCACGCATCATAACAATAGTGGCGCGAGGCCTGATAAAAGATAGAGCGCGCATCTTGATAATAATGTAACATAACTTGCGCGCGAGGCGACTTACGAGCTATAAGAATAATAAAGCCTGCGCGTGAGGCGACTTACGAGCTATAAGAATAATAAAGCCTGCGCGTGAGGCGACTTACGAGCTATAAGAATAAAGCCTGCGCGTGAGGCGACTTACGAGCTATAAGAATAATAAAGCCTGCGCGTGAGGCGACTTACGAGCTATAAGAATAATAAAGCCTGCGCGTGAGGCGACTTACGAGCTATAAGAATAATAAAGCCTGTGCGTGACCATGTGGGATATTATTGGGCTCCCGCCCTAAGATTCGGATGTCTTCTATTGCGATAATGTGGTGGTGGTATACCACGATAGTCCCCTAGTTCATTGCTGCTAAATAAGGTAGTCCTTATCCTGATTTGGGATTAGACTATTCTCATTTTTTGTGTTGCTTACGCATAGTTTTTGGCTTTGTGTCATGCGCAGACGTTTCATGCGCTTGCGCATAGGCTTTGGCTTTGTGTCATGCGCCACACGCAGATGTTACATGCGCGTGCGCGTAGACTGTGGTTTTGTCATGCGCCACGCGCAGATGTTGCATGCGCGTGCGCGTACACTGTGTCATGCGCCACGCGCAGATGTTGCATGCGCGTGCGCGTACACTGTGTCATGCGCCACGCGCAGATGTTGCATGCGCGTGCGCGTACACTGTGTCATGCGCCACGCGCAGATGTTGCATGCGCGTGCGCGTACACTGTGTCATGCGCCACGCGCAGATGTTGCATGCGCGTGCGCATAGACTTTATGTCCTGCGCCACGCGCAGATGTTGCATGCGCGTGCGCGTAGACTGTGTCATGCGCCATGCGCAGATGTTGCGTGCACTGATGTGATATGCGTGAGCATGTGATGCGTAAGCATATGTAATATGCGTGAGCATATGTGACTAAACCCGGTTTTACGACCCTAAATTTATTATGTTTGGCTTATTTTATTACATGGACTAATACAATGTTATTGGGCTGAGGGGGTTTTGTGTCATGCGCCACACGCAGATGTTGCATGCGCGTGCGCGTAGACTGTGGTTTTGTCACGCGCACGCGCAGATGTTGCATGCGCGTGCGCGTAGGCTTTGGTTTTGTCATGCGCCACGCGCAGATGTTGCATGCGCGTGCGCGTAGACTGTGTCACGCGCCATGCGCAGATGTTGCGTGCACTGATGTGATATGCGTGAGCATGTGATGCGTAAGCATATGTAATATGCGTGAGTATATGTGATGCGTGAGCATATGTGGTGCATGAGCATATGTAATATGCGTGAGCATATGTGGTGCATGAGCATGTGATATGCGACTGCGCTCAAGCATCATGGTGGTGCGCATGTTGAACGGAGCGGAGCCGCGTTCGGTCTTGTATTCGGCACGAAGCCGTATGGGTTTATGAGGATTCCCAACCTTTAAGTTTGGCGCATGGCCTTATGGGTTTATGAGGATTCCCAACCTTTAAGTTTGGCGCATGGCCTTATGGGTTTATGAGGATTCCCAACCTTTAAGTTTGGCGCATGGCCTTATGGGTTTATGAGGATTCCCAACCTTTAAGTTTGGCGCATGGCCTTATGGGTTTATGAGGATTCCCAACCTTTAAGTTTGGCGCGTGGCCTTATGGGTTTATGAGGATTCCCAACCTTTAAGTTTGGCACTTGGCCTTATGGGTTTATGAGGATTCCCAACCTTTGAGTTTGGCGCGTGGCCTTATGGGTTTATGAGGATTCCCAACCTTTAAGTTTGGCACTTGGCCTTATGGGTTTATGAGGATTCCCAACCTTTGAGTTTGGCGCGTGGCCTTATGGGTTTATGAGGATTCCCAACCTTTAAGTTTGGCGCGTGGCCTTATGGGTTTATGAGGATTCCCAACCTTTAAGTTTGGCGCGTGGCCTTATGGGTTTATGAGGATTCCCAACCTTTGAGTTTGGCGCGTGGCCTTATGGGTTTATGAGGATTCCCAACCTTTAAGTTTGGCGCGTGGCCTTATGTGCGCATGCACGGCGACGGAGTGGTGATTCGCGGGCCCGCGTGCATGGCGGAGATCTTTTGCACAAAACCCACATGGTGGTTTCCGCGGTGGTTTCCACGGGCGCTCACGCATGTCGGCGGAATGGTGATCCGCTGGCGAGCATGCGTAGTGGCAGTCTTCTGCGCAAAACCCACATGGTGGATGTTTTTGCGCGAAACCCACATGGTGGTTCCCGCGGCGGCATATGCATGGCTGCGGAGTGAGAATCCGCGCGCGCGTGCATGGCGGCGGAAGTCTGGTAATTTTTGGATCTGCAATTTGAGAGTTAGATCTGTAATTTTAAACCTAAAATCCAGGTCTGTAATCTAGATCTAGATCTGTAAATCAGATCTAGATAGATCTGAAGCTCCTAGCGGAGAGAATTTAAAACCATCACAGATCCGGAGGCTTGATCATCCGAATCAGGCAGTTTCTTCTTGCACAGATCTGGAAGCCTCTTTTAGATCTATGGATCTTTTGAGCTTTAATAGAACAAGCCTTGAAGCCTTTTTCTGTAAACTTCCAGATCTGGGTTTTTCCTGGGAGAGATCTGACAGCCGAGACGAAAATCGAAGGGTAGTTCGTTGCCGTCCCACGGATGGCGCCAATGTCGAAACATGAAATGAATCTGACCTGATCCATGACGATGTTTCCACGGATTTCGAGATGAACGAACCACGTCTTGATCTTCTTCTCCGTCTGCTTGAGACCTGCAATGGCTTTTCGGGGGTGTGGAGGTGACTGCTAAGAAATCCTAAGGATCTCTTGTTTACAGACACAAAAATATGGTGATGGCTCTTATTGAGCATGACCCCTTAATAAGGAGGTGGAGACCTCCTTATATAGAGAGCCTCATGGCCACCATCATGGTACCCTAATGGGCCTAGCCCAGTTAGGGTTACCTCCACAAAACCCCCTCAGTCCAATAACATTGTATTAGTCCATGTAATAAAATAAGCCAAACATAATAAATTTAGGGTCGTAAAACCGGGTTTAGTACCATACCCCTATAATAACAAAATTCATTAAATTAAAGTTTGTGTTTTAATCACTATAAGCAACTTAATATCAATATTTGATAGTTTATTAAATAAAATCAGGAAATAGTAAAGCAAACTTCAATAATTAATTATTTGATGAAGTGATTAATAATTTTTCTAATGACCAAAATAATCTAAATTTCAATACTTTTCCACTATTATTGAATCTTTTCTTAACTATTTAAAGTGAAACATTGAACAAAAGAATTACAAAATTGATTATTATTTATTAGAGCCTTTTTTTCACAACCAAAACATTGAGCGTTCAAATCTTACAGCATAAAAAAAATATAGAAATTGCTGTTAGAAAATAATAATTAATAAAGACCGATATATGTTTAATTTATATCATTTAATTTTAATTTCTATAAAATTACTGACAGCAATTATACAATATAAAACTTAAATTGTTTCTTTAATTTTTTTTAATTTAAATAATATTCCTAACATGCATATTAAAAGCAAGTATATCGTCATTGATGGTTGTCTGGAATTCGGTAGAATGAATGTTGAATATTTAATGAAGGTTGAATTGAAGTAGAATGATGTTATCAACCTTTATTAACATGTAAATTTGAGGATTTAGTAAAATCAGTCTCATAATAATATTTTAACAATATAGTTTATTCATATACTTTTAGCTTGTAATTGCACATTTGGAATTACCTGTGTGAATTTGAGAATTTCTGATATGACCCGAAACACAACATGAACCTAACACGAAATTCACATGACACGACACGAGATTAATTCTTGCATGTTCATGAGTCAAGAGTTCAAGACTTCAAGTCACTAACACTAGAGGTGTACAAAACAACCAGTTTGGGACCGGTTATATGCAAACCGAATCAAACCGGTTTGAAAATAGAACCGGTTTCACCCAAACCGGTTCCCAAACCGATCCAAACCACCGGTTCTGGGGTCGGTTCCCCTTATAATCTACCAAACCGGTTTTATAACCGGACCGGTTTAAGAGAAACCAGTTTTAAACAGGTTCTAACCCAAACCGAACCGAACCAACTTGGACTAGTTCTACCTTTCAAGCTCCAAAACCGGTTCAATTTAAAAACCGGTTCGGTTTGAGAAATAAATACACCTCTACTAACAACCTTCCCATTTCCCATTGTTGTGGTTGTGGGTCAAATTGCTGAAATAAGTTTTGAAAGCCCATATTCAATTATATCCAATGGCCATGTTAATTGTTAATTGATGAAAAGCCCATCTATTATGGGCCCTATGTTACTCTGACTCGGTCAGTTTTTTGATGCAAGGCCCATTTTTTGAGGGGCTAGATCTTATTGGTAAAATCATTTTATTAATAAAAAGTTGTTAAAAAAACATGGATTTTAGAAAACAAGTTATCAGGCTCAAAAACAGTAAAAGTAAGTTTTTGATACTAGAAATAACATGGAAAAAAAGGCGGGAAGGTTTAATTTTAGGGGAGAAAATCTAATTTTGTGACGCTTAAATTGACTTTACGTGTTATAGCTTAAAACTGATAAATAGTAATTACTAGTTGGAATGTTCTGCATGTTACGCCATAGTGCATTTAGTTATATTTATTAACTTCAAATCGGTTCATTTGTTCAGAACCAAAATAAGTGAGTTTAGATAACCTTCAATACGATATTTAAGACTGAAATACACTTGTGGAAGCATAATTGATCATTCAATTTGGTTTTACCTAAGTTGATTAATCGGTTCGTCAAATTGCAATTTTAGGTCAATTTTAGTTAAAGTTCTCTTCTTAGTCGATATTTGCCCCTATTTTACCCAAGATTCGGAATTATACCTGGAAATCTCAGATTTAATGTTTATGTAATTCATAGAATTTTCTTCTTAGTTGATATTTGTCAAAATCCACCAGAACACATACATCTGGTTTCTTGATTAAAACTAAACTTAACCAACAACTCATAAATCAAATACTAAAAAAAAAAAAAAAAAACTAAACTCCTACTTATAAAGGTGCCAACCTCAAAGGTTTAAAGTGGACAACTACAAAGTGACACATACATTAAGTCAATAGATATTCATAAACCGAAATGGTGACACAAGCGGGAAAATCTTTAATTACTGAAAATGATAAAACATGAAACAAGCGAAATATTAAGCATTTAAGCACACCGGAATTAACCATTTCACAAGCAATACACACAATATCAAGATTAAAAGAGAGAAATTAGATCAAAGTCCACAGTAGGCTTTAAGAGGGTATTTCAGCTTTCTACCATTAATGTTAGTATGGTAATTAATATACTTGTAGTGATCAAATGGCTTATACTTCACAGGGTGATCTTCATCAACCAGTTCTTGAGGTGGTTGTATCTTGAGATCTCGGAAATATGACGACACCACCATCGAAAATCAATCTTTCTTCCCTTGCATCGTCACCCTGTGGAATGGTACTTCCATTCTTCCGTTTGTCCATGCCTAACAAAATTCAAAACATAAAATATCTTGTATATATATTATATATAAGTGGTAAATGGTTCATATTTTCTTACAACAATTCATATTTTTTTACGTACAAATGCGTATGTTAAATACATAAAAGTAACATTAAGACTTTGTGCATATGGTTTTTAAACTTTTGAACGGATACTTAACTACACATGTGTAGATAATATATAACCTATACATGACTTATTTCAAATGTCTAAGAACGTTCTATATACATTTTTTTTTAATTTTGGAATTAATTAAGTTATGAATAAACATTATGTTTTATTCATCTATTTCCTTGTATCATAAAACTTTTTAAAGTTAAAAATAAAAAATCTATGTTCTCAAAAAAAGAAAAAAATAAAAGCTTGTTGTGTTTGACACTAACCTATATATATATATAGGGAAGGTTTCAATTAAAACTACTAAAATACTTAAAAACTTGTGAAAACAACTTTTAAACACTTTTGTTTTCATTTTTTTTCTTTTTATATGTTATTAATTTTTACTAAATTAAAAAAGAAATAAAAAAAGTATGTGTAATTCGCGAAATTACATATATGAAGCTCATAATCTACATATTATTTACTTCGTGCAAGATACATACATGTATTTACATAATCATTTAATCTACATATATACTTTTTTCTTTTTTGTTTTGACAAAGATTAATAACCTATAACAAGAATGAAAAAATAAAATTTTAAAAAGTTAGTGTTTAAAGTGGTTCTCACGAGCTTTTAAGTTAAAGATGGTTTTCGTTGACAAGTTACCATGCAAACATCCCCGGCCATGACTATAAAAGACGAGGGTGAAAGATCAACTTCAACCCATTTCTCATCCTTTGTCTGAATCTCCAAGCCCTTTCCTTGCTCTTTTTGATGGATAATAGTTATGAAACTCTTATCCGTGTGAGGAACAAGAGCTTGTTGTGGCTCATCTCCTTCATGGTTTTGGTATTTATTGAATTTAAGGATATAATCTGTCGTCCCAAGGAGTGATTCGTAGTGTTTCTCTACCCCATAACTTCTTGCCACCATTCTCATCACTATCACCTCTAGTTCCGCCACAGCCTTTGTAAATGTCAATGCAGTTTCACTAAAACATGCAAATCATAAGTTGTAAGTATTGAATATAGATCGTTTTACTTTTGGTCAAGTAAAATTTATTTCAACTATCATTAAACTTATCAAGTTTCATTAAAGACGTTTAATGCAATTTAACTGAGAAACTCTACTGTTTAATTACTTAAATGTTAGGTGTAAGTACAAAACTAAGGTTTCTACTCTAAAAGGACCTTTAGAGACCTTGTATACTATGACATTTGTTAATGCTCGAATTTTAAAATTTTGTTTCCGCTTTTATTACGCTTATGTAACCGAATCCTTGTAATTAATAAAACCGTGAATTTTTATTGATTATACTATGTTATTTTACATTTAATGTATCTATCAAGTGCATTTTAGCCCCTTCACCTTTGTGTTTACAACTTTTGATCACCAAGCCAAACCCGAAGGACCGAATTGCAAAATAACAAAACATTTTTCCTCCCTTTCTCCCTTTCCCCGTCATCGCCGGCGACCCCCACCCCCTTTCCATATTTTTGATTCAATTGACCCGCGAAATCCGGAGTTTATGAATGCTTAACCTCCACTCCAGTCGTTCATATGGAAATAACGAGTAATGGACAGCCAAGACGAATCAATTATAATCAAATTCATTAACTCGAGCCGCGGACTAAAATCGAACTTGTTAGCCTATAAATACTCAACCAAAATGCAATTAACTTGTACCTCGCACTCCCTAGCACACTGCGACTCTAATCCCTAGGCAATTGCAAGTAACAAACTTTCCTGAATCATTTCGAACACCTGTTCCAGCCGCAACTTTAAATGCTTATAACTCGATCAATTCGCAATCGTTTCAGGTAATTGTAACATGCATTGGTATCGCAATTTAATCCTCTTCAAAACCCCTCTGTCAATTTTGATTGACAGAGGGTGTAAGATCCGATTGATAATTCTAGGGTTTATAAGGTTTGGGGGCTTGTTTGCATATCTGGTTATATGTAATCGTTTCTGTAAGTACTAACGAGTTAGACACTGGCCCAGATGGCCAGTGCAGATCACGCAAAACACCTGAACCAGCCAAGGGCGCGGGTTCGATCCCCCCTGGTCAGGTTTTGTTTATTTTTTTTAGTTTTATTGTTTTAATTAATATTATTAACTAAATTATATAAAAACCCTATATTGTTTACACTCGTTTAAGCAAACCGAACCTCAATAAATTTCTAAAATAAAATTTCAAATTCATATATTTAAATATATAAATATATATAATCTTTTATGTCTATATATATTTCTTTTACCTAAACAATAATAAAGATCATAATAATAATAATAACAACAACAACGCTTAATAACAATAAAAATAAATTTGTTTCTTATATTCTTTTTTTTTTCATTTAGTTGAACCTCGTTAAACTATTATAGACTTCATAAAATGTTTTCATTGAAAAGCTGGTACTTTTATTTTAAATGTTTCTTTAATAAACAAACATGGCTTTTCAATTATTTTTCTAACGATTAAAATTAATAAAAATTGAATTACACATTTACCAATAATTTTCCGGAATATAACTAATGCATTAACGACCCCAAATCCATTGCAAACCCATCTCTTTGTGTTTTGTTCATTTATTTCGTTCAAGTATTTATTTTAGTTACGCTTTAATAATTAGGACAAATTGTCGAGAATTCTCGCGGGACCAACTAGCTTACTCTAATCTTTATCGGCTTCTTTACCGTATTCCTCATTCCAAGTGAGTTCTTCATAACCCCATTTTAACGTTTTATAATATTTTGGGGGTAGCACGTCACAAACCGATTCACTTATATCGTACATGTTAATATTATTCGTGCATATTGATTATACATGAACTCGCTTGCAATGTGTTTATTGTTTTTATGGTGGAAGTTACGCAAACGCAAACGCATACACATAGTGGGAGGGTCCGACGGGACGTACCCGCGCCGTCTAACGTTACGACTCCGGTTGTTTACGTAAGGTAGTTCTCATTTCCCCGACTTCAACGGCTTCGGCTAAACGAACGGGAGGACGACACTATTTGATTTCATTTACTTTACGCTTGAATACTTATTGCATTACGATTGTTGAATCGCGAGTTTCCTATATATATGTATACGCAAAAACTTATGAAAACTCACCAACTTAATTGTTGACAAAATATATTATTTTCAACGTGTTACAAGTTGAACCGATGGTGTGCTAAGGACGAAGATCATTAGTTTGCCTTAGGATATTTGAATAAAGAACTTGTTTACTTTTTCGATGAAGTGTTATTGTTTTCTTTTATTTATGAACAATGTGTGCATTTTTGATGATATGAAATGAATTAAATATAATTAATGTCGCTTTAATAGCGTTACGAGCTCATGAATGATCTGTACGTTACACCCAGGCATATTCCGCTTAAAGCCAGGGTGTTACATATACTCTATAAGGACTTTAAAACATAAAACACACAAATCGTTTCCGGCAACGACACAAATCTTTTTCAAGTGAATTTCAGACTCGTTAGACGAGACACATAATCTGTTTAAACGAACTATGTCAAACATGTTTTTGGTTTACTTCAATTATAACTCATACTGTAGTTTTCTATTCAAACTTTCTTTGTTTTTCATATCTATATCATATTTTCTTTACAAATCATAGTAATCCCTAGGGCCGACCCGACCCAAATGACCCGGCTGAACAAAAAAAAAGTTATGATATAGACATATAACAACGATAAATTTTTGACCGCTAAAATTTTCGATCACTATAAAAAAAGGCTTCTGGGTCCTGCCTAGGGGTGCAAACGAGTCGAGCCGAGCCCAAGTTCGACTAGTCTCGAGCTCGGGTTGTTTAACTTACGCAGAGCTCGAGCTTGAGCTCGGCTTGTTTCGAGCTCTATTTTCAAAGCTCGAGCTCGGCTCGTGAGTAGATTTTGAAGCTCGAGCTTGGCTCGGGCTGGACACGTTTACTATTTATCAATTATTTTTTTATATAATTATAATTATTTTTATATATTTTTTTCTATTATAATCTTATGTATAAAATAGTATTATTTATTTATTTATTTTATTTTATTTTTTCATAACATTATATATATTAACTAATAATTATTAAATATATATTTTAAAAAAATATATAAATGACAGGCTCGTTTAGGCTCGAGCTTGGTAAGTGATGCTCGGGCTCGTTTATTAAACGAGCTTACTTTTAGACTCGAGCTTGGCTCGATTAAGCTCGGGACGATCGAGCTTTTTAACGAGCCGATCTCGAGCAGCTCGGCTCGTTTCACTTTCCCTAAAGAACAATGAATAAAGTTACCTAAAAGTGTCATTTCCAGGGGGCCACATGAGTTTTGTAAACATTTCAACTCCTTGTTTAGTGGTTGCATTTTCAATACTCAGTCTTTCAAAACCTGGATACTCAGGTACCTTGCCAAAATAACCATGACATGCTTCATCTGAAGTGTTTAATATTTTGACTTCATGTGGAAGATCCAGCACTTGTTGTGATTCAACAAAAATTGCATCATGAAGTTGTGAAGACACCCCATCATATTCGGCTATGAAGCACCCGTATACTTCGAGTGCACGTATAACTTCACCGCATGTTGTCGCCCAAGAGCTCGAGCTTGAGTTCAGCTCGTTTACGGACAAGTTGATAACAGAAGGGAAGCCATTATGAATAAGATTATTTTGTTGGTAATTAATGAACAATTCTTTGTGGTACTTAATAGACAAATTATTGGAGTGTTTTCATGTTATTTTAAATGATTTAAGTTTATTTAATATTTCACATGTCTTTAAATAACTTGCTAAACCTCATTTTATAAATAAACTAGTATTAACAAATAACAACCCCCGCATTGCGGTGGGAGGGTGTAAAACCATGTGTTTACACATCCACTCCGCTTGAAAGCAAGAAGTTATCACCACCGACACCTTCGGCCACTATCCTTTCTCTCGTGGCCAGTAACTATCGTTAACCATTAAGAAAATCGAACAAAAAGCATAGGAAAAAACATTGAACCACACACGCTTGTTGCGTCGTGTTAGCACACAAAAGTTACACCGAAACAAAAAATATAGAAAAGAATAACTAAGTCAAATTAACATTTACGCGTTTCAAAGGGACCAATAAACGGGAAAACATTAAAATAATTGTAAAAGATGAAAAGTATATGAGACCAAATTTAAAAATGAAAAAAAGTTGGGGGCTAAAAGTAAAAATATTTTATGATATATTTGTAAATTATGAAAAGTGAAGGTCAAAATGTCAAGTTGATAAAAAAAATTACTAAATCACAATGTACAATTATATATGCATGCAAACTCCCACAAATCTACATATACTAATAAAAGAAAGGAAAATTGGAAATTAATAATCCCACATTTTGTGTATTGGCCGATAATAATCCCACTTTAAAAATCACTACCAACGGTCCCACCTTTTAACTATTTTTGTCTCACTAGTCCCCAGTTAAAAAATACTTAACGTCGTTATGTTTTTTCCCTAGTTTCAAACCGATATTTTAGGGCTTTTGATTAGAAGAACGATATGAGTCGACTGATGTAAAACTTATCTCGAAACGGTGATTCAAATGACTTAATTTTTGTTGATTGGAAATTCAAGCACCCCAATTAAAACATTGTTTTGTCGTTTGGATCACCATTTCGAGATAAGTTTTACATTGATCGACTCGTATCCTTCTTCCGGTTAAAAGCCCTAAAACATCGATTTGAAACTAGGAAAAAACTTAACGACGTTAAGTATTTTTTAACGAAGGACTATTGTGACAAAAATAATTGAAAGGTGGGACCATTGGTAGTGATTTTTAAAGGTGGGATTATTATCGACCAATACACAAAAGGTGAGATTATTTATTTCCAATTTTCCTAAAAGAAAATAATCTGGACACATAGCATTCTAAGGTTAATCCTCACTATCAAATTCCTGCCTAAATCACTTCTCTTCTATTGATAGAAAAGAAAAAAAATTTCTTTGTTCTAAATATAGTATTGATTATAAACTCAACATACCGTATTAATTGGTCAATCTCTATTATTTGAATTATTAATGCTATAAATTATATTGTAAACATACTTAATATAAAAAATATTAATATATATAATAATTACGTGACATAAAGATATTTTCTTTAAAATTAAAATGTATATAAAAGAATTTGTGTTTAAAGAATACACTAACATTTAATTTTTGAGACATCTTCATATTGAAGAAAACTATAATAATTTTGTTTACATTTTACAAATATCCAATGTAAGGCTGTGATTATAAGGATGTCATGAAAGCTTTTCAAAAAGGAAAATATAGTGTCTTTTTTTGTTTATGATTTAGGGTTTAGGATATGGAGTGAAAAATATTTTTGTGAAAGGCTTTAACCACATTCTTCAGATCTAAATGCCGCATTGTTTTAAATGCTGCTTCCAGTGGTATTGCTTTTTACATTAATTATCTTTTATTTTATTTGTATTAAATTATTCATCGTAATTTATACATTAACTTATATCGTGTAATACACGGGTTTCTAAAGCTAGTGTGTGTGTGCGCGCGTGCGTGTGTGTATAGGGGATGAATCTTACAAGAAATGATATTATAGAGAGAGGTGCAAGAAGTCGATTTCAACCATTGATGTTACTAATCAATGGTCATTAACAAAAGTGACATTTTTGTAATTAATAAGAATTTATTATAAGGATTAATTTAATTAAAAAGGGTAACGTGGTAACTTGTTTAACACAATTAAAATAAAAGAAGAGTATAACTCTCAATGTTCCTTGTTAAAAGCTTCGACCTTTAATTTTTATTGATTGATAATTAATTGAATTCAATTCATTTGTGATGTATTTAATTTTCTTTTATTTCATCTATTATTATGATTGTCTTTTTTCTTGTTTTTTTAGTGTTTGTGATATAAAAATTTGTGCAGGATCCATATATATATATATAGTGTGTGTATGATACATACACGTATAGTGTTTGTGATATAAAAATTTATGTAGGATTCATATATTGTTGTTTAATGTAATTAAAAAAAAAGTTTATTTTGTAGTATGTAGTTTCATATATGTACAATGTATGTGGTATTTTAATTGTGTATGTCTAATTTTATCGTGTGTAGGATCATTTATGTACTATGTACTGTGTAGGTTCGTATATGTACTGTGTAGGTTCGTATATGTACTGTGTATATGGCATTTCAAATTGTGTATGTATAAATTTTTATCATCTGTAGGTTCATTTATGTACAGTGTAGGTTTATATATATACTGTGTATGTGTAATTTTTTTATCGTATGAAGGTTCATTTATGTACTGCGTACGTTCGTATACATTATTTGTCGGTGGTATTTCTATTTGTGTGTGTGCATTTTTATTCAGGTGTAGGTTCATTTATGTACTTTGTAGGTTCATTTAAGTACCATGTGTAATTATCAGCGCTATTGAATTTTGTAACTATCATCTAGACAAATATATGAAATTCAAATTAGAAGAATAAAAAAAAATATGGATTAATCGCCAAATTGAATTTGACTAAACAATCAAGAATTCAACATTGGTTGATTTAACTATATATTAAAAAATATAAAAAAGTTGTAACTTCTCTATGAATTATGACCTACCAAATATGAAAAAACACATGATCTTTTACTATAACACCCTTGCCATTAAATAAATGCTAAAGTAAAAGAAAAAAACGTGGTTGGTCGAATTCATTTCTCGCACTTCTCGCAATAAGAAACACTTCTGAAATGAACCTAATCCTAATCCTATATATATATATATATATATATATACATATACTAGATTCTGTCCCCCGTATTACGGGGGTTGTTTTACATTTTTCGTTTTTTAATATTTATTTTTTGAATTTTAATTTTCTTTATTGTAAGAAAGTTAATAATATACTTAGGGTTTGATGATGAAAGGGTTTCATAAATAAATGATATGTTATAACCCGTTTAAAAACTATCTGGATTTGGTGACCGATGACCCGCTTATGTTTTTTACTATAAAATTGTTTATTAATTATAAATAATATCTTTTCTTTTTAAATTGGATATTAAATTTTAGTATATCCCTATTTTATAGGATTTTCATATAAAATAATTGTTAAGATTAATTTTTTAATTTAATGAGATGTTAAAACCCGTTTAAGAGCTATCTGGTTTTGGTAAGACCCATACCCATGAATTTGAGTTAAATCAATGAGAGACCTCCATTTAAAAATCAAGCAATCTGGTGGCTTCTATAAAAGAGGGGAGCGACCACATCGCGACACGTAGGATTTTAGAGTTTTCATTTATATATATTATAGATAGATATATATATGAATTTAATATTGTCCGTTATTTAAATGATTTAAGTTTATATAATATTTATTAACACGTGAAATTTAATCTTGTCCGTTATTTTAAATGATTTAAGTTTATTTAGTATTTATTAACGCGTGTCTTTAAATAACTTCAACCTTATTTTCTAAATAAATTTAATATTGTCTGTTATTTTAAATGATTTAAGTTTATTTAATATTCATTTAGGTCATTTTCACATGGCCAAGTGGGTTATATTTGTAATAGTATACTAGCAAAGAGCTCGCGTGTTGCGGCGGGGATGCAACGGGAATTCGTTCGGTCCGTTATGAGACCCGCATTTGGTATAGTTAAATTTATATTTGACACGGTTTAAGATGCTAAAAATATTAATTTTATATACTTTAGGAAAAAAATAACTTAAAACACAATTATGTATTTAAGTTTTTTTTTAAATCAACAAACGTAACTGAGGTAGTTGACGGGGGAAATGAACTAATACAAGGGGGATTTGGTTGACATGGGGTTAATAATGGTTCGTGGAAACAAATAAAATAAAATAAAAAGAGTTGAAAATAATATAGAGGTGTAAGGTATTCCGATTTGGATTTCATCTTACATGGGTCAACCGTGTTAAATTTAGAGATTTAACTAAAAAGAAAACGGGTCAAACCTTGTCAAGAGACATTCATGACTCATAAGAAAAAAAAAACATATAGGAAACTAATGCATATTTTTAAATATATGTATGTATATACGCAACCATATCGAAAGTCGCTCCTACAACAGTTGGTCATATACTGCCATCACTATTTTAGTAATTTACAAAATCTAAATGAAGTCTCGGACGCTTGTTAACATCTTAAGTAGTCTGGAAGGTGCATTCGGAGCCAATTTGTTTGCAACTCCCCCTAAACATAGGCAACCTGAAAACCACAAAAAAAAAGTTGGTTACAGTTGCTCAAAGACTAATACGAGATTACAAAAGTTTAAGAAAAACAAAAACGAAAAAAAATAAAAATCTATGTTGTGGACCTCATGTTGCAATAAAGCACTTTTTGCAGTTAACGGTTCTGATATGGCAGCAATTGCCTTAGCACCTCTATGATTTCTGAGTCCAAATAGAGTTGCAATCTTTGATGCATGCCTTTTTCTACATTTAAAATGATTTTTCCGTGTTAATGTTAATTTCCACTATATTGAATATTTCAGCATGTTTCAAGAGAAATATTCAACAAAAAAAGATTTTTAAAAAGAGGTAACAAACCTTAGTTTATTTACAGAAGAGCAACAAGCAGCAGCTGCAACTGGATCAACTGAAAGAAACGGTGATGCTTGTATTTTGTTTAACTAATGACCACAATCGATTAGTCAAAGTCGTTTAACTAATGACCAAAAAATGGTTGAAACGGGCCAAAACCAACGGCATTTCTGATGTGGTCTCCTTCTCAAGTCTCAACCAGGCCCGGTTTCAACACCGGGAAAAGCATTGAACCGTAACATAAAAGCTTAACATTTGGATGTGCGCGTTAAAAGTTGTTACTCCGGTTTAAATAATAAGATGCAAAGACACTTGTAATCACTTAAAGGCAAAGTTAAGCGTATGAACATAAAAATATAAAAAGATCAGAAAATTAAAAAGGAACTTGATTTGACCATACTCCATTTTGGTCAGGCCCGCTTCGAACCGAACCAAGTTGGCACTTTTCTAAAACAACCCATTGAGACTCAAACCAAGTTGAGACTTTTCTAAAACGGCTCATGGCGCTCATTTAGACCGAACAAATTCTACCCATAACTCAAGTTTTATCGATTGACCATTATCAATAGTGTGAAAAGAGCACCATTTGTTATACACAATGAGAGATTGAAAGTTACAGCTCCTTGTGTTGGCTGAAAGAACAAATATAAATATTAAAAGAATAATAATTACTTTATGAAACAAGAATTATAAGTATATTAATTGCCTGAAAGTTATCATGATATAGCTTTGCAGCCTTGCCATGGGCCAATAACATGTTGTGCATAACAAAAAGAGGCTCAACATCATAATTGCCAGCAAGGCAGTTGCCAAAAGGCTGTGAACAGTGATTCGGTGGATAACCACCTCTTTCATAAGCCATTTCTGCAAACAAGTTTGGTTCATTAATAGTGATCCAATACTTTACACGGTCTCCAAAACTTTTGAAACAAATTTCTGCAAAATATACGAAATCGTCCCTACAAGAAAGTTGTTAACAATAACCAAATCAAAAAAGCTATCAGTCGATTTTAAGGGTAGTATAGACATTTAAACATATTGCATTCGTGTGTCAAGCCAAAATCTGTATCACTCTTCGAGTTCTTAATGCAAATCATTATGGTGAATTGTCACAAAAGGCTCGATTCCTGTATAAGTTCGCCTTATTAATCAAGAAACCAGAACAAAATTTTTTTTTTTCGTTTAAAAGAAACAAGTGTTTTCTTACCTTTTAAGTATAAGATTATCAAAGATCTTAATTTAGAAGGTGATTTGCCTAATAGCATCAAACTTATTAAAATGAGTTTATTAAGTTTATACATGTACAATAGTATTATATAACATCTACAATGACATATAACCTTGTACATGGGAATATGTAAATTTAAATAATGGTTACCAAGTCTGCTTATGAAGACCAACAACACGTTATGGTGCCTACAACAGAAAATTCAATAAAACCAGCCACACGTTCTGGTGCCTACAACAGAAACAAAGATCATATTTATATAACAGATGAAGGTAGGTGACTTTTCATAGGGATTAAAAAACTAAAAGTAAATCAACTATGAAAAGATAAAATGTAATCTAAATGTATGTTAATTAAAGGCTAACATCAAGAACCATCATTCAAAATATGATGTTTAATTCAAAGTGAAACAACAAACATCAAACTGAACATTCAATATTGAACAAAATCATTAACAAGATACCCCAATTAAACCCAACCCACACAAATCAAAAGAGGCCACAAATCATATTGTGCTTTTGATCAATTGATTGAACAAGCATCAAAATCGTTTATGCGGCTAAATGATTGACTAAACAAGGTGAAAAACAAATTTGTATCCCATAATTAAATCAAATACCTGAACCTGCAAACGATGAACCCTAACTGTGAACCCAAATGATCGAGATTAAGCTTGGATTTATATCCACACAACATACCTAATATAACAGAAAACATGACTGGTTACAAAATAGTAGGTTAAACTGCAATTGATAGATCCTACCGAATCGATTATGTAACAGTTAGGTCAATAATGAATCACTAACAATTGATAGATAATTTTGTGAAATCGATTATGTGCATAAACAATTTTGTAAAATTGATAGATAATTTACCTTACGTTCGGTCGTAGGAGAACTAGAAACAAGATCGTTATCAACAATCAAAATCCCTAATTACCCAATTAAGTGATGGAGAGATATTGACATCGACTGAAATAGACGTCGGAGAGGCTGCCGGATAATTAAACAGTGCTGGATGTCATAAATATTATGGCGTCTCATCGGAATGTGTTTAATTACCATTTTCTCCTCTTGGTAGGACAAAACACCGAGCATAATTCGAGCTTACTTTAACAAATAATGATTGTCGAACCTGGTTTCGAGCCTAGTACCATGGCTACATAAATAAATGTCAACAAAGCAATTTATAGTGTTAGTGTTGGTAGCGCTTTTTTAGAAGCTAAAGTTTTTCTTCAATCTATTTTACCCCTTGTTTCAAATGAGGCAATAACTTATAACCATTTAGTTGTAAGCATAAATCTTTGTTACTAGACTAAGCTAAAAGCTAGCTAGCTACCCATTGTTGGTATCTAGCCTGCCTTTAACATTAATAATTTGGTCACAAAATATATATTTATTTTTTTAAGCATTAATAATTGATAATTATATTTGTGTGATAAATTTAAGTTATTTTATCAATAACTGTTAGTTTAACAAAGCCATTAAATTAAAGTTTAGGTTTTAATCATTATAAGCACCTTAATATCAATAATGACAACAAAATTTACGCTACTTTACGAAAAATACAGGGGGGCTAGAGCCGCCCCTGGCCCTCACTAAGCTTCGTCCCTGGATGATCTGGTAGGCCAATAACCCGTCAGTAATCCAAATTGCCGTTAAAGAAAAAACTATTAAAATCATCTAAGTGTTAATACTTTTCCAACAAAGTTAATTGCAGTCACTAACAAGTAACAAGTAACAACCTTCCCATGTCGTGGGTCAAATTGTTGAAATGACATTGCAAGGCCCATATTCTAATAATTTCAATGGCCTTGATGAAAAGCCCATTTATTATGGGCCCTTTTTACCCCGGACTCGGTCGGTAACTCAGTATTTTGGTGTAAGGCCCGTCTTTTTAAGGAGCAGATCTTGTTAGAGGTGCAAAAAAACGGACTCGAAACCGGACCCCAAAAAAACCAAGAACCGGTTTATACCCGAACCCGTACCTGATCCTACCCGTAGGTTACAGATAGGATATGCATTTCAGTACCAAAACTCGTACCCGAACCCTGTAATACCCGATTTGTACTCGGTAATACCTGAAAACCAGAACCGGTTCCATACCCGGAACCAGGTTTTTACAAGGTTTTTCAAATACCGATCTATACCCGAAATTACACGAAAAATACCCCTAAAAATGAAACCCCTAAAAAATCCAATCCATACCCGAAAATTACCGGAAAAAAACAAAACCCAAAATATGGTTTTTTCAATACTCCCAAAAAAATAAGTTATTCAAATACCCAGTTTTAGAATACCCTGTTCTATACCTAATTCAAACCTGATACATAGGGTTTGATTTTTAGAGCCAATACCCGAACCCGAATTGCCAATACCCAATTTTCCAATACCCGATCATACCCTAATCTAGTTCCATACCCGAAACTAGGGGTGTGCACATTTGGAAACCCGATGCGACTCGGATGAAGACCGACCCGACCCGATAACCGAACATTACAAATAATAGAAACCGAAGACCGGACCTAATGTGGCGGGCCGGGTTTCGGTCTTTAATGGATTCGGTTTTCCGGTCTCTTGTTAACGACCGAACCCGATTTCAGCTTCAATGCAAAGGCTATCTTGTTCAATCTTGGAGTGAATTAAACGAATATGCTTCTTCAATTCAAGATCAAATCTTCAATATTCAGTAGCTTTGCTGTTGTTCTTCGCCATTATTCCAGGTATTATAAACTAAACTGATTAAATTATCATAACAGGTATAATTGCTGTTTAAACTTGTTAATTAGGGAATCAATTCAATAAATTATCTATTTCTGTAGTTTTTTTGTGTGTGCACACCAACTGTTTAATGAAATGTCCAACTCAATTTACGTTCATAATCACCTGCTACTTCGTTGATCAGATAATACGGTTTTTATGATGGGCCATGTACGTATCTAAGTATATGTACTCCTATTTTTTGGGGATTCTGAAATCGGTTTTTAACGGTTTTAGTCGGTCTTCAATGGATTCGATCCGAAACCGATTAGGCATGAAACTAAAGAACGATTTTATAAGTTTGTAAATAGGGCCGGTCCGGGTTTAGGTTTTATCGGGTCGGTTCTTCAGGTTTTTTCAGGCTGGACCTAAATGTGCACACCCCTACCCGAAACCGGGTATTTGAAAAACCTGATTTACACACCTCTAGATCTTATTAATGAAAAGTTGGTGAAACTTGGATTTCAGTAAAAAAAATAATTAAATAAAAGAAGAAGAAGAAGACCCCATTTTGTATAAAAAGAGAGAATTATTTATGTTCTTGATCTTTTACTTATTAGTGATTTGTTTTCTTTATTTAGTTTTACCTATGTATTTATACCCTTCGGGTATTATTGGTTTATTGTGATATGATAAAATAAAAAGAACAAACCAAATTCTTTATGGTATCAGAGCGGGTATCCCACCGCTCGAACCAACCTAAACCCTAATCAGTCGCCGCGCACAACCGAAACCCTACTCAGCTGTTGCCACCATAAACAACCATCAATAAATGATGTCCTTGAAGTAGTTTAATAATTATTAACTAATTTAACTAAAAATAGACACTAAGTAATACTCTAGACTCTCTAAAACTCGACTAAACTACTAACCGGCAAGTGAACCGATCGACTCTAGTAAAGCTAAGTAAGTCCGGATATCGAACCCACGAGACTCTTTAAATTACGTTTATTAGCTAATTAGACTCGACTACAAAACACGACTTATTAATTATATTTGTTTGGGGGATTTTAATTAAAATACTAATTTAATACTATAATTAAAAATAATTAAGAAAACAAGTAATTTAAACGAAAACAAAGTTTGTTATGAAAATAAGATATGATGAGAAAACTACCTATGCTAGACTCCCTTAAATTTTAGTAATGACTTGACTCCAAAGCTGATTCTCCGACTCCAAAGCTGCTGAAAACTCGTCTCGGTCGCCTTGGAACTCACCAAATTTGGATGTGGGGTTAAGGTATGATTAATGGTGAGTTTAGGGTCTTTATATAGGCAATAGGAGTCTAAAAATAGGTTAAGTCAGCCAACGATCGAAGTTTTTGGAATCCGGGCACCACATTCACCACCGCGGCCGGCCTCCCCTCCCCCGTCGCGCAGCGCACCAGCCCAAGGGGGGTCTGGTTTGTTTTGCTGGTCCGGTTCACTTCCTGGTTCGGTCCGGTTCGTTTCCTGACGTGTCGGTTCTCCGGTTCGGCTTGTTTTTGCTCGTTTTTCTCCTTCTTTTCACCGGAATTATAACCCGAAACCTAAAACATAAAACTAAGTTAGTAGTATACAAATCTTACGAGAAACCGACCAAAACTAATAAAATATTAAATAAAATATACATGGGATTTAATGAATAATAAACGTTATATCAAATATCCCCACACTTAACTTTTTTTCGTCCCTGAAAAAGTCTCATTGCAACGAGATCAGAATCGGAGAAATACAGTCTAACAAACATATAGGTTATCTTAAAATCTAGAACAACGCAAAAACTGCGATCACCGATATTGTTGTCCACTTAAACCCATGCCTTTGTCTTTACCGGGACAAGTAAGATCCAACTATTATTATTATTATTATTATTATTATTTTGTATATAATCTAGTGGAACCCACAGTCAAGACCCGCTTTATTTTAGATTTTACCGGATCAAACCACCCCAACTTGACTTAAACCTCATAATAGCAGATTAAAACTTTGTTGCACATTTATCATGAACAGCTAAGACGATCAAGGATATTGTTTATCCACCTAAATTTAAACATCAGAGTATACCAAGCAGCCATTAGATACGATTTAATGTTCAATTTATTCAACTGACTAGCAAGTATTCCCCACTACATGACAAACCCCCGTTAACAAGCAATACCCCGGACCCATTATCACACGTGATTTTACAAGTTTCTATCTGTCGGTTTACATACGTCGTGTCTCTAGTTGATCCTGTTCTTAATGGTATGGGACGCAAGTAAGAGGACCACGTATGACTAACAGCGGGATGATCACTGGATCATCAAGATTTTACTTCATTGTAATTGATGTAAGTGAGTGTAATGATTGCAATAAACTGCGGGTTTATGCTTAAAATGTGACATTTGAGCCAAAACAAGGTACACCTCAGTACGTATTTACCAATTAAGCAAATAAACGCCTGTTGCGTAACAAACGAACGATTAACCGAACGGGATGGGTTATGACCCAGATATCTCGGGGGGCCATCTATAAGTGATATACGATCTATACAAGCTAAAATATTAGAAATATGGTCTTAGTTTGATAGCAAACAAGTTAAACGAAAATATGCTCGTTTAACTACCCGCTATAGATTTAAATGCGAAAGATAGTTACAAACCAAGCATTGTATCATCTGTTAAGCCGAAAACGATTTACCAAACACTTATTGGAAATGTTTTAAGCGATCCGTGAAAATATTTTTGATTTTTACAAACATATAGTATGTTTTTATGAATTTACACAAAACTAGCCGAAAAACACTCGTTTTCGCGCTGTTTAACGCACCCGATAAGTTTTTCGCGCCAAAAACCGAACCCGAAATAAATTTAGACTTGGGTTTTCGTGTTCGGGCTTGTGATCCAGAAAATAGGCTTAAAATGGGCCCAAAATGGGCCCATATGTCTTCCGGATGTATTACCCACCCTTTAAGAAACTTTTAGTATATAATATCTCTAGATATTTTATGATCTAACTTTTTCCAGAAACTAAAAGAGTCCCCTGCTGTTCTTCAGTTATATCTCAATAAATTTAGGTATTTGACCATTTTAATCAATTTTTATACATATTAAAGTGTGTTTAATACCATAAAAACATATCTTGATTACTAAAAATCATTCCTAACCATGTAAAAATCCTAAAAATGGTCCATAAACATGTTTTGATTATAAACATGGTAAGAAACCTGTTTTGATAGTTTTTTTGGCCATAAACATGGATTAAAGAGTTGTTCTATTGATGAAACCTGCTTGGTTTGTGATATAGGACTTGTATCTAGCTTTCATAGAAGCACAAGAACCTGAAAACTTGATTAGAAAGTCGGAAACGAGCCAAACCCGCTAAGGTAATGCCGAAACACTCGCTTGCGGGCTATTTAGGTTAAGGTTATGATGTGCATATTATTAGGACTTGAAATTTTTCAGGGACACAGGGACCATGTCAATGAGTCTCTGTTCAAATTTGGTAATTTTTCGACCATCCGAGAATATTTGGTGAATTTATTACCGAATTGAGACGTTTATTTGGGAAAAATAGCTAAAATACTTAAAAAATTATGAAATTTTTCTGGGAACTCAGATTTGATGTATTTTGATCACATATGAATTTTGGGATCATTTGGAGAAGTCTAGAGGTTTTTTGTTTTTACGCGTTCGTGTGAATTTTTATAGCCGAATTTGGGCCGAAAAGAATATCTCATGAGCTTTTTACATTCTGGAATTGATACATGTTGATTTGGGACATGAATTGAGCATTCAGGAATTTTTGTGGAATTTTTGGAAATTGTTTGGGGTAAACGGATGATTTTCAGGCGAAATATAGCTGATAAAATGAATTTTTATAAATTAATAAATTAGTAAATAATTCCAGAAATATTTTTATAAAAATCTAAATATTTTAATTGATAAGTGGTTAAATTTTCATAATTTAATAATTAACGTTTAATTAATTATGCTAATTTAAAGATTGAACAAATTCAGTTTTTATAAAAACCGGCAAGTTCGCGACTAACGAACCTGCGGGAATATCAAAACACCAAGAGTGATCAAAAATCATATTTTTGGACTAATTAAGTAAAAACGAACTTTTCTATGAAAAACCTGGACAATCCGGATGGATTGTGCGTATTTCTTCTTAAATCAAACTGAATAAACGGAAACAGCCCCCGTGGCTAATTCAGGACCCCAGTATGTGATCATTCTTTATAACTTAATCATTTTATTAACCAATACATTTACCCAAGCTTATTTTCCCATAACTATTTTCTGAACGCGTAAACGAACAACTTGGCCCAGCTGGGAAAACGGGAATCTAAGCCAAGTTCAGTTTTAAGTATTAGACATTGAACAACATCAAAAACCTAAGCCTATTGCCACTTTCTGGGCGTTCCAGCTACACCCAGATTAGTTATACAGTTCAGTTTAGTATTGAGATTATAATAATATTAAAATATTAATATTATTATAATATTAATTATAGGAACTACTAATAGCAGACCGAACAAAACACGAGCTGATACAGTACTGATTATCTACTAAACCGTGAGTTTCATGACCCCACTCTTTACGAACTTTTGCGGTGAAAAGCATGTTTGATTACATATATATACCTGAAACATGTATTGATGTGAATTATCTAAGTGCTAACACACGAAAGTCCCCACTAACACAGTGATTAACTTCGAGCCGGTGGCTTGTGAATAGTACTATTAGTTTGACAAACCCAAACGGAGCCGGCATGTATTGCTGAGACTTTACCCCGTTTGCACATGACCATAATTATACAACACGCTATGTAGTGTTAGACATAGCTACTTGGGGCATGTTGTGGGCGGAAAGGGTCCACTGTGGTTGATTGAGCATGGGAAATGGATGCACGCAGCACATACAGTCAAGGCTTCACTGTAGCTTAGCATAATTACATCATTTACATACATACATACTTATTTCATGATTACAAGTGTTGACTTGTGAATACTCATTACTGTTTTCTTGAAACTCGTGAAACTCACCAACTCTAGTAGTTGACCCGTTTTAAACTGCTTTTTAGGTGTACCTAAATCGGAATGATTTGGTGATCTGTTACTTGCTCAAGGTGTGTGGTTGATGCTATGTGAATAGAGGCAAGGGTGTTAGTAGTAAGAACGTATAGTTAACGAACCAGTTTTGTTTGTATTGCCTAGACTGTAAAACAATGATAGAACAATGAGTTGTAATATATTGTAAATTAGTTTGTAATGTTTCTTTATAAACAATGTGTTGATACCAGAGGTGTCTGTTACATTCCCGTTTTACGCTTACGCATTGTGCTAGTCGGGGTGTGACATAAAAGCTTTTATTTGATTAAATATCCGAAGATACCCAGATGAATAACCGTAAAAAGACCCATGGTTTCCGAACCCGAGGCATCCCATCAATACAGGATTTAAGGCTATAAAACCATACGCCTATGAAGTGTTAACCACTAAAGCTAGAAGTGCACATTTTAAGTTTAAATCACAGGCTACACGGTATACTTTAACGTTTAAACCTACCCAAACATCGTATGATAGCGTATTCAAATTTCTTTAAAATTCATAATTTTCTACAATCAAACTAAAAATGAGGCTTGAGTATGGCCGACCTTTCATATCGTATTTTATACAGACTCAACATGTATCCCACTAAAAATCATATTTTTCGATAAAAACCAACTATCAAACTGCCCTTTCATTCTCAAGGCTGAGCCTACCGACACATCCCAAGTTAAATGCGTGTTCTTTAATTATATCATATTATTAGTAATTTGAAAAACCAATTCCCGATAGGTATCCTCATATCCCATTTATACGCAAAAAGAAACAAAATCAAGGGACATTTTTCAAAACTTTTTCAATTTTTTTTATATATAATTAAACTACGACTCAAGTGTCCTATCCCTACACTTAAATTTTGCATTGTCCTCAATGCAGGAACGGAAACACGACTCAAAAACTTAAAAACAAATCAAAACCTAAAAATACGAAAATAAATAAAAACAAAACAATGCTAAAAATTTATAAAAACAAAGTAAAAAGGAAAATACTTAGCTGGTAATATGCGAGTGAAGTATGACGCTAAAGTCTTCTTCCATAAATGCCCTTCAACTCCGAACGTGCTCCACAACCGGCATCTCTTTTCTCTCGTACACAAACGGAAGCGGCAACAATACAAACAATATCTAAAAATTCATCTTATCAACGTCGATAAATATAATCATTCAAAGTATGGAACCGGACCAACCAACCAAACTTATAAACATGAATAAAAGCAGCAAATAAATAATCAGAAAAGTATACTGCTCCAGCTGCTCCATCCCCACACTTGAATGTTGCATTATACTTCAAGGGGATCTTCACACCATCTTCCTTCAAAACTTATAAATAAAGAAAAACTACAAAAACTACGTTAGTGACTTAAGGAAAAACAAAAAGAAAATAGAAATAAAAATAAGAAAGAATATACAAACTCTACACTTGAGTTTTCACTTAACAACCTCGTGTAACAATTCACTGCGACGGATCGAGGGGAGTGTCCTCCCTCTCGATTGATTCCTCCGGTCCTCCAAGATAATGCTTCAAACGATGACCGTTCACCTTCCAGGACGTTCCAATATCCGGATTCTCCAACTCCACCATTCCATACGGGAAAAATTCTTTCACCAAATATGGTCCCGACCACTTCGATTTCAACTTTTCTGCAAACAACTTCAAACGAGAGTTAAATAATAGTACCTTATCTCCTTTCTTAAACTCTTTTCCGCCTGTTAAATGTCGATCGTGTAATGCTTTCATCTTTTCTTTGATGTTCAACGATCGAGAATATGCTTCGTCCCGAAGCTCTTTCAACTCATGAATCTGAAAATACCTTTTCCTCGCAGCTTCGGTAAGATCGACATTCACCGTCTTCAATGCCCAATAAGCACGATGCTCCAACTCAACCGGAAGATGGCAAGACTTACCATAAACAAGCATAAACAGTGTAGTACCCAACGGAGTCTTGTACGCGGTCCGAAATGCCCACAACGCATCATCTAACTTTTCCGACCAATCCTTTCGACTAGCCCCAACCGTCTTTTCCAAAATCCTCTTCACCCCTCGATTTGCATTCTCGACTTGACCATTCGTTTGAGGGTGATAAGCAGTAGAGGTACGATGAGTAACTCCATAACAAGCTAACGCCTCCTCCATGATGGTATTACAAAAACGGGTTCCCCGATCACTAATAATAGCTCTCGGAATACTGAAACGAGTGAACAACTTCTTAAGAAACCTCACAACAACTCGTGCATCATTTGTGGCCAACGCTTGGGCTTCCACCCACTTTGACACATAATCAATCGCCATTAAGATATACTTATTACCATTTGACGTGGGAAACGGTCCCATGAAGTCGATGCCCCAAACATCAAATATTTTAAGAATTTGTATGGGGTTTTGAGGCATCTCATTCTTGGATGAAATATTACCTGTTATTTGGCATGCATCACAAAGCTTCACAAACTCTTCAGCATCTTTAACAACTGTCGGCCAATAGAAACCACTATCAAACACCTTCTGCATGGTAGCATGCGCACCATGATGACCTCTAGTCAACCCATCATGAACATGCTTGAGAATATCCCAACCTTCTTCTTTCGTCACACGTCTCCTTAGAATCCGATCACCGCCAATCTTGAACAAAAACGGGTCATCCCACACATACCGATTAAGATCCCGGAAAAACTTCCTCTTTTGTTGCGTAGTCATACCCTCCAAAATAAAACAATTAGCCAAATAATTAGCAAAATCAGTGAACCATGGCATACCTTGCTTCTCAGCCGCAACAAAATTGATCGACTCGTGAGGAAATATATCTCCAATATCCTCCTCACGCAACTCCTCTCTCCTCGGGTTTTCTAAGCGGGATAGATGATCGGCCGCTACGTTCTCCGCACACCTTTTATCTTTAATCTTGATGTCAAACTCGGAAAGTAGAAGAATCCACCGTATAAGACGAGGTTTCGCGTGTTTCTTGTGAAAGAGAAAACGTAAGGCTGCATGATCGGTAAAAACAGTGGTCTTTGAAAGCACGAGATACGAGCGGAACTTGTCACATGCGAAAACAATGGCTAAAAGCTCCTTCTCGGTGGTGGTGTAGTTCTCTTATGCATCATTCAACATCTTGCTAGCATAATAGATAGGGTGAAAATGCTTATCTCTCCTTTGCCCCAAAACCGCTGCAACCGCATAATCACTAGCATCGCACATGAGCTTGAACGGCAAACTCCAATAGGGAGAACAAAGAATAGGAGCACTTACGAGCTTCTCTTTCAAATACGTGAACGCTTTCACACACTCATCATCAAACACAAATGGCACATCTTTCTCGAGGAGTCGGGTCATCGGGCGGGTAATTTTGGAAAAATCTTTGATGAATCGCCGATAGAACCCCTCATGGCCCAAGAAACTCCTAATCGCCTTCACGTTCATCGGTGGAGGAAGCCTACTTATAGTATCAATCGTCGCCCGATCCACCTCAATACCATCTCTTGATATCTTATGACCCAATACGATCCCTTCCGTTACCATAAAATGGCATTTTTCCCAATTTAGCATCAACTTCGTTTCGATACACCTCTTCAACATCTTCTCAAGATTAGCCAAACATTGATCGAAAGAATTACCGTAAACCAAAAAATCATCCATAAACACCTCCATGGACGTCTCTATCATATCTTGAAAGATGGCCACCATACAACGCTGAAATGTGGCCAGAGCGTTACATAGTCCAAACGGCATGCGACGGTACGCAAACGTGCCATAAGGACATGTGAAAGTCGTCTTCTCTTGGTCTTCCGGTGCAGTGGGAATTTGAAAATATCCCGAAAAATCATCAAGAAAACAATAGAACTTTTTGACCTGCCAACCGCTCCAACATCTGATCAATAAACAGCAACGGAAAGTGGTCTTTCCGAGTGGCATCATTCAACCTCTTATAATCAATACACACACGCCAACCGGTAACCGTACGCGAAGGGATTAGCTCATTCTTCTCATTCATCACCACGGTCATACCACCTTTCTTCGGAACAACTTGGGTCGGGCTCACCCATGGAGAGTCGGAAATTGGGTAAATCATCCCGGCATCCATCAACTTCAATACTTCCTTCTTCACCACCTCTTGCATATTTGGATTGAGACGTCTTTGTGGTTGCACTACCGGCTTGTACTCATCCTCCATTAGAATCCGATGCGTGCAATAAGCGGCGCTAATACCTTGAATATCGGAAAGTCTCCATGCAATCGCCCCCTTATGTAGCTTCAACACGTCTATCAACTTCGTCTTTTGTTCTTCTGTTAGCTTAGACGACACAATGACGGGCAAGTTCGAGCCCTCGTCAAGATACGCATACTCCAAGTGTGACGGGAGTACTTTCAACTCCAACGGAGCGGGTTTCTCCACGGGGTCTCCCTCAATCTCACAACTAATCTCATTCACCTCTATCATCTCAGGCAGCCCCGAAATCTCGGCCATCTCATCACAAACCGAATCGTTCTCACACAACTCATCCTTAACCAAATCGTCACAATCGACCACACCATTACTTCCCACGAGATCCGTACCACAAATGTACTCAAAGCATTTATCCATACCTGAAATAAAGGAGTTAATAAAATAAACCGAATGGCATGGACCACTGAAATCATCTTGGTCACTCGGGTGCTTCATCGACCTTGCGACATCATAAGTAACATTGTCATCACCAACCCGAAGCGTGATCTTCCCATCATACACATCGATAAGTGCCTTCACAGTACATAAAAACGAACGACCAAGAATAATGGGAACTTTCTCGTCGGCCTCCATGTCAAGCACCACAAAATCTACCGGAAACACGAATTTATACACCTTTACTAGCAGGTTCTCAATAATGTCTCGCAGATACTTAACCGAATGATCGGCTAACGATAAAGACATGCGAGTCGGTGTAAGCTCGCCTAACTCCAACTTCTCATACAAAGAATAAGGCATTAAATTAATACTCACACCCAAATCCGCCAATGCATGGCTCATCGCATCACTACCAAACAAAACTGGAATCGAAAACACACCCGGATCCGACAACTTCTCGGGCACGCGGTTCAACACTACCGCCGAACAATCTCCCATAAGGGGAATCAATGACACCTCTCCCAACCTATCTTTCCTTTTCAACAGGTCCTTCAAAAACTTCGCGTATTTCGGCATGTGTTGGAGGGCTTCAATGAACGGGAGGTTAATCTTTAACTGTCGGAGCATATCAAGAAAGTGCCCATACTCCCGCGTATACTTCTGGTGTTTCGCGCGAGCGGGATATGGGATACGAGCATGGTCAATCAAAGGTGATGGCCGGACTTCAACCGACTTCTTCTCTACTGGTGGTGCAACTGATGCGGTGTTCTGAACTTTACCCGGTACTTCCATCTCGATCTCTTCATCCATCACCTCATCTTCTTCCACTTCAACCTCATTCCTTCGCACCTCGGGACCCAAAACCCTGCCGCTAGGAGTAGTAATCGCCTTTATTTGAGCGGCCGGATTCTGCTAAGTAGAACCTGAAAACTGTCCCGAAGGTCTTTCATTCAATTGTCGAGCAAGATCACCAATGCTTCGCTGCATGTCGAGCATAGCTGATTGTTGATTCTTCAAAAGTAGATCATGATCGGCAAGCGTCTTTTGAGTGGCTTGATCTCTAGTAACCATATGCTGCATTATCTCGTCCAACGTCTTACTCAGATCCGGCACATTATTCGAACTTTGACCATTAGAACCTTCATTGTTATACTGTCCCTGATTTCGGTTATAGGGAGCTTGGAAACCAAGTGGCCCACCAGTCGGACGCCAGTTCGAGTTACCTTGCCCTTGATTCTGATTCTTGTAGCTGTTCCAGTTCTGATTGTTGTTGTTGTAAGCATTAGGTAACCTGTTCTGACCAGCCACAAAATCAACATCTTGATTATTCATCAATGGACAATCCAGCATACCATGACCACCTCTACACATCTCACACTTATCCACCTTAGTCTTTAACTCTTTTATCTCTCAGGTGAGATTCTCCAAAGCAGCAGCCATACCAGTATCCAGATTAACCTGGTGCACACATCGAGCAAATGAGGGTGTATTGGTGGCGGGATTAGAATTCCCACCTCGTGGCTTCTTTGCGTACTCAGATTGCACGAAACTTCCAAACATCTCGTTACACTCGGTCACGTTTTTCCTGTCCATCAGATTACCCCCAGCAACTGTGTCAAACCTCGCCTGAGCCTCATAAGTAAGCCCATTGTAAAACTTCTCAACAAGGGCCCAAGGTGTGAGACCATGTTGCGAACAACGGGACAACAGATTCTGAAAACGCTCCCAAGCTTGGTAGTATGGCTCATCCGGCTCCATGTGGAAGGAGTGAATCTGATCACGGAGGCGAGAGGCCTTAGCAGATGGGAAGTACTTCTTGAGGAATGCATTGCGAAGCGCCTCCCATGTGGTGAATATTCCAGCAGGTTGTGAATCGAGCCAAGTGGCGGCACGATCTGAAAGTGTAAACGGGAACAAGTGAAGGAAGATCGCATCCCGGTTAGCACCTTGCAAGTTGAACGTTTTGAACACACGGGTCAGACGGTTGATGTGTGCCGGTGCATCTTCATCTTCACGGCCATGGAACTGGTGGTGATTGGTGATGTTGTTCATGACATAGGATGGGATTTGCCACAAGTTAGGGTTGTTAATGTCGGGAGCGAAAATGGGTGAGTGATCTCCATGGAACCCTTCAAAAGCTTCCTGGTACACGGTTCGGTTATTCTCGGCCATCGGAGCGGGTCTAGGACTTGGTGGTGGCGAATTTACAGGTGAATTTGTGGGTGATGATTTCGATGAAGTATCTATAGTGATCGGTTGCTTTTCAGACGATGATGAACTTGAACTTGCCTCGGACTTCAACTGAGTAGATCCAAAGCAATCCAACGGTGGTCCTTGCGAACGCAGATGTGGCATATACCTACAAAAATGCACAAGACCGAGCAAGCAGTTTCTAATATAGTGACTATAATACTAACAATAAATAAACAAACAAGACTTAATTTAGACTCCTACGACTCAAACAAAACGAAACAAATAGCACGTATGTAGCAAGTAGGTCCAATCAAAGCTAATAACGCAATTGCCAAGAGTCCCAGGCAGCGGCGCCAAAAACTTGAAGTGCTTGAAGTAGTTTAATAATTATTAACTAATTTAACTAAAAATAGACACTAAGTAATACTTTAGACTCTCTAAAACTCGACTAAACTACTAACAGGCAAGTGAACCGATCGACTCTAGTAAAGCTAAGTAAGTCCGGATATCGAACCCACGAAACTCTTTAAATTACGTTTATTAGCTAATTAGTCTCGACTACAAAACACGATTTATTAATTATATTTGTTTGGGGGATTTTTAATTAAAATACTAATTTAATACTATAATTAAAAATAATTAAGAAAACAAGTAATTTAAACGAAAGCAAAGTTTGTTATGAAAATAAGATAATGATGAGAAAACTACCTAGGCTAGACTCCCTTAAATTTTAGTAATGACTTGACTCGGGAAAATACTTAGTTATGGACTGGGATCGTAAAATAGACACTTAAAAGAAAACTCGAATAGGACCCCTGATCGTTCTCAAGAGTTTCTAACATGTTTTAACGCACGCCAGTATTAAAAATCAAGTTCGCTTACGGTCACCCAATTGTTTCTAATTTAGTTCTTTTATACGAAATCCTACCTTATAGTGCGGAAATCAAAGGCAATTTACTATACTTAATTGATTTGATAAACAATAATAAATAATCAACCTTAGACAGACTCCTTACGAAGAACTAAATCTAGCAAGATTAAGTAGTAAAGACTTATCAATAACCTAGCACTTTACAGATTTTAGGTTAGCAACATACTTAGGTTTATTTAACAATATTATTCCTATGATCTTATCGCGAAATCAAATCATAAAATAATCAAGAACACAAAGTAATTGACCTAATAGCAATCCTATCATATGACAAACAATAATCAAGGAAAATTATGAAATAAAACTTATCAAACAATCCTAAGCATCCATACGCATCAATTAATTATAGACAATCTTTTACTAAATCATAAAAACCATAATGTAAATAAATCCCAAGTCAAATCAAAACATTAAGATAAGTTCATCATAAGCCTAGGCAGTCTATAACGTTTAGCCTAGCATCTTAAAATTAAACGAAACAAACAAGTAAGAATTCATGGCGATAAAATAATGAAAACGAAAGAAATAACAGATAGAACCCGTGTTCTTCGCCTTCAACCAATATGCGCAACGCCAACTGATTCTCCGACTCCAAAGCTGCTGAAAACTCGTCTTGGTCGCCTCGGAACTCACCAAATTCGGATGTGGGGTTAAGGTATGATTAATGGTGAGTTTAGGGTCTTTATATAGGCAACAGGAGTCCAAAAATAGGTTAAGTCGGCCAACGATCGAAGTTTCTTGAATCCGGGCACCGTCTTCACCACCGCGGCGGGGCTCCCCTCCCCCGTCGCGCGGCGTACCGGCCCAAGGGGGGGGGGTCTGGTTCGTTCTGCTGGTCCGGTTCACTTCTTGGTTCGTCCCGGTTCGTTTCCTGACGCGTCGGTTCTCCGGTTCGGCTTGTTTTTGCTCGTTTTTCGCCCTCTTTTCACCGGAACTATAACCCGAAACCTAAAACATAAAACTAAGTTAGTAGTATACAAATATTACGAGAAACCGACCAAAACTAATAAAATATACACGGGATTTCGTTATATCAATAAACACCACCGGCTTTGACCCTTGTTGGTTTTTTTTTTTGTTCAACATTAAATTGTTTCGTTTTTTTTTTGATCAAATTTTGCTATGAAGAAAAAAAAAATTCTAAGGTACAATATTAAATTGCCTTGTACTTTGTTGGCTCTTATTTGTGGATCGAACTCCACATATTTGGCAACTACATAGGGTTCTTCTCTGTTTGTTTGCATCTTCCATATGATTGCTTATTTTTTTGGAATTAGCTATCAAAGTTAGTAGTGGCTGTAATAGAAAACTAGTAGTTGGTAAAGGTGTTTTTTTATGTGGTGGCTATTAAAGGCTCTGGTTAAAACAAGGTCTCATCATCCTCACTAACATGGAAGGTAAATTCAACACTAGTAGCAAGTGGGTTTTGGATTCGGGTGCTACCGCTCACATAACTCACAGGCATGATTGGTTTAATAATGATTTGAAAAATACATATGAGTTGCCCGTTACTATACCTAACGGTTCATCCATTCCAGTCGAAGGAAGAGGGTCATGCATTTTACCCAATAGAATACAAATTAAGAATGTTTTACATGTCCCAACATTTACATGCAATCTCTTATCTGTCAGCCGTCTAGCGATTGATTTGCAGTGTGCTGTAACATTTTTCCCTGAATTTTGTGTCATGCGTTCCTTGAGCTCGAGGAGGTTGATTGGGCTGGGTAAATGTAAGCAGGGACTCTATCAAATGAGCATGGTGGGAAGCGAGAGAAAAGCAATGGCAATTGTTAGTGATTTATGGCATAAGCGCCTTGGGCATGCTTCGCATGGAAAACTTTTCCTTTTGGATTTTGTTAAGAATGACTCTTCGGAAACAAACGGTACGTTTTGTGATTCTTGCAGTAGGGCTAAGTTTACCAGGTTACCTTTTTCGATAAGCTCAATAAAAACCCAAAGTTGTTTTGAGCTTTTACATTGTGATATTTGGGGAAGATATAGAATTCCTTCACTCACAGGTGCCAACTATTTTTTAACCATAGTGGATGATTTTAGTCGGTCTGTGTGGGTATTCCTTTTGAAACATAAGTCAGAAGCAAGTGATCGTTTAGTTGCTTTTCATAAAATGATTTATACACAATTTAATAAAGCTGTCAACAGAATTAGAAGTGACAATGGAGGTGAATTTACCTCGAGCAGAATGCTCAATTTTTACACAGAGAATGGTATTCTTCTAGAGACCACATGCCCACATACCCCACAACAAAATGGAGTGGTGGAACGAAAACACCATAATCTTCTTGAAACGGCAAGGGCTTTGAAATTTGAAGCTAAATTACCCACACATTTTTAGGGAAAATACATCATGACAGCAGCCTACATTATAAGTCGACTTCCTTCAGAAGTCATTGAAAATAAGACCCCTTATGAACTTGTCTATGGACAAAAACCCGATTATGAAAGTTTAAAGGTTTTTGGGTGCCTTGCATATTATCGTAGTACTGAAACGAGGGGTGACAAGTTTGAAAAACGAGGGAAACCAGGAATATTCTTGGGTTATCTACCGGGTACCAAGGGCTACAAGATTTATGATTTAAAGAAAGGAAAGATAATTGTATCTAGAGAGGTAAGGTTTGTTGAAAACACGTTTCCCCATGACTCGCAAATTCACCAAGAGAAAGATGAAGAGCCAGAAATTTTTGAGTTTCCAATATGGTACTATGATGATCAAAATCCGTACGAAAACACAAATTATTTACATAAAGAAAACAGGTCGGAACTTGATAGCCTAAGCGATGATGAGGACGAGAATACGCATGAAGGTGATGTTGTCATGCAAAATGATACAGATGGTGGCAATTTTCCATAAAACGAAGGGCTACCCCAAGTGTCCGAACTCATGACCCAAACTGAAGACATTGGGCAAGCCAATGCAACCGAACCCACGACCAAAACAGGTTCAAGAAATGAAGAGACCGTCAAGGAAAAACGAACCAGAACTCGTCCTGCTCGACTGAATGATTATGTTGTGAATCTCCCACCATCTATTGATCAAGCTTCACCCGAGTCCAATCAACAATCCTTGACGGTACACCCTATTGCCAATTTTATTTCATATGATAAATTTTCTGATTCACATAAAGCCTTTTTGACGGCCATCAGTTTAAATGATGAGCCAAAGAATTTTAAGCAAGCAGTTCAGAATGAAAATTGGAAATAGGCAATGAAGAAATAAATACAAGAACTTGAGACTAATGGCACGTGGACTCTTGAGGACTTACTGAAGGGAAAACGAGCCATAGACTCAAAGTGGGTGTATAAGTTAAAGTACAAGCCAAACGAAGGGATAGAAAGATACAAAGCAAGGTTGGTGGCAAGGGGTTTTACTCAAATGGAAGGAATTGACTTCCATGAGACCTTTGCCCCGGTTGCAAAACTTGTTACCGTCCGTACACTCTTGACAGTTGCGGTAAAAAAGAACTGGATAATTCATCAGTTGGATGTCAATAATGCATTTTTGCATGGTGACTGGACGAAGAAATTTATATGAAGATCCCACAAGGTTTTAACAAAGGTAAGGAAACAAAGGTTTGCAAGCTAAAGAAATCCCTTTATGGCCTGAAGCAAGCATCCAGAAATTGGTATCAAAAGCTTACATCTGCTTTGCACGAATTTGGCTTTGAACAGTCTAAACCTGATCACTCACTTTTTATATTTAAAACAACAAGTACATTTGTGGCAGTTCTTATTTATGTAGACGATGTTCTCATAGTGGGTAACAGCTCAAAGAAAATTGAAGAAACAAAGAGTTTTCTTGATAGAAAATTCAGCATAAAAGACCTCGGTGTTCTAAAATATTTTCTAGGAATCAAAGTTGCATGGACAAAAGATGTCCTTATCCTCAGTCAAAGAAAGTATGTGACTGACATTCTGAAAGATAGTGGTATGCTGTGTTGTAAACCAGGTGCTTTTCCTATGGAACAAAACACTAAACTTGGTAGGGACGATGAAGAAGTGTCTGTTGATGTTGGAAAGTATAGACGATTAGTGGGTCGGCTTCTCTATTTATAAGCCACTAGACCCAACATTACTTATTCTGTCAATGTTCTTAGTCAATTCGTTGCTGATCCTCGAAACAATCATATGGAAGCAGCTATAAGAGTTCTCAGATACTTGAAGTCCACTCCTGGTTAAGGTATTTTACTTTCAAAGAGTGGTGGGGTGAATCTCATTGGGTATACCGATTCGGATTGGCTTGGGTGTCAATATACAAGACGATCACGAACTGGTTATGCTTTACTTCTAGGAGGGGCTCCTATTTCTTGGAAATCGAAAAGGCAATCCGTTGTATCCAGGGCATTTGTGATCTTCATGCTCCAACTTGCGGGGAGTATAAAAAGAGAGAATTATTTATGTTCTTGATCTTTTACTTATTAGTGATTTCTTTTCTTTATTTAGTTTTACCTATGTATTTATAGTTTTATACCCTTTGGGTATTATTAGTTTATTGTGATCTGATGAAATAAAAAGAACAAACCAAATTCTTTATTTTGTGATGTATAAGTTCTTGATACTAAAATAATATGGGAAAAAAAAGGAGTGAAGGTTTAATTTTAGGAGAGAAAACTTAATTTTGTGACGTTTAAATTGGTTTGACGTGTCATAGCTCAAAAAACTAATAAATAGTAATAAGAGTAGGGGTGTGAAAAAGGAAAACATAAAACCGAACCGTACCTGAATCGGAAAAGCCAAAACGAGTTGTGAATTTTGTTTTTGGTACGATTATAGGTTCCACAAATCTTGGTTATTCGGATAACAAAATAGAATTAATCAAATAAACCGAATAATAGCCGGAATAATCGGATAACCACATAGAATAAACTAAATAAACTAGTTTAATCAGTTGAATTCAGTTCAATACCCATTTTTAATTTGAAACGATTTCAGTTTTCAATTAGGGCAAAAAAGAGAAAATATTTCTGAATCTGCTCCTGAGACTGAGTATACGATATGAACTATTAGTTTTACACAACTAGACATTCTACCGAAAGTGATAAAACTTGAAAGGGTGATTATTTCATAAGTAACACATACAATAACAAGAAAAGAGATCGAAATTAGATTAAAGTCCACAGTAGACTTTGAGGGGATATTTAAGTTTTCTACCATTAACATTAGTATGGTAATTAATATATTTGTAGTGATCAAATGGCTTATACTTCACAGGGTGATCTTCATCAACCAGTTCTTGAGGTGCCTGGATCTTGAGATCTCGGATATACGACGATACCACCATCGAAAATCGATCTTTCTTCCCTTGCATCATCACCCTGTGGAATGGTGCTTCCATTCTTCCATTTGTCCATGCCTAACAAAATTCAAAGTTAATATAAAAACAATCAAATATGTATACTTTCTTAATTATCAACGGTTCATACTTTTTACCTACAAATGCGTATATTAAGTACGTGAAAACATTGAGACTACACATGTGTCGATAATATAAACTATACATGACTTACAAATGTTAAGAACGTTCTATAAACATTTTTTTTACGTTATATGCATAATTTTTTAATTTTTGAAGTTATGAATAAACGTTATGCTTTATTCAACTATTTCCTTGTATTATAAAACTTTTTAAAGTTAAAAATAAAAAATCGATGTTCTCACCAAAAAAAAAAGAAAAAAAGAAAAAGAGAGAGCTTCGTTATACCATCCCCATATACAGGGAAGGTATAAATTTTTTTTTTAAAGCAAACCTTTTTTTTTCATTTTTATTCTATTTATATATTATTAATTTTTGCCAAACTAAAAGGAAATAAAAAAAGGTATATGTAGTTCACGAAAATACATATACGTAGCTCGTATGTACATAATATTTACCTCGTAAAAGATACATATATGAATTTCTGGAATCTACACATATTTTTCCCCCTTTTGTTTTGGCAAAGATTAATAACATATAACACGAATGAAATATAAAAATTTAAAAAGTTTGTGTTTAAAGTGGTTTTCTCGAGCTTTTAAGTTAAAGATGGTTTTTGTGACAAGTTTACTTATGCGTGTGTGCGTGTCATATTTACACAAGTAACAAGTTACCATGCAAACATCCCCAACCATGACTATGAAACACAAGGGTGAAAGATCAACTTCAACCCATTTCTCATCCTTTGTCTGAATCTCTAAGCCCTTTCCGTGCTCTTTTTGATGGATAATCGTTATGAAACTCTTATCCGTGTGAGGAATGAGACCCGAATGTGGCTCATCCCCTAAACGGTTGTGGAATTTATTGAATTTAAGGATATACTCTGTCGACCCAAGGAGCGACGCGTAGTGTTGCTCGACTCCATAACTTTTTGCCACCATTCTCATTACTATCGCCTCTAGTTCCGCCACCGCCTTTGTAAACGTCAATGCAGTTTCACTAAAACGTGCGAATCATAAGTTTTATGTAAGTATTGAATATAGATCCATGTTAAGTGAAAAATATGAAGATTTTTATTATTTTTATTATTTTTTTTTACCTCAAACAAACTAAGAAATTGTACACAAATAATTATATGTAACCATTTTTACTAGAACCTAAGCTTTTAGAGACTTTGTAAATGACTCAAATATATAAAATACACAAATCATTCCTAGTAACTAAAGACATTTTTTTTTTCAAGTGAATTACAGGTTCATTGGTCAACTCCAATAGTACAAAATGCTGCTTATTGTTATATCTTTGGAGAGATACCACATACACGCTTTAGATGAGACACACAATCTGTTTTGAGTGAACCATGTCAAACATGTGGCCTCTAACTATTTTAATTCTTCGTAGAGTTGCAAACGAGCCGAGCTGCTCACGAGCTACTCGAGATCAGCTTGTTAAAAAGCTCGATCGATCCGAGCTTAATCGAGCCCAAGCCCGAGCTTCACTTATCGAGATCGAGTTGGCTCGCGAGCCTAAATGAGCATGTCATTTATATAATTTTTTAAAATATATATTTAATAATTATTGATTAATATATAATATATATGTTATGAAATTAATAAAAATAACTAAATAATATATATTATTTTATACATAAAATTATAATATAAAAATAATTATAATTTTATAAAAAATAATTGATAAATAGTAAACGAGCCGAGCCTGAGCTGAGCTCGAGCTTCGAAAATAGAGCTTGAAACGAGCCGAGCTCGATCTCTGTGTAAGTTAAACGAGCCGAGCTCGAGCCTAGTCGAGCTTAGGCTCAGCTCGGCTCATTTGCACACTCATATTTGTATTATAATATTTCCAAATCATGAGTGCCACACTAGATCGAGGCCATGTAAACATTCAACATTAGAAATTATGTAGGATTATACACATAAATACCTAAAAGGGTCATTTCCAAAGGGCCACATGAGTTTTGTAAACATTTCAACTCCTTGTTTAGTAGTTGCATTTTCAATGCTTAGTCTTTCAAAACTCGGATTAAGAGGTAACTTGCCAACATAGCCATGACCTGCTTCATCTGAAGTGTTTAATGTTTTGACTTCATGTGGAAGATCCAGCACTTGTTGTGATGCAACAAAAATTGCATCATGAAGTTGTGAAGACACCCCATCATATTCGGCTATGAAACACCCGTATTCTTCGAGTGCACGTGTCACTTCACCGCATGTTGTTGCCCAAGAGCTCGAACTCAAGTTCGAGTTGTTTGTAGACAAGTTAATGACAGGAAGTGAAGCCATTGGGAACAAGTTGTAAGTTGTAACAAACGGTTCTTTGTTATGCTTATATAGATGAATTGATGGAGTGTTTTCATATTAATTTTTAAATGATTTTATAAGTTTATTTAATATATATGTATTATTAACAAGTGTCTTTAAATAACTTTACTAACCTCATTTTCTAAATAGATTTAATTTAATATATGTCATGGGTTTGAGTACTCGAGTCTCGTGGTGAACATTGGTGTATTATTTTTAGGAGTAGGATAGATTGTTGTTAAAAGAAAATCTATTTTAAGAAAGAGTAGATTACAGTTTTGATCTATGTGATTTGGCCTCTTTAACCCTTTCCGTAGAAAAACGTCTTTTCACAAACCATAATTTATTGTGATAGAACTTAAACCGCATACCCTAATTTGTTAGAATATTCTTTTATTGACTAAAATTGTGAAATTAGCCAAATCATATTGACTAGAACAGTAATTTACTTTTTCTTAAAAAACATGAAATATTTGTTATAAGCCTATATGTTATGAGCTAACAAAAAGAGCTAACAAAAACGTACATATAACACCTTGCCACATAGATGATGGCTTTAACTAAACTGGCACCCTTTACTATCATGTTGTTATTTAACAAATATTTAAATAAAATAAAAACTTAAAAATAAATGTGATTGGTGAAGAAAAGTGGGCTCAACCTACCCAAATGACACCCAAGGATGATAGTGGTGTTGTGAATTGTGATTTGGTGGATGAAATTTCGTTAAAATGGTTGTGAGGTGGCAAAGGCGCTACCAGAGATGGATCTAGAGAAAAATATTTAGGGGTATCAAAACTTATTTTTGTTAGTGCACGTTCATACAAGGTAAATGAAAAACACAATAATAATCAAAGTTATACCTAATAGATTTCTCTTTTTTCGTAAATTTTAGTACTATACTCTAAATACGGTTATTTATCAAACCATTCTACAACAAAAAGTCTCGGTTACTATTTATTTCTTTGATTTATGATCTTTTATGTCATCTACAAGAAGTGGATTTTTCTTAACATTGGGCCTTTAATTACTTTTTTTTTTTTTTTTGCTAAATATGAGCTTTTAATTGATAAGAATTTTTTTAAGGTGACAAATACTTTTGTTCAAAGATATCCTAATATTTATTCAAGGGAATCCTACATATAAAACGAAAAAAAAAGAAAAAAAAATACATTTCACCGTGAAACTTTAGTGGCATCCCGGAATACCATTGCCACTATGCTACATCCGCCTATGGGCGCCACCCATGGATAGCCTAAACGATCGACTTTATTAGTAAGATAGTTAAAAAAAAGTAATTATTATTAACTACTTGATGTTTATTTTTCTATTATATTTGCATTTTCTATATGTATTTCCTTTTTAATTAATTATGATGGCATCCATCTATATTTGTTTATCATCTCTCTCTTGAACCAATCTTAATTTGGCCTTTTGTGATATATATAATATACGTGCAATACATGGAATTTACGAAGTAGATTGAAAATTTTGTCTTCTGAATATGCACACTGTAATGTGTCTGAAATGCATGGTGGAAAGCAACGTGGCAGCCACGTGTTATTCTAAGTTTCTGGTTTATTTGTTTTTATTAATCCACTATTAACTTTTAAATCGGTCTCAACAAACGAATTGGCTGTTGATGGTCCCATTTACTAATGTATTTGTTCCCAATGGTCCGTGAGAACCGTGACTAACAGAATCCTAACGTCGTTAATTGTAGGTCGTCGGAAAAACGTTTTTGGCGGGAAAACTCACACTTTTTGGGGAAAACTCAACATTTTCGTCCCAAACATCTTTGTAACGTACTTTAGATCGGGCCGTCAGAACCTTTTTCTAGTAAAATGCTCAATTATTGAGGTCGACGGAACCCTAGAACCATTGTCAGAATCGATTAGTGGTGCTCAAATGGTGGTGGTTGGTTGGTCGTGAGTCGATTAGTGGCGGTGGTGGTGTTGTTCAGATTGAGTTTACCGACAAAAATGTGACTTTTCCGATGGCCTACAAGTAACGACGCTAGGATTTTGTTAGTCATGGACCATTGGAACAAATACGTTAAAAGTTAGGACCGTCTCAATTCCTTAGTTGGGGCTGGCAGCGACCAAAAAATGATAGTTGGGATTAATAAGAACCAATACACCAAAATTTTATATTGGAGAGAATTTTCAAAATAATCAGGTTAATGAAGATTTTTTTTATAAAATAGACATCAACTTTTCATTTTTCACAAACAATCAAATCCAAGAAAACCTAACTAAAGATTGATATAATGACAGAGAAGAAATCTATTTTGAATTTACATAATATTCAACCAACATCTTACCGATGACTAACTGGATTACAAGAGAGTTGACGAACACCTTAGCTAGTGGCTACAGAGGAGAACGGGCTCTTCTATAGCCAAAAGGTTGGTAATCCGTTTTCTCCTTTGGGTGGCAAAGCTGGCTTCTATGTAGCCAAAAAGTTGAAATTCTGGCTACGAAAGAGCCATGGCTCTTATGTAACCGCCGAGAATGGCTTTCTAGCTTCTCATTAATAAAAGCCTTTTTGTTGGTCGTCAAATATAAAGTTTATAAACATTTGTTAAACATATCAAATGATCAATGATAGTCAAAACTAGCATGATAATGTACGAGCATATAAATGTGCCAACAATAATATTGAAGATTTGAAGGCCATGCATATCATATGGAATTATGTAAATGCATTCAAGAATTAGTAATACATAAATCAAAAAATTTATTCAGCCACAAATGTATACAATTACGAATGTAAATTAACTATCCATAGTCAAAGAGTTATAAGTTATAACACACATAACTCCAATAATTAGTATCTTAATTTTCTTCACAGATTCAAACCTGATTAAACTTTCAAAAGCCACCAAAATATTTACTTGTACCAAGACATTTTCACCTAATACTTGGAAAAAGCCAGATTTTACGGATATGGGGCAGGCGGGCGGGCAAAATACTATCCTTAAACTCGAAAATTATTATTGTTGCATATCTATATATATTAAAGCAGTAAAATCAGTGATCTTCACATTGTAAACCAGTCTTGATATTATGCAAGGTGCTTGAAATAAGGGTGTTAACCGAATCCACTGATTCGGTACTAAGTTTAGATACGGGTGAGTCACTTGTGAAGATTTGAAATCCAACGGTAAGCAACGACCCGCATTCCCAACTTTGATTATCTGCCTTTGATGTGATCACCGAAGGCCGTGTTTCAATCCCGTCTGGTAGAATTGAGAAGCCCGAGGGTAGTATGGCGATACTGCTAGAGTCGCAGCCTGCCATTATTGATTGCATTGTGGTCATAGCCACTGGTGCACATACCACCATCGATTCGTATGCGTTTGTGCAACTGTCTTGGATCATCCACATGTTCTCCTTCCACTTCATTGTCTGCATGAAATATGTTGAAATTAGTTAGTTATATTAGTTAATATTATCGGTTAGTTAGTTTTAAGTTTGACTTCTATAAGTCAAATCTTACATGGATGGAGACTGTATTTCCGTGATCTTGTCCTTTTGCCAGGCTGGCAACCGATTGAACTGGACCGCCATTTGACATAATATCCCACTTGACAATTCAAACAATGCTAACATCATTAATAAAAAGAAACCAAAAAGGTTTAACAAGGTAGTTAAGCGTATACCTCATTTCTTCTAGTTTCGTCTCTTAGGAAATCAAAAAGAAGAGTGTGAGAAACCGGTAGCCACAAAGATGAAACCGCACAAAGTATCACGCCTAAAGGTTCACCGGGATCATTTAGATTCTTTCTAGAAGCCACCCGTATGTCATATCCGGTCTTACTAGGTATTTTTTTCCATGAGTGATAGCTTGAGGCTCCTAGTGCTCTACTAAAACTCCAAGTCATTCTTTGTGCCAGTTTTAATATACTTTTCCTTCCTGCCGGTGTAGCAATACCTGATTCAATGTCCACGTGTCATATATAAACAATATATGTAACGAAATTTTAAGGTTATTAAGTATTATTAACACAAATTGAAATACCAAAAGAATCCTTAGTAGGAAAATTTGTTGCAAGATAGAACACGAGGCGCTCGCATTGTTGCTGCAGTGTGGTCAACCAATGTCTCGCTCCAAAAGCAAGACCGCTATTGATAATTGCACGAAACATAGAATGAGAGATGCTTTTTTGGCATTCCCAGTGCTCTATCCATGTCACCTAACATAAAACATTGGATATATCTTAAATAACATAACTAATGATATTAATTTTGTGTAACATGATGCTTTACCTTACAATGACCATTTGATTTGTCCTCAATGATGCAACCAGATGGACGTTTTCTACATCTCGCCAAGGAGGCATCGATGTTTTTTTCTACATTGTCAATGGAAATGTCAACAATTGCCCATGTGTCAGCATTTAATTGCTTGGAATATCTAACAAAATAAACTTCTCTTGTGACCACCAAAGGAGTTAGCATTTGCAGCTCAGCAAACATCTGCAACCAATGTCAAATATCAACCAACTTTGACTAATTCAGGTAGATTGTTTGACTTACCAGTTGAACCGCACCCTTTCTGTTAGCACCTTCCCCATTAGAAATAACATCAAGGGTAGCTGCTTTTGAAATCATGCATGGAAACATCTCCTCATATTCTTTCTGCAATAACAGATACACTTAAGAAAGTGAACAAAATAACTACATCCAAACAACATTCTGCCATTATATTATCATATCAAATAGAAAATTCAAGTAGAAGATAAACCAAATGCCACTAACCATTTAGTTACAAATAGAAAATTAAAGATTCTATCATTGTAGCCTTTTGGGCTGCCTTTACCTCAAACAAGTCAAATGAGTCTAACGGGCCAAATAGATTGAAAGTCACCGAGAGTAAATTTTTATGCGCACGACCTCCTTTATCATTTTATTGAAGAATTAGATTATTATTTCATATTATAACTAACCATAGTTAAAGCATTAATTATTTATAAAACACTTTAAATTGAACAAAAAAGTGTTAACACGTCAATCCAACCAAGTATGTCCGCTTTGACCCATTTTGACCCGTAGGAAAGTATGAGTGCATTTAATCCAAATTAGGTAACCGTACCACATCCATGAAACTTTGAACTAGGTGTGGGAGATCCGCAAAAATAAGACCACTATCTCTAGATGCCTCGATGAATCTTAACCGTTGAACATTGGTTGAATCCGCAGTAGAGAACTTGTTCAAGTATTCATCATAGTTAAGTATTTCTCGGCCCGTTTCAAAGCTCTTGACCCACAGTGGTTCACCAGCACTAGCCATCTGTACAAGCTCTTCCATAGCCAGATTTACAATCTCCATTACTCTAGATTTTTCAAGCCCAAATACCCCACTACACATATCTAATGAGCTTTTGTTTTCATAGTCATTTGTTACAGAACATGAGTTAGTTGGTGATGCAGATGCTCCTTGTGGATATTTCCCAATTGATGTTCTTAGCTTTTCAATCTACATAAAACTCCAGATTATTTATAAACATGTGATAGTTTATCATTATTTTTCATTTAATAATATGGTTTGAGTTTGATAAGGGTACAACCTCAGCTTTAAGTTTGGCATTTTCGACCCGAAGTTGTTGTTCATCAATGTATGTGGTGACATCCTTACTAGAACTACCAAAACCACAATTAGTACAGGTACCCTTCTTGATTGTCTCCCTTAATAACTTATTTTCTTCACCTAATTTATCCAATTCTGATTTTAATAACGAATTTTCGTGGCGTTCCTGTATAGCCTGCAACATCAACGCAGTTAAATTCTCCATCACTTTTTAACATAACAATATACAATATGAAGTGAAATTTGATAATTAGTTGCATATAACTAAATATCATGATAGTAAATATGAACACCTTGATTTGGGTACGGCGATTTTGAAACCAGAACTTTACTTGTCTGGGATGAAGACCTAACCGTTTGCTTAGCTGTTGCCTTTGCTTCTCATCTGGATGAGGTGACTCCTTAAACAGTCTGCAAATTGAAGGTCAACCATTAGTCTATAGTGACTCATGCATAATGTCATGCTGACCTACTAGATTGTACGTTAATCAAACTGATAAATATCCAACATGCTAGCATGTTAAGGATTTAAACTAACAAATGGTTCTTTAAGAATCATGTTGTATACTGTATACATGCATCAATGCAAGTTTTCCACACCAAATCAATAATTATGAAGATTATTCTACACAAGTGAATAAAGACATAACTTTTTAGGTAGAGTAATGACTTCCCACAACTCTCAAAGGACCAAATCTGTAAAGTGTACACAAAGACATTGAATATTTATATTTATTAAACACACATGTGACTATATTGTGCTTTAAAATATGTGACTAACAAACCAAATCAATTCTTTCATAAAAGCCAAACCAAATCAATAGAGAATGGCATCACCAAGTGAATAAAAATATAACATTGTAGGTAAAGTAATTATTTAAAAAAAATTAGGTAAAGTAATATAATTTTGTAGTTAAAGTAACTATATGAAGATTATTCAACACCAAGTGAATAAAATTATAATTTTGTAGGTAAAGTAATGACTTCCCACTACTCTCAAAGGACCAAATCTGTAAAGTGTACACAAAAGACATTGAATGGCATTGAATAATGAATATTTATATTTGTTATACACACATGTGACTATATTGTGCTTTAAAATATGCGGAGACACATGCTGTGGTTTAGTAGTTGCCTCTCCTTTCATGACTTTGGCCTATACACTTTATTATTAAATTATACGCGAAAAGAAAGGGCATTCATGATGACCTTTTATTTATTCAATTTTTTATATTCAATTAAGTAGCTTCCCTTTTTTGTTCTTTCTTAAAGCTGAATTAGTGATCCTATTCAATGTATCATCTTACCCAACGACCTCCATATTCTTGAACGATTCTTTTATACACTATTTTGATTATGACTGTCCACCTCTCATAAATTAGCATGCTCTTAATTTTCAAACGCTTCTACAGTTCTCATCTTCCATGTAAATTTACATGCTCTTAATTTTCTAACTGGTGATGTAAATTTATGTTGATGTCACTGTAATTCATTCTTAGGTGCAAACGAGCCAAGACGGCTCTTTAAAAGCCCGAATTAAACTTGTTAAGAGCCTTAAAATAAACTCGTTTAATAAACAAGCCTGAACTTCACTTTTCGAGCTCGATCCAGCTTGGCTCTTTTTGACTACTAGAGCTCAAGCTCAACTTGATTCAAGCTCATTTTTTAAACTTGAGCGGACTTGCTTATTGATTTTTTTATTAATTTATAAACATTTTTTAGACATTCATATTACATATAACATAGTGAGAAAAATTAATGAATAAAATATCTAATGTTATAAACAAAAAATAACTAAAAATGTTTATACATTAACAAAAAAAAAATCAACAAATGACCCTGCCCAAGCTGAGCTTGAACTTTAGAAAAAGAGCTTGAATCGAGCCGAGCTAGAGATCTCGTAAGTTAAAAGGAGCCAAACTCGAGCCTAATCGAGCTTTCGGCTTGTTTGCACTAAATCACTAATCATTCCTAATGTTAGTAATAGTTTTCCTTACCATGCATCAGATTGCACCGCTAATCTGTTATCGAAACCTAACTAATTATAATTCTACTTAACCTAATAATATGATCGTGATAAACTCAGATCAAGTGCGAGCACAAATCGATAATTGTGTGCAAAATAATAATAATAAAACAAAAGAAAAGAAAAGAAAAGGAGAAGGACGTACGCTTCCATCTCACGGATTTGTTCAGCGGTGTGGCGGTGGTACTTTTTCCTCTTCTTATTACTTTTATTATTATTATTCTTATCATCATTAGCTCCGTCGTCTCCGTCATCGACGTCAGGATCCACATCGAACTCGTCATCCGATCGCGATCTCGCAGCTCCGGACGTCTCACTACTGATCTCCGTCACCGTCGTATTAGCTCCTCCGTCATCTCCGTCACGAAATATTCCCTGCCGTTACAAAATCAAACGGTTCAAAATTACACCTAAGGCTAATCATTAGTTAAACGACGACGTATATAGAACCTAATAATCACATACAGTTCTAAAATCAAACCGTACGGAATAAGTTAAAACGACGACGCGTATAAAACCTAATCAACGATACGGCAGAAGAAGCTAAACGACGACGTATATGTATATAAAAGCTAAATCACATACAGAAATTGAAATCAAACCGTACGGAATAACTTAAACGACGACGTATATAGAACCTAATCACATACAGAAATTGAAATAGATACGGCAGAAGAAGCTAAACGACGACGTGTATAAAAGCTAAATCACATACAGTATCATAATAATCGAACGGAGAATTTGAAATCAAACGATACGGAAGCTAAACGACGACGCATATAAAAGCTAATCAAATCACATACAGTATCAAAACCGTACGGAGAGGCTAAAATCAAACGATACGGAAGAAGAATAAGAAGTTAAACGACGACGTATATAAAACCTAAATCACATACATATACAGTATCAAAATCAAAATCATACCTAATCACAATATAAAACCTAATCAATCACCTACAGAAATTGAAACGAAATCAAATGACGACGTATATATAAAATCTAATCATATACAGAAATTGAAATCAAACGATACATCAGTATACAAAACCTAATCACATACAGTTTCAAAATCAAACGATTCAGCAGAAGCAGCTAAACGACGACGTACATACGTATATAAAACCTAATTAATCACATACAGAAATCGAAATCAAACGACGACGTATATAAAAGCTAAATCACATACAGTATGAAAATCGTACGGAAAACGATGACTTACGAGAGTGAGCGAGAGAGACGTAGACGGAAACAGGTGCTTCGAAGAAGAAGAAGAAGGCGGTTGATTATTATTATTATTATTATTATTATTATTATTATCGTTGGAAGATGACATGACGTGAAGATAACGATAACGAGCACAGTGTGTGTGTGAGTTTGTTAGGGGTTAGCCATGGCGGAGGTACGATTATCTGCTGCTAGTAAATGTTACTGTGAAGTCGCGATGATGTTGAGATATGTGAGTGTGAGTGAAAAGAACGAAAGAGTGGGAGAGAGAATGTGATATTAATTAGTGGGGGATGGTAGGGGTTGACCGTTAGATGGTGTTGGACTAGTTCGTCTGGTCTAGTTACAACGAACTCTTTTTTGATTTATCCAGGGTTAGGTGCTATTATGAAATATGAATGAAAGCTCTCCCTTTAGGGCCGTAAACGAATCGAACGAACACAAACAAGACTTTTTTAATGCTCGTTTGTTATAAAAATAATGTGTTGACGAACGGCTCATGAACACTTACCGAACGAGATTTTGTGTTCGTGTTCGTTCATTAATCAATTGACAGAGCCTAGATATTGAGACCGATGTATTAATCAATGTAAATAATGAAAGCCTGTAAACGAATCGAATGAACACGAACAATGGCATGTTCGTGTTCGTTCATTTGACTTTGAAAGAACACGGGAACTTAATCGAGCAATATTTATATTCATGTTCATTTATTTAAAAGGGGGCATTTGTGTTCATTTGTTTAAAATCTAAACGAGCATAAGTGAACAAAGATAAACGAACATACATGAACAAATGTAAATGAACACAAATAAACTTAAATGAAAACACTTAAATAAACACAAATTAACAAATATAAAACCTTTAAGTAGATGACCTATCTAGATAATATTTAATTATTTTCTATTAATACATAAACGAACATAAATATACAAACATAAACGAACGTTCATGAAGTAGATGAACGAATGGAACATGTATTCATATTCGTTCGTTTAATTAAATGAACACAATATTTTTGTTCGTGTTCGTTCGCTTACTAAATAAATGAACATAAAAAAACTTCCCGCCGAACGATTCACGAATAGGTCACCGAACGTTCGGTTTATTTACAGGCCTATATCTTTTATTTCACTAAAATAAACATTATTTTTATGTTTAATTAAACAATACTTTTTTTATATATATTTTATCATTTTTTTTATTTCTTCTTCACTCACATCCACGTAAAAAAACATTAAAAAGTATGATTTTTACATACATCTATCTGTTAAGAGGTCTTATTATATATTTGTTCAATCCTTCAAATTTTATTACATGTTTTCCCTTCTCCCTAAAATTACCCGATTACCCTTTTGTAATTCTCATCAATTCAAACGACCTAAATTTGATTCATTAAAGAAGCGTTTTCTCCCTGACTACACCTGTGGGCAACCTGAAGGCGCCGCCGGCGAGACCTAACTGGCAACGGTTGTCCAACCTGTGAGCAATATTAGGTATGATGAAATCAGACAGTGGTGATTGGGGGGGGGGGGACCGGATGAGAGGGTGATGGTAGTGGTCGGTAGAGGAGGCTTGCGGTGGGTGGCCGGTAGAGGTGGGTTTCAACAATGGTTTTGGTGGCCGGTAGAGGTTGGTGAATTTCGGCGATGGTAACCGGAGAAGGGCGTGATGAACGACGGAGATGATGACGATGGTGAACAGTGTAGGTGGTGAATGGCAGCTTCAAATTTTGCAATTAAATCCATGCAGGAGGTCGGGATACCGATGCCGAAGGCCATCAAGGGAGTTTTAATTTTGAGTTGGTAGATTCTATGGAATAATTGACAAGAAAATTGAAGTTGCATTTGATTGCTCATGGCTGTGGATCTTCAAACGGTATTTATTTTTTCTCTTTTTTAAATCAAGGGTATAATAGTAAACTATAAATTAATTTTAGTGAATTTGGTAAATATGTAATATATATGTTTAAGAGTGGGAAATATGTAATTGTTGTTATTAAGTTGGGGAAATATACAATTAAGACACTTAATAAAGAGGAAATATGTAAATACCCTAAAATTTATAGAGGTTAACCTTTAGATAGTGTTGGACCAGTAGCCTCTCTTGTCTAGTTACAACCAACTTAGTTTGGTTTAACAAGGGTTGGGTAGGTATTATGAATGAAACTACGATATTGATATTTGGAATTGACTAGTGAAGAAACACTAACCGGACCCCGGGCAGATTACTGGTAACCTGGGGGTTAGATAGATGTTTCCCACGAGGGGTTAGACCCTGAGAAGATGGTTCTTCTGATAACCTGCAAAACAGACACCGTGAGCTTGTCACTGAGAAGGGGGGGTTCCTCCTTGTGACCACCCTCCGGCGTGAGAATCAGACTAGATTGCTCTTTAAATATAAGTGTATATTAAGAGATTGCTAGAGCAGATATCAGGTATAATATGATGATACAAGATAAGATGAGATGGTCATACCATTTGGGGTATTTATAGCCGAAGGTAGGTTTCCAAGGAGGTGTGGCCGGCTGCAACAGTGTTCCTGTTCCACCAACAGTGGCCTACGCACGTGCCCTGCTGGTAGTTGGTGGGTAGGCAGCGGCTGATAGTGACCAGGCCTGCTGTGTACTATTCCTTTTCCACCAACTGCCGGCTACGCACGTGGTATGGCAGTAGTTGGTGAGTAGGCAGCGGCTAATAGTGACACAGTACAGGAGCATGCTGCTCGCCATACTGTGTCAGTAAGCTGTCGTCTCTTTAGTCAGATCTTTTTCCCATACCTCGTCAGGTACAGTACAGAAGATCTTCCCGTATCGTATGGACTGGCTTATTTGGGCGGGAGTATTCCCCCTCCCGCCCTTGTGCGGGATTGTTCCCGGCTTTGCTCATTCCCTCAGGTGACACTGAGTGATGGAGAGCTAAGTGCCTTGTGCGTGTAGCCTTGCTGCGCGGGTGGCCTTCCCTGATGGCTTGTATCCGAAGCTGCGGGAACAGGCGGAGTCCTTCACCATCGGGAGGCATTTCCTGCGGGACCAGCTTGCGTACTGCGCGTAAGGACGTCACGTCTCTGAGCATGGTTGGTCCTGCGGATCCAGTTGGTTTCTGCGCAGACGTCCCTCTTCAAGGTGAGTCTTGCGGGTCCAACTGGCTCTACTGGGACCTACCTCTTCAAGTCCCCCCAGTCCAATGTTCTTCTCATGAGTGTTTAATAAAGTGAGGTGAACTTTTGGACTTAGGCAGAGGGTTTTGAAAAGGGGCTTTTTAAGGTTTTCCATGGAGATTCCTCCCGCGGAAGTCCTTGTCACTTGCAGAAATTCCCGAGTTTCCTGCTTGGTCTTTGGGTATGATGCGGGTAGGTCTGTAACCTCCGCGCAAGTCAGGAGCGTTGAGTCCTACTTGTGTGGATTCTTCCTGAGGTTTTGGTAGTTTTGAACATAGTGATCAATTATGTTAAAACCACCAATTCCATCCTGGAGCCTCAAACAATGTAGTTCTCGACGTTCCCGCTATGCGGGGATGTTATTTCCGTTTCCGCAAGCATTGCCCAGAAGATCCTTCTTGGTTTCAATTCCCAGCGGAGCGCTAGGTATGTGAAGGGTTTTGCCTTAACACTGTACCCGCGCTCGTCTTACGGTTACTTTACTTCCAAGGTATTCCTGGCGTCAATTCCCTGCGGGTGCTAGGTATGTGAAGGGTTTTGCCTTTACACTGTACCCGCACCCGTCTTATAGTTACTTGGTTGCCGAGGTATACTTGGCTTCAATTCCCTGCGGGTGCTAGGTATGTGAAGGGTTTTGCCTTAACACTGTACCCGCATCCGTCTTACGGTTACTTGTTCGCCAAGGTTTTCTTGGCCTCAATTCCCTGCGGGTGCTAGGTATGTGAAGGGTTTTGCCTTAACACTGTACCCGCATCCGTCTTACGGTTACTTGTTTGCCAAGGTTTTCTTGGCTTCAATTCCCTGCGGGTGCTAGGTATGTGAAGGGTTTTGCCTTTACACTGTACCCGCATCCGTCTTACGGTTACTTGTTTGCCAAGGTTTTCTTGGCTTCAATTCCCTGCGGGTGCTCGGTATGTGAAGGGTTTTGCCTTTACACTGTACCCGCATCCGTCTTACGGTTACTTGTTTGCCAAGGTAAGGGGTATTTTCCCGCCTACTTTTTGATCTTTTTGAATTTTGAATTTTGAAATTCGAAGAGTTGGTGGAAAGAACAGTCCAAAACTCTGAAACGTCGTGCGACGGTTTCTTCTGACTGTGTCAGATCGTGCAAGAAGTTATGGTGACTGTGACAGTACATGGTCATTCCAGACGCTTTTTCAGGCGCGTGGGCGCGATTTTTCGGGCGCGTGGCCGCGAAATTAATGGTATGCATTCTGTCAACAGCTGTTGCCAGCTTGCTTTTTGCCACGTGTCATAGTTTCATTGCACCTTCGTTTTCTCTCTCTTCCGCATTAATTTCATCGCATTAATTGCGATTAGTATATAAAGGGGTAGAGGGCTCTTTGTAATCCACACTTTCACTCTTCTCTTCATCTTCTTTGCGATTTCCGGCGAATACTCACCTTTTCAGGCAAGCATTCTCCCGAAATCGTTTTCTTCTTCTCTTACAAGATGTCTCGTGATCTCGAATCTGCAGTCGATGACAAGAGTACTGCTGGCGAGTGCCAGTGTGCTCTGCCTGGCGATCTGTATCGGTACGTCGTCAGGAAGTTCATGCTCGAGTCTCTCGAGCCTGAGTTTCCTGAACCCCATCAGACGGTGTACGATGCCCCCAGAGGCAAGATCGGGGTTTATGCTGCATTCTTTGTTTATGGGAATCTTAGGTTCCCATTGACAAAGTTTGTTTACCGTGTCCTCGAGAGGCACGGTGTTCATTTGACCGAGTTGCACCCCATGGCGATCGCCAAGATTCGCCACTTCGAGTGGGTGTGCCGGATTTTGGGCGTTGAGCCCTATGTTGACCGCCTGATGACCTTCTACACTTGGAGGTGCATCCAGGGGTGGTATACCCTGACAACCCGAATCAAGGGTTTAAAGATCTGCGCAACCGAGCGCAGTCTTCGCTCGTGGAAGCGGGAGTTCTTCTTCATATCTGCTCGCGCCATCCCTATTGCCATGAAATTCAGGAACGGGCAAGCACTTCCCGGCCTTCACGCCTCCAACTACCAGGAGGCGGAATGGTTTGCGAAGATATCTCGGGTCCAATCTCCGGTTTACCGGTTTGCGGAGTCCGGGATGGTGATGCTGGGGATGAGCCGAGTGTGGAAGGCTGCCGATGCGCAAAAGATCCCAATCGTCCTCGAATACGGTTCGAACTCTGTTCCTTACGGTATGCTTTCTTTCTTTTTGTTGATTTAGAATTTCTTCTAACTTCTTTCCTGTTTATTTCAGAGGGGAACGACTTGCAGTCGCTCCTGAACCCGCGGGAGGCTGATGGTCCCGCCCGGATGGGTACTCGCGCTCTAGACGAGAACGAGTTGCCCATCCTAGAACAAACGGCGGATCGGTTCGTGGAGGTCTATCCGCTAGGCCATGAGATCCTTAGCGCCCGTCGGCCAGGTAAGGCGCTATTCGACCCTGTACCCCTCAATGCTGAAACCTCTGCTGGAATTCCTCTAATCGTATGTTCTGATGAGGAATCCGCAGATGGTCCTCCGTTGGTGCGGAAGAAGAAGGCTGCCGGCGGGAAGGGGAAGGAGAAGGCCTCCACTGCCGATCCAGCGCCTCGGTCTGATTCGGAGACCGAGAGCGAAGAGGTGGCGGGGAATCCCGGTGGTGATAAGACCACCGCTCCAGAGGTTACGACTGTCACCTCCGGAGAGCCAAAGAAGACGACGGTGACCGGCGCAAAGAGGCCGGCTCCATCGGGTCCGTCCCCGCCTCTCCGTACCTTTAGGCTCAAGAAAACCCGTAAGTACAACTTTCCTTTAGCTTTTATCTTCATAGCTTAATATCATTTAACACTTATCTTCTTTGTGCAGGCGTGGATGTTGACGCATTCCAGGGTGGAGCGCAGAGTGGTATCTCCCCGCCAATGACGGTAGGCTTGGTCAGCCTACCTGAGGCGTCGACCCAGGCGCCTGCGCCTGCTTCCGCTGGTTCAGTTGCTCACTCCTTTGAGCCGACTGTTCCAGCTGTGATGACGTCACCGACGGCTGTGAGTGCTATTTTTACAGCATCCTTCACCGAGCCGGCGGTTACTATTGCCGCGGATTCCGCGGCGGCGACCGCAGCGGCTGCTACCATGCCCCCGCCATCGGCAACGACGACCGATCCATCAGGTACGCATGGGACTTCTCGCCAATCTCTGCTACCTTCCCATCTGCCTGACCTCTTGGATGGATTTCCCTTGGGTTCAGGTGATGGGTTCGGCGGCTATCGGCCTGTTATTGACCCTACAGGTGCGTAGGGTTCTTTTGGCCTATTTTTATATATTTTTTTCTTTATCATCTTTTCCTAACTGCTTTGTGTTTTTGCAGTGTCGGATTCCAATGAAGTGTATGTTCCACGATGGAACATTCGCCGAGGAACAACCCTTCGCACCCCTGTCGAGTGCGTGGAGTGGGCTCGTCACGCTGCTCCTAGTGGTGCGTTGGGGGAAGCCATGGCTTGCTACCAGGAGGGTAGGCTTAGCAATGAGCTTCGGGTTCTCCTGGCTCGGATGCAGCAGCGCGTTGAGCTGCTTTGTCGTGAAAACGACAAGTTAAAAGCAGCTCGCCTTAAAGAAGTGGGTCAGGCGCGGGCTATCCGGGAGGAGAACCAAAGGCTTTCCGCATTGGCTGCGGAAAAGGAGAAGGCCTTCAAGGCCCTCGAGGTTGAAGTTCAGGCTCGACTTGAGGCCCGTTCCAAGGCTGCCCAAGCTGTTAATGAACAGCTTCGGCTGGCTAAGGAAACTGCCAGGAACGCAACCGAGAGGGCCACCAAGGCTGAAGCTGTTGCTGAGCTTCTTCGCGTGGAGAATGAAGAACTTAGAGCCAAATTAGAGGCTCTCCAGCAGGCTCATGATGCCTTGGCGATGGAAGACGCCAAGAAGCTCCAAGAAATCCTGGACCAGAGGGGGGTGCTTGACCATGCTGAGCGTAAGCTGAAGGGCGTCTAAGAGGCTGCGGCTAAAGAAGTGTTGCTTGCCAACCTCAACAAGAGTGAAGCCGATCGCGCCCGTAACGAAGCTCAAGCTGCCCTCCAAGAAGCCCTGGTTGCCAAGGAATGGCTTCTTCGAGAAGTGTTGAATCAGGTAAGCTTTTCTTGTTTTTACGCTTTTCTTTGTAAATAGAAAAGGTTTTGACACTTGTATATTTTCTTGTAGGTTGTGCATCGGGTCTTTGCTGAGACCTCTTACGATGATGCTATGAGCGCAGCCCTCAACGCTTCTCACGAGGATGGGGAAAAGGTCGGCTTCCTGCTTGGTCTAGGGTTCGTTGAGAAAGGCATCCCGCCTTCCAACTTCCCTTTGTACAATGTTGATACTGAAGCTGTTTACGACCAAGCAGTGAATCAGTACGCCGCCTTCCCGCATCCGGTGGTGGAGAAGGTGAATGAAGTTGCTGCTGCTGATGATGGGCTAGCTATCCTTAAGGCTTTCCTTGAACTGCCACGCTCTACTGACGGTGTTGGTCCAAGTGGAAGTGGCCCTGAAGCCTGATCCTGAAGATCCCTTCCCCCTGCTAGGATAGACTTAGCTTGTATAGATTTATCTTCTTGTAGGCGGGTAGTTACCCGGCCATTCTTGTAATGAATCTTTGTGAAATATAAATCTTTTTGCGGGTAAGACCGCTACTTTCGTTGGGTTCCTTGCTTTATAAACGTTGTATGACTTGCATACTTTAGTTTAAATTAGCAATTTTCCAAGTGTTTAGAATAAGTTAACCTTTAAACGTGGTAGATAGGTGTGAAGTTTTGCTTCCTCTTCCGTGATTGTGCGGGTAGGACCGTCACTTGCACGTAGTAGGATGGCTAAACTTTACCATCTGACCTGCGTGTAGGTTTTCCTCATCTTTTGAGGATAAGTTAACCTTTGAACGTGGTAGATAGGTGTGAAGTTTTGCTTCCTCTTCCGTGATTGTGCGGGTAGGACCGTCACTTGCACGTAGTAGGATGGATAAACTTTACCATCTGACCTGCGTGTAGGTTTTCCTCATCTTTTGAGGATAAGTTAACATTTGAACGTGGTAGATAGGTGTGAAGTTTTGCTTCCTCTTCCGTGATTGTGCGGGTAGGACCGTCACTTGCACGTAGTAGGATGGCTAAACTTTACCATCTGACCTGCGTGTAGGTTTTCCTCATCTTTTGAGGATAAGTTAACATTTGAACGTGGTAGATAGGTGTGAAGTTTTGCTTCCTCTTCCGTGATTGTGCGGGTAGGACCGTCACTTGCACGTAGTAGGATGGCTAAACTTTACCATCTGACCTGCGTGTAGGTTTTCCTTATCTTTTGAGGATAAGATAACCTTTGAACGTGGTAGATAGGTGTGAAGTTTTGCTTCTTCTTCCGTGATTGTGCGGGTAGGACCGTCACTTGCACGTAGTAGGATGGCTAAACTTTACCATCTGACCTGCGTGTAGGTTTTCCTCATCCTTTTGTTAGAAATTCTGTTTTGAACCGTTCGACGCGCGGTTGTCAATAGGTTAGTGTTCAGTTCCCTTTTTCATGATTCATGCGGATAGACCGGCACTTTCATTTAATGGGACTGAACTTTTCCCCTTCGACTGACCTGCGTGAAGGTTTGTCGTTTTTTGGGTTTATGCGGGTTTTGCCGCCTTCCCCACGCAACGACTTCACGTAATTATGCGGTGAAAACCGGCATATCCGTGTTGAATAAATTAACCGTTCGACGGGCGGTTGTCAATAGGTTAGTGTTCAGTTCCCTTTTTCATGATTCATGCAGATAGACCGGCACTTTCATTTAATGGGACTGAACTTTTCCCCTTCGACTGACCTGCGTGAAGGTTTGTCGTTTTTTGGGTTTATGCGGGTTTTGCCGCCTTCCCCATGCAACGATTTTTCACGTAATTATGCGGTGAAAACCGGCATATCCGTGCTGATAGTTCATAAAAATGTAAAATCATCAGCGTCAATGTTTTAAGGAGAATCGTTTCCATTAGAAGTGGCTCTTGGCCTTTTCTTTACAAATTTGGAATTGATTACATGCAAACTGTGTAAATGAGCTCCCTTCCATGTTGTTGGGATGGGAGTGCCATCGAGCCGATACGCACCTGGTTCGGGATCTCGTTCTTTACGCAGCATGTAGTCTCCATATTGAAGCTGGAGTTTTATTCGTGTTTTCCCCAGCTGGGGTTCTACACGCATCAGTCTGCTCAGCGTTCATTGCGCCACGAGGTGCGCGAGCGTCCCATCTCTGACGAATGCCTCGACCATGTCCTTTACGTCTATGCATTCTTCGGTGTTGTGGCCTTTTGTCCTGTGAAATTCACAGTATTTGCTCCGATCAGCATTGTGGCGATGTCGGATTATTTGAGGCTTTGGCCATTGGAGCTCCTCGGTGGCGAATATCTCGGTGACGCTTTTGGTGAGCGGCGTCCATCTGGAGTTCTTGTTGGACTGTATGTTATCCCTTCCGCCTAACCGATGCTGCAAGCCGGATGAGGTGTCAAAGTTTACCCTTGACTGCCAAATGCCTAGCTTCCGCTTTTTGTTTAATCGGGCGGTAAGGACGTTGTCTTCCCTTGTTTTCTGGGTGTAGAGGTTTGTGCTCTGTGGGAGATCTCTACCCAGTTGCTTCTCCGTTTCCGCAAAGCGTTTAGCTGCTGTCATGATGGCATCCCATGTGGATGGCATGCCATCTTTACCCGTTAAGGTGCGGATGAGCTCTGGGTCGTTCGCGCCCTGAATAAAGGCAGCGCGAACAAGATCTTCGCTAATGTTACCCAGACTTAGCTTCTTCGAGTTGAAGCGAGTGATGAAGTCCAGCAAAGATTCATCTTTTTCTCGAATGCACTTGAGGATTGTCTATTGCTCCTCGGTATACTTTCTTTGCTGGCTAAAGTGTTGGCTAAACTTCTGTTGGAAGTCAGCCCAGTCGTAGATATGGTTGACCGGTAGACGATCGAACCACGCTCTAGCAGCCCCCACAAGCGTTATTTGGAACATGTAACACCACGTAGGTTCCGTCCAACTACTGACGGTTGCCCCCGCTATGAACCTGTTCAAATGATCGTCTGGATCAGATATACCATCATATGTGCCTATGCTGGACATTTGTTTGGCACTTTTTGGGGCAATTGCTTCTGCAATGTCCCTTGCAAATTTGGACGTTCCCGCATTTGCAACGTTTGGTCTGAATGTTTTGGAGAAGTCTCGTGGACTTCCACCTGTGCTTTTTTGGTTTGAAGGCTTGTCCAAAATGCCTTCTCGGTTGGGAATCCGTTTCCTTACGCTTCCCTTTTGCCCTATGGCGAGGGTTCGCGTCGGAGTCGGATTCCTCCGAGTCATCCAAGTAATCTTCGAATTCGTCAGCCTGTTGGACGGAACGCAAGCGTTCGTCCAACTCAGCTTGGAATTCCCTCTGACATGCCTCCGCCCATGCCTTAACTTCATCGAGTGTTTGGCGGGGGAGTCTTGTTCGTTTCTCTAACTGGGTATCGGTGAATCCCAGTGAGCGATTATTTACTGCACTTGCCCCAGCTTGGGTAGCTGGGGTAGTGTTTGTAAAATTTACTTCACTTGCCCCGGCTTGGGTAGCCGGGGTAGTGTTTGTAAAAACTGTGTTGCCGGTATTCCCCCCAGTAGCTGGGGTTGTGGTTACCGGAGTTTCTTTAACCATCTTAGAAGTTTGAAAAAACTGGAGAAAAATAAAGTTCTAGCTTTATGCACGGATGGTGCCAATGAAGAAACACTAACCGGACTCCGGGCAGATTACTGGTAACCTGGGGGTTAGATAGATGTTTCCCACGAGGGGTTAGACCCTGAGAAGATGGTTCTTCTGATAACCTGCAAAACAGACACCGTGAGCTTGTCACTGAGAAGGGGGGGGGGGGGGTTTCTCCTTGTGACCACCCTCCGGCGTGAGAATCAGACTAGATTGCTCTTTAAATATAAGTGTATATTAAGAGATTGCTAGAGCAGATATCAGGTATAATATGATAATACAAGATAAGATGAGATGGTCATACCATTTGGGGTATTTATAGCCGAAGGTAGGTTTCCAAGGAGGTGTGGCCGGCTGCAACAGTGTTCCTGTTCCACCAACAGTGGCCTACGCACGTGCCCTGCTGGTAGTTGGTGGGTAGGCAGCGGCTGATAGTGACCAGGCCTGCTGTGTACTATTCCCTTTCCACCAACTGCCGGCTACGCACGTGGTATGGCAGTAGTTGGTGAGTAGGCAGCGGCTAATAGTGACACAGTACAGGAGCATGCTGCTCGCCATACTGTGTCAGTAAGCTGTCGTCTCTTTAGTCAGATCTTTTTCCCATACCTCGTCAGGTACAGTACAGAAGATCTTCCCGTATCGTACGGACTGGCTTATTTGGGCGGGAGTATTCCCCCTCCCGCCCTTGTGCGGGATTGTTCCCGGCTTTGCTCATTCCCTCAGGTGACACTGAGTGATGGAGAGCTAAGTGCCTTGTGCGTGTAGCCTTGCTGCGCGGGTGGCCTTCCCTGATGGCTTGTATCCGAAGCTGCGGGAACAGGCAGAGTCCTTCACCATCGGGAGGCATTTCCTGCGGGACCAGCTTGCGTACTGCGCGTAAGGACGTCACGTCTCTGAGCATGGTTGGTCCTGCGGATCCAGTTGGTTTCTGCGCAGACGTCCCTCTTCAAGGTGAGTCTTGCGGGTCCAACTGGGCTCTGCTGGGACCTACCTCTTCAACTAGTGAGGATGTAAATGGAAAGAAAACAAGTATTTGGTTGATAGTAAAGGAAATTGTTGTAGAAATCGCTAGTCGTTAGTCAGACGGTAGGGTGATGACTAGCGATTCATCAGGATTAATTGGATTTAATTTTAATGTATAATTTTCTATTTTATATATACACACGCATATTTTTATATGCAATTTTTTGTTTTATATATACACAAAAATATTTTGACCAGAAATTAGTTGGAATCTCACTAGAAACAGCTGATTTTGGACGGAATCTTGCTGGAAACCGTCTATCTTGGCCAAAACCTTGCCAGAAAAGCCGACTAAGTCCGATTAATCTTGATTCCAATTAATTGAACGATTAGCTGAAAACTAATCAGTGGGATGTGGACTAGCGATTGATCGGAGATTACTCGGCGCCTAGTCGAGATTTTTACACACTGGTAAGGGATGATAAGAGCATTCACAAAAGGTCCTCTATATTTATGTGACAAAGTTCTTAATTTTTTTCAAGTATGGTTGTAAGTGGTTATGAGTAAGGACAAAGAAAATGTTACTGTTACTATTCATGAGTAAATTTGGAGAAACACGGTTCGTTCTCTATAATTTCTTAATATTTGTTTAAAGTGGTTGAAAGTGGAGAAGAGAGAGAATGCAATTATAAATGTATAAAAAGATATTATTTAATTGAAAATAAAAGAGAAAAAGTAGTGATTTTTAATGTAATTATAGAGATGAAAATAAATGACCTACTCGGAATGCTCTAATAAGAATGCGGAAGAAAATGGGAATGAATGGTGATGATGAGGATGGATATTTCTATTACATGTGTTTTGGTACATGTGGTTTGGTTTAAATTAGTTATCGCGTTTTTTTTATAGATTTAGGTCTGTTTGATATAGAGGTGGGCAAATAAACCGGTTAACCGAACCGACCCAAAAACTGAACCGAAACCGACCTGGTTTGAAACCGATTATGTAAAAACCGGTTTGTAATTTTCTCCACCAAAAACGGTTTCAAACCGGTTAACCGAACCGAAACCGGGCAAAAACCGAACCGAAACCGATCAAAACCTGAACTGAAACCGATCGTACCATAGTAAGAAACCGGTTTCAACCCGAACCGAAACCGATTATAAACTGGTTTTGACTTTTGTTGACCAAACCGAACTGGTTTTTAACCCAAACCGGTTTTGAGTTTTAAATCGGTTTGTGCACCTCTAGTTTGACATGAGGTGATGTAATGTATGAGTGAATGTGAATGAAATGGATAATTACAATTTCATTAATGTTGTTTTGTTAGTTTATGAGAATGAAATGAATAATTAACTTTTGTGTTATTTGGTTGGTAGGAGGAAAATACCAAAATAATGAACTACAAATGACAAAATATACGTGTCTCAAAATAAAGAAATGATGATGGTGGTGGCAGTGACGGTGGCGGTGGCGATGATGGTGTCAAGAAAATAAGGTGAAAGATGAAATTGAATGAAAAAAAATCTGGGCGCCAATGATTTGTTTTGGTGTATTTAGAGGAAATAATGTTTCATATGTAATAAGTGATGCAATTACATTGATCAATTAAACAACCTCTTTTTTATTCCTCATATTATGGTCCATTCATTTTGCGTGTCATTATAGCATATCTATACCTTAGTCTTTCGGGTATTATTTGCTTTCGTTAATAGTATCTTGGTTTATTTGACGATGAATTTACAGGTTTAGTCCCCTAGCAAGTGATGGTAGTTACCATTACTGGAGTTTTAAGTTGGACTTTCAATTGATATAGTTGTTCAACTGTCGACAAATATAACCTTTCACTAAAACGCTGTAATTGTGTGTCCCGTATATAAAAAACGTCTTTCGTATGATTATGGTAGGTTGTTATCATAAGATTTGTGTATTTTGTTATTGCTATTCTATATGAATTATCCAACTGAACTTTAATGAGTATCAAAGTGATTAATTCACAATTTGCAATAGATATAGTAGAGACATCCACATATTAAATCCAATAGCTAGTTGCTTGGCTTTCACACTAGAAAGATATACTAGTTTTTTTAAACCGTTTAGCTCTTAACTCATATAAAAAGTTTGTAATATTTCATATGCCACAAAGTAACATATTATGGAATTAATAATAATCTATTTTATGGTCCATGATGGGGTTGAGTTCCCAGATTTGGAGGTTACCAAATAAAAGGTTGGTCCCTTTTGAGATGTTGGCTTCCAGCAAAGGTTGGTACAATTAATGAGGATGCCGATGGGTGCATATCCTTTTCTTTTGATAGCAAATAAATAAATAAATTAGATTTCATCATTTTGTTTGAATACAAGAGTATGGATCTCATTCCGTTTTCTATTTAGCATGTTATGTATGGTTGTGAATAGAAGAGATAGAAAATGTTATATGAGAAAATTAAATTTGTGGTTTTACTGTTCATATCATATAATTTTTTAATATTTTCTAAAACTGGTTGTGAGTGAAGGAGAGAAAAAATATAATAATAAAGATATAAAAAATATTATTTAATTAAAAAGAAGAGAGAAAAAATGATAATTTTTACTGTAATTATATGTGAATATAATAGGAAATAGGCTGAGAATGCTCTAATGTTGTTGTAATAGTCTGCGAGGCACGTTCAAAAACGAGATTGTTTCTTTTAACACTTTTAGATTTTTATCATTCAATAGACTCTGAGGCAGGCTTAAATGGATAATTACAATTCCGTTATCAAATTGGTTTGTTTTCTTTAATAGGGATAGGGCCTTATGACAAGAAAAAAAATATACAAAACATTTTTTGTATCGTTTTTATAAAAATGTTATATTATTATTTTTTAGATGGTATAAAAATGAAAATACTAGTCAGAGAAATTGTATTAATATGATTTTTGAGTTTTTTTTAGAGAAAACGTTTGTAAGTTTTTTTTTCTCATATTTAAAACGTTTTGATTTTTTTAATAAATCATTTCTGAAACTTTTTTTTAATTAAAAAAAAGTTTTAGAAGATATTTTCAAGGAGGCGAATATTACAATTTTGATATTATTTTATAATTAAATGATCAAATACAATAATGCCTTGTCATATATTACTTACAAGAGAACATAAGTTTTGATTGAACCATTAAATCACATCAAATAATTTTGAAATCATCAATCTATAACCAATCAATCATCATTTCATCCAAACAAACATATTTGGATCTTCAATCGATTAATTGTTGACCTGTTCTTAATGAAAAACTTATTTGTGCATATTGGATTCCAGTGTAATTGGAATGCCATTTGGGTGTAATTGAATTATAACATTCAGATTAATTTGTAAACACCTTGATCATAATTCACACATGTAATATACGATAAACGATTAATTTACAGTAAATCACCCCTTAATTTCCAAGGGGTGTGTTTAGCCTTTACCCTAATCAATTTCCTTTTCTAAGGGTGGTTAAGGCTTGGGTCTTAAGATCTTAAGTTTGAAACCTAACTCAAGGGATTTTTTTACAACAATGGGTTTCTTTCTTAATGGTGTTAATAGATAATCAAGTCTAGAATATCACAATCAATATGAAAGGTTGACATCCAATTTTAAAAAGACTCATCTAGGTAATGAAGATAGTTTCAAACGCTTTTAAAAAAATATTGATACATGAATAGTATGTTTGTTGTGTAAGTATAGCTCCTTCTAAATAAAGGTTTGCATAAAGTGAGTTATAAAAAAAATAATAATATTGATTTGACATAAAATTTATTGCATATCAATTTTCCGAAGAACATAAATAATGTACAAAACTACAAACTAGAAGTCGACAAAATTCATAAATGAGTTGAACAGTAAACAACTCCACCACTTTGTCAAAATAGAAAGCTCTATGATACGGGGCGGCTTTAAAGCAAAAAAAATTTTTGGTCGAGGTGAAAATTTTTTAAGCCTTAAGTAAAAGAAGTATTTTGTTGCGTTTAAACAGTTTAATTTTTATATAGGCTTATTTGGTTATAATATGGGCTTATTTGGTTATAATTTGGGTTGTGCAAAAAACTTTTATATAAAAAAAAGAACTAAACATGTCTCAAGTGAGGCTGGAACCCACAACCTCTTGGTGGTGAGTAATACCCATTTGCCACTATACCAAGCTAGTGGTTATATGATTGTTTTTAAATATTAAATATACATGTTTTTAATAAAAATACATATAATTTTTTTTCAAAAAAAGAAAATTTCGGGCCTAGCGGGGTGTTGGGCCTATGGCCGTCGACCACCCTGTCACCCTCAAGGGCCGACCCTGCTACGATATATAAGAATCGGTAGTTTTTATTATTTTTTATTTTTTAGAACAACGATTTTAATTTTTTATTTCAAAGATTGGCTTTGACGTTCATCCGGAAAATCATACCGTCGACTGCCACTTGACAGTCCTTGTGTCTTTACATGAGCTTATAGGTGACTTATAATGAAATTATTATTAAAATTGTTCATCACCTTATATTCAAATATTTTTAACAACAAACAATTTTTTGATAAAAAAAACCAATGACCCGAACGCTATTTAAGTTGACAATTAGAAATGGGAGTCGGATTAGGTTAAATATTTATTCATTATTTGACTCGGACCCATAAAAGATGAGAAATTCGAGTACCAACAACCACGTAACTAATGATTTTAAGATCATGTGCGTTGGGGTGCTTTCCTCACCTAAAAAGCTCTATAGTTTCGGAAACACCGCCTCTTGGGGCACCATGGGCGCGACTGTTTTGGGGTGGGGGGCGCTTAGGGCCGTCCAAACCGCTCGACGCTCGAACTCGCTCGCCGCTCGCTCGAAAATTGCTCGGAAAATTCTCGCTCGTTTTTTTCGCTCGATTGTAAACGAGCCGCTCTGCTCGGTTCGATTTGTAAACGAGCCAAGCAACGTGCAAAGGTATGCTCGGTACAGTTCGCCTCGAATATTTTTAATTTATTTTATATATAGTTATATATGAACAAATATATAAATATATAAACAACACAGATAAAATATAAGTATACTAATTTTTAAACCCTTTAAAATTTTTCCTAATTTGTCAATTTTATAGTTTTATTAGTTCGATTCAAGTTTTCAGAATATTAAAAGTTTGTTTATATGTTCATTATATTTCATTTCAAACTTCTTTCTCCTATAAATTTACAACCTATTATACGTTTGTCTAAAAACTACTAATTTGTTTACAAATATATTATTTACATCCTTCAAACTTATTTCTTATTGAAAATTTTAAAGTGAAAAAGAAATAAAAAATGCTCGAAATCGCTCGATGTTTGATCGAAAAATGCTCGGTTCGATTTTGGCTCGTTTCATTTTTCGCTCGGTTCGAATTTTAGCCGTTCGGTTCGGTTCGGTTGTAAACGAGCCAAGCAACGAGCAAGCCTTCGTTCGGTTAGGCTCGGCTCGTGAACAGCCCTAGGGGTACTTCCTACAAAGCGCCGGGTGGGGGAAGATGGTGGAAGTTGATTGGTTAGTTTGTTTTTTTGAAATATAAGAATAATAATAAAATAATAAAATAATAATAATAAGGTAATAATCTGAAGGAACTCCATCCATCACACCCCTTCAAAAAACCCATATGGTGAAGTGATGTCACATGACGCAAAATGCCCCTGGGCTTCATCCTTTCACACGGTCTAATATATTTGATTGTTAACTTCGCTATATGCTAACTCAGATTCAATAAAAATGCAATCTAAATATAAAATACAATAATATAACCAGTGTTTTATACGCGCATAAAGCGAATAATAAAAAAGCCGATATAAGATAACTACAAGTGATTAAAATCTTTGTTGATGATATTTTTTTGAGTTATTACCTATGTTTCTTAACTTTTACTTAGCATTCCACCAATTCATATACGAGTCACCTACTTAAGCTATCCGTCCCCTCATTAAATATGGACCACCACAAACGCAAGAAGGCTAGGAAGGGTTCATCGGGCATAGCATTCGGTAAGAATAAAGGGCCGTAATTTAGGGGCGCAATGGCGTTAAAACTGGACTTTGATCCAAATCACTCATTTTGGACTTCGACAGTTTCCCCAAATTTTGTAAATAGCGGATATTATTAATTCACACAACTGCGTAGCCATTAATTTAAATTTTCTGCTAGTTTTTTTTTTTCTTCATAAGATTTTTCAATACATGATAACTTTGGAATTTCTCTATAAAAGATTTTTCTCATTTGAAATTATGCTAAAGATTGTACTATTTTAGAAAAAAAAAAGTGAAGCCACTGACAATGAGATTATTACTCAAGTTATGTAAAAAGGTAATGGGTATTTAAAGGTAAAAGTGGCTAAATTTGTTAATAAATTTGTTGGTAAAGTGCATTTAATCCACAAGTGACCCAATACAACTAACACAACAATATGTCAATATACAATTTTAGTTGGACTTAATTGGGCCCAATTGAAAACTAAATTCTCCTAGAAGCCACATTTGGTCCAGACGTCTAGTTAACATCCATAGATTTGACTTTTGCTATTGACTTCTTAAAGTGGCTGACTTTTGATCATTTATTTTTTTACCATTATGACCAAAACTTACCTTTGGATGAAATCCAACCTATTAGACTTAGTATTTGGGCTAGGCCCAGATCCGGCTCACTGGCACAACATGACCCACGCCCATCGGTCCATCCTAACACAGTCGATTTGAGCAACAATTGGTATAAGAGCATGCTTAAAATAATTGATCGATATTAATGTGATATTTTGCTAGAATTAAGTAACATTAATCGCTGCTTAGAATTATAGTTGTAGTCTTCATCGAATTCGAGTGACAATTCGACAGCCATTACATCAAGTTTGATTATAATCAATTAAACGTTCAAACTCAGTCCCAACAACGAGGTTCAGTAAATTTGATTAAACAATCGAAATTGAAAACGTCAATTCAAAATAACAGTCATAGTCTTTGTTGAATTTAAAAGAATCAACTCAACGGAAAGCAGATAAGAAAGTGTCATCAAACTACATGGTGAGAGCAGTTGGAAGAATACTACAATGCAAAATCCAATATCAACATACTTTTAATGCCATGTGCTGAGTACAACAAATTACACCATACGAGTAGCGGGCTAGTAATGATTAAGACTACCTTGTAGGAAACCTTTTTATGGTATGCAATTGAATCCACTGTTGGAACCGATCGAGATTGATGTCACAACAGATAAAATGGTTGACGCCTACTTGTTCCGAACAATATAACAAGAACAATGTTTATAAGTTGCAAAATACACTAACGCAAAACAAATTTGGGGCACAATAAGACAAGTTATGTTGGTGAAAACTGAGTACATAAGGCTAAATTATAGATACTTATGTTAGATTTCGAAGTACTACAAATAGTATAGCCATAAGAACAACAAGCTTTAGTGCAGCATCTTGGATTATTCATATCCGTATTCATATTTGTTTACCCGACCCGGGAATGTAATTTGGATCTTTCGGATTATTTAAATTTTGCATTAATTAGTATTTAACCTTGTATAAACTTAATTTATATTCTCATAACCTTCAAACTTGTCAAACAACTCTTAGAAACCCTTAAAATCGCTTATTTTGGCTTAAAAACGCATTTTAGAAGTACAGGGTTTGAAATCGTCAAAAAACAAACGTTGCTCATATACTCCCTCCCCGAGCCGCGCATAGGAAACAACCTTTCTCCCTCGCGCCGCGCAGGGGACCCATCTGATTGACCAATTTTCGTTTTTACTCATTTATTCGGTTTTTAATGCTAAATCTTCCCTAAACCAACCTAAATAACGAAAATTAAGGCTCAAAGCAACATATTCTGATGTTATTGGGTCAAACCAAATGACAAAATCAATAATAATAAAAATAAAATTAATAATCAGTTAAACAAGAAAAGAAACACCGATCAAAATAAGGCATTTGACAACGTTTCTGTAAGTCCCGAATCTGGATCACTACAAATATGATATCAACATTCTAGGTGTTGGTGCGGAAATCCAACGCTAGATGATTCAAGAACACTAACAAACACAAACACGTAAAACACACAAATGGCTTCAAAACACACGTTAATATTAACGTCGGGTGCTTAAGCACTAACAGTACAATACTCGTCTATGATAACCCTTAGACGGCCAAAATCACACGTGAACGAACAACCCAACTGATGACCCACTCACAAACCAACTGGCAACCCTACAAATGTAAACATACATCCTATATATAGACTACCAACCTAGGCCCAAAACAAAGTAAAGCCCACCAAAATCAATAGATTTCGGTTTACACATAAATGCCCAACTAAGCCCAATCTAAGTTTAACAATACCAAGCATAAACCACAAAATATAACCCAACAATCTCCCCCTTGGTTTATTGCTTGATTTTAGTCGTGCTCGAAGATATCTTCAAAACTCTGTTCTTGAGTTTGTTTAGCAGCATGAGATGGGCCTTGAGCTGTCTAAGCTTCAATAGTGACGGGCTCAGTTGGTTGAGTAGTTGGTATCACATCACTAGCCAACACGCCCGGTCTCGGATCTTTCTTTCGTCGTTTGCGTAGAATAAGATCGGTGGCTGGCTCTTCGTCAATATCATCTTTAACATGTGTCGCAGTGACTGATTGAGGAGGTTTCAATGCAGTCAACTGGAGCTTTTTCTTGAGCGCTTCGAACTCTTTAATTTGTTCAGCAATAGGTACTGACTGTTGTACCTTTGAGCAGGTTCCTTTGAGCAGGTTCCTCAGCTACAGCTGCACCAACAGCATCAACATCTGCCTCGATCTCAGCAAATCTTCCAAACATGACCAACGGATGAAGGACCATAATAAACCACTGACTCCCTTCCAAACTTAATCAAATCTGCAAACAAAACCTTTTGAACTTCTGAGATACCCATCTAGGCCGAGAACCAGGATGGGCCGGGAACACCATTAACACAAACAACTTGGACCAAAGATGACTCGAACAATAACACAAATACTATGGACACATTCGGCCCAACTGAATGGCCCACGACATTGTTTGCAACCGTCAAATTTCATGATCTAAAAAACAATCCCGATTCATTTGAAAACGATTTTTTAAGACATTTGTTTCGACACGAGTAAGCATGAGGTAAAAACTAAAAATTAAAAATAAAATAAAATTAGAATAAAAAACTAAACTAAAACAAAATTTACCTATCCAGTCTTTAGAAAATCAACGTATATTGGGATCAAATTTCAGCTATTTAAAAACGAACCACCTTTTTATGAAAAGATCCGAACATGAAATCATATTGATTAAGACACTTTCACAATGATTCATTTTCAGCATTATTGTGACATAGTGAAAAGGTTGATAGCGGGTAATTTTCATGATTTTCATTGCGATAGTGATATGATTAGATTCGATTAGGCATAAGACTTACATGGACATCACTTATGGACCTCTGATGCCCCTTATCTATTCTCAAGGCGTATTTGGCTTTCCCCATATCACCCCAATTTGACTCCAACCCCCTAGTACTTGATCAAAATAATTTTCTCTAGACAAAATGATTTTAAGCTTTAACATTGAACTTCGGACTTACATGCCATCCGGACTTACAAGCCTTACATTCAGGGTGTTTAGGATTTACTTGAATGCCCCACCCCTGTAGTTCCTTGAGACCCCTTTAAGCTTTTAGAAAACAATTTTAATGATAAATATATATATTTTTTTAATATGAAATATAATCTTTTTGGTGATCAAGATACTAACGGGCTTGTGTATGACTGGGTAATTGCTTTTCTGCCTATCATTCGGAGAGATGTATCTAGGAATATGCAAATATCTTCAAAATGACTCTCCACAATAAGTTTAGCAAATTTAGTTAATATCACTTCAAACTTTTAATTATCATGAAAAGCTTCCACACACATCAATAACTAATCAAAAGCCTTTTTAGCCTAATAACTTCACACGTTAGGCACTCGAAATCAATTTATCTATCATTTCTCAAAGATTGGATCAATTTTCATTTGAAAATAATTTAAGCTATCTGAAAAGCTTTTAGCTGAATAACAATATCACTTCCCTGATGATATTCTGAAGACGATTTAAATCCAATCACCCCAGCTGCCTTCAGTTTTCAGGTGAATAGCTATCCTATGTGTCTACAGGTAGACAATAGGACCAAACACATAATAAAATGTGTCCTTTAAACTTTAGATGGCCGACATAATTTTCAGTGAAAGAACTTAAACCGATAGTTAAACCAAAAAATAATTTTTTATGTATGTTCAGTTGCCCCGGTCACTTTCAGTCCTAAGGTTAATGGCTATCCTGTGAGTCAAGAATTGATGACAAGACCAAACATATGAAATATGTCCGTTGAACTTGAGTAACCGGCATGATTTTAAGCAAGAGAACAAAACGTTTTTGATTTTTTATTTTTATTAAGCGCGCGCGCGCACACACACACACACTCTTTTTGTATTTTTCTTTTTCTCCCCCTAAATTTGTACATAAATTATGTACACAATTTAAACCTCAAAAATACTCGGTCTTCAAAACGTAACATCTTAAGAAACCCTACAAGCACATTGAATCTGGCTGTTCCGACCGGTTTCGTAAAAAAAAAGGTCCGCTACATTATTATCAGTGTGGACCTGTTCAAGATGGAATAGTTTCTGGTCATAACAGTCATGAATAAAATGAATTTTGATATCGATGTGCTTGGTTTTAGAATGCTGAATCGGTTTTTAACAATGACAATCGGTTTTTAACAATGACAATGGCAGCATCATTTTCACAGAAAATAGAAGTAAAGAAATTTCAAACCATGATCCAGCAATTGATGTTGCATCCAGATGACATGTGAACAGTAGGCTGAAGCAACATCATTCGCCTGGCAGTCGAAGTGGACACCGTTTATTGTTTCTTGCACTGCCATGAAATGAGTCGATCACCCAATCAAAGTACCCTTCTCTCCTCCCGCTAAGGAAACATACCCTCCATTAAAAATTTGAATGTCGTGTAGTTGAGAGATGTCTCCTATCATGTGCCTGGAACAACCACTATCAACATCCCATGGTCTGATGATATTCCTCCATAGCTGTTCCTGCACGATGTGCGAGATTAGTTAGTCTTAGGTACCCAGTCCATAGTCGTTCTGGGTAAACCTGACTTGTTCAAACGTGTCACGGGTTGCCATGACATGTCTTCCCGATTATCAAAAATCGAACAGGAAGACTTTGATGACTTGTTCACCAGAGATTTAGGCAACCATCTGTATTTGGGTTTTAAAACTTTATTTTTTGAATAGACAATTGGCTTTGTCTCTGGTTTGCGGACGGAATGCACATTTGACTTTGACTTTCTAACCGATTTCGATTCTGAGGCCCACTTTGGTCTTAGAGCCGAAACAAAGTTCCCGTTCCGCTTTTGAACCGTAATAGGCTTGGTCTGATGGGAACTTGACCTATCAGCCTTGTTTCTCCTCCAATCACCGTTAGAGGGTCTTGCCTTATAATACCTTGTTTTATTTGAGTTAAAGTTCTTGTAGGTATTTTGAGGCATGGTCCTCTGATGGTGTCTGTAATATGGAACATAAGGGAGACGAGAACAATTTCTAGCAATGTGACCGGGAATGCCATAGTTGAAACAGGTTTGCCTTTTAACGAAAAAATCGTTGTGGCCGATTCCCGATCTTGCTCTGTTGTGTGAGCTTGTTTGTCTTCCTTTGGATTCACAGTGGTGAGTAAATGAACATCTTTCTTTAACAAACTTAGGTGAAAAAAGTTTATTTGGATTTTTAATTTCATCAAGTTTATTGCTCTTTGTAACGGAGCCCACACAGACATCTGCAGTAATAGAGTTCAAAATCGGAAAATTTAAAGAAACATGAGAGTCAATGTCTTTGTTATTCAAAACAAATGAATCATCATCCTCATCTGTCTAATTTCTTCATCTACACATGAAGTAAACACATTAGAATCGTTCACCCCGATTGTTGATTTAGTTGCCGTGACTGAACCAACCTTACCCTTGTCGTTTGCAGTTGACTTACCATACTGCATGCACTTTTCTTTTTCTTCTTGTTCTTTGGTGACAGGAAGTTGAACATAGTTATCATTGTAAGGTGGGGGCACCTGATTATAACCTATACCCCTACCTTCGTTTTCCTTCCACCATAGCTGATTATCAATCATTGAACTAACTATTTTACTGGAACCCTCGAATTTTTTGAAATTAAGTTAAGCTCTTTCAAATTTAGCATTTAAATTCAAAATTTCTATTTTGGAGGCTTCCAGTTTAGCGGTTAATTCAGCAATTTCCTGCTTGGTATCTAGGTGGTGACAACATTTTATGCTGAATTCAGACTTAAGCTTAGAAAAATCCTTTTTATTTGCTTCTATTTTATCTAAGAAGGCTTTTTCATTTTTCTTAAGTTTAAAATTTTTGGATTTCACTCTTTCCATATCTCTAAGCAAGTTATCATTGTGGAGTTTGTATAGATTAATTTTATCCACACAATCTTGAGAACATGGTTGAAAATTTACCTCAGAGGATTTGGTGGTGGTGAAGGCCATGAACTTACCTCGAATGACTGGCCCAACGAATTAGAAGGCCACTTGAACAAAATCCAAAGCCCAACTAGGTGAGCCCAATGCTTTCAAAAAGCCGAGAACCTTGAAAAGTAACCGAGAACACTGGAAACTTGACCGAGAACTAATGGCAGCCGAGAAAAATATGCCGATAACTACAAAAATTGACCGAAAACCCAAAGTCAACCGAGAACTGCCTTAGCCGAAAACTGGTAATAGCCGAGAACAAATTTTTGGCCGAGAACTGAGTGTAACCGAGAACTGATTGTGGTTGAGAACAAGTTTTTGGCCGAGAACTGAGTGTAGGTCGAACACTGGATGTAGCTGAGAACACAGATTCTCACTAAAAGTCAATATGTAACGTAACAAACTTCCGAGAAAGTTGGGATTTTGATTTGTTTCCAAACCAAAACCAATCTTTTCCCAAAATTGACTCTCCTTCTTCTCCGATCACCTGTTCACCGAAAATACAAGCAAACCACCAATAAATCAAGATCTTGAGTCCTTGATATCACAATAACGAGCCTGAATAGGGCTGTGATACCAATTGTAAGTCCCGAATTTGGATCACTACAAATATGATATCAACAATCTAGGTGTTGGTGCGAAAATCCAACGCTAATGATTCAAGAACACTAACAAACACAAACACGTAAAACACACAAATGGCTTCAAAACACACGTTAATATTAACGTCGGGTGCTTAAGCACTAACAGTACAATACTCGTCTATGATAACCCTTAGACGGCCAAAATCACATGTGAACGAACAACCCAACTGATGACCCACTCACGAACCAACTGGCAACCCTACAAATGTAAACATACATCCTATATATAGACTACCAACCTAGGCCCAAAACAAAGTAAAGCCCACCAAAATCAATAGATTTCGGTTTACACATAAATGCCCAACTAAGCCCAATCTAAGTTTAACAATACCAAGCATAAACCACAAAATATAGCCCAACAGTTTCATCGTTCTCGTTTCCCCTTCCAAGTTCCAACAGTCCACCATTGTCGGCGCCACTGAACAGAACACTAGCCACTGCTATAGCAATTCATTGACTCACAAGGGTATGATTTTAAGTTTTAACTATTTGATTATCTATATCTATATTATCTATATCTATATCTATATCTATATTACATTATATAAATTTATAATGCATGTAGGCAACCTTTCAACTTCTTTCACTCTAACTCATCAGACGCCGTAATAGTTATTACCTTTGCTGGCCGGCTTGCTATACTCCGTTCTCATCAATTCTCCGGCGACTCTTCAAGACCGACTTAATTGCATCATTCATATCCATGGATTCTCCCTTTCGTTCATTTTTTCTACCCCAGTTAATGATCGGTTTCAATGTAACATCATTACCATCATTGCGCATTCAATTGGCAATTTAATTGATTCCTATAAGAATTCCACTCCATGATGAATCCTTCATTGTATCATCTATGTGTGAACATGACATATGGTTGGTTTGCTTTTAAGCGATTATGAGGTTTGCAATTTCACCCATATGTGATTTTTTAGGGTTTGCTATTTTGGTGCTTATCAATTTTCTTTGTACTGAGAACGGTACAATTGTCGTGTTCAGGTATAATGTCGTGTTCAGGTATAATGTTTAAATGGTGTGTTAGTCGAAGCTTGTAACTAGAGATTGGGTAGATTCGGGATGAATTGGTATTCGGGCACGGGTTAGAATTAAATGGATACAAATTACTAATGACTTTGTTTAAAAACTAACGTTATAAAAATAATTAGTAAACATGTTTAAAGTTGCAGTTATCGCATACTGTCATGTTCATGTCTACACATAAAGTGACCAAAAAATATGTTCACTCTTCTTGTTTCTAGGTATAAGCTGCCAAACAAATTCGATTGACGATCTGCAGGTAGCCAATAAAGATGACAACAAGTCTTGTTTTCTTTGGGTTACTTGAAAAGCAATGGAACTTGGACGCGAATGGTACGTAATTTTTTACAAATATAAATGGGTTAGAGTTTGGGCTAAACGGGTGTGGGTCATAAATGGGTCGCGTTTGAGTTGATTTGAGCAACCGTTGTCTAACCACCAATGTGTTTAAAGCTGGTAAGCTTAAGTTCAGCCCGCTAACCTGTTGGTTTTGCATAGGGTTCAAGTTTTCGATATAGTTTTTGGGCGGGGTTGACTCTAGCCCGTTAAACATTTGAGAAAGGGATTGAAACACACTTTGGTTGGTCTATGACCCCTAAAAATTTCATTTTGAGTATTCCTCTGAAATGTAGGCTATTAAAGATGACATTGGAACCTTTCGGATCGAGAGACCTCTCAAAGGCCCCTTTTATGTTTCTCATATGGAACAACTTGTTGAAAATATTTGGAAATGGGTTAGGTTAGTTACTATTTGTCATGTCGTTAGTTTTTTTCATCATGCACATTAAGGGTGGTAATTCTTGGCATAAAACAAAAATAAACTGGTTAGGGTTGTGTCTAAAACGGGTCAAACAACTTGACCTACTTTACTTTAAAAGGGTCATGATTGGGTTGGGTTTTGGATAAATAGGTCACCCAGTTTAAATTCAGTATTAAAATGTTAAATATGTAAAGCTATAAGTCCAACCAGTCAGCCCGTTTAACCAATTACAACCCACCCATTTAGATAAACGTCAAAAAACCGAAATCTATCCACAACTAAGCCGATCCAAAACCTTGCTTATTCGGATAGCTGAACCAACTTTAGTTGCATAACATCAATTTAATCGGTCTAATTTGGTTCTATTAGTCACATTTTTAATTCAGATAAGTTTGGTTTTTAGACAGGGCTAAAAAAGATTCAAAACTGAGTAGAAAAGACCATCATCTAACACTCCCATGAGAAGTGTGCTTTGTACAAAAATCTAAATACTTGGTTTTTTTAGGTGGTACAAGGATGCTTCAATGGGCTTTGCTGCGTTTGGGTTTTATCTAATTGCTAAGCACGTTTTTCAATACATAATGGAATGAAAACGATATTGAGAATTCAAAAAAGGGTAGTTAATTTACAATGTTTGTTTGGAAACTAATAAGCTTTTAAATACCTTGTTTCTTACTTTTTATTAAAATAACTATTTGTATATATGTGGGTAGTCCTTAGATAACAGTTCTTAATTTAATGGAAGCATAGCCATGCTATGCAGGTGAATACATGTTTTTAAAGGTTAATATTGAGTACCGTAATTATTTTAATTCTAGCAGTGTCAATCTTAAAGAAATCTTCACACTTTTGTTCTTACATGTCAATATATTTCGCGATAAGTTTTGAATTTATTATCACGGTCAATGCTTCTAAAGTAGAGGCTACGTCTAAGTGTCAGGTTCTTTACTACATATCTATGATTGATCAATGGTTGTGAAGTAAGGGTCAAATTTACAATTTATGAGAGAGTTGAATTGTTTTGATGTATATGGCCATTGCTTCTTTTTAATAGAGGTCAAAATCAACATTAATTACAAGCCTGAATCGACTTGCTGTTGAAAAGAATAGGCTGAGGGTATGAAAAGGAAGAAAATGGTGGAGGTTTGAATGGGTAAAACATCAGGGTAGCATGTACAATTTCAATTTTGAGTGCCTGGCACTTGTAGTGTACGTCGTGTATATGTTGTTGAGCATGTACAACGATTTTGAATTGGAACTGGTGTGGCGGCTTGCGATCTGAATCATGTGTGGGGTTTTGGTACTTTGATCTTTTTGGTTATTATGGGGACTCAAACGTTGCTTTATCAAGTTGCATCAATATGAAGCCATTGAAATTATTCAACCTTGGAAGACCTTAAAATCTCTAAATTTAATGGTGATTTAATAGTTTTTGTGAAATTATTTCTACCTTTATTATGACGCTAGAGATTTTGGTACAATGTTTGAATTTCTAACTCGTCAATGAATAGAATTTAAAATTTCGCCTTTAAGTATGTAGCACTTGTATGATATGATTAAATTAAAGTAATGATATGATTAAATGAAAGTAATGTTTTTTGGTTTTTGTTCTTTGAAACAACATGATTTTATCAAGCACTGTCTAGCTTCTAGGTTTTTTTTACCCACTCCGTTCTTATATTTGTTTTTCCTTCTCGAGAACCAATAAAAAGAGATACATAATATAATCAAACAACCATGAGTCTTTTGACTGACCCTTCAAGAAGAGAATCATTCCGAAGCTTCTAAATAGCCCACCAAGAAACTTATATAATCGCACCCATAACTTCTTTCTTAACCACACTTAACTAAGAGTTATTCATCTAATCCATTAAATTAATAATAATATGTTTGAGGTGTTTAATGACTTGTTCCTCTGAAGTTGTAGATATAATTGTAAAACTAATACTATAAAGTACACTGTATTGTAATTTATAATTATCTAAAAAGGTAATGAAATTTATTGGACTTATACATTTTACAATTGTTTGAGCGTGAATATATGATATTAATCTATGTCTTGCTTAATTATCGAAATGGTTTCTAATCTATAAACATTGTAGTGTACAAAGCAAGCTCATCGTTCTATGGACTTACAATTCCATGGACTGCGTAATCGTGTCAACTAAGTTATGTCTCCTCTCAATTTTTTTTATTCTTTTTACTGTAATATTATGACGTGTAACACATGCATTGATAGCATTTTGCTTATTTTTTGGACCCACCGTAAAGCACGGGCCCTTTTACTAATCGTGAGATCCAATTGTAATCACTATAATTTCGTTTCTTATTCAACTATATTAATCATTTGTACATCTACACGATCCATGAGTCTAATCAAGCCCGATCAAATGCTTATCGCGCCCCCACCAAAATGCACTAAACAACTACCGAATGAATCCTTGTTGCATGTCCCCCGTGCCGCAAACCAAACTCACACTAGACCGTATTTCATCTCCGCCGCAACGCGCGAGCACACATACTAGTTTTATTTTATGGTTGTTCCGTTATTCGTCGAACGATTGGATGTTTGGATAATATAAATTGCGACGAGGTGACCAAATAATTTGTTGTTAAGAATGATAGGAGAGTTACACGAATCATCGGTTAGCGGTTAGTTATTATTGTATTTGATTTTATTTCTATATTTTTCCTATTTTTGTGTTATAAAGCTAATGCCATTTAAAAAAATTAGCTTATACATTTCGTTACTCGTTAGAGTCCACAGACCCTTTTATTTTATCTCGGCCAAGGTATTAAAATTCTTAGAGACGGCCATGATTGTAATTATGTTTTATCTGATTTTCATTGGATTGTAGGAGTTTTCATGGTTTTAGCTGGTACTACACTACCGTGTCACTAGCAAGTTTTGATCTCCACCAGTCAGTGGCGGATTAGCACCGGGTTTGGCCGAACCCGATTTTTTTCTATTTTATATATAACTTATAACTACATATTAACGAGCGAACCCGTTCTTTTTCAGCGAGCGAACCTAATATCATTTTAAAAAGATATTTGAATCCATTAACTATGAAAAATTTAGTTACATTTTTTTTAGTAATGAATATTTTTTTTTATAAAATATAAAATGATTTAAAAAAAACTATAAAAATTAATAACAAGCATTACAAATGGACCAATAATAACCCATATATATATATATATATATATATATATATATATATTATAATAAAAGCCCAAATTATTAATTAAACGGGTTAATAAGCCCAACCCAATTTCTTAATCATAATACCTAAATAAAAATTAAATAAAAAAACAAAAGAAGGATTTGCACAACGGCAAGTGTTGAGAGATGTTTTTCTTCAATGAAGCACGTGAAGACGGGTTTGTGAATCGGATGGGTGATAGTTATATAAAGGATGTTGCATTTGTTATATTTAAAATAAGTTCTTTTTTAAAGTAACGATTGAAGATGTTATGAATCGCTTTCAAAACATGAAAACGCGTATGGAACAATTATAATATATAATATCTTTTTTGTTTAATATAACTTTGTATTTTTATTGAATGTTGAAGATATACTTTTGTTATGATGGTGATATTGCATTTTTGTTAATTTAATCAAATGATTAGACCAACCCGACACATCTGGGCCCAAACCCATATGAAAAATTTCTTGGCTCCACCATCAAGAACGAATTGATAACGGAAACACAAACGAGCACACAATATTTAGGGCAAACCTTACGTATTATTATACTCAAGAAACTAGCACAAAACTTGAATACAATAACCCCTCTCACAATCCCATAACCCTAACATGGCTATGTATTTATAGGGAGACCCTAACTTGGCCAACAAGTAAAGCCCAAATATAAAAGCCCATATTGAAACCCCATAAACCTATTACATCATTAATGAATTCCATAGGCTCAATAGGTCTAACCCGGTCACCAACACATGACGGGCCTAATACGATGGAAATTACCAACAATCACCCCCTAATTTCCGACTCGAAACTAGGAGATCTTCAACACCGAGCAATCTTCTCATCTCGTCAAACTTGATTCTCGCAAGTGCTTTCGCAAGAATGTCAGCTCGTTGTTCCTTGCCACTAATATGCTCCACCGCTAACTCATTCCGCTCCACACACTCCCGTATATAGTGAAATCGGGACTTTATATGCTTGCTCCGACCATGAAAAACAAGATTTTTAACCAAGGCAATCTCTGATGAGTTATCAATCATTAACACCACCTTTTGCAATTTCCTTCCGGTCAATTCTGCCAACAGTTCACCTAACTATTCGGCTTGTTTCACAGCTGAACTCGCCACCATGTACTCTGCCTCGCATGATGAAAGCGCTACAGTGCATTGCTTTTGTGAGCACCAAGAAATCGGGGCTCCCCCATAATAGAACACATGACCGGTAGTGCTTCTTCCATCATCTTCATCGTTGTTATGGCTACTATCGCTGTACCCAATCAACTCTTTTGATCCACCTCGTTTATACATGATCCCCCATGCAACAGTTCCTTGAATAAACTGAAGAATTTGTTTAATTACTGCCAAGTGAGACTTTTTTGGAGTTTGCATATATCTACTAACCATGCCAACCGAAAACGCCAAATCAGGTCGAGTGTTTAACAAGTAACGAAGACACTCAACCAACTTTCGGTACTCCGTTGCGTCTGCATCAACATCATCCTCGGCTTTAGACAATTTCACATTAGGATCCATGGGTACACTTTTTGGATAGCAATCCTCCATCCCGGCTTCTTTCAATAACCGTCGAGCATAAGCACTTTGATGGATTTGAATCTCATTCTCCAACTCTGAGACTTCGATTCCGAGATAGTAAGTGAGCATTCCCAAATCAGACATTTCAAACTTCTTGGACATCGCAAGTTTGAACTGATTAATGTGATCGTTGTTTGAACCCGTAACTACCAAATCATCGACATACATGCCGACAATAATAATATCGGTTCTAATCAATCTCCGATACACCGCTTGTTCGTTCGAGCACCTCACAAATTTCAAACCCGTTAAAATACCATCAAGCTTGGTATTCCACGCCCTCGCTGCTTGTCTTAAACCGTATAAAGCCTTGGTTAGCTTGTAGACCTTGTTTTCCTCCCCGGGTTTAACAACCCATCTGGTTGAGAAACATAGACCTCTTCTTGTAGCTCCCCATGTAAAAATGCCGACTTTACATCCAAATGATGTAATTGCCATCTTTCAGTAGCTGCAATGGCAACGAGCATACGTACGGTTTCAAGTCTCGCCACCGGAGCAAAGAACTCGTCAAAATCAACTCCGGGTTGTTGCACATAACCCTTTGCCACGAGTCTTGCTTTATATTTATTAATAGAACCATCTGCATTTCTTTTCACCTTGAAAACCCACTTGAATCCGATAGCTTTAGCCCCTCTCGGTAACTCGGTTAACTTCCATGTGTCGTTTCTTCTAATGGATTCGAGTTTCGTTTGCATAGCCTTTATCCACTCCGGTTTGGATTTTGCTTCACCAAAAATTCCTTGGTTCACCTTCTTCTAACAAAAGAATTTCAATGTCCTCCACTTCCGAACATTGGACATAATCATTGAACCTAACCGGTGCGATCGGAACACGTGTAGATCTTCGTAAGTTAATTTTTGGTTCGCCAAGTACTGTTGTCGCTAAACCAGTTGCTGCTGGTGTCGCTAAAGAGGTTGCTAAGTTGCTGGAATTAGCGACCAGTGCATCAGAATCTGTCGCTAAAGGTGCTGATGGGCTGTCTGAATTAGCGACAGAAGCTTTCACTGATTCTGTTTCTGACTCTGGCGATAATACTGAATTTTCGTCGCTAATGCTGTTGCTTCCCATAGGCTCGGTTACAACTTGCCCAACTCCGGTGTCAATAACCCCATTCCAATCAACCCAAAATAAACCCGGTGCTAGCTCCGTTTCTTCATTGGTTTGACCCGAATTAGACCAAACCCACGTCTTCTTCTCGTCAAAACCACATCACGAGCTATCACAACCTTCTGTGTATTCGAATCAAACAAACGGTAAGCTTTGGACCCGGTCTCAACTCCGATATGCACTAAACTCCTTGAACGGTTGTCGAGCTTCTTTAAGTGAGTGCCCACTATCTTTGTATACGCCACACAGCCAAATACTTTAAGATGAGCAATATTCGGTTTCTTTTGTTTTAGCATCTCGTATGGCGTTTTATCCTTTAGGGCATGAGTAGGAATCCGATTCTCGATGTACGTTGCATGTCGGATTGCCTCACCCCATAAATAATTCGGAACACCCATTGCTTTTAACATACTTCGTGTCATCTCCAATAAGGTTCGGTTCCGTCTTTCAACCACCCCGTTTTGTTGAGGTGTGTATGGTGCCGTTAGATGTCTTCGAATGCCTTCCATGTCAAAAAACTGGTTGAACTCATGTGAGGTAAATTCACCACCTCGGTCGGTATGAAACGTCTAGATCTTTTTCCCGACATCACTTTCAACCAATTCCTTAAACTTCTTGAAGGCTTCAAATGCCTCATCTTTAGCCTTCAACAAATACGTCCAAACAAATCGTGAGAAATCATCGATTAAAACAAACACATACCTATTACCCTCTATTGTTGGAGGGGTAATCGGTCCACACAAATCACCGTGCACAAGTTCTAGGGCTTGAGTCACCCTAAACACCGCCGAATTAGGAAAGGATTGCCTCGTTTGCTTCCCGACCAAACAAGATTCACATAACTTGTTTTCATGGGTAACGCCACACATTCCTTCAACCATCTCCTCCTGGCCATTAGCTTTATCGACTCAAAGTTCAAGTGGCCAAGCCTAGCATGCCACAACCAACTTGTTTCTTCAATTCGGCTAAGTAAACAAACCGGTTTACCAATCTTTAATTGTATCCGGTATAGCCGATTAGGGGAACGAGTCACTTTCATCAAAAACCTACCTTGCCATCATGCATCGTAAGGTAGTTATCTTTAATATGAATATCACAACCGTGTTCTAAGGCTTGACCAAGACTAATAATATTGCTTTGAAGACTCGGTATAAATAAACATCCGTAAGCAAACGATGTTCACTACTTTTAGCCTCAAATAAAATCGACCCCTTACCGTTTATATCAACATAAGAGTCATCACCAAACTTAACCTTTCCCGTGACACGATTGTTAAGTTCAGAAAAGAAAGATATATTACCCGTCATGTGGTTATTCACACCGTTGTCTAGGTACCATTCATCACCATCTTTGGACTCTTAGTTTCCGGGTATGACCTTCTTTTCATTCAAGAACACCGTTTCTTGAACACTCTTCATCATAAACAGAGAAGGATCCCTTGTCTTGGATGCTTCAGCTAACTTTGCTTCACCTTGAACTTTCTGTTTCTGGTTGGGACACTTATGGACAAAGTGTCCAAACTCATCACATCGATAACTTTGAACCTTTGAGAGGTCCCGGGTTTTGCCCTTTTGTTCACGGTTTTCCCGGTTCATGGCGTTTTCTTGATGACCACGGTTTTGACTTGACCCGCGACCACCTCGTCCTCGCCCTCTTCCACGTCCACGTCCTCCACGAGTGGACTCACGTTCATTGTAACGACTAGTTGAGGATTCAGACTTTTGAAACATTAGCTTACCTTGGGTTTCGGAATGCATGTCTTCTTCCCGAATCTGCTCCTCATATGCTTTTAAACGTCCCACCACGTCTTCAAACCCAACAGTTTTGAGATCCAAGGTTTGTTCAAGAGATGCAACAATTTAAATAAACTTCCTTCGGGGTAGACTTGAAAGGAACTTCTTGACCATCTTAGTTTCTTGACCATACACGAGAGTTTTGCCGCAAACTCATCAATGGTCTCTGACTCTTTCATCCTCATACCATCAAACTCGTTCATGAGAGTTTGCAATCTTGCCTCCTTAACCAGATCAGCCCACAGATTACGCGTCTTAATCGCGTTCCAAGTCTCCTTGGCCGAATCAAGATTACCCACTTGCATGATTGTTGCTTCCGGGATCGACTGATAAATCAATGCAATCTCGTGATGTTGTTTTTATCTTCATCGGTTGCCCCCAGATCAATGGTATCCCAAACCTTATGCACATTCAAGAGTACCTTCATTCGAATAGCCCATACTATGTAATTAGTAGAGGTAAGCATGGGACTTTGGAACGCATTCGGGTTCCTACTTGCCTTCATTGTTTCCTTATCACCCATTGATCTTCGTTAAACCCACAAAGTTCGATCCGCAGAACAATGATGTTACCAATTCGTCAAACCCACAATTGGGTTCAAACCCTTCTCAACTTGAACAATGATTGATTGATATTGCCAAAATAAGTATGAAATCAATTTATATATTAATACCACTGGTGATGATTGCAAACAAAGGATACAATCAATTTAAAATAAAGATCCGACACTTAAATCAAATCCAGAAAAGACAAAACTCCATGCTTGACTTATTCATTATTTAATTGCTAAAGAATTAATTCGTTGCTCTCTATTAAACCGATGGTATTTTCTTCACCAACCTTTTTTTTGTGGACATCAATATTTGGATGACGGAATTGTTGATCGACTTGCTTCTTGAACCTTGTTCTGATACCAATTCAAGAACGAATAGATAATGGAAACACAAACGAGCACACAATATTTAGGGCAAACCTCACATATTATTATACTCAAGAAACTAGCACAAAACTTGAATACAATAACCCCTCTCACAATCCCATAACCCTAACATGGCTATGTATTTATAGGGAGACCCTAACTTTGCCAACAAGTAAAGCCCAAATATAAAAGCCCATATTGAAACCCCATAAACTCATTACATCATTAATGAATTCCATAGGCTCAATAGGTCCAACCCGGTCACCAACACGTGACGAGCCTAATACGATGGAAATTACCAACACACCACTACCACCAGTGTTTGATTTCATAATCAATCAACATTTCTTTCAAATCGAATTGAATTTCATTGAAAGCACATGTACTAAAGAAAAGATGCTTAAAAATTTCTACATCTAGTATATATGTATGCATGAGTTCTAAACAAACTAGCATATATTTATGAAGCTTGATTTCAAACACTTTTTATAACTAACATTGGTGTGATCCTTGTTAGGATCAGACGGGTCACACGAACACAACACACACTCTGCTCACAATCAAGAACACAAAAATTTAACGTGGTTCGGTCCAATTCTGACCTACGTCCACGGTGGGTAACTAGAAATGCTTTATTTCTTTTTTCTGTGATACATTTATTTTCAATACAAATGAATCTCTTATATAGAGATTAAACAAGATTTTGTCAAACAAAGAAATTAATGCAGCAGGTCTTCTATCACTTATTTTTGACAGGCTGCAAAACATGGTTGCAGGTTTCACACACAACAATCTCCCACTTGAAGCCACGGTTAAATCTTCACCTGTCCTTCAACTGTGCATCTGTATTTCTGTAAGAAACTCTTGATCTTAGCACATTCCTAGTTACCCATCCTTCTTTTCAATTATCCTGAAGGCTAGTTGAAGCTATGCAAAGCTTTAAATTCTCTAAGGTGACAACCTTAGTCAACATATCAGATGGATTTTCACTTCGTTTGATCTTCTTCAATTTTAGAGTGCCTTTACTAACTTGCTCTATGATGAAGTGATATCTCAGTTGTATGTGTTTCGTCTTCGAATGGAAGACAGGATTCTTTGCAAGATGAATTGCACTTTGATTGTCACAGAATAACACACAATCATCTATATCTTTGCCAAGTTTGTTGAGAAAATTCTTCAACCATATAAGTTCTTTGCTTGCTTCAGCAACTGCCATATACCCTACTTCTGTGGTTGAAAGGGCAACACTTTTCTGTAGTTTGGACATCCAACTTACTGCAGTGTCTCCCACTGTAAAGACATACCCTATGGTGCTTTTGAATGACTCTTTACACCCACCAAGGTCTGCATCTGCAAAACCCTTTAGAATAGCATCTTTCTTCTTAAAATGCAATGCCATCTTTGAAGTTCTCTTCAAGTATCTTAGCAACCATTTAACTGCTTCCCAATGTTCTCTTCCCGGATTGGACATAAACCGACTAACAACTCCCACTGCATGAGCAATATCTGGTCTCGTGCATACCATTGCATACATGTGGCTACCAACTGCAGATGCATATGGAACTTTAGCCATTTCTTTCTTGTCTTCATCTGATTTGGGTGACTGATCTTTAGAAAGCTTAAAGTGGCTTCCCAAAGGTGTGCTTTTGATCTTGGCATCTTTAAGACTGAATTTCTCTAACACTTTCTCAATGTACTTTTCCTGGGAGAGTGTTTAAGAGCCGTCTGTTTATGAGAATACTCATCCCGAGTATTTGGTTTGCAGCTCCCAAGTCTTTCATCTCAAATTCTTCAGACATTTGCTTCTTTAATTTCTTGATTTCTGACAAATCTGAACCTGCAATTAACATATCATCTACATAGAGTAGTAGAATGATATAAGAACCCTTGAACTTCTTAATGTAACAACAAGGATCATTGTCACATCTCTTGTAACCAACTCTTCCCATGAAGTTATCAAACTTCAAGTACCATTGTCTTGGCGCTTGTTTCAGACCATACAAACTCTTCTTCAGTTTACACACCCGGTTTTCTTTACCTTTAACCTGAAAACCCTCTGGTTGTGTCATGTAGATGTCTTCTTCTAGGTCACCATGTAGAAAAGCTGTCTTGACATCTAGCTGCTCTAGATGCAAGCCTTCAGTGGCTACAATACTGAGAACGAGCCGGATGGTAGACATCTTCACTACTGGAGAGAATATTTCATTAAAATCTATTCCTTCTTTCTGTTGAAAAAACCCTTGACTACTAATCTTGCTTTGTACCGTTTAGTACCATCATGTGCTTCCTTAACCCTGAAAACCCATTTGTTGTGAAGAGCCTTCTTCCCAGATGGAAGTTTTGTCAAGTGCCAGGTCTTGTTCTTCTCAAGCGACTTCATTTCATCTTTCATTGCTAGCTTCCACTGCAATGAATCTTTCAACCCCGTAGCTTCAAAGTAACACTGGGGTTCACCATTATCTGTCAAGAGTATGTAGTTGACTGATGGTGAGTACCTTTCTGGTGGTGGTCTGGTGACTCTAGACGACCTCCTTGGTTGATTTTGAGGTGTTTATGGAGTTTGAGGAGCAACTTCTTCTTCCTCAGAATCATTACTAAAATCACCCTAAACTCCCACTGTCGCTTGACTCATTCCTATTTTCTAGAATGTCGACTAAAGTTTCTTTTCTTTTTCCACCACTTTCAAACTCAACACTTTCTTTCTGAACTTCTTGTATCTTGGTGTTTCTGTCTTTGTACAATTTGTTTTCATTGAAAACGACATTCTTTCTTCTGATTAATTTTCTGCTTTCATTATCCCAAAGTCTGTAACCCATTTCTTCTGACCCATAGCCAATGAATGTACACTTCTTGGCCTTTGAGTCCAGCTTATCTCTGTCAACGCTTTCCAACAAGTCATAAGCACTACAACCAAAGACTTTAAGATGTTTAAGACTTACTTTCTTCCTTTTCCACATTTCTTCTGGCAGTTTGAAATCTAAGGGAACAGATGGGGAACGGTTAATCAAGTAAACTGCAGTGTTAACCGCATCTGCCCAGAATGTCTTAGGCATCCCTACATTCAACCTCATGCTTCTAGCCCTCTTATTTAAAGTTCTATCCATTCTCTCAGCAACACCATTCTGCTGAGGAGTTCCCGGAACTGTCATGATCATTTTTATCCCTTCCCTGGCACAATAATCTACAAACATCTTGCTTGTGTATTCGCCACCATTATCTGACTTCAGGCACTTTACCTTCAAATTAGTTTCATTTTCAACAGCAGATTTCCATATCTTAAAAGCATCAAATACATCAGATTTATGTTTAAGAAAATAGACCCACACCTTGTGCGTTGAATCGTCGATGAAGGTTACATAGTATCTTGAGCCTCTTAGAGATGTAATTGATGTTGGTCCATATACATCTATATACATCTGAGTGAACAAGACCCAACTTCTGGGCTTTTGGTGTCCTCCCTGTTTTCACAAAAGTAACCCTCTTTTGTTTTCCAAGAACACAAGATTCACAAAATTCAGTTTCCACTTTCTTCAAATCTGGAAACTTTCCTTTCTGAGCCAATACCTTCAATCCCTTCTCGCTCATATGTCCGAGTCAGTTGTGCCATAAATTTGATGGACTCGGACCGGTGGTCATTGCATGAACACCTTCAGTAGAAATTTCTGTCATGTATAGAGTGCCTTTCTTCTTTCCTTTGGCAATCACTAAATTGCCTTTGATCACTTTCCATTGTCCACCCCCAAAGTGAACATTAAACCCTTCATCATCTAATTTTCCAACTGAAATCAACTTTCTCCTCAAGTTAGGAATAACCCTGACATTTTCCAATGTCCATATAGTTCCTAATGAGGTTTTCAAGTCTACATCTCCAATGCCTATAATATCAAGCATTTCATTATCTGATAAACGAACTTTACCAAAGTTACCCGTTCGTAGATTCTTGACTATATCAGGGCATGAGATAGCATGGAAAGAAGCACCCGAATCCATAATCCAAGATTCAACTGAATCTTCAACAGAACAGATGAGAGCATCACCTAATTCTTCCGAGGATACATTGTTTACTTCTTTCTTTGCAGCTGGGTTTGTACATTGGCTTCTAAAGTGACCTTTTTCTTTGCAATTCCAATATTCAATGTCTTTTCTGTTCTTTGACTGTCCCCTTTTTCTGGACTTAGACTTGCCTCGACTACGTCCTCTTTCGTTTCTTCTTCCTCTACTTTTTTCTGTATGCAATAAAGAACTAGAATTTGAAGTTTCACCATTGCTTCTCTGTCTATATCTTCATTCACTATCAAGTCACGAATACTCTCGAAAGTGAGTTTGATAGTGCCGGATGCACTACTAACAGCTGTGACTATGCCTGACCAACTGTCGGGCAACGATGATAAAAGGAGTAGCGCTTGTACTTCATCTTCAAACTTTATTCCAACTGAGGCTAAACGAGAGATAATCGAGTTGAACTCATTTATGTGAGCGGTAACCGACATGCCTTCCTTCATCTTGGTGTTAACCAATTGTTGGATAAGAAATACTTTGTTTGAAGCGGATGGTTTTTCATTCATGTTGGACAAAGCTTTCATTACACCATATGTGGTTGTTTCATTGACAATGTTATATGCAACACTCTTTGCCAAAGAAAGCCTAACCACACCCAAAGCTTGTCTATCCAACAACTTCCATTCTTCATCATACATGTCATACGGTTGTTCACCCAAACTAGGGAAATGCAAACTTTTCTGATATAACAAATCTTCAATTTGCATTCTCCAAAATCCATAATTGCTTCCATCAATTTTATCAATCTTAATTTTTACCGTCCTTTGCCGTTAAAAAAAATTACCAAATTTCTACTAACCAAATGGGTTCGTAGTGCTGAGTGGTAATTTATACGAGCGAAGCAATAATCAGAAACAAAAAATAACTTTTGTTTCAAGCTTTAATTGGCAAAGAACAAGTTGTGATGGATAATGAGATCTTGTTCAAACTTGAGGGGCCTTGTGATAAATATGGAATTTTTTTTTCTTTATAAATCTTTCTTGTTTCTTCCAATCTTTCTTCTTCTTGAGCAGACCACAATAATGGAGCCAACAACCAAAACAACTCCTTTCTTCTTCTGGTGATCTCCCAAGAAAAACGAGCGGCAATGGTGGTGTGCACGATTTCCGACAAGGGGAGCGGCGGCGCACCGGCGGTGTCGGTGCTGGTGGCAGCGCCGGAGATGGCGGTGCTAGCAGCGGAGCCAGCGGTGGCAGTGAGTAGCGGCGGCGACGGCGAGTAGTGGCGGCGGTTCAGAACACTGGTTCCGAATCCCTCAGGTACATGTCCTTCTTCTTCACCTTCTCCTCCTACCTGGTTCGTGTGATTCAAAGAGCCTACGCTCTAATACCAGTTGTTAGGATCAGATGGGTCACACGAACACAACACACACTCTGCTCACAATCAAGAACACAAAGATTTAACGTGGTTCGGTCCAACTCTGACCTACGTCCATGGTGGGTAACTAGAAATGTTTTATTTCTTTCTTCTGTGATACATTTGTTTTCAATACAAATGAATCTCTTATATAGAGATTAAACAAGATTTTGTCAAACAAAGAAATTAATGCAGCAGGTCTTCCGTCACTTATTTTTGACAGGCTGGAAAACATGGTTGCAGGTTTCACACACATTTTTTGCTGCTACTTTTGACAAACCACAAGAGTGGCTTCACACTAGTTGCAAGTTTTACACACAACAATCCTATCTCATTTGCCCCAGCATTAGCGTGTAGCTTAGTTTCCGCCATGAAAAATCGTGCACGAAATGGCAAACGAAAGTTTACAATGGTGCCAGTGGCTACTAACTAAAAAGAACTCCTAAGCACTTGCATACACACATGCTTATCACAATATAATTTATTATATGCTCATATGGAGCTATATTCTTTTCTTCATTTGACCAGTAGAGTTATAAATTTCTTTCTTTTTATCACTGATTTGATCTTGAGTGTAGTTGCTGTTGGTGAAGTTTGGAAAAAAGATTGGGGGAATTGTCCTTTTAACCTGTGGAGTGATTCTGATCATCGTCAAGCCGAAATGGATTATTGTTCCCTATCGCTAGAAGAGGATGGTCTAGTTAATGCTTGATGTGGTGCCATTCCTACTTATTCAGACCGGAATCTGGATATACCAAAACCCCATTAAACCCGCATGTTGTCTGATATATACAAAGAACATGGAGGTTCAAGTACTGACGTGATTAGTTCACGTGATCGGAAGGACGTGTTTCTGAAGGGCAAAAGGAAGAAGCCTGTTTCTGAAGAATCTCGTCAAAAGAAGTTAGAGCGTAAAGAGAACATTTCCAGAACCTATGAGGCATTCATCTTCTGTTTACTCTATTATCATTCTATTCTTGATCGTAACTAAACTAGACGTATTCTACAACCGATATGTAATTCACTTTTTCGATTTTTGGTTTTGTTTGCGCACGGCAAACAATACTGAGGCCACTATTGGTGCTGTCCAAAATAGAACCAGGGAAACTTACCCTCCATCTGATAATGAGTTCATGGTCAGGCAGACACGCTATCTATGGTTGCAACTAAAGAACAAGTAAAGGGTAAAGGCTTGTGTGAGCTTGATGGGCATGTGCCAACTGCTATTGCGTCCGGTTTAGCGCAGGATAAGGAAACTGAGTATGGGATTTGTCACAAAACTAAAATCTTCTTATTCAATAAGAAACCCCAAATATAATAGAACAATGCTTTGATCAATTGAAGAAAATAATCGAAACAACCAAGAAGATATTCAGATCATCATCGTAATAGTAATAATCTGATTACAACACACTCGCTATACAACACCAAACAATTAACTCTAACAGGCTGTAGAACCAAAGGAGACGAGAGCTACCAACAGTGGTAAAGAAATATCTCAAATATATTATACCAACCCAACTCTCGTTCTCTTTTTATATTTAAGTTTGTTGCAACAAAACTCTTGAACACATTCAGATGTATGAGCCCATGTCCAATTAACCACCCAATCCCATGAAGCTTTCTCACAACCAAGTCCAGTAGCTAAAGCCATCCAAGCCCAAGAATGTGTTTCAACAGCTCGTATACATGCAAAATATAACACACATTAGAAAACTATTATTGAACAATAATATACAAATATTGAATTGTAATAAAGTATTATAATTTAATTTTAACACCCCCCTCCGCCACAATTCAATATTTAAAAACATCAAATAAACCCAAACGAGAACATACGTACGACACCATGTTGTTTCAGAAACAAACCTTTTGTAAATATGTCTGCTAGCTGCTCCTCAGAATTCGTTTTGACAACCTCAATCATTCTTGATGCAATTTTTTCTCGTAAAAAAAACAAGTCTGCTTCAAAATGTTTTGTCCGATCATGAAATACCGGATTTTCAGAAATGGAAATCGCAACAGAATTGTCACAAAACAACTTTACTGGTAAAGTTATAGACACCTTTAACTCTTTCAACAAGTTAGTCAGCCAAATTACCTCATCTACAGCATCACACATGGCGCGGTACTCAGCCCTCGGCTGAAGACCGGGAAATAGTGTTTTGTTTTTTACTTTTTCAGGAAAACCATAGAATTTCCCACAAAAATACAAAAGCCCGTAACAGACCGTCTACGTTTAATACATTTAGCCCAGTCCGAATCAGCAAATGCAGTAATATTAAACACATCACCTTTATTTATCATCACCCCTTTACCCGAAGACATTTTCAAATAACTTAGTAGCCTCAATACAAGAGACAAGTGTGCACGCACTTCTAGGCTGATGCATGTATTGGCTTAAGAATTGTACTGCATATGAAATGTCTATCTAGTGTGGGATAAGTAAATTAATTTTCCAATTATTCTGAAACTTAGTAACATTTTGTAACTCAGATTTATTATGCTGGCACAAATGATTGACTACATGACTTTGTTCAATTGGCACACTGACTGGTTTCGAACCAGTGAGCCTAAACTCAGCCAACAACTCTAAGTAATACTTGCGCTGTGATAAACAAACACCTTTATCATATCTAAAAACCTACCCAAAAATGTTTTAAAATTCCCAAATCTTTAATGAAAATATCAACCTTGGAGTAATTTTTTCACAGAATTCAAATCATTGCCAGTGATAACAATGTCATCCACATAAACAAGCAAAACAGTTATAACATTTTTATCAGCTTTAACAAACATTGAATAATCACTTTTACTTTGTAGAAAACCAATTATAAGAAAACCAATTTTTATTAAAACGCCAACTAACTTTTCATTCCACATTCTAGGGGCTTGTTTTAGCGCATACAAAGATTTTTTCAGTTTACACACTCGTTTTTCATCATTTGAATAATATCCTTCGGGTAAAGTCATAAAAACTTCTTCATGTAAATCCCATACAAAAATGCATTATTTATGTCAAGTTGGAAAAGAGGCCAATCATTGTTAACAGCAAGATTAAGAACACATCTAGCAGTAACCATTTTCACAACAGGGGCAAATGTTTCATCAAAGTCGATGTCTTCCCTTTGATTAAACCCTTTAGTCACTAATCTAGCTTTATATCTATATATTTCACCTGTTGACCTATATTTACCATGTAAACCCATTTACAACCTATAGGTTTCCTACCAACAGGTAAGTCAACAAGTTCCCAAGTATCATTTCTATTCAAAGCATTTATTTCATCATTCATCGCATCAACCCAATTTTGATCTAACACGGCATCGCTAAAGAACTTAGGCTCCACACTTTTATTCAACATAGAAACAAAACACATATTTTCTTTTGAAAGATTAGAGTAATTAACTACTTTTTCTAAACTATACTTAACTTTACCCTCTATCATATAATTCTGCAACCTCTTTGGTAAAGACGAACTCCTAGTGTACCTCCTAATAGCTGTTTGAACCTCTTGTTCTTGTTCATTAGGGACATTGTTTCCCTTAGATAAGGTATTACTGTCATCATGACCAGCATTATGACCTACCTCACTAGTACTACCTAACTGACCTCTATATCCTTCACTAGTTGTGGAACTTAAGTGGTCAGTGGCAACACTAGGTTGCTGATCTCCAGCATTAGTCTGAAATTGGACCCCCTCTTCATCATCGGGATTATTTACACTTATAATAAATGCTGGTTCAATGTCATCAAATTTATCACAAAAATTTAAATGGTTTACAGAAGAATCAGTAACAATATCACTAGTTTTCAAAACATAACTATCTTTGAGAGGATATATTATCTCATAGAACTTTACATCTCTCGAAAAAAACACTTGTTTTGATTCAATACCCCACAACTTATAACCTTTTTTATTAAAAGAATAACCTAAGAAAACACACTTTTCAGCTCTTTTTTCAAACTTATTATTATTTTCTATGATGGCACTGTAACATTAACAACCAAAGTTTCTTAAGTGTTTCAGAGAGGGTTTAAATCCAAACAGCTGTTCATATGGAGACTTACCACTTAACACAGAGGAAGGAGTGAAACAAATAGGTTGTAGTCAATACACATTCAATCCAAAAATTTAAAGGAACCCCTCCTTCAAAAAGAAAAGACCTAGCTACATTTAACAAATGTCGATGTTTCCTCTCAACAATGCCATTTTGTTGAGGTGTTTGAACACATGAAGTTTGATGAATAATACCAAGTTTTCTAAAAAAAAGTTTGAACTTGATTATTAACAAATTCAGTTCCATTATCACTTCTAAAGGTTTTAACAGTGACACTAAACTAATTTTTAATCATATTAACAAATGTTTCAATACAGAAAATACTTCACATTTATCTTTTATTAAAAACACCCAACAGTGCGAGAGAAATCATCAACAACAGTTAGGAAAGACCTATACCCCTCTTTACTCTTTATCCTATATGAACCCCAAGTATCAAGATGTACCAATTCTCCTACCATAATAGACTTATGATCACTTAAAGGGAAAGGTTCCCTATGTTGCTTTGCCTTGTGACATACATCACAAGGTAAATCCACACAATCATTTTTAATATTCAAGTCACCTTTTAACACATTGAAAACCTGACTAGCAAAATGCCCTAATTTAGTGTGCCAAATATTAGAATTATCAATGCTATTAAAGCACACCTTAAATTGTTTAGAGGAATCACCATAGACATATAACCCCTAACTTGACTACCAGTCACCACGGTTTTCTTTGTGAGTGAGTCCTGTAGATAGCAATTGTTTTCATTAAATGTAACATTTAATTTGTTATTAGATGTGAGCTTGTAAACAGATAACAAATTAACATAATATTAAGGAACAATAAAGACATCTTGTAACACAACCTCATTTCTTAATTTTATCTTGCCAATTTTAGTAACTTTAGAATTAGAACCATTAGGATGTTTGACAGTTATACTGTATTCACTAAGATCAACAGGGTCAACAACATAATTATCACTCATTGTCATGGGTTGATTTGTTCCAGAGTCAATAGCCCAATTACTCAACTTTTTTTTTGAAGAAAAACTGCGGAAACAAAAAACATTGTTAGAAAAACAGCAGACATTATTACCCCTCCTGTGTTTCCACCTTATGATCCATCTTCAGTTTTATAACTTACACTGTATTCTTAAGTTTTTTATTTAAGGGTTTGGAAAAGAAAAGATAAGAAAATTTTTCTTTTTTCATTCTTGAGTTTTTTTTTTAAGAAAAGAAAGAGAATGGGAAAAAAAAAGCTAGGGCTTTTTCCTTCAAAACTTTTCAAGCAAATATGGCCTGATTGTGAAGGAAAAATTTATAGCCATGCACAATATTACTAATTTACCCTATCTTTTCCTTCTTATCTAACTCAAGAATGATGATATAATTGTAAAGCTATAATTTTTTTTCCTATCTTTTCCTTCCTATCTAACTCAAGAATGTAATTAACAATTTATTTTCTTTTCTTTTATTTTAACTCAAGAATGCCTTTAAAGTATACAATTTGTTTTCCTTTCTTTCCCTATCCAATCTTATCATTTGTTGTCCTTATATTTTAAACCCGAGAATGTAGTGTTAGTAATCCTAATAACCTAATAACCTGGTCACTTGCTCAGGTGTGAGAGTACTAGCAACAGAGTTAGAAGATGATGCACCATTATTAGAGGTATTCACATTATTAGAAGTGGTAGGTTTTTGATATCCTCTAGACCTAGGACCTTAAGGATACCCAATAATTTTTACAGTGAGAGCATTTTAAGTTTGGGTTTGGCCCATTAGCAAATTGTTTTTGGTTATCTAGCTGACCAGCTTTAGACACTGATGTGCTAAAAGTAGTTATAAATTTATTAACTAAAATTACGCTAATCTAGACACTAAGTAATAATTCTAAACTCTTAACTCGACTAAAACTACTAACCGACAAGTGAACCGATCGACTCTAGTAAAGCTAAGTAAGCCCGGCTATCGAACCCATAAGACTCTCTAAATTACGTTTATTAGCTAACTAGACTCAACTACAGACACGACTTATTAATTTATATTTGTTTGAGGGGGAGTTTTTATTTAAAATACTAATTTAAGACTATTATTAAAAACTAAATCAAGAAAACAAGTAAATTAGACAAAAGAAAAAGTTTGATATTTAAATAAGATGATTATGAGAAAACTATCTAGGCTAGAATCCCCTAAATTTCAGTTATGAATTAACCGGGAAAATATTTAGTTGTGGACTGGGATCGTGAAATAGACACTTAAAAGAAAACCCGAACAGGACCCCTGACCCTTCTCAGGAAGACACCTATGGGTTTCTAACAAGTTTTAGCACACACCAGTATTAAAAATTAAGTTCCCTTACGGTCGCCTAATTAAATTAATTATGATCTAGTTCCTTTATACAAAAATCCTACCTTACAGCGCGGAAATTAAAGGCAATTTAATATATTTAATTGATTTAATAGACAATAATAAATAATCAACCCTAGACAGACTCCTTACGAAGAACTAAATCTAGTAAGATTAAATAATAAAGATCTATTAATAACCTAGCACTTTATAGATTTTAGGTTAGCAACACACTTAGGTTTATTTGACAGTATTATTCCTATAATCTTATCGCAAAATCAATCAAAAAGTAATCAAGAACACAAAGTAATTGACCTAATAGCAACCTATCATATGACAAACAATAATCATGGAAACTATGGAATAAAACTCATCAAACAATCCTAAGCATCCATATGCATCAATTTAATATAATTAAATCTTTTACTAAATCATAAAAACCATAGCGATAAATAATCCCAAGTCAAATCAAAACATCAAAGTAGGTTCATCATAAGCCTAAGTAGTCTAAGGGTTTAGCCTACGACCATACTCAAAAACAAAAGAAAATAAATAAGTTCAAATAATAAATTCATGAAGAAGACAATAAATTCAAACCGAATAATAATGATTCTTGAATGAGTTGGTGTGGAACCCAAACACTTTTTGCTCGAACCAAAGGCTTGCTTCACTCTTCTTTCGCTCCTTGCGGTAGCCTGGTCTCTAACTCAAAAACCTGGTCTCGATATTCTAACTTCTGCCCAGCTCCTCTTCTTTTTTTTTGTGGCCTTTCTTAATTATATATATATATATATATTATGTTGTCCAAGACCATTCAGCCGACCATATGGGGTTTGTCACCGACTTAATGTAAATAAAAAATCAATTAGGCTCTAGTGCTCCACCAAATATTCCATCGTTTGTATTTTTTTTTTTAAAAACCGCCCCTTGCCACTTCGTTTTAATTAACATCTTGTGATGTTGGCCCAACAATTCACCTTTAAATGTTTCTTTGAAAACAAACAATTCGTAAGTACTACAATGCAAAAAATTAATATTTAAACAAACAAACTTTTGTCCCTCTAGACTGAATAAATCATCATCATATAATACTAATTGAAAGTGACAAAATTTATACATTCTCTAATAATAATAATACGAATATTAGCTCGAAATTATTTAAAAGTGTAGGAAATATTTACATAGTAATATGTATATTTTAGACTACATCAAATATTCTCACACTTAAACCTTTTTCGTCCCTGAAAAAGTCTAATTGCAATGGGATCAGAATCGGAAAAATATGGTCGTAAAAACATATAAGGTTATCTTAAAATTTAGAACAACGCAAAAACTGCGATCACCGATATTGTTGTCCACTTAAACCTATGCCTTTGTCTTTACCGGGACAAGTAAGATCCAACTATTATTATTATTATTATTATTATTATTATTATTATTATTATTTTTATATAATCTAGTGGAACCCACAGTCAAGACCCGTTTTATTTTAGATTTTACCAGATCAAACCACCCCAACCTGATTTAAACCTCATAAATAGCAGATTAAAACATTGTTGCACATTTTTTCATGAATAGCTAAGATGATCAAGGATATTGTTTATCCACCTAAGTTTAAGCATCAAAGTCAACCAAGCAGCCATTAGATATGATTAAGGTTCAATTTTTCAACTAACCAGCTAGTGTTCCCCACTACATGACATACCCCCGTTATCAAGCAATACCCCGGATCCATTACCACCCGTGATTTTACAAGTTTCCATCTATTAGTTTACATACGTTGTGTCTCTAGTTGATCCTGTTCTTAATGGTATAGGACGCAAGTAAGAGGACCACGTATGACTAATAGCGGGATGATCACTGGATCATCAAGATTTTACTTCACTGTAATTGATGTAAGTGAGTGTAATGGCTGTAAACTGCTGGTTTATTCTTAAAAGCTTTATTTATTTTAAATATCCGAAGATACCCAAATGAACATCCGTAAAACGACCCGTGGTCTCCGAACCCAAGGCATCCCATCAATACAGGATTTAAGGCTATAAAACCATACGCCTATGAAGTGTTAACCACTAAAACTAGAAGTGCAAGTTTTAAGTTTATATCACCGGCTACATGGCATACTCTAACGTTAAACCTACCCAAGCATTGTATGATAACGTATTCAGATTTCTCTAAAATTCTTAATTTTCTACAATCAAACTAAAAATGAGGCTTGAGTATGACCTGACCTTTCATCTCGTATTTTATACAGACTTAACATGTATCCCACTAAAAATCATATTTTATACGTTTTAAACCAACTATCAAACTTCCCTTTCATTCTCAAGGCTGAGCCTACCGACACATCTCAAGTTAAGTGCGTGTTCTTTAATTATATCTTATTATTAGTAGTTTGAAAAACCGATTCCCGATAAATATCCTCATCTCCCATTAAATTGCAAAAAGAAACAATTTCAAAGGACATTTTTTTTACTTTTCTTTTTTTTAATATAAATAAAAACTTAAACAAAACAACTAAAACGAAAAACATATGTATTCCCATCCCCACACTTAAAATTTGCATTGTCCTCAATGGAGGGACGGAAACACGAATCAATAATTTAAAACAAAACAAAACCTAAAAATTACAAAAATAAATAAATACAAAACAAAGCTAAAAATTAAAAAACTAAAAATATAAAAACAAAGTAAAAAGGAAAAGACATAGCTGGTAGTATGCGCATGTAGTATGATGCTAAAGTCTTCTTCGATAAATGCCCTTCAACTCCGAACGTGCTCAGCAACCAGTATCTCCTTTTTCTCGTACACGAACGGAAACAACAACAACACACACAATATCTAAAAAAATCGTCTTATCAACTTGATAGATATTAATCATTCAAAGTATGTAGCCAGACTAACCAACCCATCCAATAAACATGAATAAAAGCAGCAAATAAATAATCATAAAAGTATACGGCTCCTGCTGCTCCATCCCCACACTTAATTTTTCACTAGACTTCGAGGGGATCTTCTATCTCACACTCTCCTCCTTCAAAACTTTCAAAACTTAAAAACAAATAAAAACTACAAAAACTACGTTAGTGACTTAAGGGAAAATAAAAATAAAATAGAAATAAAAGTAGGAAAGAATGTACAAACTCTACACTTGAGTATTCACTCAAGATCTACGTGCGACGGATCGAGATAGTGCTTTAAGCGATGACCGTTCACCTTCCAAGATGTTTCATTATCCGGATTCTCCAACTCCACCACTCCATACAGGAAAACTTCTTTTACCAAGTACGGTCCCGTCCACTTTGATCTCAACTTTCCTACAAACAACTTCAAACGAGAGTTAAATAACAATACATTTTCGCCTTTTTTGAACTCTTTGCCGCCTTTCAACCATCGTGTAGAGCTTTCGTCTTTTCTTTGATGTTCAATGATCGAGAATACACCGCATCCTGAAGCTCCTCCAACTCATGAATCTGAAAGTACCTTTTCCTCGCAGCCTCGGTAAGATCGACATTCACCGTCTTCAATGCCCAATAAGCACGATGCTCCAATTCAACCAGAAGATGACAAGACTCACCATAAACAAGCATAAACAGGGTAGTACCTAAGGAGTCTTGTATGCTGTTCGGAATGCCTACAATGCATCGTCTAACTTTTCCGACCATTCCTTCCGACTAACCCCAACCGTCTTCTCCAAAATTCTCTTCACCCCTCGATTTGCATTCTCGACTTGACCATTCGTTTGAGGGTAATAGGCGGTAGAGGTACGATGAGTAACCCCATAACAAGCCAACGCCTTCTCCATGACGATATTACAAAAATGGGTTCCCCGATCACTAATAATAGCTCTCGGAGTACCGAAACGAGTAAACAACTTCTTAAGGAACCTCATAACAACTCATGCATCATTTGTAGTCAATGCTTGGGCTTCCACCCACTTCGACACATAATCAATCGCTATCAAAATATATTTATTACCGTTCGATGTGGGAAACGGTCCCATGAAGTCGATGCCCCAAACATCAAATATTTCAAGAATTTGTATGGGGTTTTGAGGCATCTCATTCTTGGACAAAATATTACTTGTTCTTTGGCACGCATCACAAAGCTTCACAAACTCTTCAGCATCTTTAACAACCGTAGGCCAATAGAACCCACTATCAAACACCTTCTGCGCGGTAGCATGCGCACCATGATGACATCCAGTCAACCCTTCATGAATATGCTTGAGAATATTCCAACCTTCCTCTTTCGTCACACATCTCCTCAAAATCCGGTCACCACCAATCTTAAACAAAAATGGGTCATCCCACACATACCTATGCGCATCCTAGAAGAACTTCCACTTTTGTTGCTTAGTCATAGCCTCCAGCACAAAACCATTAGCCAAATAATTAGCAAAATCAGTGAACCATGGAATACCTTGCTTCTCAGCCGCAACAAAAACGATCGATTCATGAGGAAATGTATCTCCTATCTCCTTCTCACGCAACTCTTCTCTCTTCGGATCTTCTAAACGGGATAGATGACCGGCCGCTACATTTTCCGCACCCCTCTTATCTTTGATCTCGATGTCAAACTCAAAAAGTAGAAGAATCCACCGTATAAGACGAGGCTTCGCGTCTTTCTTCTGAAAGAGGAAACACACGGAAAAATGGTGGTCTTCGAAAGTACGAGATACGAGCGGAACTTATCAAATGCAAACACAACATCTAAAAGTTCCTTCTCGATGGTGATGTAGTTCTCTTGAGCATCGTTCAATGTCTTGCTATCATAATAAATGGGTGAAAATGTTTATCTCGTCTTTGCCCCAAAACCGCTCCAACCGCATAGTCACTAGCATCACACATGAGCTCAAACGGCAAGCTCCAATCGGGAGAACAAAGAATGGGAGCACTTATGAGCCTCTCTTTCAAATATGTGAACGCCTTCACACACTCATCATAAAAAAAAGGTACATCTTTCTCGAGGAGTCGGGTCATCGGGCGGGTAATTTTGGAAAAGTCTTTGATGAACCGTCGATAGAACCCCGCATGACCCAAGAAAATCCTAATCGCCTTCAACGCATCGGTGGAGGAAGTCTACTTATAGTATCAATCTTTTCCCGATCCATCTCAATACCGTCTCTCGAGATCTTATGACCCAGTGCGATCCCCTCCGTCACCATGAAATGACATTTTTCCCAATTTAACATCAACTTCGTTTCAATGCACCTTTTCAACATCTTCTCAAGATTTGCTTAAGAATGATCGAAAGAATTACCGTAAACCGAAAAATTGTCCATAAACACCTCCATGGAATTCTCAATCATATCCTGAAAGATGGCCACCATACAACGCTGAAAGGTAGCCGGAGCGTTACATATTCCAAATGGCATGCGGCGGTACGCTAACGTCCATACGGACATGTAAAAGTCGTCTTCTCTTGGTCTTCCGGTGCAATGGGAGTTTGAAAATATCCCAAAAAACTGTCAAGAAAACAATAAAACTGCTGACATGCCAAACGATCCAACATCTGATCAATAAACGGCAATGGGAAGTGGTCCTTCCGTGTGGCATCATTCAACCTCCGATAATCAATACATACTCTCCAACCAGTAACCGTACGCGAAGGGATAAGCTCACTCTTCTCATTCATCAGTACAGTCATACCTCCTTTCTTCGGAATAACTTGGGTCGAGCTCACCCATGGAGAATCGGAAATCAGGTAGATCATCCCGACATCCATCAACTTCAATATCTCCTTCTTCACCACCTCTTGCATATTCATTTTAAGGCGCCTTTGTGGTTGTACCACCAGTTTGTACTGATTTTCCATTAGAATCCGGTGCGTGCAATAAGCGGGGCTAATACCTTGAATATCGGAAAGTCTCTATGCAATCGCCCGCTTATGCAACTTCAACACGTCTATCAACTTTGACTTCTCTTCCTCCTTTAACTTGGAGGACACAATATCGGGCAAGTTCGAGCCCTCATCGAGATACGCATACTCCAAGTGTGACGGGAGTACTTTTAACTCCAACGGAGCGGGTTTCACTACGGAACTCGCCTCACTTTCACAACTAATCTCATTCACTTTTATAATCTCGGGCAAACCTGAAATCTCAACCAACTCATCACAAACTGAATCGTTCTCACACGACTCCTCCTCACCAGAATCATCACAATCAACCAAACCATTACTTCCCACGAGATCCGCACCACAAATATAATCAAAGCATCTATCCACACCTGCAATAAAAGAGTTAATAAAATAAACCGAGTGGCATGGACCACTGAAATCATCTTGACCCGGATGCTTCATCGACCTCGCAGCATCATAAGTAACATTCTCATCACCAACCCAAAGTGTGATATTCCCATCATACACATTGATAAGCGCCTTTGCGGTTCATAAAAACGGACGACCAAGAATGATGGTGACCCTCTCGTCGGCCTCCATGTCAAGCACCACAAAATCCACTGGGAACACAAACTTATCAACCTTCACTAGAAAATTCTTGATAATTCCCCACGGATACTTAATCGAACGATCGGCCAATGACAACGACATGCGAGTCGGTGTAAGCTCGCCCAACTCAGACTTCTCGTACAAAGAATACGACATCAAATTAATACTCGCCCCCAAATCCGCCAATGCATGGCTCATTGCATCACTACCAAACAAGCAAGGAATTGTAAACACACCCTAATCTGACAACTTCGCTGGTACGCGGTTCAACACTACCGCCGAACAATCTCCCATAAGGGGAGTCGATGAAACTTCCCCCAACCTATCCTTCCTCTTCAATAGGTCCTTCAAAAACTTCGCGTACTTCAGCATGTGTTGGAGGGCTTCAATGAGAGGGAGATTAATTTTCAACTGTCGGAACATGTCAAGAAAGTGCCCATACTCCCGTGTGTATTTCTGATGTTTTAAGCGAGAGGGATATGGGACACGAGAGTGATCAATCACAGGTGGTGGCCAAATTTCCACTGGTTTCTTCTCCACTGGCGGTGCAACTGGTTCATTGTTCTGCACTTTGCCCGACACTTCCATCTTAATCTCTTCATCCATCACCTCCTCTTCTTCAGCTTCAACCTCTCTTCTTTTTATCTCGGGACCCAAAACCCTGCCGCTACGAGTAGTAATCGTCTTTATTTGAGCGGCCGGATTCTATTGAGTAGAACCTAAAAACTGTCCCCGGGGTCTCTCATCCAATTGTCGAACAATATCGCCAATGGACCTTTGCATGTCGAGTAGAGCCGATTGTTGATTTTTAAAAAGTAGGTCATGATCGGCAAGAATGTTTTGAGTAACTTCATCTCTGGTAAGGATTTGCTGCATCATCTCGTCCAAATTCTTACTCAGATCTGGCCCATTATTCGAACTTTAACCATTAGAACCTCTATTGTCATACTGACCTTGATTTCGGTTATAGGGAGCTTGAAAACCAGGTGGCCCACCGGCCGGGCGCCAATTTGAGTTACCTTGCCCTTGATTCTGGTTCTGATTCCTGTAGTTGTTCCAGTTCTTATTATTGTTGTTGTAAGCATTAGGGAACCTGCTCTGACCAACCACGAAATCAACTTCTTGATTGTTCATCAACGGACACTCCAGCGTACCAGGACCACCCCTACACATCTCACACTTATCCACCTTAGCCTTTAACTCTTTTATCTCTCGGGTAAGATTAGCCAGAGCAGCAGCTATACCAGTATCCAGATTAACCTGGTGTACACCTTTAGCAGATGAGGATGTACTGGTGACGGGATTGGAATTCCCGCCTCGTGGCTTTTTCGCGTACTCCGATTACGTGAAACTTTCAAACATCTCGTTACACTCGGTCACATTCTTTCTGTCCATCAAATTGCCCCCAGCAGCTGTGTTGAACCTAGCTTGAGCCTCATAAGTAAGCCCATTGTAAAACTTCTCAACAAAGGCCCAAGGTTTGAGCCCATGTTTTGAACAACGAGAAAGAAGATTCTGAAAGCGCTCCCAAGCTTGGTAATATGGCTCATCCGGCTCTATGTGAAAGGAGTGGATTTGATCACGAAGGCGAGAAGGCTTAGCAGGTGGAAAGTACTTCTTGATGAATGCATTATGAAGCGCCTCCCAAGTAGTGAATGCTCCAGCAGGTTGCGAATCGAGCCAAGTGGCGGCATGACCCGAAAGTGAAAACGGGAACAAGTGAAGGAAGATCGCATCCTCATAAACACCTTGCAATTTGAATGTTTTGAACACACGAGTAAGACGGTTGATGTGTGTCGGTGCATCTTCATCATCACGGCCATGGAACTGGTTTTTTGGGTGATGTGGGCCATGACGTAGGATGGGATTTGCCATGAGTTAGGGTTATCAATATCGGGAGCGATAATGGGTGAGTAATCTCCATGGAACCTTCGAAAGCTTGTTGGTACATGGTGCAGTTATTCTCGGCCATTCGGTTAATTGGGATGGTTCTGGGACTCAGTGGTGGTGAATTTGTGGGTGATGCTTTTGGTGAAGTATCTATGGTGATCGGTTGCTTTTCTGACGATGAGGAACTTGCCTCGGACTTCAACGGGTAGGTCCAAAACAATCAAACGGCGGTCCTTGCGAACGCAGATGTGGCATGTACCTACAAAACGCACAAAACAAAATTGGTAGACTCTAAAAAAAAGAGTCGAAAATAAAAAACTGAAAATAGAGTAAGATAACTAACACTTAAAATTAGACTCCTACGAATCAAAGCAATAAATAAAGCAAATAGCACGTATATAACAAGCAAGTCTAATCAAAGCTAATAACGCAATCGCCAAGAGTCCCCGGCAACTGCGCCAAAAACTTGATGTGCTAAAAGTAGTTATAAATTTATTAACTAAAATTACGCTAATCTAGACACTAAGTAATAATTCTAGACTCTTAACTCGACTAAAACTACTAACCGGCAAATGAACCGATCGACTCTAGTAAAGCTAAGTAAGCCCGGATATCGAACCCACGAGACTCTCTAAATTACGTTTATTAGCTAATTAAATTCAATTACAAACACGACTTATGGGGGAGTTTTTATTTAAAATACTAATTTAAGACTATTATTAAAAACTAAATCAAGAAAACAAGTAAATTAGACAAAAGCAAAAGTTTGATATTTAAATAAGATGATGATGAGAAAAATCTAGGCTAGAATCCCCTAAATTTCCGTTATGAATTAACCGGGAAAATATTTAGTTGTGGACTGGGATAGCGAAATAGACACTTAAAAGAAAACCCGAACAGGACCCCTGACCCTTCTCAAGAAGACACCTATGGGTTTCTAACAAGTTTTAGCGAACACTAGTATTAAAAATTAAGTTCCCTTACGGTTGCCTAATTAAATTAATTATGATCTAGTTCCTTTATACAAAAATCCTACCTTACAGCGAGGAAATTAAAGGCAATTTAATATATTTAATTGATTTAATAGACAATAATAAATAATCAACCCTAGACAGACTCCTTACGAAGAACTAAATCTAGTAAGATTAAATAATAAAGATCTATTGATAACCTAGCACTTTATAGATTTTAGGTTAGCAGTACGCTTAGGTTTATTTGATAATATTATTCCTATAATCTTATCGGGAAATCAATCATAAAGTAATCAAGAACACAAAGTAATTGACCTAATAGCAACCTATCATATGACAAACAATAATCATGGAAACTATGGAATAAAACTCATCAAACAATCCTAAGCATCCATACGCATCAATTTAATATAATTAAATCTTTTACTAAATCATAAAAACATCAAAGTAGGTTCATCATAAGCCTAAGTAGTCTAAGGGTTTAGTCTAGAACCATACTCAAAAACAAAAGAAAATAAATAAGTTCAAATAATAAATTCATGAAGAAGACAATAAATTCAAACCGAATAATAATGATTCTTGAATGAGTTGGTGTGGAACCCAAACACTTTTTGCTCGAACCAAAGGCTTGCTTCACTCTTCTTTCGCTCCTTGCGGTAGCCTGGTCTCTAACTCAAAAACCTGGTGTCGATATTCTAACTTCTGCCCAGCTCCTCTTCTTTTTTTTTGTGGCCTTTCTTAATTATATATATATATATATATATTATGTTGTCCAAGACCATTCAGCCGACCATACGGGGTTTGTCACCGACTTAATGTAAATAAAAAATCAATTAGGCTCTAGTGCTCCACCAAATATTCCATCGTTTGTATTTTTTTTTTAAAAACCGCCCCTTGCCACTTCGTTTTAATTAACATCTTGTGATGTTGGCCCAACAATTCACCTTTAAATGTTTCTTTGAAAACAAACAATTTGTAAGTACTACAAGGCAAAAAATTAATATTTAAACAAACAAACTTTTGTCCCTCTAGATTGAATAAATCATCATCATATAATACTAACTGAAAGTGACAAAATTATACATTCTCATAATAATAATAATAATAATACGGATATTGGCTCGAAATTATTTAAAAGTGTAGGAAATATTTACATAGTAATATGTATATTTTAGACCACTTCAAACATAAACCCTACATTTTGACCTTAACTTTTAGCACTCCTGTTTGAATTTCTATGGGACTCTTCTCTAGAAATTATAGAAAAAGCAACCTTTACCTCATGATTTAGCTGGTTGGTTCTAACAGGTTGGTAAACATCATCAAGACCCATTAAAAACTGTATTAGTTTTATCAATGTATTGAAATCATTAAATCCTTTTGATGCCTGACAGGAGCATGAGGGCAGTTGAACCATGGCATCAAGTTGTTTCCATAGTGTAGTTAGTTTATGATAGTAATATGAGACTGAGTCTCCATTTTTTTTTAATAAATTAATCTCTTGAAACATATTGAAAACAACCGATCCATCGATCTTTTTATAAGTTTCCTCAGTTTTGTCCATGTCTAGACATCGGAAGCGATTAAGAATAAACTTTCCCAACATATAATTCCTCACAAAGAATTAAGAATCCAAGTTAACACTATAGAATTACACCTATCCCATTAAGTTTTAAGAGCTTCATCATCAGTTGGTCTCTCACAAGTACCATTAACAAAACCAAGTTTGTTTTTAACATGAAGTGCAAGTTTCATAGCGTTAGCCCACATAGAATAATTTTCTGTTCATTTAAGTTTAAAACTAATAATGGTCATGGTACTAGAATCACTAGGATGTATCTAATTTTCTAACTAAAGTCTAACCAGAATCATCATTGTCACCCATTGTAACCAACAGTAAAGAAGAAAATTAACTCGACTAAGCAATCAAGAATGAATTTCACGCAAGCACACGCACAGAAAGTCTATCAAGGCTAGAGTCAGGTATTCTGAACCACTCTTAATGGTGGCAGATCAAGGATTAACCAAGAAAACTTATGTAAACACACAAGAGAATTCAAACAAATGATACACAAAAAATCCTAGAATACCTAATGCACAAACAAACCAGGCATTAATCTTCTGGTATCAACCAACAAACATGCCTAATGCAAGAACAATTAAAACTGGACAAGAAATTAAGGAACAATCTCACCAATCAAGTTCTTCGATAATACAATAGCCGCAACCTTCTCTTAGGGTTATGAACTATCAGAAAAAACAGTGACCAGCAGATAGCATCCTTCTTCAATAGCCAAGAATCAACATCTTTAACAACGAACCAGACTGATCGATCAACCAAGAACACAATTAGGGTTTCACGAAACCCTAAATACACCAGAAGAGAATGCAAGCGGAAGAGTGATGGATAAGAGAATCATGGCTTTGATACCATGTCACAAAACTAAAATCTTCTTTATTCATGTAAGGCCAAAAAGTTGTGACTTGCGATATTAAATTACGAAACCCGTTATATATTTATGGTCAAGATAATATTTAATGTCGGCAAGCAAAACCGGACACGAAACGAGAACTTCGACACGCGTTTAAGTTTAACGAGAAAGCTTCTAGAATGTTAGAATGTTTGTTTAGCTATAAATAGGACTTCAATGTTTTTATTAAGTGTGTGTTTGTATGGTGTAAGTCATCCACCCAAGGGGAGCTCACCTTGGGTGGGTCGGCTCGTTTATTAATATATTAAATCTTTCAACCGATAACGAGATCGTTCATATACTTTATATTTTTTTTATATTAGGTTCGGTCGTTTGATTTACCACACCCGTCTCGAGTACTTATTAAGAACAAAGCCTTTCATTGTCGATCCGGCGGTTATGGAACCTACAATTGGTATAAGAGCGGGTCGAATCTTATGATTCAACTTTGTTCTTGATACTCGGGTTCTAATTCCGCGATTACCCGAACCGAGACGTTAAATTTCTTGAAGCTTTAGAAATAAAGTTTGATGTTTGAAATAAAGTTTAAAGATTTAAGGAAATAAAGGCGCTTGAAGTTCGTCTCGTGTGTGGATCCAGATTCATTGCCAATTTTAAAGCTACAAATCGACAGATCTGGCTCGTTTACTATTAGATCTGGCTCGTTTACAATTTTATGTTGAAGGATTGAAGGCCTTTTATGGTGGTGTTCCAGCCATAAATTTACTAGAAAAGATCCAGAGGTGTATTCAATGAAAAGATCTAAATGACGTTGTTGGTGACCTTCGGATGAAGAGTGATGATGTTCAGAGATGACTATGATAGTGTTTGGAGGATAGATGGTAGAAGGCGGTTTTCCGGCAGAGAGGTGGCCGGTGACTCAAAGGCGGATGATAGACGGTGGTCTAGGGTGGAGCTGGTGATGTCGGTTATCGGCGGCGGATCTGTGGTGGCCGGATTCAGTTTTCCGGCAGTGGTTCATGGTGGAAGATGGCAGCGGCGGCTGTAGTGACAGGTGCCCCGTGAACTCTGATGTGTTGTTGATATACAGGTGGTGATAGTTACGGCGGAGGCGTAGGTAGGTATGGAGGCGGAGGTGAGAGAGATGGAGGTTTTGGTGGCCGGAAATAGGGTTTCCAGTGGGTACCGGAGCTCCGGCGGATTTTTCGGCGACCGACTTTCTGGTGAGATGATCACAGATGGGCAGATGGTGGCTGGGTTGCAGGTAGTGATGAAAGGTTAGGATAACCTAATTTTCATGTGGGCCTAGTTAACTTGAATGGGTTTGGGCTAGTATGGACACCTGGGCCATCTATGGGTTATTTAAACATATCAAGAAAACCTCTTTTAATTTGGGCCTAATCCAACTAAGGTAATTCAGCTACATGAAATGATAAACCGAGCCACATTTTTACAAGATGTTTTTGGGCCGAGAAATAATTGTTTGTGGTTTGACCAAACTGAAGAAAGTTAAAATTGTTCAGGTTTCGTCTTGTTTAACCGTGTTCAAAGCTTTTTATTTCTAAGGCGTTCGAGAAGTTGGATCCGAAAGGTGAAATTCAAACGAATTAATAAGTTTTGTTCATTTGATCATTGAATCCTGTAATTTGAGATCGATTTGTGGATATTCGGGCTCATCTCATGCCTATATACAACTTAAGATCCGAAGAAGCGAGAACTACTTCAAGATTAAATATAGGCGGGTCATACCTTAAGGGGGTGAATTGAAACGAAGAGGCTTCAGTTTATCGGGTGATTTGTGAAGATACGAGACATGGTTAGAAAAAGTTTTGATATCATAAGTCAAGGGGGTGATTGTAAGGCCAAAAAGTTGTGACTTGCGATATCAAATTACGAAGCCCGTTATATATTTATGGTCAAGATAATATTTAATGTCGGCGAGTAAAACCAGACACGAAATGAGAGCTTCGGGATGCGCGTTTAGCTTCAACAGAGGAGATCTTCTAGAATTTTTGGTTTTAGTTATAAATAGGACTTGATGTTTCTATTTAAGTGTGTGTTTTGATGGTGTAAACAACCACCCAAGGGGAGCTCACCTTGGGTGGGATCGGTTCGTTTTAATATTATGAATCTTTTGTGCCGGTTACGAGATCGTCCCATGATTTTATTGTTACATTATTCATGTTCGGTTGTTTGTTTCACCGCAGCCGTCTCGAGCATTTATCAAGAGCAAAGCCGTTCGTTGTCGGATCCGGTTTCTGGACCTACAATTCAATAAGAAACCCCAAATATTAAATATTACAGAACAATGCTTCGATCGATCAATTGAAGAAAATAATCAAAACAACCAAGAAGATATACAGATCATCATCGTAATAATCTGATTACAACACACTCGCTATACAACACCAAACAATTAACTCTAATAGGCTGTACAACCAGAGGAGACGAGAGCTACCAACAGTTTAAAGATCTCAAATATATTATATAAACCCAACTCTCGTTCTCTTTTTATATTTAAGTTTGTTGCAACAAAACTCTTGAACACATTCAGATGAATGAGCCCATGTCCAATTAAACCATCCAAGCCCATGAAGCCTTTTCACAACCAAGTCTAGTAGCTAAAGCCATCCAAGCCCAAGAATATGTTACAACAACACGTATAAAGTAAAATATAACACACATTAGAAAACTATTACTGAGCAACTATATACAAATATTGAATTGTAATAAAGTATTATAATATTATTTTAATGGGATTTCAGTATGTTTAATAAGAAGAAATCATGCAGAATTTTCAATAGAAGACGCTAAAAAGTTCATGCGGAGCTTAAATTAACTGTTGTGAAACCAATGACCAAACCTTTAGAAGTTTGCATACTAAATAGTCATAAATGTTACAGTTCAATAAAGAAAGCATTAGAATCATTTGAATTTATTTTATTTACAGTTGAGTACTTTTGTTAATGTAATTGTGGTGAACTTTTATGTGTTGCCAAGGTGTAACTAAGAACAAGAGCAAATCAAACAATCAATTGAATTGCATAGTAATAAATATCCCATTGAGGATTGCTTCCGATTTATAAAATTGTATTGCTGCCTTGGAAACTTTGTATCTTTGAAGACGTTTCATCCTAAAGTAACAAGTTTGATGTCATACAAATGGATACTCCTAGTTACGCAGATACTAAATTGTACAGTAAACATAGTTTGACACTTTGACATATTTAACCGTAAACTGCATATGTGGCTTTCTGAAAATAAAACAAATGTCGTCTTTTCCCAAACTTTAGTGCTCCTAGCCGATCTTTTCCCTTATAAAGAGCAAAATTAGCTTCAATTGATTTGTATAAATACTTTTGTTGGGCCTCTTTTTGTTTTATATGAGTCTTTTGTATTGATTAATGTAATGGGCTTGTCTTTTGTAAACATATTGGGCCCAAGGCCTTGTACATAAGCCCATTGGGCATTTGAAATGAATGAAACATGCCTCATGCATGATTTCCTATTTAAATAGGAAGCATGCCATGAGACAAACAAGCTTTTGTCAACTTCTTACTCTCTCTAGCTCTCTAACAAAAGCTGATAATAACAAACCAAAATCCGAGACCAAGGTCACTCGGTGTGATATTCCGCTAGCATCGTGTTTAGTTGATCTAAGATTGTTGTTAGATCCACCCTTCGGGACCTACAATTGGTATCAGAGCTTCGGCTTAACTAGTTGAGGTTTTGGATCACATCTTGGGTTTTGATCTTGTGAAAGTGTGTAAAGAAGTTGTTGTTTAAACTCGTGTTCTCACGGCTTCATCTTAAGAAAATCTTCAGAAAATACCAAAAAGAATCGGGTAAAGGAACTAGAAAATGGCCTAAAAGTGTTCTTGGTGATAATCATAAAGTTTAAAAGTGTTCTCTTTAAGTTTCTTAAGCTTTCGGGTTTTACAAGTTGTTCAAATTTGTAGTTTTTTACTCTTATTCGCATGTACCGAAAAGTGGTTGTACTTACCTTAGACAAGGACTGACAGTTATTTATATTACAAAACAGTTTCCTAGAAAGATTGCTTCTAGAAGGACCAAGAGTATTCGCTTCGCATCAAGAGAATTCGCTTCGCATAAAAGTATTCGCTTCGGATAAAAAGAAATCGCACTGCAAACTATTCGCATTGCATCCAATTTGATTCGCATAAGAAAACAATTCGCTTCGCATTCAAACCATTCGCTTTGCATCTCGTGCGATTTGTTTCTCTGAAACAATTCGCATCGCGTTTCGTGCGAAATGTTTGTAAATTGTTTTCTATTCGCATCCTTTGCGACTTGTTTGTTCTGTCCTTATGTAATTTCATCCTTTGAGGGGTCTTGGTGATTAGTACCTGTTTGCAACCATGTCTACCGATTCAGAATTGTTGAAAAGCTACATGTTGCTTGAGAATCAAGCGGGAACCATAACCGAACCTCCAAAACTCATGAACTTAGAGGATAACTTTGTTGATTTTCAAATGGAGGTTCATGAACTTTATTTCATTACTGATTCAACTTTGATGAGATGCTTTGAAGTTAGTCCTCGTATTCCCATGTCCAATACTCCTACTGGTCCTCAAGCAAAACTAGTTGAGTGTTATGATGAGGAAGATAAGATTTTAGTAGAACAAGATAAGAGAGCTTTCCTTACTCTCACAGTGTGCTTGTCAAATGAAATTACTGAGACTTTTCGAGTACACACTACTGCAAAAGGTTTGTGGGATGGTTTGGTTGAAAATATTGAAGGGAATGCAGAAATCAGAGATAGCAAAAGAGCAATTTTGAATGAAGAATTCAATATGTTCAATCACCATCAGGGTGGTGAAAGTATGGGTGATCTAATCAAAAGATTTGAGAAGTTGTTGGCAAGGGTAAGAGCTGCAGAAGTAAGCATCATGAACTCAGAAGTTAATCACAAGCTCATGAACTCTATGCCATACTCATGGAGCACTAACACTGTCACCATCAAGAGAACCACGAATCTGAATGCTATTTCAACCGCAGATTTAATCTCAACAATTAAGTCCTTTGAGTTGGATCAGTAGATGAAGATAAGAAATCATCTGAGTTCTCTGAATCAAGCAGGAATTAACACTGGTTCAACAACATCTACTGCTTTTATAAGCAAATCTCAGCAAAACATTTATCCAGTGACCACTCCCAAGTATGCTTCAACAGTGCCTCCACAGAAAACTGCATTCATTTCCACTGGAAATTCATCAGTACCATCCTTTTCAAGTTCAATACAAGATGTTGTGAACAAAGCAGTAGAGCAAGCTCTGAATGCTCATGGGATCAATCCATCCTCAAAGAATCAGTCAAGTCCAAGTGTAAATTATTCTGGCATTCTTCCACTTCTCAATTACTCAAACATTGCATTGGTTCATGCTTTTCTTTCAAGTCATGATGAATTGCTCCAAGGAAAACTCTTGTCTCCATCTTTTGAACAGGGTGATTTGAATGACATCAACAAGAAAGATCTCAAGAAAATGGGTATCAAGTACCAAATGGCCATGACAGTCCATAGAGTCACAAACTTCATGAAAAAGTATGGGAAAGATAGTTTCAAGGATTCTGATAGCAAGAGAATTGGTTTTGACAAAGAAAAGATTCGTTGTTACAACTGCAATGAGATGGGTCACTTTACCAGAGAATGTAACAACCCTCCTAAACCGGCAAATGACATTCGTGTCACAGAAGTTTTTGATGAAGAGGGTAGCAATGTAGCAGGGAAGAAGCATGTATGACAAAGGCCAAGTTCGTCAGTTCTTAGAATTGGTGGTAATCCACACAAGGGACGTTCATGCTCAAACACAAGAGCCCTTATCTCTCAAGCATAGGTCCAGACTGGAATGGATTGGGATGACCAATTTTCAGGAATTGAAGAATCCTTTGAACATGGCAGGCATGGCCTTTACCAGCAACAATGAAGCTTCATCATCGTCGGCTGCAGTTCCCGGCACATCACCTTGCGATGAGGTAAATCACAACTTGTGCACACAAGCTTGCATTTAAAAAGTTGCTTTCCATAGACAAAATTATGATGATGCTTTGAAAGAAATTTCAAAACTAAAGAAATTAAATGCTGAGTATGTAAAAGCTGATAAGATTTATGTTGATAAGATTAAAACTCATCATGATGATGTTGCAAATCTCCGACCGAAAATCTTTCAAACTCAATAAGAAGTTATATACTACAAAAACATAGTTTCAAAATTACAAGATGAAAATGAAAACTTGAAAAGTGAAATTTCTGGGAATAGGTCAACTACTGAGAAACACGAAAAGGCTCGAGAGATTTGAGACAGTATCTGGTCAGTTGGATGAAATTATTGGAGCACAGAGAAGTGTTAAACTAAAGGCTGGGCTAGGGTATGATTATACGGCTGTACCCCCTCTTATGAATGATAATTATACCAGCCTGCACCACTTTAGTTACAATACTTCTCCCGAGGAGAAATATCATATGGAATTGGTAAATTACCAAAGCCTGTGAAATTTGTTTCTCCAGTTTCACAAACTTCTGCTCCAGTCATAGCATCCTATAAATTTAATGTCAATGTATCTTATGTAGTAGGTGATGTAACCGAAAGTGGATGTGGGAAGGTTAACATGGGTTGTGAGACAAAAGGAGTTTTAGAACCACATTTTGAGTCAGTTGTGGAACTAAACAAATCAATTAACAACCCCGTTTGTAACAATGTTTGTAAATCAATGTTAGAAAATCTAGTGTCTGCACCAAATCATGTATTTTGTGAAAGTCAGACAAGTGAAGAATGTCCCACTGATTTTAATGAAATTGAATGTTTATCTTCATATTCAGAGTGTGAAACAGTTTTTGATGAAACCATTGAAAACAAGGTTGATGAACAGAGTATACCTAGCAGCTCATCAATTGGTTATAAGGTTGAGGATGTTAGTTATTAGAGAACATGTTTTGAAAATAATGAACCAAGCACTTCCTGTAAATATGTGGCACCAAAGAAAGTTTAATTTTCTCAAAACACAAATTACCATAAGAATCCTCAAGCTCATAATCAGTTTGATAGCGACTATTAATACTCTCGTCAACAACTTAGACATTTTAATTACTTTCATGCAAAATCCACTAATGATCATGGTTATAGGTCAGATAGAAATTGCAGACATGTTAACTCGCCTGCATCAACCTCTCAGTCAGATCACACATATTTCGGTACAGATTATGTCTATAAAACCAATAAGAGAAAATGTTGTTTTCTGTGTGGTAATCCGTCTCATCTTGCAAGATATTGCAAAAACTGGCACAGACAACATAGAAATTCAAATAGTAAGTTCGATCAGTCATTTCCAAAGGTTGCACCTAAGCCCAAGAAAATGACTGATCAAACTCACTCATCGGCCAGTAAGATGGATTCAAAACCAAGAAGAGATCAGAAAATAAAGAAACCTTTTTGGCTAACTAAAAGAGAAAGGAAGAGATTAGAAAAGGGTTTGGAAGCTGAAAAGCCAAAGAGGCCACCAAAAGTTTTCAAAAAGGAAAATTCAGGGGACTTTGTGGTTAAGTCCAAACCCAAATGAAGGCAATCTAGAAAACCATTTCAAAGCCAAGGAAATTTTAACTTATGTTCCTCGAGGGATTGTACTTCAGACTCTGACTCACCAAGGGATTATATATTTAGAAATCATAAAGTAAAATTTGGTGATTTTCTGTTCAAATTTCCTGAGACAGTTAAGTCTCGGGACCCCACTGCTAGCTAGCTTTTCATGTGTGTAGGTTAGTCAAGAAGACCTGTCAACAGTATTTGGTACCTAGACAGTGGCTGCACCCGACACATGATTGGAGATGAGTCATTGCTGTTTGAAGTTAGACCATTTGAGGGCGTACACGTCTCTTTTGCTGGTGATGTGGGAGGAGAAATAACAAAGCAAGGAAAAGTCTCCAATGGAACCCTGACCTTTGAAGATGTTAATCTTGTGGAGCAGCTCAATCATAATCTCCTCAGTGTGTCTCAGATCTGTGATAAGCACTATTCCACCCTCTTCACTGAAAATGAGTTTCTTATTTTGAAACCTGGTTTTAAAGTCCCGGATGAATGGATCCTGATGCGTACTCTGAGGCACAATGATTCCTATATTCTGGATATGAGAAGCAATTATTCAATGCGGGCTGCTTCATGTTTGTTGTCCAAGGCCTTCGAGAATGATTCATCTTTATGGCATTGACGCTTGAGTCATGTTAACTTTAAGAACTTAAATAAGTTAAGTAAAGGTGACTATGTGAGGGGTTTGCCTGTTAAATCTTTTTATTGTGTTGAATAATGTTTATCATGCTCAAAATGCAAACATCACAAACTCCTTCACAGACCCCAGACCGTCAATACCATCGATTCCATTCTTTAACTGTTACATATGGATCTTTTTGGTCCAATTCAACCTTTGGCAATAGGACGAAAATCCTACTGTCTAGTTATTACTGACGATTTCTCGCATTTCAGTTGGACTTTTCTTCTAAGTCACAAGGATGAGACTGCTCAATTTCTAATCAGGTTCATAACTTTGGTAGAAAATCAGACTGACAAGAGAGAGTCAAGTGTATTAGAAGCGATAATGATATCAAATTATGCAACAGCACGGTAAATGATTTCTATCGTAACAAGGGGATTCTTCGTCAGTTCAGTGCCCCCTACACTTCTGAACAAAATGGGGTTGCTGAGAGATGAAAGAGAACACTTGTCGAAGCTGCACGAACAATGTTATCATACTCCAAGCTTCCGTTAATTTTCTGGGGTGAAGCCATAAATGCCGCTTGCTTTACTCAGAATCGTGTGCTGCTGAACAAAAGATTGAACAATACTCCATATGAAGTCTACTATGGGACTAAGCCAAGAGTCAACATCAAAGTTTGCAGAGAAGGCAGATGAATGTTACTTTGACAAAAATGCTTATCGAGTATACAACAAGTGAGCAAAGGTGATCATGGAGTCGTACAATATTGACTATCAAGAGTTAAATCCCACGGATGCACACACGGGTCCTAACTGGATCCTTAATTATGAGGGCTTGTTTAAACAGTTTAGAGGAATGTATGTGACACCGGTTGTTCCCCCCTCCTCCTCCTGTTGCATCTGCTCTTGTCCATACTGCAGAAGATCACTCAATCTTGATGCATGCTGTATTAAGAGGTCTTAAAGACGTTCATGTAGCTGCTCCTACACCTGTGATAAATGTATTGCCCGTGGTTAAACAACCAGCCGCGGTGCAGACACTACTGACATGCCCATAGTCGAAGACACCATGGATTCAAATACTGATTCCTACATGCCAGCTGACCATGTTGAGAATGATAATGTTGATCCTACAGCGAATCCTCCAGCTGAGCCTAGTGTGGTCGAGTCTGTTCCCACACCTCCCTCTCAAGAAGAAATTCAAGGCTCTACTGAGGAGACAAATGCAGAAATTCCTCAAAATGAAGCTTCTGACAACACGACTGACTCCAACCCAGTTCTAGCCATCGTTGTACTATTCTACGAGAACCTATGGGATGGTCCCATTGATTAAGAACATCTGGTTGATCAACCATATGTCATTGAACCCCAAACAGATGTTCTTGTCAATGCTCCAGCTGTTTTCCATCCCGTTGAAAGCTTATCTGTGGAACTTAAGGCTACTCCAGTCGAGCACGTTGATCCGATTCCTCAATTACCGATTCATCGGAGACACCCGACTGAGAATATCATCGGAGATCCATCGGCCGACATTCAAACTCGTAGCACATCTGGTAACATTAATAGGTGTCTTTTTGCATGTTTTATTTCACAGGTTGAGCCCAAGGACTATAGAGTTGCAATGAAAGAGAACTCTTGGGTGGAAGCTATGCAAGAAGAACTGTTGCAGTTCAAGAAGCTAAGTGTTTGGAAACTGGTCGAGAATCCAGAAAATAAGAAGCCAATCGGGACAAAGTGGGTGTTCCGAAATAAGAAAAATGATAAGGGGGTGATCATAAGAAATAAAGCCTGGCTTATTGTACCGGGGTTTTCGATGCGTGAGGGTCTTGATTATGATGAAGTTTATGCACCCGTGGCCAGATTAGAAGTAATTCATATCTTTTTGGCCTACGCCTCGTACATGAATTTCAAAGTGTATCAAATGGATGTGAAGACAACCTTCTTGTATGGAAAAGTGAAAGAAGAAATTTATGTCAAGCAGCCTCTAGGTTTTGAGGATCCAAATCACCCTGACTATGTTTACCGTCTTCATAAAGCACTTTATGGCCTTCACCGAGCACCTCGTTCCTGGTATGCAACATTCGCTGATCATATAGTGAAGAATGGCTATAAAAGGGGCATCGTAGATCGTAGATCAGAAACTCTTCGTCAAGAAAGTTCGTGGTGATTTGATCCTTGTCCAAGTGTATGTTGACGACATCATTTTTGGACCTACGAATGATAATCTTTGCAAGGAGTTTTCAGAGGTTATGCAGAAGCGGTTCTAGATGAGTTCTTTGGGAGAAACAACTTTCTTCCTAGGTTTATAGGTTGAACAAAAGATAGAGGGGACTTTGATTCATCAAGAGAAGTACGTCCACGACATTGTTCAAAAGTTTGGCTTCAAGGATTCATCTGCATCCATGAAACCGATTGCTACACGACCGATCCTCGCTCCTGATCCATCGGGAAAGCCAGTCGATCAACACCTCTATAGGTCAATGATTGGCTTACTAACGTACCTCACTGCAAGCAGACCGGACATCATGTTCCCTGTTTGTCAGTGTGCAAGATATCAATCCGATTCGAGAGAGTCTCACATGATTGCAGTCAAGCGTATCTTTAGATACCTCAAAGGAAGACCTCAGTTGGGACTCTGGTATCCAAAAGAGTCTCCTTTGTAACTTCATACATATACTGATAACGATTATGGGGGATGCAATCTTGACCGCAAGTCAACATCAGGTGGATGTCAATTTTTGGGTGATAGGTTGATCTTTTGGCAATGCAAGAAGCAAGTCACCGTGTCCACCTCAACTGCTAAAGCCAAGTACATTGCTGCATCCATCTGCTGTTCCCAAGTGATTTGGATCCAGAATGAGCTGCTGGATTACGGTTTGAATTTCTTTAACACCACGATCAAATGTGATAATGAGGCTGCTGCTGCAATCGTTAAAAACCCGGTGTAGCACTGAAAGACAAAACACATTGACATCTGAATGCATTTCATTCGTGATTGTTTTGATCGTAAACTTGTCAACATCAAAAGAGTCCATTCTGATTATAACTTTGCTGATCTCTTGACAAAAGCTTTTAGTCGTGCCCGATTTTTATACCTTGTTGAATCTTTGGGCATGATTTCTTTTGAGTAAATTTTTATCCTTTTGTTTTAAAATTATAAATATTTTTCAAATATGTCACAATTTTAGAGGGAGAAAATTGAGTTAAGATTAACCCACCAAAAATATTTTTAGTTTGTTTTCAAGAAAAACAAAAATGAGTCACTTGACTCATAAAAAGATTTTGTTTTTAAATTTTAGAAAATTCAAAAAGAATGTCCCGCTAGAGGGAGCTCCTGCTTAGAGGGAGTCGGATATTTAAAATTTTCAGGTTAAGAAATTGATCCGGCCTTTTGGAATATGATAGTATATTGGTTTGTAATGATCCTAGCGCATGAAAAGAGTAGATCAAAAGTCTATAAGATCAGCATCTGATGTGTAGATAGGCTTGACAAATAAGTAAATGTCAGGTCATATAAACTTAAATACTAGCCTATGCTAGTGGCTATACGTTTATGAAGCGGTTGCATGAGCCCGTTAAAGTCATATCCATGAAGGTTCAAATGTAATAAAACATGTCATAACCAAGCCTCTCTTTACCTGATCACAGTTGTATTATGAAATTTGTGTCAACTTTTAATTTTTATTGAGTCAAGAAAAGCATCAAGAAAAGAAAAGAAAAAGAGTCAGAAAAGAAAAGAAAAAGAAAAACAAAATGAAAATATCAGTCCTAGGAATTTTAACTTCTGCTTTATTTCTTCATTTATTTTGATTAAAGCCTTGGACTTTCTACGTTTGTAGTCATACAAGATCTGATTGTTAAGGCACTGAATCTTCTGCTTTGTTTTATTTTCTTTTGTTCAAGCATTGGACTTTCTCTGCGTGATAATATGGTATTATCCGACCTGATTGTTATGGCCCTGAACTTCTGCTTTATTTTAATCTTTCTAGATTGAGTCAAGTGTACAAAAATAAAGTGTCAAGTGTGTTAATAAGTATATTGTGATCAAATAAGAAAGGTTTAAGTCAAGTTGAGGTAATATGTCAACACAAAGTAAGCCTGAAGTATGATTCGGTAACATGTCTGATTAAGTGGGGACCACATAAGCATAGCGCCTAATTGTACATTAACGTATCATGTTGACATCAAAACACTTGTCAAGTTAAACAAGTTGACAATATCTATAATTGACGATGGGCTTGTGACATAATAATATCAAAATGGAAACGCGATCTAGGTCATTCCAAATCAATATGATTCCATGTTGCGATCTTTCTCGATAAAATTGATTAACTAAATCAATTAAAAGACTTATGTAATCTAATATTAATGTTCTTTTTACACTATCTTATTTAGTTTTAATTTTAATATTGTTTCTAAATGTTATTTTCTTTTGTTTTATTTTATTTTGTTTTTGTTTTGTTTTTAACTAAAATATTATCCATTTAATATTTTTCTTATTTTTATTTTTTTTTATTTTTTAATTTATTATTTTATTTTACTTTTAATTTTTTTTAAATTTTCTTTTGTTTAATCTTATTTTGTTAAAGAGATCGTTTATGCAAATGTTAACAGACATGGACTAACAAAAGAAAATGTCAAAATCACCCAAGTGCTTGGATTCGATGGGTAAATATTTTTTGGGTTTGAATGTGTTAGTATTTTAAAGACCGAGGACTGAGAGTGTATTTTTCGGTTAAAACTCGAGTTGTTTTGACCCTATCGCGAAATCCGGCCCTCATAACCACGTTGTGATCAAGAATCCAGAACCCACACCCACGGTATAACATCACAAATATCATGAATCATATGTTCTTCTTGTTTTTGGGTTCACGCAGATTGAGACGGCGGTTCTAATGAACCGTTGACTAGATCTGTAGACAGATCTTCACATCTGTGTTGTTTATCATGATGGGGACCATTGATTAGGCCTTTAATTCATGATTATTATCATTGATTATTAGTTTTTAGATTTATTTTGAAAAGTTTGTAGATCTAGGGTTTTTCGGACTTTCTAGGGTTTGATTGACCAAGTAAACCAAAGGGGTTTTGACCCAAACTCTCCAGAACTCCAATTCGGGTCTAGACGAACTTGTGTAAAGGAAAAAGGAACAAAAATGAGCTAAGTCAAGTTTTTCGCATAGGATGGATTTTCGCTTCGCATAAGCTTGCGAAGCGAAACATAATTCTGTTTCGCTTCGCTTACCTATGTGAAGAGAAATGGCTTCCTGTTTCGCTTCGCATACCCATGCGAAGCGAAATGGATTGCTGTCTCGCTTCGCATACCCATGCGAAGCGATATGGACCCCTGTTTCGCTTCGCACGCCATGCGAAGCGACTGGATCTCTGTTTCTCTTTGCACCCCTGTGCAAAGCAAATGGAATTTATACTTCGCTTTGCATAGCCATGCGAAGCAAAACTGGATCCCATGCGAAATCCTCATGCGAAAAATCTACACTTAGCCAAATTTTTAAAAATTTGAGATTGAATGCTTCTGGACTGTTTGGACTTAGTAGGACAGCTTTACCCTTGAACTGTTTTGGACATATAAAGACTGTATATTTTGGACTTATTGACTTTTTAATAAACTAAATTGACCTTTTAACTTATTAAAACAAAATTTGTACATTATTAATTAACAAATTACAATTAACTAAGTTAGGTAAATTATATATACTTAAGGCCCTATGTATGTAACTTATCTTTTTTAAATTTTATTTAATGATGATTCTCATGATCTTGATGAACGTTTTTAGGGCCATAATCTATATTGTGCTCTCGGGATTCCCAAAGATAAAGATGACAAGGTGTTCACATCAATGGTCAAGTGGCTAAAACAGTCACCCCTTGAGTATGCCATCACTGCTAACCCGGCCATCTACTCCAAATGGGTTTTAGATTTTTGGGCATTTGCAAAACCAGCTGATGACGCTCTTTCCATTACTACCAAGGTTGCTGGGAAAGAATTGACGATTATAAACGGAGATATAAGATAGGTATTAAAGATCAAAGACGAGTCAGATTATACGTATGAGAAAGGTGACAGGGCGAAGTTGGTTGAGTTTGTGACCAATATGGGGTATGATACTGAATGGAAGAGTCTGGAGAAGAAGCACCTCCCGCCTTACTGGAGATTTCTCTTCCACATTGTGCTTCACTGCTTTGCTGACATACGTAGTGGATTTGAGAACATGAGGGTAGACTGGGTGAGGATCATGTTTGCACTAACTACTCGAGAGAAGTTCAACTATTCAAGGAGGTTATTTTTGTGCATATTGGCCAATGCAAAGAATGATTCAACATGGCTAATGTATCCGAGATTTGTACAACTGTTGCTTGATGATATGATTCCCGATACACCGAGACCACCTCACAAGAAGGCAAAAGACAAGAAGTCCCTTCTCGAGTCATATCATGTTAATGAGATCAAGCAGTCGATTTTTGGAGTGTTGTTGAGCACGAAGGGCAAAGGTCATAAGTATGAAGGACCAAGACCGGGTCCTATGTTTGGTTTGTTTGAGGAAACTGAGCCTGCTGGGGACGAGGTTGATGTTGAGAGTGGTGAGCTGGTTCCATCTGAACCAGAAGTTGAAGCAGATCAAGGTGACTCATCTGAGGAGGCACCTGAAGACCGCACAAAAGCCAAGCATGATCAGAAAAGGAAAGTAGCCGACAAGCCTTCTGTTGGTGGCTCTTCTAGGAAAGGCAAGGAGGTTGAAGAGGAGGAAGAGGAGGATATTCAGCCCTTGAAGCTCATAAAGAGACTGGCGGACTCCCAGAAGTCCTCCAAGCTCGTTGTTAAGCTTTCCTCTCAATGTAAACCTTTTGACCCACCTGTAGTTTCACCCAAAATCTTAGCCCAAACCCTTAAAGACCTAGGTGTGGCTAAGATTAAGATACATGTTTACAAGAAACCCAAAACTAGAAAAAAAGCCAAAGCCAAACCAACCAAGACCATGCTACATGACTCACCCGACTCCTCACCTGAACCTTCACCAAAAGACCAACCCATATCTACCTTCCTACCACAAATACCTGAATCCCCACTTAAATCACAATCACAACAAACCACTACACCTGAACAAACAACCCAAACCAAACCCTTGACCTCTAGACCACCCAAGCCGCCAACCACCGAACCTTTAACCACCTTAATATTCACATCTTCTATATTTAGCTCGCCAATCTAAACCACAAGCTTATGGACACAGACCTTCATCTCCTCACCACCTAAACTACCAACATCCTCAAACCTAGAGCCCAAACCCTTCACACCACTATTCTCAATACCACCCACCTCCACAACCTCACCACCACTTACCCAATCCATAACCCTTCCATTCCAAACAACCTCACCACCCATCATGTCCGTTACTCCACAATCCACAATCCTTTCACCCAAGCCCATAACCAAGGGAAAGTCTTCGATACCTCAAGTGTTCATTGATCCTATCCTCGATAGGATCATCGCATTAGAGGAATCTAACGCTAAGAGGGCTGAGCGAGAGATTGTACTGCTTGAGTACATCATGCTTCAGAAACAGAAGGAACGTGAAGATGCGGTTACACATGCAAAGTTGGTGTCACGCGTTCAAATCTTGAAGGAGCATAAGGAGTTGAATGATGCTCTTATAGAAAGTCAAAGAATGCTGATCAACACTCTCCAGACTCGTATCCAGAATCAACAAGAGTTGATGAACCGTGAAGCTTCAGGGAATGCCAACTTGAGGGCTGAACACTTGAATGTGGCGAATAGAGTGGCAACACTTGAAAGGAACCTACCTTTTGCCACTATACGTGAAGAAAGATTGTTCAAGAAGATTGATGACACAGTAATAAGGTGGGATGTTGAGAAGGAAGCCACCAACTCCAAAGTGGCCTTGCTTGAAAGTTAGCTAGCCTCCTCTGCCTTTCTCGGTACACTTATAGTAGAGAATACTCAATTCAGAACCGAGATAGAGGCCATCAAAGCAAAGATCAAGGAGCATGACCGTCTTAATGAGTTTCAATTAAATACGAATGAGGAGTTCGTGAGCAAGCATCAAGCCGCCTCTGATCTTATGGGTATGCATGATGACGACTTTCATGGCCTGGAGGACAGACTAGATGCTGTGTTTAGAAGTTGGAGAAGGTCTGGTGAGACTTCTAGAATTGGTGGAACACAACCTACTGCAGGGCCAGGTGTGGCAGTGCAAGGAGCTTAAGTTGTGACTTCGAAGAGCGAGGCAACTGTTGGTCGCATTGCACCACAGATCGGCCCGGCTGGAAGTGGTGTAGGTACCAACTTGGGTCCTGAACAAACAGTAAAACCTCAGACTCAAGCTGGTGGTAATGATGAAGGAGATGATGGTGACGATGAAGAAAGTGATGGTGATGAAGACGACGACGAGGACGACAATGTCCATGACAGTTATGATGAAGATGATGACGATGGTGATGGTGACGGAGGTAACGGTGGAGATGGTGGTGCTGGAACAACAGGTGGAAGTGGCGGTGGAGGTGGAGATAACACTCAAACTCCTCCACAGGATCAGGGACCACGTGATGATCCTGCCTCTTCGGGAAGCAAAGTCAGGCAGGACGACTCAAGAATTGATGACATATATAAAGAGTTGTTTCTTGCAGGTGATGTTACTGGTATGATGGATGCTTTCATTGAAGCTGGGAAGAGCTTGGAACACTTCATTGCAGGTACGGAGGACACAGTAGACAACGATGACGACTCCGTCAACTACTCACCGAATCCTGACACGCCACCAATTCAAGTTCAGGCTACTTCAGATGCTCCAACCCAAGATCCTGTTGCTGATCCAACCGCTGACTTGGCACAGGCCACACCAAAAAAGAAAAGGAAGACTCACATTGTGTCAAGTCGTGTCAGCATCCGCTGCCTTAACTACCCCTATCACGATGACTCGCTGATCGTGTATGAAAAGTACAATAGGGAAAATAGTTGTTGGGCCATCAGAAGATACATCGGGGATCTCATCTATCTCACCACCACGAGCTGAAATCGCTGCCAGAGCTTGACATTAATTATCTTCGCAAAGCTCTGGGTCGTGGTGAGTATGATGATTCGTTGGAAGGCTAGGTCAAGACTCATCTGCATCATCAATCAAAAGTCGGCAACAAGGATTTTGAAGTCAATAAGGGTCGAAAGTACAAGAACCCGAAAGAAATCGACCCAGCCACAGGAGAGCCGCGAACCATGCGGAGGTATAGGGCACCAAAGGATTGTCACATCATTTATCATGGTGAGCCCTTTATTCCCAACACTCTCCGAGATTTCATCGGTTGGGAATTCGATAACAAGACCGGTGAGGCCGTCATCCACTGCTGGAACATGCACGAGATTCGTGTGTTTGACGAGCACGAGCTTATGGGTTTGCATATGGAGGACGTGAAGATGCTCTACAACTCACCGTTGGGGACCGTCGAGGATCTTGGTCATCAAAATACCGACCGGATAGTTGAAGATTTCAACAAGTTCGTCAGACAACTTGTTGAACTTCCACTGTCTGAGGATGAATGGTTAGAGTACGATACCGACGGGTTCTAATACTAAAGACTAGAGGGAGATTGTTAGGCCCCGTTTTGTATAGTTAGTCTTTTGTATTGGTTTGCTTATGTTTTGGGCCTATTGGTCACTTTTGTATGTATTGGGCCCAAGGCTACTTGTAAATAAGCCCATTGGGCATATGATGAATATAACACTTCTGATGCATGCTCTCCTATAAATAGGAAGCATGCCATGAGAAACAACAACCTTTTGTCAAAATCTCTATCTTACTTCCTCTCTCACTCTCTCTCACCCTACTTCTCACAACTGAAAATAACTCTCAAGATCCGACAACGTGATGTGGTTTATTTCATGATATTAAACGCCATATCTTCCGACAACGACAATGTAATTATTATGCCATTAAGTTAAAGTTAAACTGCAGTTAGAAATTAAGTGAGTGTAGAATTTGTAATTATTATAAGTTGTAGGTTAGTTATAGAATTTGCAAGTAAAGAATTTTTTTATATTAATCGAAAGTAGACTAAGGATTTCTATTAAACTCAAAACGATTATAATAAAGTGACAGGAAAACGGACAACAAGCTGCGCCGCAACCCCTTTTTGAATAGCAAAGCCCCTCCTACTAAAAACAAAACTTTGGTATAGGTCCCAACGCGGGTGGATCTAACAACTATTCTTGGATCAACCAAACCCGGTGCTAGCGGAATATCACACCAAATCACCTTTGGTCTCAGATCTTGAGATGTTTATTTTCGGATATGAGAAGTGAGTATGAGAGAGAGAACAAGAGAAGTAAAGTTAGAGTTTTTGCAAAAGGATTCTTTCTCTCATGGCATGCTTCCTATTTATTGGGAAGCATGCATGAGAAGCATGTTTATATTCTTCAATGCCCCCAATGGGCTTTTTACAATGGACCTTAGCCCAATACATATAAAATGACCAATAGGACCAAATACATAAACAAACCAATACAAAAGATAAAATATACAAAATGGGACCTAACAATCTCCCTCTAGTCTTTAGTATTGGAACTTGCCGGTATCGTACACCAACCATTCATCCTCAGACAGTGGAAGTTCAACAAATCTCTTGATGAACTTGTTGAAGGATTCAACTATCCGGGCGGTGTTCTGACGACCAATGTCCTCGACGGTTCTCAAGGGTGAGTGGTAGAGCTTCAACACGTCTTCCATGTGTAGACCCATAAGCTTGTGCTCGTCAAATACACGAATTTCGTGTATATTTCTGCAATGGATGACAGCCTCACCTATCTTGTTATTGAATTCCCAACCAATGAAGTCTCGAAGAGTGTTAGGAATATAGGGCTCGCCATGATAAATGATGTGACAATCCTTTGGTGCCCTGTACCTCCACATGGTTCGCGACTCTCTGGTGGCTGGATCAATCTCCCTTGGGTTCTTGAACTTCCGACCCTTATTCAGTACAAAATCTTTATATCCAACCTTTGACTGATGATGTAGATGAGTGGTGACCCAACTTTCCAACGAGTCATCATACTCTCCTCGGCCTAGAGCTTTTCGAAGATAGTTTATGTCAAGTTCCGGTAACGTCTTTAGCTCGTGATGGGTCAGATAAATGAGATCTCTGCTATATCTTTTGATGGCCAAAAAACTGTTCTCATTGTTGTACTTTGCATACACGATCAACGAATCATCGTGATAGGGGTAGTTGGGGAGCGGATGCTGACACGACTAGACACGATGTGAGTCTTTCTTTTCTTCTTCTATATGGCTTGAGACAAGTCGGCAGTTGGATCAGCAACGGGATCTTGGGCTGGTGCATCTGAAGTAGCTTGAGCTTGAGCTGGTGGCGTGTCAGGATTCGGCGATGTTAGGTCCTGTTTTGTATAGTTAGTCTTTTTTATTGGTTTGCTTATGTTTTGGGCCTATTGGTCACTTTTGTATGTATTGGGCCCAAGGCCACTTGTAAACAAGCCTATTGGACATATGATGAATATAACACTTGTCATGCATGCTCTCCTATAAATAGGGAGCATGCCATGAGAAAACAGAACCTTTTGCCAAAATCTCTATCTTACTTCCTCTCTAACTCTCTCTCACCCTACTTCTCACAACTGAAAATAACTCTCAAGATCCGAGACCACAAAGGTGACTTGGTGTGATTTCCGCTAGCACCGGGTTTGGTTGATCCAAAGATTGTTGTTAGATCCACCCGTGTCGGGACCTACAGGCGAGTAGTTGTAATCATCGTTTTCCACTACCTTCTCCATACTCGGTGCAATGAAGTACTCCAAGCTCTTTCCAGCTTCAATGAAAGCATCCATCATACCTGCAATATCACCTACAGGAAACAACTCTTTATACATTTTGTCAATTCGTGAGTCGTCCTGCCTGGCTTTGCTTCCAGAAGTGGCGGGATCATCGCGTGGTTCCTGATCCTGTGGAGGTGTTTGAGTGTTATCTCCACCTTCACCTCCACTTCCACCTGCTGTTCCAGATCCACTATCTCCACCGTTACCTCCGTCACCATCACCATCATCATCATCTTCATCATAACTGTCATGGACATTTTCGTCCTCGTCATCATCGTCTTCATCATCCTCGTCATCACTTTCTTCATCATCACCATCATCTCCTTCGTCATTACCAACTTGGGCCTGAGGTTGTACTATTTGTTGAGGACCTAAGCTGGTACCTACACCGCTTCTGGCTTGACCAACCTGTTGTACAATATGACCAACAGTTGCCTCGCCTTTCGAACCTACAACCTGTGCTCCTCGCAAGGCCACACTAGGACCTGCGGTAGGTATTTCTCCTCCCATCTGAGAAGTCTCACCTGACCTTCTACAACTCTTGAACACAGCATCAAGTCTGTCCTCCAAATTATGAAAGTCGTCATCTCGCATACCCATGAGGTAAGAGGCAGCTTGATACTTGATCACCAAATCCTCATTCGTCTTTAACTGGAGCTCATTGAGACGCTCTTGGGCCGCAATATTCACTTTGATTGCCTCTATCTCGGTACTGAATTGATTGTTTTCAGAAATAAGTGTATCGAGAGAGGTAGATGATGCTAGCTGGCCCTCGAGCATAGCTACCCTGGAGTTTGTAGCTTCTTTCTCAACATCCCACTTTGTAAAAGTGTCATCAATCTTCTTAAACAACCGTTCTTCAAGGATAGTGGCGGCAGGTAGGTTCATTTCAAGAGTTGCCACTCTATTCGCCATGCTAAAGTGTTCAGCCCTCAAGTTGGCATTCCCTGAAGCTTCACGGTTCATGAGCTCTTACTGATTCTGAATACGACCTTGGAGAGTATTGATCCACGGTTTATGACTTTCCACTAGGGCCTTTTGCGGGTCCCTTGATTCTTCCAGAACCTCTACTTTTGACATCAACTTTGCCTTCTTCTTCTCATCCTCCAACTCCTTCTTCTTCATATCTTTGATGAAACCCAGGAGCACCAACTCACGCTCAGCCCTTTTAGCGTTTGATTATTCCAGTGCGATGATCCTATCGAGGGTAGGATTAGCGTATCCTGGAGGCGTCACAGACTTTCCTCGGGTAATGGGTTTTGGGGATAGGACAGTGGTTGGTGGTGTGTCAGAGAGAATGGGTGGTGAAGTTGTTTGGAATGGCATTGTGATGGATTGGGTAGGTAGTGGTGAGGTTGTAGAAATGGGTGGTGTTGAGAATAGGGGTGTGTAGGCTTTGGGTTATAAGGCTGTTCCTGGTGGTTTTATTGGTGGTGAAGATATAACGGTTTAGCTCCATATGCTTGTGGATTGGATTGGTGAACTGAATATGGAGGATGTGAATATTGAAGTGGTTGTGGGTTCAGTGGTTGGCTGCTGGGGTGGTGTAGAGGTTAAGGGTTTGGTTTGAGATGGTTGTTCAGGTGGAGTGGAAGTTTGTGGTTGGTCTTGAGGTGGTGAAGGTGGTATTTGTGGTAGGAAAGTGGACATGGGTTGATATTTTGGTGAAGGTTCAGGTGAGGAGTTAGGTGAGCCATGGAGCATGGTTTTGGTTGGTTTGGCTTTGGCTTTCTTTCTGGTTTTGGGTTTCTTGTAAACAGGTATCCTAATCTTAGCCACATCTAGGTGTTTAAGGGTTAGGGCTAAGGTTATGGGAGATACTACAGGAGGGTCAGAGGAGGGTTTACCTTTAGAAGAAAGCTTAACCACGAGTTTGGAAGACTTCTGGGAGTCCGCCAGCCTCTTTATGCTCAACAAAACCCCAAAGATCGACTGCCTGATCTCATTAACGTGATACGGCTCGGGCAGTGACTTCTTATCTTTAGCCTTATTGTGAGGTGGTCTGGGAGCATCGGGTATCATATCATCAAGTAGCATCTGCATAAACCTCGGGGGCATGAGCCATGTAGACTCATTCCTTGCATTGACCATCATGCATAGGAACAACCTCCGTGAATAGTTGAACTTCTCTCGGGTTGTCAGTGCATACATAATCCGCACCCAGTCAATACGCATGCTATCAAAACCTCCCTTCAAGTTAGACAAGCAATGAGTCACAATATGGAATAGGAATCTCCAGTAAGGCGGGAGGTGCTTCTTTTCCATACTCTTCCACTTTGTATCGTATCCCATCTGAGTCACAAACTCGCTCAACTTTGCCCTGTCTCCCTTCTCATACGTGTAATCAGGCTCGTCTTTGATCTTTAGTACACGTCTGACATCTCCTTCTATAATAATCAACTCCTTCCCAGAAACCTTTGTCTTGATTGATAGAGCATCATCAGATGGTGATGCAAAAGCCCAAAACTCTATAACCCACTTGGTGTAAATGGCCGGGTTTAGTAATGATGGCATAATCAAGGGGTGACAGCTTAAGCCCCTTGACCATGGATGTAAACACCTTGTCTGCTTTGGCTTTTGGTTCCCTGAGAGCACAATATAGATTATGACCCTGAAATAATCCATTAAGATCATGAGAATCATCATTTAACTCAAACAAACACAAGATATTATATATATAAATATATATATACATATGTTGAAGTATACACAAGGTATTTAACTAAATTAATTACATATAGTTAATTAGTTATATACATTTTTGTTTTAATAAGTTAAAAAGTTAATTTTAGTCTATTGATAAGTTAAAAAGTCCAATACAAATAGTCTTTTCATGTCCAAAATAGTCCATATAAGTTCAAACAGTCTAGTAGCTTCAGTCCCAAAACTTGAAAAATTTGCTAAATATGAAAATTTCGCTTGAGGAATTTCGGATGGGTTCCTATTTTTCTTCGCACGGCTATGCGAAGCGAGATAGAAATCCCAGTTGCTTCACATGGACGAGCGAAGCGAAATGGATTCTCATTCGCTTCGCATGAGCCATGCGAAGCGAACTAGAAAGATGTTTCTCATCGCATGGATATGCGAAGCGAACTAGAACATGCGAAGCGAAACAAAATTCTAATTCGATTCGCAAGCTTCATGCGAAGCGAAAAGTCTCCTTATACCAAAAATTTTACTTGCCTTCATTTTGTTCGTTTTTCCTTTCTTGGGTGTCGCCTAGACCCGAATTAAGGTTCTGGAGAGTTTGAGCCAAAATCCCTTTCGTTTACTTGGTCAATCGGACCCCAGAAATTACGACCAAACCCTAGATCTACAAACTTTACAAATCAAACCTAAAACTAAGATTTAATGATAATAATCAAGATCTTGATGCCTAATAACAGTTGATAAACATGATAACAACAACACTATTGAAGATCTGAACTTAGATCTAGCCGACGGTTCATTTGAACCGCCGTCTAGATTCACGATAACCCAGAAACAAAGATGAACAGTCGATTGAAGGTGTTTGTGATGATAACCGGAGGTGTAAGTTCCATATTCAACATCAAAAGTGATTACAAGGGCCGGATCTTAAGGAGTTGATTGGAAAAGTTAGGGTTTGAAAGGATAATAAGAGAGAGAAAGTGAGAGAGTAAGATGAAAACTTTTAGTGAATTGTGAAAGATATTTTAGGTTACCCATATTTATAGGATCAGCCTATCTCACGATAAGGTCAAAACATCGCGGGTATTCACCGAAAATACACTCTCAGTCCTCGGTCTATAAAATTATTTACACATTAAAACCCGAAAAACATTTACCCACATAATCCAAGCACTTGTTTATTTTTCAGAATTCTCTTTTGTCGGTCCGTAAGTGTTAACGTTCGCAAGGACGATCTCTTTGACAAAATAAAATAAAATAAAAAAAATAAAAAATAAAAATAAAAATGAAAATGAAAATAAAAATTAAAAAAAAAACATAAGATATTTAAATACCAAGGTAAATAATATTTTAGAAAATAAAAACAAAACAAAATAAAACAAAATTAAAATTAAAATAATTTTAAAAATAAAGTTAATATAGAATTAATTTACATACTTTCATTAAGAACGATCACAACGTGGAATCATATTGATTTGCAAAGCCCTAGATCGCGTTTCCATTTTGATATTATTGTGACACAAGTTCATCATCGATTGTAGATATTGTCCACCTGTTTAACTTGACAAGTGTTTTGATGTTAACGTGATACATTTAAGGTACAATTAGGCTTGATACTTATATGGACCCCACTTAATCAGACATGTTACTGATTCCATCATATCTCTGGCCTTGTTTGTGTTGACATATCACCTCAACTTGACATAAAACTTTCTTAGTTGATCACAATACTCTTATTAACATACTTGACACTTTGTGCTTTATTTTTGCACAATTGACTCGATCTAGAAAAATTATAATAAAGCAGAAGATTCAGGGCCTTAACAATCGGTTCTTGTATGACTACAAACAGAGAAAGTCCAAGCCTTGAATCAAAATAAAGGAAGAAATAAAGCAGAAGTTAAAATTCTTTAGATTGACTCTTTTCGAATCTTTTTCTTGATTTTTATTTTCTTTTCTGTTTTTTTCTTTTTCTTTTCTGTTTTTCTTTTTCTTTTTCCTTTTCTTTTATTTTTTCTTTTTCTTTTCTTGACCCAATGAAAATTAAAAATTTACATGGGTTTCATAAGACAACTGTGATCAGGTAAAGAGAGGCTTGGGTATAACATGCATAATTACATTTCTGCCTTCATGAATATGACTTCGTGAAATCATGCAACTGCTTCATAATCCTATATCCACTAGTACCGGCAAAGATTTAAGTTTATATCACCTGACACTTACTTGTTTGTCAAGCCTGTCTACACATCTGTGAATGATCTTGTAGACTTTTGATCTACTCTTTTTATGCACTAGAATCATTGCATGCCAATGTACTATCATTTTCCAAAAGGTTGGATCAAATTCTTGATTGAAAATTTCAACTATCCGACTCCCTCTAAACAGGAGCTCCCTCTAGATGGGATAAATCATTTTGAATTTTCTTAAATATTTCTTAAATAGGAGTAAAAATAAAATTAATATTATATATAAAAATAAAATCTTTTTGAAGTGACTCAATTTTGGTTTTTGTTAAAGTAAATTTTAAAATCTTTTTGGTGAGTTAAAGTTAACTCATTTTCTCCCTCTAAAATTATGACGTATTTGAAAAATATTTACAATTTTAAACTAAAAGATTTACTCAAAAGAAATCATGCCTAAGGATTCAATGAGAAAAGCTTTTGTAAAGAGATCTGCAAAGTTAAAATCAGTATTGACCCTTTTTATATTGACCAGCTTACGATCAAAACAATCACGAATAAAATGTATTCAGATGTCGATGTGCTTTGTCTTTGAGTGCTGGAACAGGTTTTTAACAATCCCAACGGCAGCCTCATTATCACATTTGATCGTTGTATCATAGTAATTCAAACCGTAATCCAGCATCTGATGCTGGATCCAAATGACTTGGGAACAACAACTGGATGCGGCGATGTACTCGGCTTCTACCGTGGAGGTGAACACAGTGACTTGCTTCTTGCACTGCCATGAAATCAACCGATCTCCCAGGAATTGGCATCCACCCGATGTTGACTTTCTATCTAAGTTGCATCCCCCATAATCACTTTCAGTAAAAACATGAAGTTCCAAGGGAGACTCTTTTGGATACCAGAGTCCCAACGAGGTCTACCCTTCAAGTATCTTAAAATACGTTTGACAGTGGTCATGTGAGATTCTCTTGGATCTGACTGATATCTGGTACACTGACAAACAGGGAACATGATGTCCGGTCTGCTTGCAGTAAGATACATCAGGGAGCCAATCATAGACCTATAAAGGTGTTGATCGACTGGCTTTCCCAATGGATCAGGAGCTAGAACAGGTCGCATGGCGATTGGTGTCATGAAGGCAGATGAGTCCTTGAACCCGAACTTCTGAATAATTTCATGAACGTACTTCTCCTGTTAAATCAAAGTCCCGTCCGTCTTTTGTTCAACTTGTAAACCCAGGAACAAAGTCATTTCTCCCAAAGAACTCATCTCAAATCTCTGTTGCATGACCTCAGAAAACTCCTTACACAGAATCTCATTCGTGGACCCAAAAATAATGTTATCAACATACACTTGGACTAGAGTCAGATCACCCTTACCTTTCTTGACAAAGAGAGTTTGATCGATAATTCCTCTTTCGTACCCATTCTTCACTAAATGGTCAGCCAGTGTAGCATACGAGGCACGAGGTGCTTAGTGAAATCCATAAAGTGCATTGTCAAGTCGATAAACATGATCAGGATTATCTGGATCTTCAAAGCCTGGAGTCTGACTGACGTAGATTTCTTCTTTCACCTTTCCATACAAGAAAGTGGTCTTCACGTCCATCTGATATACTTTGAAGTTCATGTATGAGGCATAGGCTAAAAAGATACGAATCGCCTCTAATCTGGCCACAGGTGCATAAACTTCATCATAATCAAGTCCTTCACATTGCTAAAAGCCTTGCACAACAAGCCGGGCTTTATTTCTAATGATAACCCCCTTGTCGTCCTTTTTATTTCGGAACACCCACTTCGTTCCAATAGGTTTCTTATGTTCTGGTTTCTTTACTAGCCTCCAAACATTCAACTTCTTGAATTGTAACAGCTCCTCTTGCATGGCTTTCACCCAAGAATTCTCTTTCAATACAACTCGATAGTCCTTGGGTTCAACCTGTGAAATAAAACAAGCAAAAAGACATCTGTTAATGTTACCAGAGGTACTACATGTTTGAATGCCAGCAGATGGATCTCCAATGATGTTCTCAGTCAGATTTCGTCGGTGGATTGGTAACTGAGGAATTTGTTCGACATTCTCAACTGGTGTTGCTGCAAGCTCGATTGATAAGCTCTCCATGGGATGAAAGACAGTAGACACATTGATAGGAGCATGTGGTTGAGGATCAGCGGCATCATCTTGTTGATCAACCAGATGTTCCTGAGCAATGGGACCCTCCCATAGGTTGTCATAAAATGGCACAACAATGGCTAGAACTGAAGTTGAGTCGGTGTTGCCAGAAGCTTTATTCTGAACTGGTTCAATCTGCACATTTGCTTGATCAGTCTCCTCAGCGTTACCATGATTTTCTTCTTCAGAGGGAGGTGTAGGAACATATTCAACTACACTAGGATTTGCTGGAGGATTCGTCGCTTGATTGGTCTGGTCGTTTTCCATATGATTTTCCACATTGTTAGTCAACACATACGAATCGGTATCTGAATCGGATGTATCTTCGAAGTGGGCATTTCAGTAGTATCTGCGGGTTGCTGAAATTCATTGATCGGGAGTGGTTGATTAGCCACGGGTGGAACATTAAGTACAGGAGCAGGTGCAACTACTTGAACATCTTCTAGACCTCTCAAAACGGCACGCATCAAAATTGACTGATCATTTTCAGGTTGAGCGGGAACAGGAGCAACAGGGGAAACCGTTGGTACAACTGGTGTCACGTACATCCCTCGAAACTGCTTAAACAAACTTTCATAGTCAAAAATCCAGTCAAGACCGTTGTGAGTATCCGTAGGGTTTAGTTCTTGCCAATCAATGTTGAAAGATTCCAAGATTACTCTGGTTTTCTTGTTGTAAACGCGATAAGCACTTTTATCTGCAGAATAACCAATAAATTAGCACTCATCCGACTTCTTAGCAAACATAGAAGTTGATCCGGCATTTGTTTGGAGCACAGTGAAAGGACATCCAAACGTTCTGAAGAAATTAACCCTTGGCTTCGTTCCATAGAAGACTTTATAAGGAGTCTTGTTTAATCTCTTGTTCACAAGCACACGGTTCTGGGTAAAGCAGGCAGCATTGATGGCTTCACCCCAGAAAATCAATGGAAGTTTGGAGTATGACAACATTATTCTAGCGGCTTCAACCAATGTACGGTTTCGTCTTTCAGCCACCCCATTTTGTTCAGGAGTGTAAGGTGCATTGAATGGACGAAGGATTCCCTTGTTGTGGCAAAACTCATTCACCACCTTGTTGCAGAATTCTGTTCCGTCGTCGCTTCTGATGCACTTGACTCTTTTGTCTGTTTGATTCTCAACCAACACAATGAATGAATCTGAGTAGAAACTGAGATGTCTCATCCTTATGCCCTAGCAGAAAAGTCCAGCAGAAACGCGAGTAATCATCAGTAATAACTAGACAATAGGCTTTTCGACCTATTGTCAATGGTAGAATTGGACAAAAAAGCTCCATATGTAACAGTTGGAGAGTGGAGTTTATGGAATTGACAGTCTTGGGTCTGTGAGGGAGTTTGTGCTATTTGCATTTGGAGCAAGATAAACGTTTTTCAACACAATGAAAGGATTTTACAGGCAAACCCCTCACATGACCTTTAACTAACTTGTTTAAGTTCTTAAAGTTGACATGACCTAAACTTCGATGCCACAAAGATGAATCGTTCTCTGAGGCCTTGGACAACAAACAAGAAGCAGTACGCATGGAATAGTTACTTCTCATGTCCAGAATGTAAGCATCATTGTGCCTCGGAGTACATAACAAGATCCACTCATCAGGGACTTTAAAACCTGGTTTGAGAATAAGACACTCATTATCTGTGAAGAGAGATTTGAGAAATGCATATCACAGATTTGGGAGACGCTGAGCAGATTGTGGTTGAGTGTAACACCCGTTAACTCCGGTTTGAAGAACTAAAGCTTGTAGAGTATGTATAACCCTCGGGACTTAACCGACGTTTCTCGAAAGCCTTCACGTCATCCCGGTACGTTAAAGAACCTAACTATTACTTCTATTTTGCCTTACACTTGAATCTACAAGGACTAGAGTGTAATATCTTAAGTTATAACATAAAAAAAAAACCCTAGCCCCTTTTTGAAGCTGGTGATCGGCAGAAAGAAGCAACAACAAGACCACCGATTTTCTTTTTTGTAGCCAACTTTAAGCCTTAGAACTTCAATTCAAGGTATGTACTACGATTACCCAAGTCTTTTTCACGTTAATTGACCCTCATATTGCGCGTATTGATCGAAAAACGTCTTGTTGTAGGCTAACCAGGTGGCTGCCCAATTGAGCTTTTTCGGGGCTATTTTGAGTGAAGTTTTCGCATCAAAATCCCGCTAGGTATTACATGTACATCATATTATAATTTCATGGTCATTGGAGGTGTTTAGGTCGGTCAATCGATTTTAGTTCAAAAACTAGGGTTTACCGGGTGTAGAATTACAAATTGTTGAGCTTGATGCGTTAGTTGATCGGATGACCGACCGATTCAGTTTGTGCAGCCCTAGGGAGGTTTAAGGGCTGTGAAAAAATTATTTTTTGGTGCTCGGGGCTGTCAGGGTTAGTGCTTCATCAATCGAGTCGGTGGTGCGCGAATTTTCGTTTAAATGTTAAAGTAAGTGTTGTAAAAAGGAACCGTCAACCCTATCAACTCGGGTGACATATTTATGATGAATGAAAAGGTTTAAGATGGAATTTGGTCCATTCGGGGCTGATTCGGTTAACAAATGGTTTTAAGAATTATTTCACGTGCGTTCGACCCGATTTGACTATCTTTGGGCATTGGGCAAAGTTGTTGGGCCTTGGGCCAAGCATTGGGCCTTGGGCCAAGTTGTTGGGCCTTGGGCCAAGTTGTTTGGCCTTGGGCCAAGTGTTGGGCCTTGGGCCAAGTTGTTGGGCCTTGGGCCAAAGTGTTGGGCTTGTGCGGCCCATTAGGCTAAAGTGTTCCTACAGTTTAGTTTAGTAACGTGTTATGTATAATTTACAGGCCCTTGCTTGTGATTTTTCCCTTAGGAACTTCCTAGCTCGTTGCAAGTATTCGATCGACCTCAGGTGAGTTCATGATGCCCCTTTTTACTCCTTTAAGTTTTGGGCTAGCATGCACACCTAAGAGTTTTTCTTACTTGATGAAATGTTTTGAATGGTTTTACATAGGCTTGCTAGTATTGGTAGGCCTTGGAATGTTATAGAGTGTGTATGTATATATATATATATATATATATATATATATATATATTTAGAATGGCCAATATTTGGTGAATGTTTGTGGTCGTTTCGACTACTGAATGTTGCGTATGCCTACTTTGTGTTTGTATGCGCTGAATGTTACGTGTTTGGGTTGTACGTTTTCTCAGCCCTGAATGTTATTTATTGAATGTTATATATATATATTTATATATATAGGAATGCACGTATAGAGATGCTTATACGTAAGAATGACTATTTATCGAATGTGGTGACCTAACCGATGTATTTACATTTACCGTTTTAAAACCGTTGGAATGATTATTTACAAATTTTGTTACTTATTTAAAACTTGAACTCACTCAGCTTAAGCTGACTTTGTGTGCATGTTAGTGTGAGTTTCAGGATTTGGAAGAGGATGCCTTATCGCTTGGACGTGCACGGAGCTACTTAGATGGTGAAGGGCATACTAGAAGGAAGAATTGTTATGAATATTTTATTTCAAGGAAACTTATAAAAGTTATATTTACTTTGGATTTTGGGCAAAATTCCCGGGTTTCGAGAACTTATTTCATTTTTCATGATTTCCGCAAAATTGATACTCTGATACGTTGGTTTTAATGGAAGAAACCGTTTTCAAGTTTAATTATTTTCCTAAGTGTTTTGTATGATTACCAATTGTGGGGTTCCCGGGGTTCGGGGCCTTACAAGTTGGTATCAGAGCCATGGTTCTAGGGATCCGAGCATTCCCGAATGCTTGGACTCAAACTGTAAGAAAAGAGACCATTATGCCCACCACGAGTAGCTGCACGCCAAGAGGTAACTTTAAATTATTTAGTCATTCCTTTACATTTAAGATTTCCCTTATGTGATTAACTGGTTAAGTGTTAGATGGAAGGCTAATGGGGTTAGGGGCAGGGGGTGGTTAGGACGGGCGGGTAAAGTAAACGACTAATTACACTTGATCAACATCATTAGCAGTTTACCCTTACCTTACATGTTCTAATTACAACTTGTACTTGACCATGTTAAAATTCTGTCTTTGTAGGGATAAGTCATGGTTAATACTCGAGCTGCTAAGAGAGGTGGTCCTAGTGTTCGCGGCCATGGTCGTAAGCCACGTGCCGCAGCCGAAAGAGAGATTCCTACTCCCCAACGGGAGGAGACCCCGATTCGTGAGGAGGGGGACAACCCCGCCTTAGATCCTGCTTTGCACGCGGCTATCGCGGATGAGGTTTATCAGGTGCTCCATAGCGCCATTCCTGAGATCGTTGCTGAGGCTGTCAGAGCCATGGGGGAATCGCTGGTTGGTAAGGGTTCGGACAGGGGAAGGAAGAGTAAGGAGGTACCGGTCGAAGAGGAAGAGAAAGTGTATGTGCCGAGTGGGGATGAAGATGAGGTGCGGACAGTTAGTGTATCGACCCGGGGTTGCTCGTATGGGGACTTTAAGAAGTGCGACCCCCCTTCTTTCGATGGTACTAAAGATGCATTGGCAGCACATCAGTGGGTGAGAGAGATGGAGGCTGTTCTGAGGGTTAGTAAGTGCAAGGGGGAGGATATGGTGACTTATGCTACTGCCTCGTTTTGTTCCGAGGCAGTATGTTGGTGGGATAACTTGGCGCAAGCTATAGGTGATCGTTCGATTAGGAGGATGACGTGCGATGAGTTGAAGAGATTGGTTCTCGATCAGTTTTGTCCTCCGCATGAATTGGATAAGATAGAACAGGAATTCTTGACCTTGGAGGCTGGTACTATGTCGCATCGGGAGTATACCACAAAGTTCAACAAGATGGCTCGCTTGTGTCCCGATATGGTTACCCCTGAGGCAAAAAGGATTAAGAAGTATGTGAAGGGCCTCCCGGTGGATGTTCGTAGGGGTGTGGTGACCACCGACATGAACTCCTTTCACTCGGTGGTTACCTTGGCAGGTACATTGTATGAGCAAATGGAGAAGTTACCGCCGAACGACGCTAGGAAGACCTGGAACACTAATTCGTATGGTAAGCGGCCTGGGGGAAACAATTTTAGTTCGTCTGGCAAGAGGGTGAAGACAGAAACTTCTGAGTTTAGAAGGGATGCGGCGTTCGGTAACTGCAAGAAGTGCGGCAAAATACACAAGGGGGAGTGTAACAGTGGGTCCGGCACCTGTTTTCGTTGTGATAAGGTTGGGCACCCCCATTACAAGTGCCCGACTCTGACTTGTTTCCGCTGCAGGTGTTCTGGTCACTTGTCATCAAACTGTTCTACCAGTAAGGTAGGGGGGTCCGGTCAGGGGACTTCCTCAAGAGGGAAGATGGATGAGAAGCCGAAGGCCAGGGCGAGGGCATTCACCATCTCCAAGAAGGAAGCAAAAGGGGATGCAGATGTCGTTTCAGGTACTTTTTCCTTATTTAGCTTTCATTCCACCGTTATAATTTCTTATTCCTTTGAAATCGTATGTGTTGATCGTGTAGCTAAGCAGTAGTATAATATTGTCCTAGGTACCTTTCTACTTGATGAATTATAGGCGTCAGTCTTATTTGATTCGGGCGCCAGAAGAAGTTTTGTGTCTACTGCTTTCTGTTCCTCGTTGAACAAATCGCCCGAGCGCGTAGTCAATGTGTTTGAGGTTGAGGTCGCCGTAGGAAAGTCCGTGTCCGTGTCTAGGGCTATTCAGGGTTGTTCCATCGAGTTGTCCAGGTATAGATTTCCAGTGCAGTTGTATTTGATGCCGCTTGGCTGCTTCGACGTGGTGCTCGGGATGGATTGGCTCGCGAATGTTGATGCGCAGATCATTTGTGGTCAGAAACTTGTTCGTCTAAAGGGCCCCGGATGGGACTCAAATTACGGTATTCGGTGATCGGAATGTTGCGACGCCACATATTATATCCATGCTTAAGGCGAGGAAGTTGATGCAGCGGGGGTGCGGGGCGTATCTGGCGTATGCTATGAATGTGAATACCGAGGTGACTACCGTCGGTGATGTTTCTATTGTTCGGGATTTCCTGGATGTTTTTCCAGATGAATTGTCAGATGTGCCACCGGATCGCGAGGTCGAGTTCCAGATAGACCTTGTACCGGGCGCCAAACCCGTTGCCCGAGCTCCCTGCCGCCTAACGCCGAACGAAATGAAGGAGCTTATGGCTTAGTTGGAAGACTTGCTCGATAAGGGCTTTATTCGACCGATCATCTCACCTTGGGGTGCCCTGGTCCTGTTCATTAAAAAGAAGGACGGTAGCATGCGGATGTGCATTGACTATCGTGAATTAAACAAGCTCACTATAAAAAATCGGTACCCTCTCCCAAGGATCGACAATTTATTTGATCAGCTCCAAGGAGCTAGTTGGTTCTGATGTGTTGTAAAACACTCGTATTTTTCGCACGTTTTATCTACGTATTATATTATATTTTATATGTTTTAACTCGTTTTAGATAGGTTTTACGTACATTTTTTAATCTTGTTGGTTTTGGGTAAAAGAAAGGTAGAAACCGGGACTTTTCGAGCATTTTACGAGCCTTTTACGCATACAAGTTCAAGACAAAGCTCAAGGCCCGAACCGTATGAATCATGGAGGCCCATGACCAAATTATATTATATTATATAAAAAATAAAAAAAAACCCTAGGGTGCTAGAGTGACCGCGATCGGCAGTTCAAGCAGGAAAAAAAAAGAAAAAAGTTTTGTGTGCTAGGGTTTGGTGTCCTTGGCGGCAAGGAAGGGAAGAAGGAAGCAAGTGCAAGCCTCGGGAAGGTTATACATCAGTTGTTACAGCCAAGAGCAGCCCCGAAAACACCCGATATCCTTACATCTTTTTCATTGTTCATCAAACTTTATTTTCTTGATCAATTGTTAATTTGTTTTGCAATTGTGTTAGAGATTGACGTGTTTATGATTATTGTTGATCGTTGGACAATTGTTAAGATGATAGGTATGAGTTTATTAATGGTTTTATTTAATGTTCATGGCTGTCCAAAGATGATTATTGGCTAAACTTGTTAGTTCTACCTAGGAATGATGATTTTTGTTAGTGTTTGATGAGCTTGTTGGATTGTTTGATTAATAGACCTTAATTGCTATTGTTAAGTTTGATTTAGACATGAAATAGGTTGTGTTTAAGGGCTGGAAATTTTGGTGAATTATTGCATAAACCCCGTGTATTGATTGATTAGTTTTGTATTGATTGATTGATGCATTGTTTGATTCTAGACTTTGTGTTTAGGGTTTGTTTGCGGTAGGTACCACCGTAGGGTTTTGTTGCGTGATTATTTGGATTAAGTACAACGGTTAGACACCTTCTTTGAGACCGAGAAGTGATAAGAATTTAGGGTCATCTCACTGCCTTTACATGCTAGAATAAGGATTGCGCGAGAGCGAGTTCGTTTCTTGTCAGGTTTAGGTGTTTTGAGTGACTAGTTGATCTATTTTAGTTTAAGTTGAATTGTTCCTCTATCCTTGGTTGTGTAGTATTCATTGCCATTAGGGTCGAGTGTCGGTGAGACCTAGAGGTGATCTAGCATTAGAACACGTTGGCATTTGTTTCCCGGTTTGGTCGTTTTAGGCGATTTTGAGTAGTTTAGGCTTGTTGAGTGAGACCGAGAGGTGATCCAGTGAGTCCGAGCGATCCTTAGTCGTGTCATCTTTAGGGACCGGTGTCTTGAAGTCATTCAATCCATTAGCTTGTTAGGCCTACAATTTGACTCAGACCTAGGTAGACGTTTTTCTCCATCCTAAGTTAACACAATTAGTTTGTCGTTAAGTTTTCTATTTTTGGTAAGTTTTGTTAGTTAATCCAGTTAGTTCAGTTAAGTTAAAAGAAATCAAAAATCAATTTAATATTATTTTAAGGTAGGTCTTGTCTAGGGTTAGTGATCTTTAGCGTTCTAACGTGTCCACGTGTTCGATACTCGGACTTCCTAGGTCTATACTACTTGCGATTGGTACACTTGCCGGTTGTGTGTGATTTTAGAATTTTCATTTTAATTTTAAAGCTTAGTTGTGAGGGTCATTATTATAGGGTTATTAGACACACATCAAGTTTTTGGCGCCGTTGCCAGGGACACGGTTTTAGGCGTTTTGAGAGCAATCCGAGTTAGGACTTACCTTTTGTGCTACTTGCGATCGGTACACTTGCCGGTTGTGTGTGGTTTTAGAATTTTCGTTTTAATATTAAAGCTTAGTTGTGAGGGTCATTATTATAGGGTTATTAGACACACATCAAGTTTTTGGCGCCGTTGCCAGGGACATGGTTTTAGGCGTTTTGAGAGCAATCCGAGTTAGGACTTACCTTTTGTGCTACTTGTAATTATTTTTGTTTTATTTTGCTTATTTGTTAGAATAGGTTAGATAATATTGTTCCTAATTATAGTTTTATGCGACAGACTAGATCTCTAGGACCACCCGACACGGAAGCATTTCCCGAGCCAGAGAGAGAGTTTCGTGAGATACGTCGTCCCGTTTCACCTTCATCCAATTCTTCATCCGTTGACCCCGACGATAGGGATAGGATCATGGGAGACATTCCACCACCGAGGAGGACAGTTGCGGACCGGGCCCGACCAGCTAATGCTGGCGCGAGATCCAGCATCGTACCCCCCGCCATTGGAGTTGCGACGAACTGGCAGATCCCGTCGAACATTCTGAATACCATTGCTCATTCTGCTCAGTTTCATGGGTTGCTTCATAAGAACCCGCACTCTCATCTCACTTGCATCGTGGGTATTTGCGACACTTTCCATCTTGCGGGCGTTTCCGAAGACGCCGTTAAGCTCCGCGTCTTTCCGTTTTCACTCGCTGATCGAGCGAGTCTGTGGCTCGAGTCCCTCCCACAGGGCTCTATAGCTACTTGGGCTGCCATGCAGACCCAATTTCTTGAAAAATACGATCCTCCGGCTAAGGCCGCTTGTTTGCGTAACCAGATACATTCTTTCCAGATGGAGGACACAGAGAGCTTTTACGAGACCTGGGAGCGATTCAAGAATCTATTAGCATTGTGCCCGAAACACGGCTTGCAAGATTGGGCGGTCGTCGAAAAGTTCTATAATGGAGTGACGTACGCGACGCAGAGTATGCTCGACACGGCGGCGGGAGGAAATCTGTTAACAACCAAAGACCCCGATGAGTGTATCGCTTTATTCAATGGGTTAGCTATGAGTGGGTACCAGAGACCACCCGCCAGAGGAGGTAAGACCGTCGATTCCATCTCATGAGGTATGCATTCGGTGGACACCACCACCGCACTGACGGCACAGGTCAAGGCGTTGGCGAAGATGGTAAAGGATATGCAGACGAAGAGCAAGTTGTGTGAGATCTGCAGTGGTGGGCATGATACCGTTCAGTGCCCAGTCAGTTCCCAAGAGGAGGCCGTAGAATTCATAGGAAATCTAAACCGAAATCCAAATTCTTTCAATTCTTATAATTCGGGATGGAGGGGAAATCAGAACTCCAACTGGAGGAGCGGCAACCAACCCGGTTTTCAGCAACGCCAGAGTTTATTTCAGGATGCCGGTGAGGGAACGAGCAGTGGGGAGAAGAAGCCCACTTTGGAGGAGATGATGGCACAACAGACACAGATGTTGTCACAGCTCATGACGCGTGAGGATTCCCGACACAAGGAGACGCAGGAGAAGTTTCGAGAGCACGACCAGTTCATGAGGAATCAGGCAGCGTCAATTCAGAATCTCGAGCGGCAGATGGGGGAGATTGCCAGTCGGTTAAATGAGAGGCCGCAGGGTACGTTACCGAGTAATACCGAGCAGAACCCGAGAGGATTCGTGAAGGCTGTGACAACGAGGAGCGGTGCAGGGGCACGAGATGAGCCCGTGATTTAGTAGAGATCTAGAGGAGGATTTGTCGAGGTGCCTGCAGTCGATGGAGAGGAGCAGGTGGATGAGGAGATTCAGATGGAGTCTCCGCCGGCCCAAGTGCATCAGAGGAGCAGCCCAGGGAGTTCAACACAGGCCGAGAAATAGCAGTCACTGAGCGAGCCACCGAGAGTTTACAAACCCCGATTGCCATACCCCGGGAGAGTCCGTAGAGCTAGAGATGAGGAGCAGAACTCCAAATTCCTTGATCTTTTGAAGCAGCTTTACCTCTATATCCCATTCCTTGAGGCACTCACTCAGATGCCGAAACACGCGAAGTTCCTTAAGGATATTCTCTTGAACAAGGAGAAGTTAGCTGAGGCCGCTTCCACCCCTTTGAGTGCTAATTGTTCTGCTATCTTATAGAGGAAGTTACCAGAGAAGAGAGTCGATCCAGGGAGTTTCACAATTCCCTGCACCTTGAGTGATGATACAGTGGTTCATGCGCTGGATGATCTTAGTGCCAGTATCAATCTCATGCCGTATTCTGTGTATCGCAAGCTGGGTTTAGGCGAACCGAGGCCTACCAGGATGAGTATCCAGCTTGCTGATCGTTCCGTGAAGTATCCGCGTGGGATTGTTGAGAACATGCTCATTCGCATTGGTAAGTTCATTTTCCCGGTGGACTTCGTTATTCTTGACATGAATGAGGATGATAATGTTCCACTCATTTTGGGCAGACCTTTTCTGGCCACCGCACATGCATTGATCGATGTTCACGATGGCAAACTGATCCTTCGAGTCGGGGATGAGAACGTCACGTTTGACGTTCGACAGTCACCTAAGCATCCCAAATCGACTGATGACTCCCTATGCTTCATTGATACGATCATAACTCATGTGGGGGAGTTTTCCAGTAACCCCGGTGGAGGCCCCGCCTCAGAGACACATATCCTAGATAGGGAGACCCCGGGGGGTTGAGATGGTCTCCTTGACTGAACACCCCCCTGATGTTGACATTGAGTCGTCTTCCTTCGATTCTGAGTTATCTACCGGAGTTTATCGTGTTCATCAGTTTTTTGAGTTGGAGGAGTTACAGGACCGTACTTACGCGCAGTCATATTGTTATAAGCAACATGTGAAGGAACTGCAGGATCGTAAGTTAGAGGGTATTGACCAGTTTAAGTGTGGGGATATGATCGTATGGTATAATTCCTGGTTGAGATTATTCCCGGGAAAGTTGAGATCCCGTTGGTCAGGTCCGTTTATTATTACTGAGGTTTTCCCGGATGGCACTATTGAGATAAAGGACAAAGGCGGGACGTTTATGGTGAACGGTGATGGACTGATTCACTACATTGGTGAGCCGATGACTGATCAGACGGTCGAGGTATTCTACCTTGACTCACTCTCCGAGACGTAGACGTGTGGATGCATCACTCGGGAGCATGCCCGAGTTGTAGAGTTTGTATTTCTGTATTTGTGTGTGCTATCTGTTTTATTTGTTTTGTCTATATATAAAAAAAAATTATAAAAATTAAAAACACAAAAATATATTTATTTGTTTATGTTTTTGTTTTCCGTGTTGTACGCCGCTACATGCGAGCGATTTTGAGTTTTGCAGGTTATATTATGCGCATGGTAGCTATGGTGGCGTTGTGGAACAGGTTCTCCCGAGGTTGCGGCCGCGAATGAAATGCTATACGGTCGTTTGGATACTACTCAGCTGTTGAAAATTCTGCACACAAACCAGGGGAGTAACCCGTTCTTTGTTTTTACTCTTGTATACTTTATTTTTATTTTATTTTATTTCTTTTCCTTATACTCATCGAGGACGATTTCGTTCTAAGTGTGGGGATGGGGTTTATTTTACTTAGTTGTAGAAAAATTTTTGAAAAAAAAATAAAAAAAAAAGTAAAAATAAAAATTTTAAAAATTTTAAAAATAGTCCCTTGAAATTTGTTTTCTCTACGTTAAACAGGAGATGATATTATTACCGAGTAGTGGTTATTTTATAAATTCTTGGTGGTTTCAAAAATATATATATAATAAATAAGGACAGTGCCCATTAGACCCGCACGTAATGTATGGAAACCGAACGGTTTAGACTCAGTAATCGTATGTCGGTAGGCTCAGCCTTTGAGAATGAAAGGGCGGTTTGGTTGTTGACCTAATTGAACATCTGAAATGGCCTGACTATAGTGGGAAACATCGTAGGGGTTTTGCTTGTTTAACTAAGCTCGTGACAGGACTGGAATGAAAAGCCGGGTCATACTCAAGCCTCGAGTCACATGATCGTCTGTATATATTAGTTGTTTTATCTTTTGTATTTGTTTCTGTTCATGCAAAGCCATTAAATATGAGTGATCAAAAAAAAAAATTGCAAAAAGCCAAAAGGCAGAAAAAATAAAAATAAAAGAGATGCATTTGTAATTGCGTGCACTTGAAAGAGAGCTAGAGTTTATAGTTTGTATATGAATGAAATGTTTAATCATGTGGCAAAAGGTTTAAGTCAAGTTAGGGTGGCTCGGCCCGGTAAAACCAAAATGGAATTGGTGAAGTGGCAGCAGGGCTTTTAGGTGTGGGTTCCACTTAGTCATACAAATTAATAAAATTGTCACGCCTTATCTGCCTCGGTAAGTATTAGGGGCATGGGTTTAAAGTGGACAGCAATACCGGCAATCACCCTGATCTTGCTTATTAGGTGAAAGTTGGAAGAAATATTTGGGTAACGGGTCACTTGTTCTAATACTTTAAAAAGAAAAAAAATATATATTAATAATAATAATAAATAAATAAAACCAAGAGTTGTCGGTTAAAACTCGGATATGATCCTGTGTAGTATTCTTTTTCAGAGACGAAAAAGTCTTAAGTGTGGGGATATTTGATGTGTTGTAAAACACTCGTATTTTCCGCACGTTTTATCTACGTATTATATTATATTTTATATTTTTTAACTCGTTTTAGATAGGTTTTACGTACATTTATTAATCTTGTAGGTTTTGGGTAAAAGAAAGGTAGAAACCGGGACTTTTCGAGCATTTTACGAGCCTTTTACGCATACAAGTTCAAGACAAAGCTCAAGGCCTGACCCGTATGAATCATGGAGGCCCAAGACCATATTATATATATTATATTATATAAAAATAAAAAAAAACCCTAGGGTGCTACAGTGGCCGCGATCGGCAGTTTCAACAGGAAAAAAAAAGAAAAAAGTTTTGTGTGCTAGGGTTTGGTGTCCTTGGCGGCTAGGGAAGGAAGAAGGAAGCAAGTGCAAGCCTCGGGAAGGTTATACATCAGTTGTTACAGCCAAGAGCAGCCCCAGAAACACCCTATATCCTTACATCTTTTTCATTGTTCATCAAACTTTATTTTCTTGATCAATTGTTAATTTGTTTTGCAATTGTGTTAGAGATTGAAGTGTTTATGATTATTGTTGATCGTTGGACAATTGTTAAGATGATTGGTATGATTTTATTAATGGTTTTATTTAATGTTCATGGCTGTCCAAAGATGATTATTGGCTAAACTTGTTAGTTCTACCTAGGAATGATGATTTTTGTTAGTGTTTGATGAGCTTGTTGGATTGTTTGATTAATAGACCTTAATTGCTATTGTAAAGTTTGATTTAGACATGAAATAGGTTGTATTTAAGGGCAGGAAATTTTGGTGAATTATTGCATAAACCCGTGTATTGATTGATTAGTTTTGTATTGATTGATTGATGCATTGTTTGATTCTAGACTTTGTGTTTAGGGTTTGTTTGAGGTAGGTACCACCGTAGGGTTTTGTTGCATGATTATTTGGATTAAGTACAACGGTTAGACACCTTCCTTGAGACCGAGAAGTGATAAGAAGTTAGGGTCATCTCATTGCCTTTACATGCTAGAATAAGGATTGCGCGAGAGCGAGTTCGTTTCTTGTCAGGTTTAGGTGTTTTGAGTGACTAGTTGATTTATTTTAGTTTAAGTTGAATTGTTCCTCTATCCTTGGTTGTGTAGTATTCATTGCCATTAGGGTCGAGTGTTGGTGAGACCTAGAGGTGATCTAGCATTAGAACACGTTAGCAATTGTTTCCCGGTTTGGTCGTTTTAGGCGATTTTGAGTAGTTTAGGCTTGTTGAGTGAGACCGAGAGGTGATCCAGTGAGCCCGAGCGATCCTTAGTCGTGTCATCTTTAGGGACCGGTGTCTTGAAGTCATTCAATCCATTAGCTTGTTAGGCCTACAATTTGATTCAGACCTAGGTAGACGTTTTTCTCCATCCTAAGTTAACACAATTAGTTTGTCGTTAAGTTTTCTATTTTTGGTAAGTTTTGTTAGTTAATCCAGTTAGTTCAGTTAAGTTAAAAGAAATCAAAAATCAATATAATATTATTTTAAGGTAGGTCTTGTCTAGGGTTAGTGATCTTTAGCGTTCTAACGTGTCCACGTGTTCGATACTCGAACTTCCTAGGTCTATACTACTTGCGATCGGTACACTTGCCGGTTGTGTGTGATTTTAGGATTTTCGTTTTAATATTAAAGCTTAGTTGTGAGGGTCATTATTATAGGGTTATTAGACACACATCAGGTTCTCGAAGATCGACCTTAGGTCCGGGTATCATCAGCTGAAGATTCGGGAGGAAGATATTCCTAAGACTGCCTTCCGCACTCGTTATGGTCATTACGAATTTCTGGTGATGTCTTTCGGTTTGACCAACGCACCGGCTGCGTTCATGGATCTTATGAACCGGGTGTGTAGACCGATGCTCGATTGCTCGGTTATTGTGTTCATCGATGACATTCTTGTGTACTCTAAAAGTGAAACCGATCACGCCGGTCATCTCAAGGAAGTGTTGGAGGCTCTGCGGAAACACAAATTGTATGCAAAATTTTCTGAGTGTTCCTTCTGGTTACGTGAGGTTCAATTTTTGGGCCATGTTATCAACCCGAGTGGTATTCTGGTTGACCCTGCAAAGGTGGAAGCCGTGAATGAATGGGAGTCTCCTACGTCTCCAACTGAAATACGTAGTTTTCTGGGTTTCGCGGGGTATTACTGCCGCTTTATTCCCGATTTTTCGAAAATTGCTTCTTCACTGACCAAGTTGACTAAGAAGAGTGTTAAGTTCGTTTGGGGTACGGAACAAGAGGAGGCTTTTCACGAGTTGAAGAACAGATTGACGCATGCCCCGATCTTAGCTTTACCTGATGGCACCGATGATTTAGTGGTGTATTCTAATGCCTCTTATCAGGGGCTTGGGTGTGTTTTGATACAGCGAGGTCGAGTCATCGCTTATGTCTCACGACAATTAAAACCTCATGAGGCGAATTATCCTACCCACGATTTGGAACTGGCAGCGGTTGTGTTTGCACTTAAGTTGTGGAGGCATTATCTGTACAGTGTTCCTTGCACTATTTATACCGATCATAAGAGCTTAAAGTATTTCTTCGAGCAAAAGGACTATGACCTGGAGATTATGTACCATCCAGGTAAGGCTAACGTGGTGGCTGACGCGTTGAGCTGGAAGGAGAGACCGAAGCCTATTCGTATGAAATCCTACTAGCTTATTCTCAAACCCGACATTTTGAAGCAATTAGCTAATGTGCAAAATGAAGCGTTGCAGGTGGAATGGATTATGTCAGCGCGTAGTTGGGGTCAGGAAAAGTTGTTGGAAGACGTAGGTGATGGGGTGAAATATAAGGATGGTCGTTTATGGGTACCGAGGTATGAAGGATTCAGAGATAAAATTTTGGATGAGGCACACAAGTCGTGCTATTCTATTCACCCGGGCGCGACCAAGATGTACCAAGACTTGAAGAAAAATTATTGGTGGCCTGCAATGAAATTTGAGGTGGTTCAGTACGTGAGTAGTGTTTGACGTGTCTGCAGGTTAAAGCCGAGCACCAGAGGCCATTTGAGAAACTTCAGCCGTTGGAAATACCTGAGTGGAAATGGGAGCATCTTACTATGGATTTTGTGATTAAATTGCCTCGTACTCCTAGGGGTAATTATGACACCATTTGGGTAATCGTTGATAGATTGACCAAGAGCGCTCATTTCTTGCCGATTCGAGAGACTTTTAATTTTGAGCAGCTGGCCGATGTGTTTGTTCGTGAGATCGTCTCTAGGCACGGGGTGCCGGTATCTATTGTTTCGGATATGGATACGCGTTTCATTTCCAGGTTTTGGAAAAGGTTTCACGAGGAGATGGGCACCAAACTCCTCATTAGTACTGCTTATCACCGCAGACGGATGGTTAGTCCGAGAGGACCATTCAGACCCTCGAGGATATGTTGCGGGCTTGTGTTATCGACTTTGGTGGTAGTTGGGACCGTCACTTACCGTTGGTGGAGTTTTCGTATAATAATAGTTACCATGCCACGATTGGGATGCCACCGTTTGAGATGTTGTATGGTAGGAGGTGTAGGACTCCAGTCTGTTGGGGTTCCATTGGTCAAAAGCAGTTGGGTAGTTTAGAGGTGGTCGAGGCTACGACTGAGAAGCTCGACAAGATTAGAGCATTTATGAAGGCCGCGCAGGATCGTCAGAAGTCTTATGCAGATAAAAGGCGAAGGCCTATTGTGTTTGAGGCTGGGGATCGGGTTATGTTAAAAGTTTCTCCCTGGAAGGGCATTATTCGTTTTCGTAAGAGGGGGAAGCTCAGTCCGAGGTTTATAGGCCCGTTCTGTATTTTGGCCCGAGTTGGTGAGGTAGCTTATAGACTCGATTTACCCGAGGAGCTCGCGGGGATTCATCCTACTTTTCACGTGTCCCATCTGAGGAAATGCTTAGCGGATGAGGAGGCCCATGTGCCTCTTGATGATATTGAACTCGATAGTAAGCTGAATTACGTTGAGCAACCGATTGCTATCCTTGACCGTCAGGAGAGGCGCCTGAGAAATAAGGTGGTTAGGCAGGTGAAGGTGCAGTGGAAGCATCGTAGGGGTTCTGAGGCCACTTGGGAGTCTGAAGATGAAATGATGAGGCATTATCCGCAGTTATTCCTGTCGCATCGGGATTCGAGGACGAATCCCATTGTAAGGGGTGGACTTGTAACACCCGTTAACTCCGGTTTGAAGAACTAAAGCTTGTAGAGTATGTATAATCCTCGGGACTTAACCGACGTTTCTCGAAAGCCTTCACGTCATCCCGGTACGTTAAAGAACCTAACTATTCCTTCTATTTTGCCTTACACTTGAATCTACAAGGACTAGAGTGTAATATCTTAAGTTATAACATATAAAAAAAAATTAAAACCCTAGCCCCTTTTTGAAGCTGGCGATCGGCAGAAAGAAGCAACAAGACCACCGATTTTCTTTTTTGTAGCCAACTTTAAGCCTTAGAACTTCAATTCAAGGTATGTACTACGATTCCCCAAGTCTTTTTCACGTTAATTGACCCTCATATTGCGCGTATTGATAGAAAAACGTCTTGTTGTAGGCTAGCCGGGTGGCTGCCCAATTGAGCTTTTCCGAGGCTGTTTTGAGTGAATTTTTTGCATCAAAATCTTGCTAGGTATTACATGTACATCATATTATAATTTCATGGTCATTGGAGGTGTTTAGGTCGGTCAATCGATTTTAGTTCGAAAACTAGGGTTTACCGGGTGTAGAATTGCAAATTGTTGAGCTTGATGCATTAGTTGATCGGATGACCGACCGATTCAGTTTGTGCAGCCCTAGGGAGGTTTAAGGGCTATGAAAAAAATTATTGTTTGGTGCTCGGGGCTATCGGGGTTAGTGCTTCGTCAATCGAGTCGGCGGTGTGCGAATTATCGTTTAAATGTTAAAGTAAGTGTTGTAAAAAGGAACCGTCAACCCTATCAACTCGGGTGACATATTTATGATGAATGAAAAGGTTTAAGATGGAATTTGGTCCATTCAGGGCTGATTCGGTTAACAAATGGTTTTAAGGATTATTTCACACGCATTCGACCCGATTTGACTATCTTTGGGCCTTGGGCCAAGTTGTTGGGCCTTGGGCCAAAGTGTTGGGCTTGTGCGGCCCATTAGGCTAAAGTGTTCCTACAGTCTAGTTTAGTAACGCGTTATGTATAATTTACAGGCCCTTGCTTGTGATTTTGCCCTTAGGAACTTCCTAGCTCGTTGCAAGTATTCGATCGACCTCAGGTGAGTTCATGATGCTCTTTTTACTCAAGTTTTGGGCTAGCATGCACACCTAAGAGTTTTTCTTACTTGATGAAATGTTTTGAATGGTTCTACATAGGCTTGCTAGTATTGGTAGTCCTTGGAATGTTATAGAATGTGTATGTATATATATATATATATTTATATATATTTAGAATGACCAATATTTGGCGAATGTTTGTAGTCGTTTCGACTACTGAATGTTGCGTATGCCTACTTTGTGTTTGCATGCGCTGAATGTTACGTGTTTGGGTTGTACGTTTTCTCAACCCTGAATGTTATTTATTGAATGTTATATATATATATATTGATATATATAGGAATGCACGTATAGAGATGCTTATACGTAAGAATGACTATTTATCGAATGTGATGACCTAACCGATGTATTTACATTTACCGTTTTAAAACCGTTGGAATGATTATTTACAAATTTTGTTATTATTTAAAACTTGAACTCACTCAGCTTAAGCTGACTTTGTGTGCATGTTAGTGTGAGTTTCAGGATTTGGAAGAGGATGCCTTATCGCTTGGACGTGCACGGAGCTACTTAGATGGTGAAGGGCATACTGGAAGGAAGAATTGTTATGAATATTTTATTTCAAGGAAACTTATAAAAGTTATATTTACTTTGGATTTTGGGCAAAATTCCCGGGTTTCGGGAACTTATTTCATTTTTCATGATTTCCGCAAAATTGATACTCTGATACGTTGGTTTTAATGGAAGAAACCGTTTTCAAGTTTATTATTTTTCTAAGTGTTTTGTATAATTACCAACTGTGGGGTTCCCGGGGTTCGGGGCCTTACATTGAGTTCTTCCACAAGATTGACTTCTTCAAAGGTCAATGTACCATTTGAGACCTTTCCTTGTTTCGTGATTTCTCCTCCTACGTCACCGGCAAAGGAGACATGTCCGCCGTCGAATGGTTTCACATCAAATAGCTGGGAATCATCTTCTGTCATATGTCGGGTGCAGCCACTTTCCAAGTACCAAATACTGTTGACATGCCTTCCAGGCTGACCCTACACACATGAACAGCTAGTTAGTAGAGGTGTCCCAAGACACATTTGTCTCGGGAAAATTATACAGAAAATCACCAAGTTCAAATTTATGATTCTTGAAAATATAATCTTTTGGTGAATCTCGAGGAACTTGAATTAAAATTTCCTCGGTTTTGAAAGGGTTTTCTGGATTGCCTTCGTTTTAGTTTGGACTTAACAACAAAGTCTTCAGTGTGTTTCTTGTTGAAAACATTTGAAGGGCCCTTTGGCTTTTCAGCTTCCGTACCCTTTGCTAACCTTTTTCTTTCTCTTCGGGTTAGCCAAAATGGTTTCTTTGTTTTCTTCTCACTTTTGGGTTTGAAATCTGTCTCACTGGCAGTGGAGTGATTTTGGTTAGACATTTTCTTAGCTTTGTGATCAACCTTAGGAAATGCCTAACGAAACGCACTGTTTAGTTCTCTTTGTTGCTTGTGCCAGTTCTTGCAGTGTTACGCAAGATGAGAAGGATTTCCACATACAAAGCAACACTTTCTTCGGTTGCATTTATAGACATCTTGATCACTGAAGTATGTGTGATAAGGTGATGTAGTCGGGTTAACTTGTTTGTAACCTCTATCAGACTGACAATTATGATTATTTGAATGTTGATTAGCAAAATAATTTGAATGCCTAGGTTTCTGTCGAGTGTAGTAATAGGCACTATCAAACTGATCATAATGTTGAGAACTGTTGTTGTAATTTATATTTTGAGAAAATGAAGTTTTCTTGGGTGGCACGTATTTACAGGAAGTGCTTGGTTTTTCATTTTCAAAACTTGATTTTTGTTTTTTAAAATTCTCAATATGATGATCAGTTGATGAGCGGCTAGGACCATTCTGTCCATCAACCTTGTCCTTAACTGTTTCATTATAAACTGTTTCACAATCAGAATCAGATGAAGAACATTCATTTTCATTACAATCATTTTTACAACTTTCATCACTTGAACTTTCACAAAACACTAGATTTGATCCAGACTTTAGACTTCCTAACATTGATTCACACACTTTATTACAATCTGGATTGTTAATTGATTTGGTCAGACCCACACAAGATTCAAAACGTGGTTCTAACTCTCCTTTTTTGCCTACAACCCAAGTTAACCTTCCCACAATCATCACTTTTTAAATCTTCACAAGACACATTGTTGTTAGATTTATCAGATGGTGGAACTGGAGCAGCAGTTTGAGAAACAGGAGGAACAAATTTCACTGGTTTTGGTATTCTACCAACCCCATATGACATTTCTTCCTCGGGAGAAGTATTATAGATAAAGTGGGGCAAATAGGTGTAGTTGTCATTTAAAGGTGGAGGTACGGCAGTGTAATCGTACCCCAGCCCCGCCTTTACTTTAGTACTTCTCTGGGCTCCAATAATATCATCTAATCTCTCTGATGATGCTTCAAACCTTTCGACTATCTTTTCTTGTTTCCTTTTATCACAAGCATCAAGTTTTAAGCTTTCAATTTCATCTTTTAATTTTGAAATCATGTTTTTATAATAAATTGCTTCTTGTTCGGCCTAAAAAATTTTAATTCTAAGGTTTTCTACATCATCACGGTGAGTTTCAATCTTTTCAACGTAAATCTTGTCAGCTTTTACATACTCAACATTTAACTCTTGAAGTTTTGCATTTTCTTTCAAAACTTCATTTTGAATATATCTATAATATTTAACCTTATCAATGCAAGCTTGAGAACATAAATTGTGATTTACCTCATCAACTGGTGATGCATCAAAAACTGTGGTTGAAGATGCAGATGCTTCATTATTGGAAGTGAAAGCCATTCCAGCCATGTTGAGAGTATTATTCAACTCTTGAAATTGATCATCCCAATCTATAGTTTGGACCTTTGTTTGAGAGAAAAGGGCTCTTGTGTTTGTGCTTGAGTTGCCTTTGTGTGGATGACCTCCAATTCTTGGAGCTGAACTGCTTGGCTTGTGCACTTCATGCTTCTTTCCAGCAGACCTGCTATTATCTTCGTCAGTCAATTCTGTCACATGAATGTCGTTTGCTGATTTGGGAGGATTTTTGCACTCCCTTGAAAAGTGACCCAATTAACCACAATTGTAACACCGAAGCTTCTCTTTATTAAACCCAATCCTTTTCCTATCAGAATCCTTGAAACTGTCTTTTCCATAAGTCTTCATGAAGTTTGTGGCTCTGTGGACAGCCATTGCCATTTGGTACTTGATATGCATCTTCTCGAGATCCTTTTGATTGATGTCTTTTAGATCCCCAGTCTCAAATTGTGGTGGCAACAGATTTCCTTGCATCAACTCTTCATGGCTTGACAGGAATGCATGAACCAGTGATACGTTTGAGTCATTCAACATTGGAAGGGCTTCACAGTAACTTGAAATTTTGCTTTGTTGAGGCTTTGAGGAAGATGAAATCCCATTAGCTTTCAAGGCTTGTTCAACCGCACTATCAACTGCCTTTTGAAATAAACTAGAACCAGATGACACAGACTGATTGCCAGTTGAGATAAATGTTGTCGACTGTGGTGGCACACTTAAGGTGTACTTTGGAGTAGTCACTGGATACACATTATGCTGGGTTTTGCTTATGAAAGCAGTTGGCAATGATGAAGCAGTACTCATCCCGGCTTGATTCAGAGAACTAAGATGATTATTCATTCTCATTTGCTCGTCCATTTCAAATGACTTGATAGTAGATATCAAATCAGTATTTGACATCATATTCAAGTTGGTAGTTCTCTTTATTGTCACAGTGTTGATACTCCAGCTATACGGCAAAGAATTCATCAGCTTGTGGTTGATCTCAGAATTCATGATGTTGACACTAGCAGCTCTGATTCTTACCATCAACTTTTCAAACCTTTTAATCAAGTCCAACACACTTTCACCTTGATGATGGTTAAACGTATTGAACTCTTCTTTCAACAAAGCTTTCTTGCTTTCTCTTATTTCAGCATTTCCTTCTACCTTTTCAACAAGTACATCCCACAAACCTTTAGCATTTGTGTGTTCACGAAGAGTCTCAGTAATCTCATTGGAAAGACAAACAATGAGAGTGAGGTATGCCTTCTTGTCTTGCTCAATCAAGGTCCTATCATTTTGATCATAATTTTCAACAACTTTTGGTTGTTCTCCAGTAGCAATGGCTACCATAGGAACATGAGGACCTATCTCAAAACACCTCATCAACTCAGAGTCAGTCAACGAAATAAAGTCATAAACCTCCATTTAAAGTCGGCAAAATTGTCATCTAAGGTCATGTACTTTGGAGGTTTTGTAGGTGTTCCCATTTGGTTCTCAAGCAACAGGTACCCCTTCAACAACTCAGAATCTGTACTGGCCATGGTCACAATAGTCTCAAACACTAACAGTCCCCCTAAACAGTTGAAATTTCAACAAAACAGGAATTTCGCTTAGGATGCAAAGCGAAACAGTCTTCAAGCGAAGCGAAATTGTTGTATGCGAAGCGAAACAATTTTCCACGAAGCAAAATATCCTGATGTGAAGAGAAATGTGAACAGTGATGCAAAGCGAAAAACTTTGATGCGATGCGAAATTGAAATGTGAAGCGAAGCAAAGTCTCAAGCGAAGCGAAATTCTATGCGACGCGAAATGGGTTCAAGCGAAGCGAAACATCATACGAAGCGAAAAAATAATGAGAACCGAAATTCTTTTGTCCTTCTAGAATCAATCTTTATCGGGATCCATCCACCTAACTTTGTCAGATCTGGTCAAAGGATGGTACACCAACTTTCACTACACGCGATGCAAAAATCTTAAACTGTCCATATTTTTAAACAACTTTTAAACCCGAATGTTTTAGATCTAAACTTTTATACTTGTTATTTTTACCAAGAAACTTTCTAAGACATGTTTAAGAACTAGAAGCCGACTGTTTTTGTGTTTTTGTAGTTTTTCTTGTAAGAACACTTTCTTTTTCTTTTACTAAAGATCAAAACCCAAGGTTGTGATCCAAAAACCTCAACTAGTGAACCTACGCTCTGATACCAATTGTAGGTCCCAACGCGGGTGGATCTAACAACTATTCTTGGATCAACCAAACCCGATGCTAGCGGAATATCACACCGAATCACCTTTGGTCTCGGATCTTGAGATATTTATTTTCGGATATGAGAAGTGAGTGTGAGAGAGAGAACAAGAGAAGTAAAGTTAGAGTTTTTGCAAAAGGATTCTTTCTCTCATGGCATGTTTCCTATTTATAGGGAAGCATGCATCAGAAGCATGTTTATATTCTTCAATGCCCAATGGGCGTTTTACAATGGACCTTGGCCCAATACATACAAAATGACCAATAGGCCCAAATACATAAACAAACCAATACAAAAAGACTAAATATACAAAACGGGACCTAACATTTGGGACTTAGGAGCAGAGAAAGTGTCATGCACGACACGCTTAAAAATTTACAGCCTCCAGGTCCAGAAAACCAAACGTATCAAAAGCAAATGTGAGAAACACATGTTGATTCTTTAAACAAGCTTTCTCGTGTTTAACAACTTTTCCCGATTCAGCCTTCAACGCTGCGTGGTCCACAACAAGCCGACAGTCCCTATTCCCAAAAAAGGAGACACCCCTGTAACTTCCACACAGGCGTGTTTCCCCTATCCACCCAACACAAGAATATCAGCTGCCGTAAAGTAGACCTGCCTTCAAGCGGATCCGTAAGAAAGTTAACAGGGGATCCTTTTAAGCAGAAATTCCCACCCGTTTAAGAACATCACACATAACATCCATAACCAAATCATGTCTGTATTTATAACAAGACAATTCTTTGCAATGCACCACATGGTCTCCAAAAGAATCCAACAGACCTTGCGAACAAACCAGACAAGACTCATCAGTAGGAAATATAGGGATCATTAGCCGATACTTAAGGATGGCTATACTCCAATCTTAACATATGTTAGCCCAATCCTTCAATGGGATGGGGATTGCCGTTAGAAAATCATGAGCCCGAGGTAGGGTTGTCACTTTTACCCGCCCAAAACCTAATCTGCAAAAAACCTGTACACGAACCCGAACTAACCCAAAACCTAATCCGTACTCCAATCCTAAGATGTTGGATTTTGTATGAACAAGAAATTTTGGGTTATGCATATGAATGTGCAACGAACCTATGAGGAACATATTTGAGAAATAAGCAAACTACACACTAATGATATCTTATCAAACGTAGGCATTGTGTTGAGTATTTATACTCTTGAAAATGACACTATTTAACTGTTTTAACATCCTAACTGTCGGGTATCTTCAGTGAAATGTTGAGTCATAAATCATTCATATTTTTCTATCCTATTATGACTTTTTACATAATAATTTGACTTTTATATTAAACCTATTTTTGACTCGTAAATGGCTACATTACTTGATTTTTTTAATTAAATCAAGTCTAAATAGCGAAAATTGATTAAAATATGTGAATAATTTAGTTTTTATCTTCCAATGTATTTACGTGAAAATGACAAAAAATCGTGAAAAAAAAAATTGGCGAAATGCCAAAAATCCAACTTGACCAAGTTTGACCGATTTTGAGTAATGTTGGCAGAGTGGAAAAAACTTGTCTCGCCACCCTATCTAGCATCGAGCAATCTCCAAGTACTCTACGCAGACAAGTTGCATCAATACAATAATACTCTAATCTTTATACAAGTATATGCTTGAAGAAAGAAAAACAAATAGACAATCACGAAAAATTACTATTTGCTCAACGGAAGCACAAGTCATGGTCGTCATTTTGGAAATCATGATTGAGAAAGATACCAATCCGAACAAAGTTGAGGTTAAGATAGAGGCAATTAAAGAGGAAGAGAAAGATATAATTCATATGACTTTATAAAGATAATAATAACTGGTATAATAGAACAAATAAATTCCTTGAAATTCAAGTCAATCTCGTACATGACATAGGTGAAGCAAGATGCTATAACGAAAAGAGTACGGACACTTTGGGTCACATTATCCTTAAACAAGTGAAAGACATGAAGAATCAAATGTTGTGGAAGAAGAGGAAGATTGAAGAACCAACCCTCTTAATTGCAATTGTGACAAACAACTATGATTATCTTGAGAAAGGAAACATTCAAAAGGATAAGGAAGGAAGCCAGGTTGTAGATTAAATTTTATATTGCATGAAGAGACAAAGAAAGAAAATTGTCAAAGTTCTACTATCTCGTGTCAGAGATTAACGAGGTGATTATCCTGATTATCCGATCAAGCTAAATATGTCATTAAGTTAAAATTAAATTCCATTTAGTAATTAAGTTAGGGTAGAATTTGTAATTATTATAAGTTGAGGTTAGTTATAGAAATTTATAAGTAAAGTATTTTTTAATCGAAACCAGACTAAGGATTTTTATTAACTAAGCTCAAAACGATTACAATAAAGTGGGAGACAAACGGGTAACAAGCTGCGCCGTAACCCTCTTTGAATAGCAAAGCCAATCCTACTAAAAATGAAGTTTTGGGACTTAGGAGCCAAAAAAGTGACATACACGACACGCTGAACCTTGCTACAAAAAGTCACAGCCTTTGGGCTAGAAAACCAAATGTATCAAAAGCAAATGGGAGAAACACATGCTGATGCTCTAAACAAACTTTCTCATGTTTAATAACTTTGCCTGATTAAGCCTTCAATGCAGCTTAACCCACAACAAACCCACAGTCCCTGAGCCCAACAAAAGGAGACACTTCTGTAAGATCCACGCAGGTGTGTTTCCCCATGTCCACCCAAACACAAGAATTTCAGCTGGCCATAAAGTAGACATTCCTTTAAGTGGATCCGTAAGAAAGTTAGCAGGGGTCTCCTTTTTTCCAGAAATCCCTGCCCGTTTAAAAACGTCACACAAAACATCCAAACCAAATCACGTCTGCATTTAAAACAAGATTGCAATGTACCGCATGGTCTTTAAAAGAATCCAAACAGACCTTGCAACAAACTGGGCAAGGCTCATTAGTCAGAAACATAGGGATCATTAGTCAGTACTTAAGGATAGCCTGATACTCCAATTCTAACATATGTTGGCCCAATCCTTCAATGGGGATGGCCGTTAGAAAATCTTGAGCCCGAAGGCATTCAAGCATCGCCTTTTAACAAGGGGATATATTAAACTTACTTCTAAACTCTGGATGATTTCACTAGATAAAGCACTCGCAAAAGCATGTTGGGCTTTATGAGAGGGGGGGTTGCTTCCTTATTAGAGGGCTCGCTAAGATCAAAATCGGAAGTGAGGAATTCATGAGTAATCACCAAGAAATTCAAAACTAAACTTCAAAAATTGTTTCCATAAAATTGTTAGTTATACATGTTTGATTTCGTTTAACACAATCAATTTGGGCAATAGAGTGGGCTTATGTTTCATGATATTTTCATGTAATTTAGATTTTTTGATCAATCCTAATAAAATCATTGCCATTAATGGGATGGTGGAATTGAACTTTAAATCTTATCTTATTTTTTAAGTTTTCTTTCATTAAAAGGTGAAACTGGAGCAATTAGCTATTAAGTCGAAGTCATGACATGTCATCATATGTTCGTTATCCATTGTATTCTACCTGTGCACGCCTCGCATGCATAAACAAGCTAAAAACAAACAAACTTGGTATATCTTTATGTTGGTTTAATCTCGATCTTGTTAAAGTTCTCACTAGTTTGTTACATATTAGTTAAAAAAAAATTCGTTAGTGCCTTATATGTAATTATTTAAAAGTTTTGTGTAACACATTTAATTATTAGTGTGCACCAGCCGATACATCGTGTCATTTGAGACTAGAGTTACATTCGGTTCAACACAAACTCAATATAAAGCATACCCGTTTCATCTATTGTCAAGATTGTATACTGTTGCTTTGCAATTACTTTGTGTTAATCGATCCATCACTTTCAACCTAAACAATTATGGTTGTAGGTCCTATGGCGGGTGGATCTAACAACGTTCTTGGATCAACCTAACTTAGTGCTAGCGGAAATCACACTAAGCAATCTAAGAGGTCTCGGATTTTGAGGTTTATTTTTGGGTTTAGTGAGAGAGAGAGAGAGAGAGAGAGAGAGAGAGAGAGACGAGAGAGAGTCAGAAAGAAAGTATATATATGAGTTTTTGCAAAAGGTTTTTCAATTCATAACCAACATCATCTCTCATGGCATGCTTCTCTATTTATAGAGAAGCATGCATGAGAAACAAGTTACATCACATGCCAAATGGGCTTCTTTACATTATTTCCCTTGGGCCTAGATACACAAAACAAACTTCTAAAGCCCAAAACATAGAAATACAATACAAAAGACTAATATAAAAAAATGGGACCTAACAATCTCCCTCTAGTCTTTAGTATTGGAACCCGTCGGTGTCGTAAACCAAGCATTCGTCCTCGGATAGTGGAAGTTCAACAAGTCTTCGGACGAACTTGTTGAAGGCTTCAACTATCCGGTCGGTATTCTGTATTCTGACGACCTAAATCCTCGACGGTCCCAGGCGGTGAGTTGTAGAGCTTCTTCACATCCTCAATATGTAGTCCCATAAGCTCATGCTCATCAAACACTCTTATCTCGTGCATGTCAAGGCAGTGGATGACGGCCTCATCGGTTTTATTATCAAATTCCCAACCATTGAAGTGTCGGAGAGTGTTGGGAAGGAAGGGCTCGCCATGATATATTTCATGACAGTCTTTTGGTGCCCGGTATCTCCACATGCTTCTTGGCTCTCCGGTCGTTGGGTTAATTTCTCTTGGGTTCTTGTACTGGCGACCCTTATTCACTTCAAAATCTTTGTAGTTCAACTTTGATTGATGATGCAGATGAGTCTTTACCCAACCTTCCAAGGTATCATCATATTCACCTCGACCTGCAGCCTTTCTGAAGTAGTCAAGATCAAGCTCTGGTAATGTCTTCAACTGGTGGTGATCGAGATAAATAAGGTCTCCGCTATATCTTCTAATGGCCCAAACACTGTTCCTCTTATCATACTTCGCATAAACATTCAGCGAATCGTCATGATAAGGGTCGTTGAGCACGCGGGCACACGCACGACTTGACACAATGTGTGTCTTTCTCTTCTTCTTTGGAGGTTCGTGTGTCAAGTCGGCGGCTGGATCAGTTATGGGATCAGCGGCAAGAGCTTCGGAAGCTTGAGCTGGTGGAGTGTCTGGATTTGGTGAGTAGTTGAGATAGTCTTCTTCTACTGCCTCTTCCGTATTCTGTTTAATCAGTTGCTCCAAGTTCTTTCCTGCTTCAATAAAATCATCCATAATGCCTGCAAAATCTTCAGGAAACAAATCTTTATACATACTATCAATCTTTGAATCGTGCTGCCTGACTTTGCTGGCGGAGTCATGTGCAGCAGGGTCTTGTACATGTTGTTGATCATGTGGAGGTGATTGAGTGTTACCTCCACCTCCAACTCCACCTCCACCTCCTGCTGCACTAGCACCAGCATCTCCACCGTTTCCACCAGCATTATCATCATCATCATCGAAGCTATCGTGAACATTGTCGTCCTCGTCTTCGTCCACATCATCGTCACTTTCTTCATCATCGTCACCATCATCCCCTTCGTTACCACCACCAGCTTGCGCTTACAGTTGTTCAACATGTTGAGGACCCAAGCTGGTGCTAACACCGCTGACGGCTTGGCCACCCTGTTGCACAATGCGACCAACAGTTGCCTCGCCTTCCGAAGCCACAACCCGTTCAACACGCATGGCCACACTCGGACCTGCTGTGGGTTGGGATCCACCAACCTGAGAAGTCTCACCAGACCTTCTCCAACTCCTGAAAACTACATCAAGTCTATCCTTCAGACCATGAAAATCATCCTCATGAATGCCCATAAGGTCGAGGCAGCTTGATACTTGCTCACCAACTCTTCATTTGTCTTCAGTTGAAGCTCATTGAGACGATCATGCTCCTCAACTTTGTCTTGAATGGCCTCCATCTCGGTTCGCAGAGTTGCATTTTCAGTAAGTAGTGTATCGATAGAAGCAGAAGATGCCAACTGATCTTCTATTGAGGAGACCCTAGAATTTGTAGCTTCATTGTCAACATCCCATCTTCTAGTAGCATCCTCGATCTTCTTATTGAGACTTGATCTGAGAGCACTCGCAGTTGGTAAGTTCATCTTAAGTGTAGCCACTTCATCTACCAGCTTCAAGTGATCAGCCCTGAGGTTAGCATTTTTTGTGGATTCTTGATCCAGCAGAAGATGTTGATTTTGTACTCGGGTGTGGAGCGTGTTGATCAGGAGGCGTTGATTATCGATTTTAGCCTCATTCAGTTCTTTCTGCTCCTCCAACTCCTAAACCCTTGCTCTTAACCGCTATTTTTCTTTCTCATCTTCAATCTCCTTCATCTTCATATCTTTAATAAATTTGAGGAGCACCATCTCTCGATCAGCTCTTTTTGCATTTGATTCCTCCAGTGTGACGATCCTATCGAGGATAGGATCGGCGTACACTGGAAGTGTCGAAGACTTCCCTATTGTAATGGGTTTGGGTGAAAAGATCGTGGTTGGTGGTGTGGTGGACAGGGTAGGTGGTGAAGTGGTCAGGGCAGGCAGTGTAATGGATTGAATGGATGGTGATAAGGGAGTGCAGGTGGGTGGTGTTGGTTGTTTTTCTGGTTATGAGGTGATAATGGTTTGACTCCATAGGCTCGTTGATTTGATGGGTGAACTAAAAATGGATGATGTGAATATTGAAGTTAAGGTGGGTTCAGTGGTAGTTTGTGTGGGTGGTGTGGTGGCTTGGGATGGTTCTGGCTCGGTCTGGGTTGGTTGTTGTTGAGGAGGTGTGGGTTGGGAAGGCTGTGTTTGTGGTGGTGAGGTTTGTGGCTGGTCTTGAGGTGGTGATGGTGGTATTTGAGGTAGGAAGGTTGAGATCGGTTGGTCTTTTGGTGAGGGCTCGGGTGTGGAATCAGGTGAGTCATGAAGCATGGTTTTGGTTTTCTTGACCTTGGCTTTCTTTCTGGTATTGGGTTTCCTATAGGCTGGGATGTTGATTTTAGCTACATCTAAGTCTCTAAGAACTTGGGCTATGGTTTCTTTGGTAACTACAGGTGGGGTAGAGGGTTTACCTTTAGAGAGAAGCTTGACGACAAGCTTGGAGGATTTCTGGGAGTCTCCAAGTCTCTTGATACGCTTCAAGATAGGCTGCTCTTCCTCCTCCTCTTTACCCTTTCCAAACGAACCACCAACGGAAGGCTCGTCAGTAGCCTTCCTTTTAAATCATGCTTTCCCTTGGTTCTGCCCTCAGCTGGTTCATCACTCGAATCAGCTTTAATTTCAGCATCAGATCCCCCAATCTCTCCACTTTCAACATCCTGGTCACCCGTAGTCTCGGTATCCTCGAACAACCCGAATTTTGGACCCTGCCTTGGTCCCTCTTCCCCTTGGTGCTCAACAAAACACCAAAGATTGACGTCTTGATCTCATTGACATGATAAGGCTCTGGAAGAGATTTCTTGTCTTTGGCTTTCTTTGACCCTGGTCTTGGAACATCTAGAATCAGATCATCTAGAAGCAGTTGTACAAATCTCGGGTACATGAGCCAGGTTACCTCACTCATGATATTTCCCAACATGCACAAGAATATCCTCCTAGAGTAGTTGAACTCCTCCCTTCTTGTTAAAGCGAACATAATACGAACCCAATCAACTCTCATATTATCAAACCCTCCACGTATGTCTGCAAAGCAGTGAGTCACGATGTGGAAAAGAAATCTCCAATATGGTGGGAGATGTTTCTTCTCCAAACTCCTCCATTCCGTATCGTATCCCATACTCGTCACAAAATCCTCCAACTTCTTCCTATCACCCTTTTCATAAGCATAATCAGGCTCATCAGCAATCTTTAACACCCTTTTGATATCCCCTTCGGTAATCGTCAACTCCTTCCTAGCAACCTTTGTGGTAAAAGACAGAGAATCATCAGCAATCTTGGTAAACGCCCAGAAGTCCAAAACCCACTTATAATAAAAAGTTGGGTTGGTTATGATAGCATGTGCAAGGGGTGATTGCTTAAGCCCCTTGACCATAGACGTGAACACTTTATCTACCTTAGCCTTTGGTAACCCGAGAGCACAAAACATATTGTGACCTTGAAATTAGATCATAAGATCATGAGAATCATCATTAAATAAAAGCAAAATAAGATAAGTTATATACATATGCCTTAAGTATTTACATATTACTTAACTTAATAAATTACTTATAGTTGATTAATTATGAACATTTTAGATGCAATAAGTTAATAAGTTAATTTCAGTCAATTTACAAGTTACTAAGTCCATTATGTACAAAGTTTAAGTCCAAAAACAATCCAAGTGTCCAAACAGTCCAGTAGCTTTCAGTCTTATCCTTTTGAAAAATTTCCTAAGTATGACTTTTTCGCATTAGAATTTCTCATCTGGTCTAGTTTCACTTCGCAAGGGCATGCGGAGGGAAATGGAAAGCTCTTTCGCTTTGCATGGGTATATGAAGCGACCATGCGAAGCGAAACAAAATTCATTTCGCTTCGCATGGGCTTGCGAAGCGAAATAAAAACCATTTCGCTTCGCATGGGCATGCGAAGCGAAACATAATGCCTTTTCGCTTCGCATGGGCATGCGAAGCGAAAATACCCTTATGCGAAAAAAATGACTTGTCTAATTTTGTTTCTTTTTCCTTTCTTCGGAGTCGCTAAGACCCCAATTGGGTTTCTGGAGATTTTTGGCTTAAACTCCTTTCGTTTTCATGGTCAATTGAACCCTAAAACTCATGAAATAACCCTAGGTCTACAACCTTTACAATCAAACCTATAATCTAACGAATTAATAATGAAAGTCATGTTCTATGGTCCTAATAACTTATTATAATCAAGATATTAACAACACATATGAAGATCCAGCCGTAGATCTAGCCGACGGTTCATCTGAACCACCGTCTCGATCCACGAGAACCCATAAACAAAGAATAGAGGATGAACGATGGTGTTTTGATGATATACCAAGGGTGTTGGATTTGGATTCAACTTCATAGATGATAATGAGGGCCGGATCTTTGAAAAAATTTAAATAGATTAGGGTTTGGATGAATAAAGATGAGAGAGAAGAAAGAGAGTAGATAAAAAGTATTTGGTGAATAGTGAAAGTGATTTTGGTGACCCATATATATATGGGTCAGCCTATCTCGTGATAAGGTCAAAACATCATGAGTATATACCTAAAAATACACTCTCGGTCCTCGGTCTTTAAAGTTATTTGCACATTCAAACCCGAAAAAGATTTACTCACCGAATCCAAGCACTTGTTTATTTTTCTTAATTTTCTTTTGTCGGTCCGTTACTGTTAACCTTTGCACTGACGATCTCTTTAACAACATAAAAACATAAACAAAATTAAACAAAAAAAATAATAAAAATAAAAATAAAAGTCAAATTATACTTTAAAATAAAAATAAAAATAAAAAGTAAGATAAAATAAAATAAAACAAAGTAAAAATTAAAAATAAAACTTAAAATATTAAACTATACAAGTACTTAATATTTTAGAAAATAAAAACAAAACAAAATAAAATAAAATTTAAAATATCCCTTTTAAATTAATAATAATATTGAATTAATTTACATAGATCTTTTCTTTGGTTAAATTGCAAAGAACGATCGCAACATGAAATCATATTGGTTTGCAAAGTCCTAGATCGCATTTCCATTTTGAAGTTATTGTGACACAAATTCATCATCGACTGCAGATATTGTCCACCTGTTTAAGTTTAACTTGACAAGTGTTTTGATGTTATCGTGATACATTTAAGGTTCAATTATGCACGGTGCATGTGTGGTCCCCACTTAATCAGACATGTTGCTGATTCCATCATATCTTGGGCTTACTTTGTGTTAACATATCACCTCAACTTGACTTAAACCTTTCTTAGTTGATCCTAGTTATCTTATTAACATACTTGACACATAGTACTTTCTACATTCGACATTTTGTGCTTTGCACACTTGACTCGATCTAGAAAAGTTAAAATAAAGCAGAATATTTAGGGCCTTAACAATCAGATCTTGTATGACTACAAACAGAGAAAGTCCAAGGCTTGAATCAAAACAAATAAAGAAATAAAGCAGAATTTAAAATCCTAAATGACTCTTTTTCTTGATTTTTCATTTGGTTTTCTGTTTTTCTTTTTCTTTTCTTGACTCTTTTGTTTTTCTTTTTCTTGCCTATCTATAAAGGTTTTTTTTTTTTTTTACTCAATGAGAAAATGAAAAATTGACACATATTTCATAAGACGACTGTAATCAGGTAAAGAGAGGCTTGGGTATGACATGTATAATTACCTTTCACCCTTCATTGATATGAATTTAGTGGACTCATGCAACCACTTCATAAACGTATAACCACTAGCATCGGCAAAGGTATATGTTTATATCACTCAACACTTACTTGTTTGTCAAGCCTATCTACACATCCATGAATGACTTTGTAGTCTTTTGTTCTACTCTTTTAACGCGCTAGAATCATTACATACCAATGTACTATCACTTTCCACATGGTCGGATCAAATTCCTTTTAAATGAAAAATTTTAAATGTCCGACTCTCTCTAAACAAGAGCTCCCTCTAAACGGGATAATTCTTTTGAAAAATTTTAAATGTTCGACTCCCTCTAAACAAGAGCTTCCTCTAAACGGGATAATTCTTTCTGAATTTTCTGAACTTAAATATGAGTAAAGATGAAATTAATATTATATACAAAATAAAATCTTTTTGTTAAGTCAAGTGACTTGATTTTTGGTTTTCTGAAAGTAAATTGAAAATCTTTTTGGTGAGTTAAATTTAACTCATTTTCTCCCTCTAAAATTGTAATATATTTTAAAAAATATTTACAATTTTAAAACAAAAGATTTACTCAAAAGAAATCATGCCCAATGACTCAACGAGAAACAAAAATCGGGCACGACTAAAAGTTTTGGTAAAGAGATCTGCAAAGTTAAAGTCAGTATGGACCCTTTTTATATCGACAAGCTTAAGATCATAACAATCACAAATAAAGTGTATTCGGATGTCAATCTGTTTAGTCTTTGAGTGCTGGACCGGGTTTTTAACAATTGCAACGGCAACCTCATTATCACATTTGATCGTGGATCCATAGAAATTCAAACCGTAATCCAGCAGTTGATGCTGGATCCATATCACTTGAGAGCAGCAGCTGAATGCGGCAATGTACTCGGCTTCTGCTCTGGAGGTGGACATGGTAACTTGTTTCTTGCACTGCCATGAGATCAACCGATCTCCTAGGAATTGACATCCACCCGATGTTGATTTTTTGTCCAAGTTGCATCCCCCATAATCATTATTGGTGTAACCATGAAGTTCCAAGGGAGACTCCTTTGGGTTCCAAAGACCCAAACGCGGTCTACTCTTCAAGTATCTAAGATACGCTTGACAGCCGTCATATGGGATTCCCTTGGGTCAGACTGATATCTGGCACACTAACAAACAGGGAACAAGATATCCGGTCTGCTTGCAGTGAGATATATCAGGGAACCAATCATTGACCTATAAAGGTGTTGATCGACTGGTTTTCCTGAGGGATCAGGAGCGAGAATTGGTCATGTAGCGATTGGTGTCATGTAAGCTGTTGAGTCCTTGAATCCAAATTTCTGAACAATGTTATGAACGTACTTTTCTTGGTGAATCAAAGTCCCGTCCTTCTTTTGCTCAACTTGTAAGCCCAGGAAGAAAGTCATCTCCCCTAAGGAACTCATCTCAAATCGCTTCTGCATAATCTCAGAGAACTCCTTGCACAGATCCTCATTCGTGGACCCGAAGATAATGTCATCAACATAAACTTATACCAGAATCAGATTACCTTTGACCTTCTTGACAAAGAGAGTTTGAATGACGATTCTTCCCTTGTATCCGTTCTTCACTAAATGATCGGCCAGTGTGGCATACCATGCACGAGGTGCTTGGTGAAGACCATAAAGTGCTTTGTCAAGTCGGTAAACGTAATCAGGATGACTTGGATCTTCAAAACCTGGAGGTTGACTAACGTAGATTTCTTCTTTTACTTTCCCATACAAGAAAGCAGTCTTTACGTCCATTTGATACACTTTAAAGTTCATGTACGATGCGTATGCCAGAAAGATGTGAATTGCTTCTAATCTGGCTACCGGTGCATAGACTTCATCCTAGTCAAGACCTTCACGTTGCCAAAAGCCTTGCATAAAAAGCTAGGCTTTATTTCTAATGATCACCCCTTTGTCATCTTTCTTATTTCGGAACACCCATTTCATTCCGATCGGCTTCTTATGTTCCGGCTTCTTCACCAGCCTCCAAACATTCAACTTCTTGAACTGTAATAGCTCTTCTTGCATAGCTTCGACCTAGGAGTTCTCTTTCAGTGCAACTTTGTAGTTCTTGGGTTCCACCTGTGAAATAAAACAAGTAAAAAGACATCTGTTAATAGTACCAGAGGTGTTGCGTGTTTGAATGCCAGTGGACGGATCTCCAATTATGTTCTCAGTCGGATGTCGACGATGTATCAGTAACTGTGGAATTTGCTCGACATGCTCGACTGGTGTTACCTCAAGCTGATGGTCAAGCTCTCTATGGGATGAAAAGAGGTGGTCGCAGGGACAGGAGCACTTGTTTGAGGATTAATTTCACCGTCTTCTTGATCAACTAAGTGTTCTGGTGCAATTGGACCTTCCCAAAGGTTGTCATAGAATGGGACAACAACGGCTGGAATAGAGGTTGAGTCGGTGTTATCAGAAGCTTCCTTCGGACTCGGATCAGCCTGCACATTTGATGCATCAACCTCCATTGCAGGACCTTGATTGTCTTCTTCTGAGGGAGGTGTGGGAACGGATTCCACAACACTTGATTTTGCAGGAGGTGGCTCTGCTTGTTCGACTTGAACATTGTCTTCGTTGCCTGCTGACACATATGAATCAGTATCTGAATCAGTGATGTCTTCAACAACGGGCATCTCGGTGGTGTCTGTAGAGGGCTGCACATTATTTACCGGGGCTGGTTAATTAGCCACGGGTTGTACATTGAGTACGGGTGCAGGAGCAGCTATATCAACATTCTCAAGACCACTCAGCACAGCTTGCATCAAAATAGATTGATCATCAGCAGGTTGAACTGGTGCAGAAACAACAGGGGAAACCGTTGGTACAACTGGTGTCACATACATCCCACGAAACTGCTTGAACAGACTTTCATAATCAAACAAACAGTCAGGACCATTGTATGCATCGGTAGGGTTCAATTGTTGCCAATCAATGTTGAAAGACTCCAAGATCACTCTTGTTTTCTTGTTATACACTCGATAAGCACATTTGTCAGTGGAATAACCAACTAAATAGCACTCATCCGCCTTTCAGCAAACTTAGAGGTTGTTCCAGCCTTCATTTGGAGTATGGTTGTCACACCCCGACTAGCACAATGCGGAAGCGTAAAACGGGAATGTAACAGAAACCTCTGGTATCAACACATTGTTTATAAAGAAACATTACAAACTAATTTACAATATATTACAACTCATTGTTCTATCATTGTTTTACAGTCTAGGTGATACAAACAAAACTGGTTCGTTAACTATACGTTCTTACTACTAACACCCTTGCCTCTATTCACATAGCACCAACCGCACACCTTGGGCAAATAACAGATCACCAAATCATTCCGATTTAGGTACACCTGAAAAGCAGTTTAAAACGGGTCAACTACTAGAGTTGGTGAGTTTCACGAGTTTCAAGAAAGCAGTAATGAGTATTCACAAGTCAACACTTGTAATCATGAAATAAGTATGTATGTAAATGATGTAATTATGCTAAGCTACAGTGAAGCCTTGACTGTATGTGCTGCGTGCATCCATTTCCCACGCTCCATCAACCATTGTGGCCCCTTTCCGCCCACAACATGCCCCGGTAGCTATGTCTAACACTACATAGCCTGTTTGTATAAATATGGTCATGTGCAAACGGCGCTATGTGACACGGCAACCAGGCCGATTCCATTTGGTTTTGTCAAACCAATAGTACTATTCACAAGCCACCGGCTCGAAGTTAATCACTGTGATTGTGGGGACTTTCGTGTGTTAGCACTTAGATAATTCACATCAATACATGTTTCAGGTATGTATATGTAATCAAACATGCTTTTAACCCCAAAAGTTCGTAAAACAGTTTAAAAGTGGGGTCATGAAACTCACGGTTTAGTAGATATTCAGCTTGTAAAAATCAAAAATATTTTTACGGATTGCTTAAAACATTTCATGTAAGTGTTTGGTAAGTCTTTTTCGGCTTAACGGATGATACAATGCTTGGTTTGTAACTATCTTTCACGTTTAAATCTATAGCGGGTAGTTAAACGAGCATATTTTTGTTTAACTTGTTTGCTATCAAACTAAGACCATATTTCTAATATGTTATCTTGTATAGATCGTATATCACTTATATATGGCCCCCCGAGATATCTGGGTCATAACCCGACCCGTTCGGTTAATCGTTCGTTTGTTACGCAAAAGGCGTTTATTTGCTTAATCGGTAAATACGTACTGAGGTGTACCTTGTTTTGGCTCAAATGTCACATTCTCCCCCCGTTAGAAAATTTCGTCCCCAAAATTCAATTATTCAACTTTGTCTTTGTTTGGAAAGAGGTGCGGGTATTTCTTTTTGAATTCAGATTTCCGCTCCCACGTGAATTCGGGTCCCCGTTGTGAATTCCACCGAACTTTTACTAGAGAGATTTTGTTGTGTCTTAATTGGTTTATTTTTCCCTCTAATATTTCCACCGGTTGTTCAACAAAATTCAGGTTTTCGTGTATGTTTAAGTCTCTTAATGGCACAATTTCGGTTTCGTCAGTAAGACACTTTTTCAGGTTCGAAACATGAAAGACATCGTGAATAGAACTCAACTCCACAGGAAGTTTCAGTCGGTAAGCTACCGGACCTATCTTAGAAATGACTTCATATGGCCCAATGTATCGCGGGGCTAGTTTACCGGTTTTTCCGAATCGAATGACGCCTTTCCACGGGGATACTTTCAGAAAAACTTTGTCGCCTATTTCAAAGGATAACGGCTTTCTACGAACATCAGTGTAGCTTTTCTGTCGATCTCGGGCGATTTTCAATTTGCTTGTGATTTTACGGATTTTTTCTGTGGTTTCTTGAATCAAGTCAGATCGCGTAATTTGGGTATCTCCCACCTCAGACCAACACAAGGGTGATCTACATTTCCGCCCGTACAGCGCTTCATATGGTGCCACTTGAATGCTACTGTGATAGCTGTTATTGTATGAGAATTCAACTAGTGGGAGATGTTGATCCCAATTCCCACCAAAGTCTAGTACACAAGCGCAAAGCAAATCTTCTAAGGTTTGAATGGTTCGTTCAGATTGACAGTCGGTTTGGGGATGGTAGGCGGTACTTAGGTCAATTCGGGTTCCCAAAGCTTCTTGTACGGCTTGCCAAAAACGAGAGGTAAAATGGCTATCACGATCAGAGATGATCGAAACAGGTACGCCGTGTCGGGATACGATCTCGTTGATGTAAATGTGAGCAAGTTTCTCAGTTGTATAAGTGGTTCGGATTGGAAGGAAGTGTGCGGATTTGGTTAGTCGGTCAACTATCACCCATATTGCATCGTTTCCTCGGGAAGTTTTAGGGAGGTGTGTTACAAAATCCATGGTAATTTGTTCCCATTTCCATTGTGGTATTTCCGATTGGTGCAACATTCCCGAAGGTTTTTGATATTCAGCCTTAACTCTCGCACACGTTAAACATTTACTGACGTACGTGGCCATATCCTTCTTCATACTAGGCCACCAATAATAATCCTTCAAGTCCTTGTACATCTTATCCGTTCTAGGATGAATGGAGTATTTGGACTTATGGGCTTCGTCCATGATCAAGTTACGCAGATTGCTGAAAGTGGGAATCCAAACTCGATTTTTGTAGTATAGAATTTCGTCAGTTCTTTCTTCAAAGTTTGTTCGGTCCCATGCAAGTTTTCATCTTCCAAGTGATCTCCTTTCAGAGCTTCGTTTTGAGCAATACGAATTTGCTCGGTGAGACTGGTTTGGACGATCATTCCAAGTGCTCGGACCCGTAGTGGTTTGATCCTGTCTTTTCTACTCAAAGCATCTGTCACTATATTAGCCTTGCCCGGGTGGTATCGAATCTCACAGTCATAATCGTTCAACAGTTCTATCCATCTCCTTTGCCTCATGTTTAACTCTTTATGGTCAAAAATATGTTGTAGGCTTTTGTGGTCGGTGTATACTGTACACTTGGTGCCATACAAATAGTGCCTCCAGATCTTGAGCGTAAAAATAACCGCGCCCAATTCCAAATCATGGGTGGTATAATTCTTCTCGTGCACCTTTAATTGTCGAGAAGCGTATGCTATGACTTTGTTTCTTTGAATAAGTACACATCCCAACCCTTTCCGGGACGCGTCGCAATAAACAACCAGATCATCAGTTCCCTCTGGAAGACTTAGTATTGGGGCTTGGCATAGTTTCTATTTCAGCAATTGAAAAGCCGCTTCTTGTTCTTCTCCCCAGACATAAGCACGATCTTTTTGAGTCAACAGAGGTAAAGGTGGGCTATGCTGGAAAAATTAGCAATAAAACACCGATAATACCCAGCTAAACCCAAAAATTGGTGGATCTCTTTCGGTGACTTTGGGGCTTGCCAATTTTTGATGGCTTCAATCTTACTCGGGTCTACATGGATACTGTGTCGGTTAACAACGTGCCCTAGAAATTGTACTTCTTATAGCCAAAATTCACACTTTGACAGCCTGGCATACAACTTTTCCTGCCTCAACAGCTCCAAAATAGTTCGTAAATGCTGCTCGTGTTCCTCCTTGGTTTTCGAATATATCAAAATGTCATCAATAAACACGATAACCAATTTGTCGAGGTACGGTTTACAAACTCGATTCATAAGGTCCATGAAAACTGCGGGAGCATTAGTTAGTCCGAACGGAATAACTAGGAATTCGTAGTGACCATAACTAGTTCGGAACGCCATTTTAGACACGTCTTCCTCTTGGATTTTAACTTGACGGTAACCGGATCGAAGGTCAATTTTCGAGAAATAGTTTGCCCCTTGAAGTTGGTCAAATAAGTCATCTATTTGTGGAAGAAGGTATCGGTTTTTGATGGTAACTTTGTTTAATTCCCGGTAATCGATGCACATTCTAAAACTTCCATCCTTCTTCTTTACGAACAATACCGGTGCTCCCCAAGGAGAATAACATGGACGTATAAAACCCTTATCTAACAACTCCTGTAACTGGTTGGATAGTTCTTGCATTTCAGAGGGTGCCAGTCGATAAGGTGTCTTAGCTATAGGGGCTGATCCTGGAATTAAGTCTATGCGGAATTCAACCTGTCGGTTCGGTGGTAATCCAGGTAATTCGTCAGGAAAGACATCGAGATATTCACGTACAACGGGAATTTCTTCCATGCGTTTCTCATCAGGATTCTTTATAGTCACGTTTGTCAAGAATGCCATACAACCTTGGCGTAAACATTTCAACACTTTGAGATGAGACACAAGAGGTAAAATCGAACCAGACTTCTCTCCCTGTACCATAATTATTTCACCATTCGGAAGTGAAATTTTAACCGTCTTGTCATTACACACAATCTCCGCCTTATACTTGGTTAACCAGTCCATGCCAACGATTACATCAAAACTTCCTAACTCTACCGGGAGTAGGTCAATAAGGAATGGGTGGTCATTAAGAATAATGGAACAGTTTTGGACAATTTGGTTGACAGTTATAGAGTTACCGTTAGCGAGTTCTATAGTATAGGGATTTGTTAGGTCACTAACTGGCATATTACCCAGGGACACAAAACTAGAGGAAACAAAGCTTCTATCGGCACTAGTATCGAATAACACAGAAGCATATTGATCAGAAACAACAAATGTACCTGTTACTACGTTCGGGTCTTGTCGTGCTTCTCCTGACCCGATAACGAACGCGCGTCCCCGAGGCGCATTTGAAGTCGATGCTTAGTTCGGTCTAGTAACTGCTCTTGGATTCAACTTGGGGCAGTTTCTTCTAATATGTTCTGTACTGCCACATTCATAACAGGCACGGTAGGTTGTTGCGGTTGAAGTCTGTTAGATAGGTTGTTGGCGGATTGGCTGAGGTCTGGGTGGCGGTGGACGACGAGGTTGAGTGGTTTGAGTTGGTCGGCTCACAATTTCTGCACCTGCTCTGCAATTAGGGGCATAATGCCCAGTTCGACCACATTTCTGGCATACCGGGAATTTGCATTCTCCCACATGATGGCAATTACATTTATCACACTTTGGAAAGGGTTCTTATACCTGTCTTGCTTCATATCGGAACCAGTTATAGCATAATTTCTTATTTTCAGACGTGCACGTTTGCTTGATTGTCCTCCTTGTGCTCTCGTCCCGTAGTCAGTTCGTTTCATACCCACTGATTCTTCGGTCATTCTCAATACTCCGCTTCTTACCAAATCAAAAGTCACAATTCCGGCTTGGGTCACAGCATTCTCAAATGATGTGTGCCCCACGGAGTTCACCAAACTCCTCACTTCCGGGACTAAACCCCAAATATAACGTTCAACTCTTTTATCTTCAGGAGTTACTAACCATGGTACTAAGCGAGCCAATTCATTGAAGCGGTTCGTGTATCCCAAATGATCCACTCCTTTCATTTCCAAACTCCAAAGTTCGTGTTCTAACCGTTGTATTTCGTTCTTTGGGCAGAAATGTTCCAGCATCAGTGTTTTGAGTTCAGCCCATGACATCCGGTTAATTGTATCTTGCCCTTTTATATGTACCGTAGTGTTCCACCACATTAATGCGTGATCAGTAAATGTAGAGGCAACATACTTGACAATGTTTTCGGGTGGACAATTGCTGATATTGAGGACGGATTCAGTTTTCTCGATCCACTTGATTAACCCGTTTGGCCCATCAGTGCCCTTGAAATCAATCGGTTTACAGGCCATAAAGTTTTTGATCGAATATTCCCTTCGAGGGGGATTAGGGTTGTTATTGTTATTGTTTGGGTTCGGTGGGGGATTATTTGCATTGGTAGGGGTATTTGTATTAGGTGGGGGATTGTTATTTGTAACTGTTTCATTGTTGGTTGGGGGAGCATTATTGTTTTGTTGTTGGTTTGTTTGCATATTTGCGTTTACACCGGCAGTTACTTGTGTTACGATAAGTGGGATCACTGCCTGCATTTGCCGAGCAATCATCTCGGCTATTTCTGCCTCAGTCATAGGGTTTGCTTTCTTTGGGGCCATTCTATAATGATAAACAAATATAAGCCAATTAGTACTAATTCCAGTCTACGGCACTGTGTAATAATAATCACAATAAATGCTGTGCAGGTAAACCAAATAACATACTAACATTTCACAAATTGTTCTGTACATTGATAATAAAAGGTATACAGACTTAGCCTGATAAAGGCCAGTGCTTGCATGTATATATCAAAATCTGTCACTAAGTGACTGATAGACTTAACCCTATAAAGGTCAGTGCTTGTAATAATGTACAAAATTGTGCTCCACGTTAACATAACATACTACTATATACATATATGGAGTATCAAAAGATCATGTACACATAATTGTAATATTCCGCATCTATCCATACAGACGATAGGCTAACCACAAACATAAAAATAACAGCACCGTAATCACCCAGTAACAGTTCCACAGCCGAACTGTCACCCTATCCAAACACCGGTGGTGGTAGGCATCTGACTACTGCAAGTTCCATACTATCTGATGTAACGTCGATAAGTACTGGGTCACGTCCCTCCTCTCCTGGTTAATGTTAGCTATGGCGATCGAGTGGTCTATCACACGGTCAGTCAGGATAGCTATCCAAGAGTTGTTTCCTGTGTTTGGGAGGTCAGGGCGAGGGGTAGGTATACTCAATGAACGGGAAGATGAAGTATCTTCCCTATGGCGTGAAGGTCCTCCCCGGTCGTGGGTAGATCCGAATGGAATCGAGGTAGGGTCAATCGGGGTTACCCGAATACGAGCAGTCTGTCGGACTCGCGCAGTAGCTGAAGTCGTCGGCGACAGGTGAATGGGTGGAGTGGGTGATCTGGCTACTCTAGCAGGTGAACGATACTGACTGTTAACTTTGTTTTGATCCCTGCGTGGTGACCTGGGTGGATAACTATCACATCTGTAGCCAGATAGATCAGGCACATTCCTGGGTAGCTCTCTACAGATAACTTCTTCTTCCACCTTTTCCTCCTGCTCCTCCTCCTCCTCCTCCTCCGGTTCCTCTTCTAGGTCCTCCTCTTCTGGATCCTCCTCTGATTCTTCCTCGGGATCCTCCTCAACAGAGATTACCGGTTCTTCTTCCGGTACGTAGTCGTTATTCCTTGATATGACTCTGCACAAAGGTTAGTTATAAGAATAATAACTATTACTAGCGCTAACTATTGTCAAGGAGATTAATTAATTAAACCAAATTTAATATTAATTATATTAGAATATAATATTAGTTTTATTAAAAATTTAATTATTATTATTATTATTTAAATCAATATTGAATATAAATGAATATAATATTCATAGTAAAATTTACCGTCATCAACAGTATCATACGTACACGTATTCATACACATTGTTCCAATTAAGCACGTATGAGTGTTACATATATATATACTTTCACATTACCTTTTATACTCATATGTTGCCATTTTTACCTAACCACACGTTCCGTGACTTCTCCCCGAATTCCCTCGTACAAGCAAGTCTGTTATTATGTTCTAGACCACAATAACTCACTTACCCTACAAGTTCATCCCGACATCCATCAGTATATAATATTAATTTATTATTTAATTATCTTCCATAGTTAATCGAGCCTACGGTTATATTTTAGATACCCTAAGGGATAACCTAATCCTTTATAACCAATGGCTCTGATACCAACTTCTGTCACACCCCGACTAGCACAATGCGGAAGCGTAAAACGGGAATGTAACAGACACCTTTGGTATCAACACATTGTCTATAAAGAAACATTACAAACTAATTTACAATATATTACAACTCATTGTTCTATCATTGTTTTACAGTCTAGGTGATACAAACAAAACTGGTTCGTTAACTATACGTTCTTACTACTAACACCCTTGCCTCTATTCACATAGCACCAACCACACACCTTGGGCAAATAACAGATCACCAAATCATTCCGATTTAGGTACACCTGAAAAGCAGTTTAAAACGGGTCAACTACTAGAGTTGGTGAGTTTCACGAGTTTCAAGAAAGCAGTAATGAGTATTCACAAGTCAACACTTGTAATCATGAAATAAGTATGTATGTATGTATGTAAATGATGTAATTATGCTAAGCTACAGTGAAGCCTTGACTGTATGTGCTGCGTGCATCCATTTCCCACGCTCCATCAACCATTGTGGCCCCTTTCCGCCCACAACATGCCCCGGTAGCTATGTCTAACACTACATAGCCTGTTTGTATAAATATGGTCATGTGCAAACGGCGTTATGTGACACGGCAACCAGGCCGATTCTGTTTGGTTTTGTCAAACCAATAGTACTATTCACAAGCCACCGGCTCGAAGTTAATCACTGTGATCGTGGGGACTTTCGTGTGTTAGCACTTAGATAATTCACATCAATACAAGTTTCAGGTATGTATATGTAATCAAACATGCTTTTCACCCCAAAAGTTCGTAAAACAGTTTAAAAGTGGGGTCATGAAACTAATGGTTTAGTAGATATTCAGTATTGTATCAGCTCGTGGTTTGTTCGGTCCGCTATCAGTAGTTCCTATAATCAATATTATAATAATATTAATATTTTAATATTATTATAATCTCAATACTAATCTGGGCTGTATAACTAATCTGGGTGTAGCTGGAACACCCAGAAAGTGACAATAGGCTTACGTTGTGATGTTGTTCAATGTCTAATACTTAAAACCGAACTTGGCTCAGATTCCCGTTTTCCCAGCTGGGCCAAGTTGTTCGTTTACGCGTTCAGAAAACAGTTATGGGAAAATAAGCTTGGGTAAATGTATTAGTTAATAAAATGATTAAGTTATAAAGAAGGATCACATACTGGGGTCCCGGATTAGCCACGGGGCCCGTTTCCGTTTATTCAGTTTGATTTGAGAAGAAACGCACACAATCTACCCGGATTGTCCAGGTTTCTCATAGAAAAGTTCATTTTCACTTAATTAGTCCAAAAATATGATTTTTGATCACTCTTGGTGTTTTGATATTACTGCAGGTTCATTAGTCGCAAACTTACAGGTTTTTATAAAAATTGAATTTGTTTAATATTTAAATTAGCATAACTAATTAATGTTTAATCATTAAATTATGAAAATTTAACCACTTATCAATTAAAATATGTAGATTTTTATAAAAATATTTCTTGAATTTATTTACTGATTTATTAATTTATAAAAATTCATTTTATCTGCTATATTTCGCCTGAAAATCGTCCGTTTACCCCAAAAAATTTCCAAAAATTCCAAAAAAATTCCTGAATGCTCAAATCATATTCCAAATCAACCTGTATCAATTCCATAATGTAAAAAGTTCGTGCAATATTCTTTTCGGCCCAAATTCGGCTATAAAAATTCACACGAACGCATATAAACAAAACACCTTTAAACTTCTCCAAATGATCCCAAAATTCATATGTGATCAAAATACATCAAATCTGAGTTCCCAGAAAATTTTCATAATTTTTGAAGTATTTTAGCTATTTTTCCCAAAATAAACGTCCCAATTCGGTAATAAATTCGCCAAATATTCGCGGATTGTCGAAAAATTACCAAATTTAAACAGGGACTCATTGACATGGTCCCTGATGTCCCTGAAAAATTTCAAGTGCTAACAATATGCACATCACAACCTTAACCTAAATAGCCCGTAAGCGAGTGTTTCGGCATTACCTTAGCGGGTTTGACTTGTTTCCGACTTTTTAATCAAGTTTTCAGGTTCTTGTGCTTCTAAGAAAGCTAGGTACAAGTCCTATATCACAAAGCAAACAATTTTTCATCAACATAACAGCCCTTAACTTAGGGTTTCGGCTAGTGCACAAAAACGAACTTTTGAACCGTAAAAACGTCGTTTCAACCCTTTAATCCGTGTTTATGACCAAAAAAACTATAAAAACAGGTTCCTTACCATTTTTATGATCAAAACATGTTTATGGACCATTTTTAGGATTTTTACACGGTTAGGAATAATTTTTAGTAACCAAGACATGTTTTTATGGTATTAAACGAGTTTAAACAACCCGAAAATCGATTATTTAAGACCTCTTTACCTTGTTTCTTGCTGGAGCAGAACTTGTGTCCAGAGTTTTCAAGAAAATGATGTTGAAAATATCTTGGATCTAGTTTATATGTGAAAGAACTAAAAGGGGGGGGGGGGCTGCTGTTTGCGATCGGGATTCACATGGGCCCACCTTGGGCCCATTTTGGCCCAAGTTTCTGATTTCCCAAGCCCAAATACAAAAAGCCCAGTCCATATTTAGTTCGGGTTCGGTTTTTGGCGCAAAAAACTTATCGGGTGTGTTAAACAACGTGAGAAACGAGTGTTTTTCGGCTAGTTTTGTGTAAAATTATAAAAACATACTATATGTTTGTAAAAATCAAAAATATTTTCACGGATCGCTTAAAACATTTCAAATAAGTGTTTGGTAAGTCTTTTTCAGCTTAACGGATGATACAATGCTTGGTTTGTAACTATCTTTCGCCTTTAAATCTATAGCGGGTAGTTAAACGAGCATATTTTCGTTTAACTTGTTTGCTATCAAACTAAGACAATATTTCTAATATTTTAGCTTGTATAGATCGTATATCACTTATAGATGGCCCCCCCCGAGATATATGGGTCACAACCCGACCCGTTCGGTTAATCGTTCGTTCGTTACGCAAAAGGCGTTTATTTGCTTAATAGGTAAATACGTACTGAGGTGTACCTTGTTTTGGCTCAAATGTCACAATGGTACAAGGACATCCAAACGTTCTGAAGAAATTGACCCTTGGCTTTGTTCCATAGAAGACTTCATACGGAGTCTTGTTAAATCTTTTGTTTAGAAGCATACGATTCTGGGTAAAGCAAGCAGCATTGATGGCTTCACCCCAGAAAATCAATGAAAGTTTGGAAAATGACAGCATTGTTCTAGCGGTTTCAACCAACGTACGATTTCGTCGTTCAGCCACCCCATTTTGTTCGGGAGTGTAAGGTGCGCTGAATTGATGAAGAATTCCCTTGTTGTGGTAGAATTCATTCACGACCTTGTTGCAGAATTCTGTTCCATTGTCACTCCTGATACACTTCACTTTCTTGTCAGTTTGATTTTCAACCAGCACGATGAACCTGAGCAGAAATTGCGATGTCTCATCCTTGTACCCAAACAGAAATGTCCAACTGAAACGCGAAAAATCGTCAGTAATAACCAGACAATAGGCTTTTCGACCTATTGCCATTGGTTGAATTGGACCGAAGAGGTCCATGTGCAACCGCTGGAGAGTAGAATTTATAGAATTGAGAGTCTTGGGTCTATGAGGGAGTTTGTGCTGTTTGCATTTAGAACAAGATAAATATTTTTCAGCACAATGAAAAGATTTTACGGGTAGCCCCTCACGTGGTCACCTTTAACCAACTTATTCAAGTTCTTAAAGTTGATGTGACCCAAACTTCGATGCCATAAAGATGAATCATTCTCCGAGGCCTTGGACATCAAAAAAGAAGCAAAACGCATGGAATAATTGCTTCTCATGTCCAGAATGTAGGCATCATTATGCCTCGGAGTACGCAACATGATCCACTCTTCAGGGACTTTAAAACATGGTTTCAATATAAGACATTCATTTTCTGTGAACAGGGTTGAGAATTTCTTATCACAAATTTGAGATACGTTGAGCAGGTTGTGGTTGAGCTGTTCCATCAGATTGACCTTATCAAATGTCAAAGTGCCATTTGAGACCTTTCCTTGCTTTGTTATCTCTCCTCCAATGTCACCAGCAAAGGAAACATGCCCGCCGTCGAATGGTTTGATGTCAAACAACAGTGACTCATCTCTTGTCATGTGTCGGGTGCAGCCACTGTCTAAGTACCAAATACTGTTGACAGGCCTTCCAGGCTGACCCTAAACAACCAGTTAGTGGAGGGTTTCCCGAGACGCACTTGTCTCGGGAAAATTAAACACAAAATCACCAGGTTTAATTTTATGATTTATGAAAATATAGTCCTTTGGTGAGTCAGAATCTGAAGAGCAATCCCTCGAGGAACTTGAATTATAATTTCCTCGGATTTGAAACGGTTTTCTGGATTGCCTTCGTTTTGGTTTAGGCTTAACCACAAAATCTTCTTGATTAGCCTTAGTAAAATCCTTCGAACTATTCTTTGGCTTTTTAGCTTCAGATCCCTTTGCTAACCTTTTTCTTTCTCTTTGGGTTAGCCAGAAAGGTTTCTTGGGTTTTCCAGTTCTTCTGGGTCTGAAATCCGTCTCACTGGCTAAAGTATAAGTTTGGTTAGACATCTTCTTAGTTTGAGCAGGAAACTTAGGAAATGTTTGACCAAACTTACTGTTGAAGTCTCTTTGTTGCTTATTCCAGTTCTTGCAATGTCTAGCAAGATGAGACGGATTGCCACAAACAAGGCAACATTTTCTTTGGTTGCAGATATAGAAATCTTGATCAGCGAGATATGTGGGATACATTGATGTAGTCGGGTTATCAAATTTGTAACCTATATCTGTCTGATAATGATGAACATTTGAAAATTTTGAAGCAAAATAATTTGAATGTCTAGGTTTCTGTTGAGAATAGTAATAGTCATTATCAAACTGATCATAATATTGAGAACTGTTGTTGTAATTTGTACTTTGAGAAAATGAGGTTTTCTTAGGTGGCAAATATATTACAGGAAGTGCTTGGTTTTTCATTTTCAAAACTTGCTTTTTCTTTAGTCAAGTTCTCAAAATGATGATCAGTTGATGAGCAGCTAGAACTTTTCTGTTCATCAACCTTGGCTTTGATTGTTTCATCAAAAATCGTTTCACATTCTGAATCAGATGAAGAACATTCACTTTCATTACAAATATTTGTACAACTGTCATCACTAGTAGTTTCACAAAATACAACTTTTGATCCTGACGTCAAACTTCCTAACATTGATTCACACACTTTATTACAGAGAGGATTGTTAATTGATTTTATTTGACCCACACAAGACTCAAAACATGGTTCTAACTCTCCTTTTGGACTACAACTCTGGTTAACCTTCCCACAATCACCATTGTTTATATCACCTGCTCCACAAGACACGTTGACGTTAGACTTGTCAGATGATTGAATTGGAGCAGCAGTTTGAGAGGCAGTAGGAACAAATTTCATTGGTTTTGGTATTTTACCAATCCCATATGCCATTTCTTCATCAGGAGAAGTATTATAGCTAAAGTGGAGCAAACTAGTATAATTATCATTCATTGGTGGAGGCACCACTGAATAATCATATCCTAGTCCCGCTTTAACTTTAGTACTTCTTTGTGCTCTGATAATATCATCCAATTGCTCAGATGATGCTTCAAATCTTTCAACCTGTTTTTCTTTTTCTCTTTTATCAGAAGCATCGAGTTTTAATTTCTCAATTCATCTTTTAACTCATTAATTATATTTTTATAGTAGATGACATCTTGCTCCTTTACAAAATTTTTAAGTTTAAGATTTGCCACATCATCATGGTGAGTTTTTATCTTTTCAACATAGATCTTGTCAGCTTTAACATATTCACCATAATTGACGAAGTTTTGCATTTTCTTTCAAAACTTCGTCCTGAAGATATCTATAATATTTCACCTTATTTATGCAAGCTTGAGTACAAAGATTATGATTTACCTCATCGATGGGTGATGCATCGGAACTTGCAGCTGTGGATGTGGATGCTTCATTGTTTGACGTGAAAGCCATGCCATGTTAAGAGTATTCTGCAGCTCTTGAAATTGATCATCCCAATCCATACCAGTTTGGACCTCCGTTTGGGAGACAAGGGCCCTTGTGTTTGAGCTTGAGTTGCCCTTGTGTGAATAATTTCCAATTCTTGGAGCTGAGCTGCTTGGCTTATGCACCTCATGCTTCTTTCCAGCAGCTTTGGTGTTTTCTTCCACAGTCACCTCGGTCACACGAATATCATTTGCTGGCTTTGACGGATTCGTGCATTCTCTTGAAAAGTGACCCATCTCACCACAGTTGTAACACTGTAGCTTTGACTTATCAAACCTGATCCTCTTCCTATCAGAATCCTTGAAGCTGTCTTTCCCATACATCTTCATGAAGTTTGTGGCTCTTTACACGGCCATTGCCATTTGGTACTTGATATCCATCTTTTCGAGATCCTTATGATTGATGTCTCTCATATCCCCGATCTCGAATTGTGGTGGCAATAGATTTCCTTGCATCAACTCTTCATGACTTGACAGAAAAGCATGAACGATTGAGATGTTTGAGTCATTTAACAAGGGTAGTGCTTCACAATACCTGGAGCTTTTGCTTGGTTGATTCTTTGATGATGATGAAACTCCGTGGGCCTTCAAAGCTTGCTCAACTGCACTATCGACTGCCTTCTGAAATGAGCTAGTCTTAGATGATCCAGATTGACTTCCCGTTGAGATGAAAGCAGTAGTCTGTGGAGGAACACTTGAGGAGAACTTCGGAGTGTTCACAGGGTACACATTCTGCTGGGTTTTGCTTATGAAAGCAGTTGGAATTGTTGATGCAGTACTTATCCTAGCTTGATTAAGAGAACTCAAGTGATTGTTCACTCTCATCTGTTCGTCCATCTCAAATGACTTGATAGTGGAAATCAAATCAGTGTTTTTCATGCCATTCAAATTTGTGGTTCTCTTGATTGTAACTGTATTAGTACTCCAGCTGTACGGCAATGAATTCATTAACTTGTGGTTGATCTCAGAGTTTGGAATGTTAACACTAGCAGCCCTGATTCTAACCATAAACTTTTCAAACCTCTTAACCAAGTCCAACACACCTTCACCTTGACGGTGGTTGAACATATTGAATTCTTCCTTTAGCAAGGCTTTCTTATTTTCCCTTATCTCAGCATTGCCCTCAACCTTCTCAACAAGTGCATCCCACAAACCTTTTGCACTTCTGTGTTCACGTAAAGTCTCAGTGATCTCATTTGAAAGACAAACTGTCAAAATGAGATATGCTTTCTTTTCTTGTGCCAACAGGTCCCTATCATTATCATTCTGATCATAGTTTTCAGGAGCCTTTAGTTGTTCCCTAGCTTGTGTAACAGTCATGGGGACATGAGGACCTTGTTCAAAACTTCTCATTAATTCAGTTTCAGTCAACGAGATATAGTTTATGAACCTCCATCTAAAGTCGGCAAAGTTATCATCCAAGGTCATGTACTTAGGAGGTTTTTGAGGTGTTCCCACTTGGTTTTCTAACAGTAAATACCCCTTCAATAGCTCGGAATCAGTGCTCATCATGATCTCAGCAGTCTCAAATACTTAACAGTCTTTAACAGTCTTGAATTTTGAAACATACAACAATTTCGCGCGAAAAAGTTTTTCAAGCGAGGTGAAAAAGTTTTCTGTGCGAAGCGAAAATGTTGGTGAACAGTGATGCGAAGCGAAAAAGTTTCCAAGCGAAGCGAAAAGATGAAGCGAAGTGAAGAACCACGCGAAGCGAAAAGCCACGCGATGCAAAATCACAAGTGATGCGAAACCCCACGCGATGCGAAAAACTTTCACGCGAAGCGAAAAACCTTCATATGCTAAAAAGTTCAGTTAGTTTTCTAGATGAAATCTTTCTTGGGTTTCTCCTAACTTGTTAGTACTAGGTCTGTTGGTGCATGAATGTCAGTAGTTCATAGTCTAGTGTCTGTAATCGAGTATGTATTGTTATTTATGTTTTTGTAATAAGCGAAGTTGTCAACAAGTTCGCCTAGGCGAACTTGTTGAACAAGCGAAGTTATGGACAACTTCGCCTGAACATGTCAGGCGAAGTTGTCGTGTATATAAATACAAGCTTACGGCTTGGTTTAGGTTGTTCGTTTGAATCGGTGAATCGTTCAATCAGTTACTTAGCAGTTTTGGTTATCGAGTTTGTTCGGTAACGTGTGTTTTGTAACAGTGATATTTACATCACGTGAGTTCGGTTATAATATATAACGTGTTTCGTGTATTCGTGTGTTTGTGTTCTATACTCGTAACGATCTACGCAGGGATTCCGCACCTGAGTGGACCGCGATATCTCGTGCGATCCGTCCAGGGAACCTACAATTGGTATCAGAGCATTTGCTCGATTGTGAGGTTCGGGATATTCACGCGGGTATAGATTTCGTCCCGTTTCGACTATTCGCGGGACGTGTTTTCATGTTTCTAAGTCAATCTTACCTACTACCACAGTATTCAAGCCTTTGCACCATCAAAAACCTTGTAAAATCCAGATTCCAGATCTTCAAAAACGTCCGTGTTCATCAGGCGAAGTTGCCGTCACTGTACGTAGGGTTTCGGCGAAGATATAAGGTTAAGCGAAGTTATCCACAACTTCGCCTACCTTCTCAAGTTCGCCTTCTCAAGCGAAGTTCTCTACAACTTCGCCTACCTCTTAAGTTCGCTTATCTCAGCGAAGTTAATCAGCGAAGTTCGTCAGCGAAGTTCTTCAGCGAAGTTCTCTACAACTTCGCCTACTTCAAGCGAAGTTATCCGTAACTTCGCCTTCGGTACTTAAAAAAAAAAAAAAAAAAAAATTTCTTCTTAATTTTTCCAGGTTGCTTACTTTTCGGGAAAGATGTCGTCGATCAACATCTCTGAGTTGGTGAAGATGGAAGTTGAAGCAGGGTCAGCTACCAAGGCCCCAAGATTGCTGAAGGGAACCGATTTCGTTGCATGGAAGGATCGGTTCATACAGTACGTCAAATACCAGGATGCGAAGATGTGGGTATGCATCCAGGATGGTTATATTCCACCAATTATGGAGTATGAAGGTCGTGACCAAATCAAGAAGTATAGTAAAATGGAAGAAGAAGAGAAGAAGATGTATGAGGCTGAGAGCAAGGCTCATGCTGCTATTACCATGGCTCTTCCACAGGAGATCCTTCATACTTTTAGGAAGTACACTTCAGCAAGGGAGCTTTGGGAAGCCCTTGAGAGCAGATTTGAAGGAAATGTAGGAATCCGGGCTTCAAAAATAAAACTGCTCAAGACCCAGTTCTCAGTCTTCAAGTATTTGAAGAATGAATCATTAGATGATATTATCACTCGATACTATCATCTGATGACTGAACTGAGCAACTATTCCATTTCTTACAGAGAAGAAGAGATAGTTGAGAAACTTCTGGATGCTCTCCCACCAAAATGGGAGATGTACACTGTGCTGATGACGGAAGACAAGGACTTTCCCACTTATGATCTCGAAACGACAGTCAACATGCTCAGGACCTTTGAGCTTAACATGGTAAGAAAGGAGACATCTATGGATCAGGTTCAAGATCCAAGTATGTATGGAGCTAAAGTCAACACTAGCTCAGGCTCAAAGACTGAATCGGCTGCTTACTACTCGAAGGGAGAGTCGGGCCCCAACTCTTCACATGAGGGGCATGTGTCAGTTAACACAAATGGGGATGTTTGCTATGTAGCAGCTGGATCTAGTGGTTCTCAACCCCAGGCAAGCAAGAGTAGTTGCTCTTCAAGTGCTCCCAGCAACAACTACTCCAAGATGCCTATGAGTGTCAAGTCTGCTGAAGAGCAGTTTGGCCTCTATGCTTCTTTCATTGCTTCCTATGAGAACTATATTCAAGGGAAGATTGTTGATCCAGCTATGTTGGATGAAGATTACGATCAGATTGATGCTGACGATATGGAAGAAATGGATCTACAATGGCAGATGGTCATGATTGTAAGGAGGGTGAAGAGGTTTATGAATAAGACCGGTAGAAAGTTTGTCGGAGGAAGACCAGGGTTCGACAAGTCAAAGGTAAGGTGCTACAATTGTCAACAAAACGGTCACTTCGCAAAAGAATGCAGGAATGAGCGTGTGGAACGAAGTCAGGGTAGGTCTCCACAGCAAAGTGAGGGTAGAAAAGATTACAGTGCCATGATGTCTAGAGCAGATGGAGAATACAACTGGAACCTGCTTTCTAAAGAATCTTTCGAGCAGGCAAATTTGGCAAAGGTCAAAACAGAAGAAAATGAGAAGGCTGCCGGAGAAGAAAAGGCTCTTATGGCAGATTTTAATGACAAGCTCTCCGAGGTATGCTCTAAAACTACTTGTTCAAAATGTGAGAACTTGTCTGAGCAACTAGCAACCATAACCGATCAGTATGTTAGGTTGGACGCTGAATTTAAAACCTTAAAAGAAGATCATCACTTTACTAAATCAAGAGAAAATAATTATAAAATTAAAATAAAAGCTTGTGAAAAAGATGTGAAAAGTTTAAAAACTAAACTTGCTGAAAAAATTGAAGTGATTGATTTAAGTTATGAGGTTTTGGAAGAAAAGACAAAACTAATTGCTGAGAGAGAAAAACAGATTGCTGACCACCAAGTGAAAGTGGTGGAACTAAATCGAAAACTGGAGCAGTTCAGAAATTCTTCTGCTATTCTTGATCACCTTGTTAGTGATCAAGGTTCCTCTACTAAGAGAGGAGGAATCGGTTACCATGAGGTTCCACCACCGTACAAACATAATTACACTTTTAACCCTAGTGTTCAGAAATCTATTGATTTTGAGGTTGCTCAGACAGTGCCAATTAAGGTAACTGTTAAAGAACCAAAAGTTAGTAGAGGCGAAACAAGTTCGCCTGTTTCAAGTGTTGAAATTTCTGATCAGAGTCCTGTCTCGTCAGATTCGGATAAGTCATCCGAGTCTGGTAAGGTAAAAGAGGAGGTTGTGTTACCCAAGAGTGGAGAAAAAGATAAAATGAATAAAAAGAGTACTCCACTAAACCCGTACGTCCCACCATATGTGAGACGAACGGGCGGTAATATAGCCTCGACATCTAAAACTCCGGTTGATAAAAAGGTTGAGCATAGGTGCTGTTTTAGATGTAATCAGTTAGGACATCTTGTTGCAAATTGCCCTCTGAAGCAGCGATTCAGAGGTGTAAGGCCTACTAAAGCTGAGAATAGACCTAATAGTAATTATCATGCTCCTAAAAATGAAAACCATTTAAAATTCAAAAATGTGACTAATTCGGGTTTTCATAGAAACAAATCTCAGTTTTACACTTCTAATAACCAAACCACAAGTTATAATTCTTTCAATTCTCAAAGGTTTGGAAGGCCTTACAATCAATCTTCAATGAGATATCCTAATGGGACTTACAGGAGTTACCGAGATACTAACTTTGGAAAGCCAAAGTTTGGGATGTATAGATCCAAGACCAATTGGTCTTGGGTCCCTAAATTCTAATCTTTTGCTTTGTTGTGCAGGAACAGTTGAACAGGGCTGCCAATAATCTTTGGGTTGTGGATAGTGGCTGTTCCCGGCACATGACGGGTAACAAATATTTGTTACACGATTTGAAACCTGTTCAAGGAGGGAGAGTAAGTTTTGCCGGAGAAAGTGGAGGCAATATTACTGGAAAGGGAACGGTGTCGAACGGAAAGATGACGTTGGAGAATGTCAACTTTGTAGAAGAATTGAAACACAATCTGCTGAGTGTGTCGCAGATTTGTGATAAGGAGTACACCGTTCATTTTACAAAGAACGAGGCGATCGTGCTGAAACCGGGTTTTCAGATACCAGAGGAGTGGATTTTGATGAAGGCTCCTCGTGATAGGAATACGTACATTATGGATATGAGATCAACTGAAATGGCCACGGCAGAGTCATGCCTTTTGACAAAAGCGAGTGAAACAGAGTCCGAACTGTGGCATAGGAGAATGGGACACATTCATCTTCGGAAGATGAACAACATTGTCAGGAATGGACTTGTGCTGGGCGTTCCCTTGAAGAATTTCAATTTTGAAGATAAATGTATTGCGTGCAAGAAGGGAAAGCAGCACAAGAAATCCCATCTCACCAAGAAAGTAAATTCAATTGCCAGTACTCTAGAATTGCTTCACATGGATCTCTTCGGTCCCGTGTATGCAAAAAGTCTAGGAGGTACTTCATACTGCTTGGTGATCACTGATGACTACTCACGATACTCGTGGGTATATTTCCTGAAATCAAAAGATGAAACGGCTCAGATGGTGAAGAATTTGATTACCAAAGTTGAGAACGTTATGGATAAAAGGGTTAAGTTCATCAGAAGTGACAATGGAACAGAGTTCAAGAATTTTGAGATGGAGATCTTCTGTCTCCAGAGAGGGATTGAACACCAATACAGCGCTCCTTATACACCGCAACAGAATGGAGTGGCTGAAAGGAAGAACCGAACGTTAATTGAAGGAGCCAGAACTATGCTGGCTGATTCAAAGCTTCCTGTGGTGTTTTGGGCTGAAGCTGTTGCTACAGCCTGTTATGTTCTGAATAGAGTCTTAACTGTTAAAAGACTGGGTAAGACATGTTATGAGCTTATGCATGGAAGAAAGCCCAACTTGAGTGGTCTAGAACCATTCGGGTCCCCTTGTTCGATTTTGAAGACAAATTCTAAATTTGGTGAAGTAGCCGATGAAGGAATCTTAGTCGGTTATGTTATTGGGACTCCCAACAGACGTGTCTTCAATACATCGACAAGCAAGATTGAGGTGGTGTGTAACACAGATATCACAAGTTACCAACCGCCAAAACCAAGCAACGGACCTGCGGAGTTTTTCGACTATGTTAAACTTTTTAAGTCTTTTAACATACCGGATTTAGATATCTCTGAAGAAGAAGAAAGAGTTGCTACGAAGATGATCCTTGATGAGGAAGAAAATCTATTGCAAAGACAGCTGATTGATAATTGTCAACCTTCCTCATCAAATATTATCGATACCCCTGCTGCCTCAACTGAAGAAGAATTTATCAATCCTTTTCACTCTCAGCATGAAACAACCATTGACGAGCTCTCTTCTAACTTGGAAGACAATTTGCATGTCGGTTCTGTTCCGACCACGAGAATTCATAAAGATCATCCTTTGGAGAATATGATTGGTGATGTGTCCTCCGGTGTACAAACAAGACGTAGCTTGGATGAGCACACCTGTGTTTACACAAGCATTAAGGAGACAGGAATAATCAACGAATGCTTGTACACCTGCTTTATCAGCCAGATTGAACCGAAAAATTATCAAATGGCTTTAAAGGACAGCTCGTGGGTCGAAGCCATGCAAGAAGAGTTGGCTCAGTTCAAGAAAATGGAAGTTTGGGATTTGGTTGAAAAACCGAAGAATGTGCATGCGATAGGCACAAAATGGGTGTTTAAGTGCAAGAGAGATGATAAAGGGATTATCATCAGAAACAAGGCGAGGCTAGTTGTGAAAGGATTTAATCAACAAGAGGGGATTGATTATAATGAAGTGTTCGCTCCTGTCGCAAGGTTGGAAGCCATTAGATTGTTTTTGGTGTTCGCTGCTTATAAGAAGATGAAGGTATTTCAGTTGGATGTGAAGAGTGCGTTTCTGAATGGGAAAGTTGATGAGGTAGTGTATGTTGAGCAACCTCCGGGTTTTCCTGACCCAGACTTTCCTGATCACGTGTACAAGTTAAGCAAGGCATTGTATGGACTACATCAGGCACCTCGTGCCTGGTATTCAACTTTATCAGATTACTTGCTTGAAAATGGTTTTGAAAGAGGGAAGATTGATAGTACGTTGTTCGTTAAGAGAGAAGGAAGCGACTTCCTGCTGGTGCAAGTCTACGTGGATGACATTATCTTTGCTGCATCTAAAGTCTCCATGTGTCAGGAGTTTGAGGACGTCATGAAGAAAAGGTTTGAAATGAGTGCTATGGATGAACTAACTTTCTTTTTAGGATTGCAGGTTGATCAGAAGAAGGATGGGATGTTCATTCATCAGACCAAGTATGTCCATGATGTGCTCAAACGCTTCAAGATGGAGGACAGCACTCCATTCGACACTCCTATCTGCGTCAATCACAAATTGGGTGCTGAGTCAGACGGTGATGCAGATGTGGACCCAACTCAGTATCGGGCTATAATAGGTTCTTTAATGTACTTAACTGCTTCTAGGCCTGATATAATGTTTGCTGTTTGTCTTTGTGCTCGTTTTCAGGCAAACCCAAAGGAATCTCACATGAAAGGTGTGAAGAGGATCTTGCGGTATCTAAAAGGCAAACCGAAGCTGGGGTTGTGGTACCCGAGAGGAGGAGACTTGGAGCTAGTCGCTTACACAGATTCTGATTATGGAGGGTGCAATCAGAGTCGGAAGTCAACAACTGGAGGATGTCAGTTTCTTGGTGGCAGATTGGTGTCGTGGCAATGCAAGAAACAGACTTCGGTCGCAATTTCAACCTGTGAAGCAGAATACATGGCAGCATCCAACTGCTGCTCCCAGGTTCTTTGGATTCAACAACAATTGCACGACTATGGTCTGAATTTCTTACTTACTCCTATTTGCATTGATAACACAGCTGCTATCTCAGTAACTAACAATCCCGTGAAATATAGTAAAACTAAACATATTGACATACGTCATCATTTCATACGGGATTGTGCTGAGAAGAAACTGATAGTGCTTGAAAAGGTGGATACGCTTGATAATTTCGCTGATCTTTATACTAAAGCGTTTGATAAAACAAGATTTCAAAACCTTATCGAGCTAAATGGGATGATCAATCCCGAGTAACCATGCTTTTCTTGTAATATTTAAAAAAAAAAAAAACGGTCACTATCGCTTAAAAATATGTCGGTTACATCAGTTTGAAGGACTTGTCTTCGGATATGTTTTGGTCCTCATTTTCTACTTGTAGATTTTGAGGATAGCCATTAACCAGATGACTGAAAGTGACCGGGGCGGTTTATGATGTGTTTTCATTCTTTCGCTTAAAATTAGTCGCTCATATTAATTAGTTAGAAGGACACATACTAGTATGTGGTCGGTCCAGCTGATCCATTGGATCTTCGGGATAGCCGTTAACCTGACGACTTGTTTTGATCGGGGCGATTGAATTCAAAAATTTTTTTTAAAGGGAAATGAAATTATTTTTCAAGTCTACTACTTCGTAAGAAGTACGTTTGCTATGTTAAACGGAAAATTGATCCAACCTTGGAAAATGATAGATATACTGATTCTGTGTGCTTAACTAGTGAAGTTATTAGGCTTAAAAGGCTTTAGGGCAGTCATTGTATGTCATGGTAACTTTTTATGGTGCGTAAAAGTAAATGTGATACAAACTAAAACTACTTGATTTTACGTGGAAACTCCTTACGAGTTTTGCATGTCTTCAGATATATCTTTCCGAATGATAGGCAGAAAAGCGATTACCCAGTCATACACGAGCCCGTAAGTGTTCTGATTCCCGTGAAGATAGCGTTTCAAGAAACTGCAGTGATCCAGATTCGGGACTTGCAGTTGGTTACTACTCTGAAGTCTATGTAAGGTTTATCATAAAAAAAAAAAAAATAAAAAAATAAAAAAAATAAACACCTTATGAGTTATTGAAACATTCTAGAGTTCAAAATATCAAGACTTCTTAATCATGGAGTAAGAAAGAGAACGGGAAGGAGATGAAGAGTACTTACAAACTTAATCAGACACTAAGGGTCGAAGTCAATTCGGGGTGACTTGGGGAAAGCCAAATACGCTTTGAGAATAGATAGGAGGCATCATAATCTCTGAGTTGTTGCCCACTTAATTTTTGAGCTTAATTGAACTTAACTCGTATCACAGAAACGATGAAAACCATCTTAAGTTATTTACCTGCTTACAACCTGTCTCTATGTGTCATAATACAGCTAAACACGGATCTATGTGACAGTCACATACTTAGTATGATTCCTGTTCGGATCTTTTCTAAAACGTAGCAGTCCCTATCGAGACTGAAATTTGATCCCTTATACTTAAATTGTTTAAAGTTTTCTTTTTCTGTAGTTGTATTTGTTTATAACCGGTTACTTGGACTTGAACGTGTCATTTAGTTCTTAAAGGAAAGTTTTATAACTTGATTGAAAAAATGTTAAAATTATAAGGTTATATTTTGTAAATATAGGCGATGTTGTTGAACAGGCGAAGTTGTGGATAACTTCGCCTAGGCGAAGTTATCTGTAACTTCGCCTGTATAACTTCGCTCCTATATAAGGATTTTCAAGAGTCAAAACAGTTCATTATTTGAATATCAGCGAACTTATTCACACAGCGAACTTATCCGATTTTCATCCGATTATCTTTTTTTCCGATTTCAATCAGTTTTCGAGGTGTGTTTGGATTATATATCTTTTACTCGATGTTCGATGTTGTTAATCCTAGGTTGTTTCGACACCCGGTTAACGACCTCGGATGTTCGAAACCTATACCCGATTTCAAAACTTGTTTTACGTGTTCATGTACAACCTGGTCGTTTGGTTATCATTAATATCATGTGTTTGAGCCTCCTCAATCGTCAAAGTTAATCGAAACACCGGTTTTCCGGATTTCGATTAACCTTACTGTCGCCATTTCAGATTCAGGCGAAGTTAAGGTTTAGGCGAAGTTATCCGTAACTTCGCCTGGAGCTTAAATTCGCCTGAGGCGAAGTTATCAGTAACTTCGCCTGATGCTCAACTTCGCCTGAAGCTTAAATTCGCCTGAGGCGATGTTGTGGTGAGGCGAACTTAAAGATGAAGCGAAGTTGTTCCCAACTTCGCCCCAACTTTAACTTCGCCTGGATCCTTTTAACTTAACAATTATTAGACGAACTTAAAGATGAAGCGAAGTTGTTCCCAACTTCGCCCCAACTTTAACTTCGCATGTACAGTTTTTATCACAACTTCGCTCATGGTAACTAGCGAACTTGTGTTATGTCTTAATGTTTATCTAACTTGGTTCGTTTGTTGCAGAGATGGCTGCTGTTGCCGGTGCTGGAGGTGCTGGAGGAGATGACGGTGATAACCAGAGGCAATTCTTTCCGGGTCACAACATGTTCATCACCTTAGACCCGGAAATGAGCGGTGTTGAAGACTACCGTGAGATCATTTCTTTCCTCCTACGCTCGAGGATATTTCACGCAATCACGACGACTCTGCCGATATCCTTACCCAATATCGAGGATTTCTGGCAGACGGTGGAGTATGATTGTCGTGTTGAGCCCCCTGTTATGAGAGCAACAGTCAATAATCAAGAAGTTCAGTTCTCATCTGAACAAATTCGGGTGGCGTTACGCTTTGGAGAGGAGACTCGGAACGACCCTACGGAGTTTGTGGCTCCGTTTCGTGATGGAGCATTTCTAAGAATGGGCTATTCTGGTCCATTGGGCGATACCCAGAGACGGAAGGGGTTCCTACTTGATCAGTGGCGCTTCCTCATGCACGTTATGATAGTATGCATGTCTGGGAGGAAGGCGGGCACTGACGGTATGGGTGCGACTATGCAGTCCGCAATGACTGCACTGACCTATAACAAACGTTATAGCTTCAGTCAAATGGTCTTCTACGAGATTGATAGACAGAGGAGGGCGATGGCTCGTGAGCGGTTCATAATGTATCCAAGATTCATCCAGATGATCTTGAACCATGTGGCTCCAGCTTTGCCTCAACGACGCCCGATAAGATACGTGGAAAGTGTGAGCAAACGTATCTTTGCTCAATGCCGTACTTCGAGTGCGAGGAGCAAGCCTGAACGTCGTCCAAGGCATACTCCACTCTTTGGGTTCTTAATAAACCCGGGGTATGTTCCTGCTGCTGGGGACGAGTTCAGAGATCCTCAACCACGACAGGCGGGAGCACCTCAAGCTGTACCTGCTGCGCCTGTTGTATCGGTTGCGGAGGATGTTGACCTTGATGCTGCATTTGGCGGTCAAGGTTTCTTCGACATGGATCGTTTTGATCCACATGAAGAAGTGCAGGTCTCTGCTGCACAGGTGAGGGAAGTGATTGTAACTAGAGCAGCTACGACTGTGGCTGACTCAGATCTTGACGATGTGATGGATGAAGCGAGGAGGATGTTGGTGACACGAGAGAGGACGTTGGGGAAGAGGAAGAGGACGGTGGATGATAGTGAGTCAGAGGAAGAAGAGGAGGACATACACAAGTTGATCAGACGTTCGAGACGTGAAAGGACAGGTGCTGGTATGGGAGCTGGAGAGACTTCACGTGTTATACGTTTTGCTCCATCCGCACTGTCAGGTATGTCAATTGTTCCTACTTCTGTACAGGTTACAAGCGCTGCAGATGTTCCTGTGGTGGCTACATCAGCTGTTGGCATCCCATCCACTACACTACAGACGACGACTCCGGAGATTGTGTCGTTACCACCTCCAACGCTTACTCCTTCAGAGGTGGTGGCACAATTTGTAGAGTCGACGGTCGTCGCAACTGCAGGGTTGTCGGTCACGATACCACTTGCGGTTACGTCCAAAACTGCTTCTGAAGTCCCAGTTGCATTCGAAATCCCTGCTGAGTATACTCCAGATACATCTAATATGAGATTTGATTTCGATGCAACCATCTCAGACTCGGAGAGAATAGCTGCACTTGAGCGGGTCGTGGCAGAGCAATCAAGGATCAACTTTATCCAGACCCAGGCTATTCAACGCCTTGTAGCAGAAAATCAACTACAGTCGTCCCTCCTGGTTGAGCATGGGAGGATTATAGATGCTATGAAGGCGTTCTTGGCATCTCAGGGGGAGACAGGCTGTAGAGGCGACGAGTTAAGGACTAAGAAGAGAAACGACAGAGACGATGATCCCAATGCACCGAAAGGTGAAGGTGGTGAGTTGCCAAGAACTACTCAAGCTCTTGGGACTTCCACAGCTCAGGGGGAGTCGGCAGGTGCAGTTGGTGGTGATGAGGTGGTGATGGTTGATGATGAAGATGATGTGATTGATGCGTTGAGAGAGTTAGATGATGATATGCTAGATGATGATGTGTTTGATGATGATGTGCTGCCGTGTGAGGAGATTGAGAAGATTGGCGCACAGATTGTGATTGAAGATGGGATAGAAGAGGGGGAGATAGTAGAAGAAGACGTTGAACACGAGATCCCAGATGTTGAGAAAGCCGACATGGGTACTGAGATGGATGAGACTGAGTGGGAGGAGCAGCCTAGGTGGAAGGAAGGCTGTGCTCATTGGTTTATTAAGACCAAGAAGCCTGCTGTTCCAGCTATGTTCAAGAAGAGTTATAACATCCAAGGCTATGCTGAGTCGAAGAAGGGAATTATCTGTTGGATATATGATGAACAGATAAAGTTGTTTGTGATGAAGCGTTATGATGGTATTCAATACTTCAAAAGAACCCTGAGATCTCTCAATACGTTGCCGGAATGTGAGGTGAAGGATTTGGCCAGGTTGGGTCTGATAAATAGAAGTGACGACAACATGGCAAGAGTGATTGGGAAGATCGTGTGGAAAGAAAGCATAAAAGAGAAGAAGTTTGAATTATTAAAGCCACAGAAGGGAAAGCTCGTGGAGGATACAGAAAGGGGAATGAGAGCAGATGGCAAGCCATGGATGGTGATGAAGTACAAACCGATCCGATGCATCAAGGAGGTTCTAATGAAGACTATGCCTCAAGATGTGTTGAAGAATCTAAAATGGTGGTACGTTGATTGCCAGACTGCTGAAGCCGTGATGGAAGACGAAGACGAACAAGAAGTGCTGAGGGTGTATGATCCGATGCATCTTGTTAACTTATCGAAAGCTGATCTGCAAGTGTTGAATTAAAAGAAGATATTCTATATTCCTGCTTGGAAGGATGAAGCAAGGAAATATCAGCGAGTAGTCACGGTATGTGTTAGAGAAGGAGTGCATGCGTGAAGATACAGGATTACAAGACAAGAGCTTAAAGATCAAGATATGAAGCTACAGCCAAGGGGGAGTCTGTTGGTGCATGAATGTCAGTAGTTCATAGTCTAGTGTCTGTAATCGAGTCTGTATTGTTATTTATGTTTTTGTAATAAGCGAAGTTGTCAACAAGTTCGCCTAGGCGAACTTGTTGAACAAGCGAAGTGATGGACAACTTCGCCTGAACATGTCAGGCGAAGTTGTCGTGTATATAAATACAAGCTTACGGCTTGGTTTAGGTTGTTCGTTTGAATCGGTGAATTGTTCAATCAGTTAGTTAGCAGTTTTGGTTATCGAGTTTGTTCGGTAACGTGTGTTTTGTAACAGTGATATTTACATCACGTGAGTTCGGTTATAATATATAACGTGTTTCGTGTATTCGTGTGTTTGTGTTCTATACTCGTAACGATCTACGCAGGGATTCCGCACCTGAGTAGACCGCGATATCTCGTGCGATCCGTCCAGGGAACCTACAAGGTCAAAAGTTGGTACACTTATTTTCATGCCATGAGAAGCAAAATTTATAAATTATCAATTTTAACAACTTTTAAAACCCGTAATCACCAATTTTAACATATTTAAACCCAAAACTTATAGATCTAAAGCTAGTACACTTGTTGTTTTTCACTAAGAACACATTCTAAGACATCTTATGAAGATTTAGGCCGAATCTTTTTGTATTATTCTTGTTTTTGTTGTTTTTGTGGATTTTCTTGTCAAGAACACTTCTTTTCTTCTTCTCAAGATCAAAACCCAAGGTTGTGATCCAAAAACCCTCAACTAGTGAGCCGTAGTTCTGATATCAATTGTAGGTCCTGTGGCGGGTGGATCTAACAACGTTCTCAGATCAACCTAACTTAGTGCTAGCGGAAATCACACTAAGCAACCTAAGAGGTCTCGGATCTTGAGGTTTATTTTCGGGCTTAGTGAGAGAGAGAGAGATGAGAGAAAGTGAGAAAGAAAGTATATATATGAGTTTTTGCAAAAGGTTTTTCAATTCATAACCAACATCATCTCTCATGGCATACTTCTCTATTTATAGAGAAGCATGCATGAGAAACAAGTTACATCACATGCCAAATGAGCTTCTTTACATTATTTCCCTTGGGCCTAGATACACAAAACAAACTTCTAAAGCCCAAAACATAGAAATACAATACAAAAGACTAATATAACAAAATGGGACCTAACAATGGTTTCCCTCAAATTAATGTCAAGATTTATCTTAAGCTACATGCTTCATCAACTATCAAGATTGTATACTTGCTTTCAAGTTCTATGGGTTTTCATTTGTGGTGAGTTATATCTTTATCCTGTTCTGATGCATAAATTAATGCTCTATATTGTGATAATTATGGCTGTCTTAAATTTATGCTATTTTATTTGTGATTTTGCAATTTGTTTAATTGATTAGGTGAGTATCGTAATAGCATTTTGACCCATAGGACAAAAAATTTTGTGTTCTAGCTAAAGTAAATCTCTTGTATAACAGTAACATCTTATGTTAAAGCATGTAATCATTATGTAATGGTTCAGTGTAGGGCCAATATTCTATATTATTTTTAGGATTGTATATGTCATTTTAGGTTGCTTTTAGTCGGTGTAGTACGTACTCGGTACGTTTAGTTTGTACGTTTATTTTGTAAGTTTTGGAGAAATGGGGACCCTATAAAAGGTCACCTACCCATTTCTCTACACCAAATCTTCACTACTTCAAGAAAATAAAGTTTCTCTCTCTCCAAAACCTCTCCTCTCATTTTCTCTCTTTTGTAATAACAAACTAAGATCCGAGATCCGAGTGTCATTGGTGATTTCTGCTAACCAACAACACGGATTGATCCGAGTCAAGTCTTGAGATCCATCTAGAGGACCTACAAGTGGTATCAGAGCTTTCGGCTCGTCTTTTTGTGGTTTTCGGGTCAAACTTTTCGGATTTTGATCTTAGTTTTTGTTGGATTTGAGGTTGATTTCGTGTTACTCATCTCTTTTGGAGTCCCTTACATCTTAGAAACACACAAGAATCAACAAATCTAAGTTTTTAGTATTTTAAGTTTTTGTGTCTGAGCTCAGATTCGGCTTAAAACTCAAATCTAGGCCGATTTATTGATTTTTAGACTAAAGTTTTTTTGACTTTTTGGAAGTTTGGGTGTTATATTCTCAAAAAAAAAATTGCATCGGGTACTGTAGCAATCGCATCGCGAGGTAATGTAACACTTCGCAAGGGGGGAGGGGGTACTGTAGCAACTCGGCACTGTAGCAACTCATGCGAAAAAGGGATTTCGCATGCACTGTAGCAACTCGGTACTGTAGCAACTCATGCGAAACACTGTAGCAACTCATGCGAAACACTGTAGTGACTCGGCACTGTAGCAACTCGGTACTGTAGCAAAAAAAAAAAGAGAATTCGACATGTTTACACATATTAAAGGAGAATCGGTTTCCTCTCTCATCAACAGATTTGAGTCACTCGTCACTAAAATGAGAAGTGTCGGTATTATCAATGGTTTGTCTAAGATCAACATGAAGCTGTTGAACTCACTGCCTTATACATGGAGCATCAATGTGGTTACCATCAAAAGAACCACAAATCTGTATACCATGTCACTCTCAGAATTGGCTTCTACCATCAAGTCTTTTGAAATAATGGAAGATAAGCTCCAAATGAACAATCAGTCCAAAGAAAATAAAGTTGGGACAAGTAATAAAGTTGGGACAAGTGCTGCCGGTAAAAGTAGTCATGCATGTCCTATCATTCACGACACATCACCAGTCGATGAGGTAAATTACAATCTGTGCACTCAAGCTTGTGTTAATAAGGTTACATATTATAGATACTTACAAGACGAAGTTTTAAGTTTTGAAAGAAAATGTAAAACTTCGTCAATTGAACACTGAATACGTAAAAGCTGACAAGATCTACATTGAAAAGATCAAAACTCATCACGATGATGTAGCAAATCTTAGACTTGAAATTTTTCGAGAAAAGCATAATGTCATTTATTATAAAGACATAATTAATGATTTAAAAGAAGAAATTAAGAAATTAAAACTCGAAGTTTCTGATAAGAAAGAAAAAGAAAAACAAGTTGAAAGATTTGAGGCATCATCTGAAAAATTAGATGATCTTATTGGAGCCCAGAGAAGCGCTAAAGTTAAAGCGGGGTTGGGGTACGATTACACTGCCGTACCACCACCATTCAATGATAACTACACCAGTTTGCCCCACTTTAGCTATAATACTTTTCCAAAGGAAGAAATGGAATATGGGTTTGGTAGAATACCAACGCCTGTGAAATTTGTTCCTGCTGCCTCTCAAACTGCTGCCCCAGTCCTATCATCTGATAAATCTGACATCAATGTGTCTTGTGTAGCAGCTAGTGATGTAAATGGTGGTGAATGTGGGATGGTTACCCTGGGTTGTAAGCTAAAAAGAAAGTTAGAACAATGTTTTGAATCATGTGTGGATCTAACCAAAACTATTAACAATCCAGTTTGTAATAAAGTTTTTGAATCCATGTTGGGAAGTTTAAAGTCAAGGTCAAATTATGTATTTTGTGAAAATTCAAGTGATGATAGTTGTACAAACGTTTGCAATGAAAATGAATGTTCTTCTTCTGACTCAGATTATGAAACCGTTTGTGATGAAACTTTTATTGAAAAATGTGTCAACGAAAGTAGGCCTGTTGAGGTGAACATATCAAGTTGTTCATCATAAAGTTGTGAGACTGAGGATAATTCATGTAAAAGCAAAGTTTTTGAAAATGAAAAGGCAAATACTTCTTGTAAATATGTTCCACCAAATAAACGATCATTTTCTCAAACAACCAATCAATCAAGAGATCCTCAGGAATACAACTTCTGTGACAACAACTACTATGGTCATTATCAACAAAATTTTGTTGATCCATATTACACAAATGTGTTTTATAATCATGTTCCTTTCCAAGGATCACCTTTTCCATCGCACCAACCACATTATAGTTCAGATGAGTTCTATGGCACTCCTAGGAGAAAGTGTTGTTTTGTGTGTGGTCACTCTTCTCACCTTGCAAGACATTGCAAGCACTGGTTCAAGCAATAGCTTGATATTCAAAGGCGGCTTAGTCAGTCCCCAAAAGGAGCTTTTAGTAGCCCTGATTCAAGGACTGATCAAGCTGATAGTGAACCCAGTGAAATGGATATGAGATCCAAAGTAAATAAAGTAAAACACAAAAAGAAACCTTTTTGGAAAACAAAGAAGGATAAAATCAAAAAGGATCCTAAGACTGTAAAGTTTGAGGATTCACCAAAAACAGTTTCAAAAGCAAGAAAACAGAAGTCCAAAATTGCCAAAACCAAGGAACAAGTTTTTGCTTGGATTCCTAAGGATCGCTCTTCATCAAGTGAGGCTCCAACAAGAAATAAATGGTTTTCAGGAAATAAAATCAAGTTTGGTCGATTTACGGTTGACCTTCCTGGGATAAAAGTATCCCGGGAACCCATGTCTATTTGAAAGCTTAGTGCATGCAGGGTCAATCAAGGAGGATTATCAATAGTATTAGGTACTTAGATAGTGATTGCACCCGGCATATGATGGGAGACGAACCCTTGCTATTTGATGCTAAACCATTCAATAGCGGATTCGAGTCTTTCATAAGCGACATAAGAGGACAAACTTCAAATAAGGGAAGCCTTGTTTAACTGGTTCAACAACAACTTTCGAGCTTTTCTCAACTAACCTCGTCCAAGTACTTCTCTCAAGTGATGGATCCAGCATCAGCTGTTGGATCTCGGTTTGAATCTCTTCAACTTTGTCGTTCAATGTGATAATGCATGCTTAAGATAGTCCATCTGATAACAACTTTGCTGACCTTTTCACTAAAACCATCGATCATGCTCGATTTGAATTTCGGGTCGAATAGATCGGCATGATCAATTTTGATTAAAACAAACTATCTATCTTTTTGTATATAAAATTGTAAATATTTTTCAAATATGTCACAATTTTAGAGGGAGAAAATGAGTTAAGTTTAAGTCACCATAAAGATTTTCAATTCATCTTAAGAAAAGCAAAAACAAATCATTTGATTTACTAAAAAGATTTTATATTACTTTTAGGAAACTCTAAAAGGAATTGTCCCGGTTAGAGGGAGCTCCTGCTTAGAGGGAGTCGGATATTTAAAATTTTTAAAATTTTGAGAAATTGATCCGACCATTGAAAAATGATAAGAAATTATCTCTAACGATTCTAGCACATGAAAAGAGTAGATCAAAAGCCAACAAGATCATTGCATGATGTGTAGATAGGCTTGACAAATGGGTAAGTGTCATAGTGATATAAACTTAAATATCTGCCTATGCTAGTGGTTACACGTTATGAAGCGGTTGCCGACTCCAACTAAAGTCATATTAATGAAGGCTGAAATGCAATTAAACATGTCATACCCAAGCCTCTCTTTACCTTATCACAGTTGTCTTATGAAAAATCAGTGTCATTTTTTATTTTTATTGAGTCAAGAAAAGAGTCAAGTAAAGCGTCAAGAAAAGTAAGAAGAAGAAAAACAAAAGAGTCAGAAAAGAAAAAGAAAAATCAAGAAAAAGAGTCAGAAAAAGAGTCAGTTCTAGGAGTTTTAACTTCTGCATTATTTCTTCATTTATTTTGATTCAAACCTTGGACTTTCTCCTGCGCGATAATATGGTATTATCCAACTTGATTGTTAAGGCCCTGAATCTTCAGCTTTGTTTTATTTTCTTTCTTTTGTTCAAGCCTTGGACTTTCTCTGCGCGATAATATGGTATTATCCGACCTGATTGTTATGGCCTGAACTTCTGCTTTATTTTAATCTTTCTAGATCGAGTTAAGTGTACAAAGTTTCAAGTGCACAAAGTCAAAGTGTCAAGTTTGTTAATAAGATTACTATGATCAAATAAGAAAGGTTTAAGTCAAGTTGAGGTGACATGTGAAAGCAAATTAAGCCCGAGGTATGATGGAGTCTGTAATTTGTCAGATTAAATGGGGATCACACAAGCATTGTGCCTAATTGTACCTTAACGTGTCATGTTGACATCAAAATACTTGTTAAGTTTAAAGTGGAAAAATTATATCTACAATTGACTTTGGGTTCTTGGCATAATAATGTCCAAATAGAAGTGTGATCTAGAACGTTAACAGATAATGTGATTCCATGTTGTGATCTTTCTCAGAAAAATAATTTAGTAAACCTTTAAAGTAAATATTTTTGATATATAATATTAATTTCATCTTTACTCCTATCTTTATTTTTTGTTTCAACTTCAAAATATTATGTATATATTTTCGTTATTTTTAAAATATATGAAAATACCAAAAAGGTTTTAAACTTTTATTATGTTTGTACATATTTTGTTAAACTTTGTTTCATTCAAAATCATGTGTTTTGTTGTCCAGGTCGTTCATGCAAAGTTCGTTGGAAATCTGGGACTTAAACAAATCATTTACAAGTTGAGAGACTGAAATTGGGAGGGTCTGTGAACAAATTCTTCTTTGACCCTCGAGAGGGTCTGTGAACGAATCTTATTCGTTCTAAGTTTTGTGCAGTTATACATGGACAGGTAGATCAAGATCAAGTCTACTTGGAGTTGCAGATGTTGAAGCACTTAAAAGAAAACGAGAACGTGAAAGTTGGTGGTTGAACCTAAAAAGGAACCGATTGTATTTGAAGACAAGGAAAGAAACCAGTCGGCTAAGAAAGTCAACAAAAGAAAATTAGATGTCGAGCCTCCTTCATCTGATGTTTCTAAAATTTTCTGTTGCCGATCCTTTCCAGAAAATAAGATAAGAACTAGAAAATAAAGAACTGTTCAAGATCCAATCTGGTTCAAGATCCTGGATCAAGACAAGTACTAAGTTTCAAGAAATAAAGACGAAGCAAAGAACTTGACGAAGGTTCCTCGACATAATCCTAGAGGGAGATTGTAGGGCCTATATTCTATATTGATTTTAGGATTGTATATGTCATTTTAGTTTGCTTTTAGTCGGTGTAGTACGTACTCGGTACGTTTAGTTTGTACGTTTATTTTGTAAGTTTTGGAGAAATGGGGACCCTATAAAAGGTCACCTACCCATTTCTCCACACCAACTCTTCACTACTTCAAGAAAATAAAGTTTCTCTCTCTCCAAAACCTCTCCTCTTATTTTCTCTCTTTTGTAATAACAAACTAAGATCTGAGATTCGAGTGTCGTTGGTGATTTCCACTAACCAACAACATGGATTGATCCGAGTCAAGTCTTGAGATCCATCTAGAGGACCTACATTCAGAAAAGAAAGCTTGAATTCATTTTATTTACAGTTGAGTACTTTTGTTAATGTAATTTGGTGAACTTTTATTTGTTGCTCTGGGTGTAACTAACAAAATGAACAAATCAAACTATCAATTGATCTATACATGGGCGCGTAGGATACGTCACGTCTGAAAAAGACGTCGTTCTATCCTAATCTTAAAACGACATCACTTAGCCTAACAAGTTTGATGTCTTACAAGTAGACACTCCTAGTTACATAAATATTAAACTGTATTCTAATATATTTTAAACATGAAAACGTTTTTTTAGTCGTGTTTCGTATCGCATTTATAATGCACCTCTTATGGCATAAAACGTAAGGTAACATTATTTAAGGCCCTTAGTACCGCGGCGAACAAATGCCCTTTATTATCTTTGCTGCTGGCTTTGTCTTACACACGAGTGTGCTATATCTTCCTGCGCCTCGTTGGCCTTCGATACGAAATTTATAGCTTCCGTCGTACCTCACCTACCATTTTTCTCTCGTTGCTTACCATCAAGAAAGGCATTCGGCTATATATCCGATTCAATCTGAGCTTATCGATCGATATTCTCTTCAGACTAATTGCCAGGTGAATTAAGTGAGCATCTCTTCTTTTTCCATGTAAAATGTTTTAGGTTTTTTGAAAAAGGAATCGCACACAATTGAAAAAATTTAGGGGTTTAATCTTTGTCAACTTTTCTGTTTTGTTGCTGTGACTGAATTCGCGGTATGTTCATGAGATCGATGGGTGCCAACAAAATTGCTTCTCTTTTTTGCGCTTGTTCGTGTTTGTTGCTGCTACATAATCTACGATAGCTATTAATTATTCATCTCTAATTGGTTGTAGTTCTAGTGGTTTGCCGGTTTCCATGTAGATCAGCCCATCCTGATCTCAAGAAATCCAAAACCCTTCATTCAATTTATAGTTTGGCTTTTGTTCTATATATGACATCTTGAGGTTGTTTGCATTACATGTACATGAATGTAATTATGTTGCGTCTGATCTGTCATTGGAGTATCTGCAATTAGGAGTTTTCGTGTTTTTCAAAGGTATATATTGTGTCATCAGCAAGTCTTGAACTCCTCTAGTGTTTGTTTTTATAATTAAATAAGTAATCAACGTTGTTTTCATATCGGAATGAAAATCGCTGCAAGAAGAAGTACTAAACGAAAGATGCTTAAAAATTTCTGCTTCCAGTATATATGTAATGAGTTCTAAATAAACTAGCACATTTTTGATGCTTGGTTTCAAACACTGTTTCAAACAAGTGGAGCTATATCCTAGTATCCTATTCTTCATTTAACCAATGGAATTAGAAATCTCTTCTTTTTTTTTCTTAATCTTTTTAGAATTAATTTGATCTTTTTGCAGTTACTGTTGCTGAACTTTGGAAAAAAGATTGGTGGAACAGTTGTCATTTTAACTTGTGGGGCGGTTCTGGTCATCGTCAAGCCGAAATGGATTTTCATGAGGAGAATGGCCTGGTTAATATTCAAGGCGGCATCTTTTATCCCAATTCGAATAGTAATCGGGAAATACCAAAATCCCAGAAAACCAGATGGTTGTCTGATATATACAAAGAACTCGATGGCTCAAGTGATGGTGTGATCAGTTCACGCCAAAGGAAGATGCCTGTTTTCAAAGCATCTCGCCAAAAAAAACTACAGCGTAAAGAGCTTGGACGTTCTGCGAAAGAAGAAAGTGAGACTACAGATTTCAGTTCTGAATCTAATTACGATTCCGACAGTATCACCCGGGTCACGCTTAATAGAAACAGAAGGGTTGTCGGCCAGTGTACTTCTAAAAGCGGTATAAGAATATGTGTGGGCAGTTCCAAACGTCTGATAAGAAAAACACGGACTGCAGTTGCTCCCTCTTCTCTGGGCGATGAAGAGAACACTTCCCGAACCTTTGAGGTATTTATTATCTGTTTACTCTATTATCTTCCTTGATCATAACTAAACTAGACGTATTCTATACCCATTATGTAATTCACTTTCTTGATTTTTGATTTTGTTTGCGAACAGATTTTCTCAAACAATACCGAGACTGCTACTCGTGCTGTCCAAAACAGAACAAGGCAAACTTCCCTTCCGTCTGATAGCGAGTTCACGGCCATGGACGCCTTACTTAATTTATCTAATGGTGAAGTGCGGACAGACACATTACCTATGCTTGCAACTGAAGAACAAGCAAAGTTGCGTGAGCGTGATGGGCATGTGCCAACTGCTATTGGGTCCGGTTTAACCCAGAATAAGGAACCTGACTATGGGATTTCTGTATGTGTAATTAGCAGAAATCCCGCATAGTTTGCGATAGAGGAAGCTAAAAAGTTCATGCGGAAGCTTGAATAATCAATAGTCGCGACACCTATTCTCCTTGTGCATGAAGTTTATATGAAACACCAAAAGGATGTTGTATAAGGATTGCTCGTAAATGTTTATGTGAAACACCAAAAACGTGTTGTTTAAAACAGTTTCGTTACTTTCTGAGTTAATCCAAAAACCATTATATTAGAACAAAGGCATCGACGTTGTTGTATGAATAGCAAAACAAGATTGAAACATACCGATGAATTTGAATATAAGAATAAAAAAAATCTAACGAAAGGAAGTGGTCTAAATTTGTAGATGTAACATCTAGGAAAAACCCATACTTATTTTAGGCTAAATTTGCCAACTTTGAAAGTTGAAGGATTAAAAACAATTACAAAGACAAGTAATGAGAAAATAAGATAAGAAAAAGGAAAGCATCTTATCTTAAGGAAATAAGAAAAATTCCCATGTCACATGGAAAGATGGAAGAAAAGGGAAGCATTCCCCATGAGTATAAATAAGGGAATGGAATTTTCATCCCACATGGAAACAAACAAAGAAATGGAAGCTCTTTATAAGGAAGCAAGTTTCCCTAGAAATGTTTTAATGTGGCTAATCACTCTCCATAGTCCTAGCGGAGGGCGTGAGGCACCCAACGCGCACGGACTCGGACTCGGACTATGGGCGTAATGTAGTGTTTTGATGGCGCACTTGGCACTTCGCGAGCTGCATGAGAGCCGCTTTAGTATTTCTGGATAGTACAAGGACTGTAAATGAAAATCTGAAAACTTGCATCTTCGCGATACGCGAAGTTGCAGATCAGGCATCTTCGCGATACGCGAAGTTGCACTTCTGCATGCGTGACACGTGTGGACATGTGGCAACCCTACTGATGACTAGCAAACCTAGAGCATCTTCGTGATATGCGAACCAACAGGCTTGCAACTTCGCGATACGCGAAGATGCAGAATTTCAGCTATAAATAGAGGGGTGTTCGGCACATCACAACCCACACCAACCACTTCACTTTTCACACGTTTGCATCGTTTTGCGTGTTGATCTCGAGGAGTGTGCCAATCTCATAGTAAGTGCCAAAGACCCGAAGCTTTGACGGTGTAAGCCTTGCCACACTATATAGAGTAGAAGTGCCGCTCAATCAGTCATAGGCATTTAACTCCCAATACCCGTACGAGGTAGGGGTTCTGATTAAGTTATTATATTATGTGGCTTAGACCATAGTCAGGGGTATAGTCCAAAACCTTGATCATGATTATGTTTATAATAGCTTTGTACATGCAAAAGGTTATAGTTAAAATAATGTTTCTTCATGATTAAGATATATAAGCTTTTACATACAAGCAGATATAGTAGTTTCTTCATAATTAAGAAACATAAGATTTTATATACCAGGGTTATGTTTTGGTCAAAAATTGACAAGTATGATTTTACAACCAAATTTGTATAATGGGACTAGGTACTTCTAAAATTGGCTTGAAAATAGAGATTTATTGCGAGAAAAAAACTCGTTATCCTAAGGATAACAAGAAAAAAACCCCGGGTGGTGAAAACTATCGCCACTGGTTTATTAATAATCAAAAGTGGTTACAAGTGTGGAGCTATAACTTAATCGTGATTACAGAGAATGCTAGTACTAGAAAGTCTCGTGTGTCTAGAGTGTGTGTTATGTTGAACGTTAGTAGCTCTATTTATAATGAATCAAGTCTAACAACTATCGCCTATAATTTTGGAAATATGTGACCGAATCCAATTAGCCGTTAATCATTCAATCCAACACATTTTCCTTATCTGCCACGCTTTAATAACATCAAGTGCGAGTCTTCGGGATATCAAGCAACTGTCTTTGACTTGGTAAAAATGGAAAGTAGCTGATAACGTGTTAGTTATATAATATAATTACGATACCTGTCACCTTTGGAGGATATCATATCCTAGTTTTGTTCTGAATATAATGTTTGCTGAGGATAATGAAAATCCGAGCCCTAACAGGTTATAGTCATTTCAATGTTTCTTCTTGGTGAAGAAACCTATCAATAGATATTTCTTCATGAGAAAGAAACTAAACTCATGATTTGTAAACAAATGAAAAGACTACATGTCTAAATATTTTATTCAAACAAGTGATTAATCAAGGTTTATAGCTATCAAAACCAAACTAAAGGTCTGTAGCTGATCAAGAAACAATCCGGATATTTATATAAACTTATTTTATTATAGATCAATCATCATTCATTCACAAGGGTTTTCAAACGAGATCACCACATTATTTAGAAAAGACAATCACAATCACAATCACAGGTGAATATGTTAAACCTTTTTTAGTCAGTCAGATAAACAGGTTGTTTATCTTAAACAGTTAGTCAAATATGAGATTACGTGATCTCTAAATTTTAAGGGATTACGTGATCCCTAAGTCACAATGTAGATAATAAAAGCAACTCAGACCGAGTACACATGTGTCTGGATCCAAACATATCTGTTAACCTATCAATCAAGGTTACGTGGCCACAGGCTAACAGACATAACGAAAGTTCTCCAATGGGCAACAGTTCTTGGAGAACCATAATTGTGTGTGTATGACAGTGGCACAAGTTCCGAGAAATAAGAGACGTTTCTGCTGAGTTTGTTCCAAAACTATCTTGTCAGTCAAATGTTATCAGAGTCAACGATTCACTAGCATATCGTTGACGTATTTTTCCCCGCATTACAGGAAAAAAAGTATAGCACAGATAGCAAGGAATTAGAATCATTCATGAAGATAGATGCTCGCAGATAGAGATGGCTCAGTTTTTAAATAAATAAAATATTGTAGACAAGAATAAACAAGGTTTGTAAACCCAAAATACTTGGATAGTTATTATCCAAGAGATTTTCAAATAAATTAATATTTTATTTGTTAGGGCATGGATTTTCAGTATCCTTTGCAAATGTTATATTCAGAACGAATCAAGGATGCGGTATTCTCCAAGGTAACAGGTATCCTAATCACAATATTTATATAACACAATCTTTGCTACTTTCTATGTTTACCATGTTAGACCGTTGCTTGATCTCCCGGAGACTCGCGCTTTCAATTGATAGATCGTGCCAGAAAAGGAAACGTGTTGATTGAGAGATTAACGGCTAATTAGATTTAGTCCAAAAGTTTCCTAAATTATAGGCAATAGTTTTTAGACTTTGTTTATTATAAATAGATTTCTAAACAATGATCATGACACACACTCTAGCACTCGAGAACTTACTAGTACTCGCATTCTTTGTAATCACGATCAAAGTTTAAGCTCCACACTTGTAATCACCTTTATTATTAATAAACCGGTGGTGATAGTTTTCATCACCCGGGGTTTTTTCTTGTTATCCTCAGGATAACAGGTTTTTTCCTCGCAACAAATCTCTGTGTTCAAACCATCTTTACAAGCAATTTGGTGCCCACCGTGGGGCAATCGGTGCTTTAATTCATCAAAACCGTTTGTTCCACTCTCAATTACTTTCATCCCTTCTTTATGGCCTCACAACCAAAAATCAGTTCAGTCTTTGCTGAAGAAGAATACTGCTGCTTCAAATGTCAACACAGGACCTCCACCACCGCCGAAGAAAAATACTCAGCCTAGAGGAGAACTTCCACCATTCGCGGGATCCTCTACACGGGTAGATCCGGTTATTTCTAACAATGATATTTTTGCTTTGATGAAACAGGTCAAAACACACATGGAGCAGCAAGAAAAAACCAACTCACGGATATTTAAGGAGATTGAAGGAATCAAAAAGAAGCCAGGGCAGGAGGCTACTCCAATCATGCCTAGGGTCCTTGATTTTGGTTCTCCAGGATCAACCGTCCTTCAGAATCCCGGATCCTTGGGGACACAGTCAACAAGGACTCCGTCTCAGCAGCAATCAGGATACAGAGGAACTTATCTTCTGGTATCCTCAGAATTATCTAGACCAACGAGGTCAGATTTCATCAACATGCAGCCTCGTTCAACCATGTCAGCCAGCATATTCTCGTCAGGATCCCCCATGGTATCCTTTGAAGTACATGTTGGAGATGACATCCCAATGCAGGCGTCACCTTATCCTAAGGATACCCTCAATGGAGGAACTAGCTGACAAGGCTCAGGATACCAGAGACCTAACCATGACCTCGGTAATAGTTTATTTAATGCTAATTTATACACTAACCGTGGACATGTGCAGGATAAGGGGATAATCCCCAAGATTGCTAGGGAACTGCAAAAAATGAAGGTTATGATTTCTAGTATCCCAGGGATAATACGTCCCATAGCTGAAGTACCTGATGGTAGCCACAAGTTATCTAGGTTTACTTGGCCTATATGCGATGTAGAAATCCCGAAGAAGTTCCAAACTCCCAGCATGAAGCTCAATGACAGCTCTATGACAGCAGTACAGAGAAAGGATGGAGATCAACCCCATCCCCATTGACATCAAAGAAGCTTGCCTATGCAAGGGATTCGGCTCAACATTAATGGGGCCAGCCCTCAAATGGTTATTGAGTATTCCTTCCAACACTATTAAATCATTTTCTCATTTGATTAATTTGTTCAATAATCAATTTTCTTGTAGTAGATCTTTTGAGAAAATGACAGGTGACTTATATAGAATTGTTCAGCGTAATAATGAATCCTTAAGGGATTACATCACCAGATTTAGCAGGGAAGCTTTAGAGATCCCCAACCTTGACATGGCAGCTGCTGTCGAAGCCTTCAAGATGGGACTAAGGAAGGATTCTCCTTTCTATGATGACCTTGTCACAACTCCATGCAGGAATCATGATGAAGTCAGAAACCGGGCATTAAGATATATTCGGCTAGAGGACGATAAGAAAGCTCATGGAAGCTCGGTTATCCCGAAGTATGAATCTACCAATAGAAAGTCAGACACTCCTCAGAAGTACACTAGGCCCAAGCTTTATTCCAAGCAGGATAATCCCAGGATAAACGTTGTGGAAGAAGATGAAGACGATGAAGAGTATCCTAAAATCTCTGAATATTGTTTTAACATTGATATTAGTGGTATGATTTGTGCCATGTAGGATCTAGGTGATAAGGCCAGATGGCCTAAGAAAAACGAAAAGCCCGGATCCATCAAAGACAAGTCCAAATGGTGTGCATTCCATAAAGAGTTTGGCCATCGCACTGAAGATTGCATAGCGCACTTCTGAAAGAAATAGGATATCTTCTCAACAAAGGATACCTAAAGGAACTATTTGGAAGGAACAAGAATAAGATTCAGGATCCTGTCAAGATACCTGAAAAGGCACCTTCTCTTCCACCTGAAGCTAAGGTTGTATCCTTTATCGCGGGAGGATCCGACATCTGTGGAACCTCATATTCAGCAGCCAAGAATCGTTCAAAAGAAACAAAGACGGACAACGGAGAAAGACCTCTCCGCACTTCCACTCTAACAACTCAAAGGATCATATCCTTCGACGAGGAGGACTAATATGATCTTGTAGATCCCAACCATGATGGTTTGGTAATCATTTTACGTATAGCTAACTGTTTTGTACGCATGATACTCATTGATGGAGGAAGCTCTGTGAACATTATCCAAATGGATGCCTTAAAGAAGATGAATATTCCGGAAATGGAGATTATCCCAAAATCCTCAGTTCTAGTAGGATTCAGTGTCAAGACCAAGAACACTTTGGGAGAAATCAAACTTCCAATATATATTGAAGGAACTAACTCTCTACAAAAATTTTGTGTTATTGACTCATTATCTTGTTGTAATGTGATATTAGGCAGGCCCTGGATCCTTAGCATGAAGGCAGTGCCCTCAACTTATCATCAATGTGTGAAACTACCAAGTCCTTGGGGGGTCATCAAGATTGAAAGCGATCAGCAAGATGCCAAAGAATCTTATGCATCATCAATGAAGTGGACTACGAAGCCTACTTAAGCATAGCAATTACAGAAACAACCGGGGAAGGTCCTGCAAGCAAGAGAGCAGGATGTAAAGGAAGTATCTTTGGATCCTCAGGATACTGAAATCAAAGTATTATTAGGATCAAGTATTCTTGAGGATATTGAGATGGAATTGATATCCTTCCTAAAGAAAAGAGCTTCTACCTTCGCCTGGAAACATGAAGATATGACAGATATCTCTAAATCCATAATTACTCATAAACTTGGTATAGAAAAATCTTTCAGGCCGGTACATCAAAAGCGAAGGAAGTTTGCTCCTAAGAGAAACGCTATCATACAAGAAGAGGTGCAGAAGCTGCTCAAAACCAAGATGATAAGAGAGGTCCAATATCCTAGATGGTTGGCCAATCTAGTTGTTGTCCAGAAGAAAAATGGAAAATGGAGAGTGTGTGTGGACTTCACTGACCTGAATAAGGCCTGTCCAAAAGACCCATTCCCACTCCCACACATTGACTCAATGGTGGATGCAACTGCTGGCCACGAGCTGCTAACCTTCATGGATGCATCCTCAAGATTTCAACAAATTCAAATGGAGCCTTCAGATCAGGAAGATACAGCCTTTTGGACTAAAAAATGCAGGTGTAACATACCAGAGGCTAGTCAACATGATGTTCAAAGACCAACTAGGGGACACGATGGAAGTCTACATAGACGACATGGTGGTAAAGTCAAGAAAGGCTGAGGATCATCTCAAAGACTTGCAACAGCATTTGACATCCTGGATGAGTATAACATGAAGCTGAACCCAGTCAAGTGTCATTTTGGTGTCAAAGCAGGAAAGTTTCTTGGATATATGGTTACCAAGAGAGGAATAGAAGCAAGCCCTGAGCAGATCAAAGCTATCCTGGATATCAAATCACCAAACAATGTCAAAGATGTCCAAAGGTTAACGGGTAGAATAGCAGCTCTCAACAGATTCATCTCAAGATCTTTAGAGAAGTGTAAAGACTTCTATGATATCCTGAGGAAGAATAAAAAATTCGAATGGGGAGAGAAGCAAGAAAGGGCATTGGTATCCTTGAAGGAATACTTATCCTCAGCGCCACTCCTAATGAAGCCGGTTGATGATGAACCGTTATCCTTGTACTTAGCTGTTTCTGGAAGTGCAATAAGTGCTGTCTTAGTCAAAAATCAAGAAGGTCAACAGCATCCAATATATTATGTAAGTAAAAGTATACCAGATGATAAATTTAGGTATTCTTATCTTCAAAAGTTGATTTTAGCACTTATAATGGCTTCTACTAAATTAAGACATTATTTTGAAACTCATGTTATTCATGTAAAAACTAACTATCCTATTAAGCTGTTTTGAGAAAACCAAAAATGTCAGGTAGGATGGCAAAGTGGGATGTGAAGCTTAGTGCATACGATATCTTGTATGAACCAAGGATAGCCATAAAATCTCAAGCACTTGCAGACTTTGTGGCTGATTTTAGCCAGGATATACTTGAGGAAGTAGAAAAGGAAGTTCAACAACTGGAGATAAAGGAGAGTTGGACTTTGCATACCGATAGTGCCTCCAACATAAGAAGAACAAGTCTAGGTATCCTGCTAAAATCGCCACAGGGGGACATAATACCTCTATCTATATCTTGTGAATTTCAGACTACTAATAATGAGGCTGAATATGAAGCCTTAATAGCTGGTTTGCAGTTAGCTAAGGATATGAAGGTTAGGTATCTTCAAGTTTATCTTGATAACCATTTTAATGGCTCTTATGCAGTGAATGCAGAAAACTTAGTAAACCATTTAGAAATATTTAAGAAATTAGCTATGTGTTTCAAAATATTTGATATAGTACAGGTACCAAAGGAAAAGAACACTGAAGCAGATGCCTTAGCAAATTTGGCATCAGCTCTCAAGATACCAGATGATGTCAAGATACCTATCGTGCATATCTTGACTCCAGCAACGAAGGAGAACCAAGAAGTCCTGGAGACTTCGAATCCTAAACATAATCCAATATCCTGGACCCATCCCATAATGCGGTATCTTTAGGATAATGAGATTCTAGAAGGAGAAAATCCAAGAGATTTCCGAATGGAGGTAACCCATTATATTATCCTAAATGATACTTTATATAGAAAATCACTTGCAGGTCCATACTTGAGATGCTTGGAATATCAAGAAGCACAAGAAGTTCTCAAGGATATACATGAAGGTGATTGTGGAAACCACACTGGGGGCAGAGCCTTAGTATCCAAGATACTGAGGACCTGGCCAACAATGAAAAAGGATGCAATGGATTTATCCAAGAAGTGTGATGCTTGCCAAAGACATAGCAACATATTGCATCAACCAGCTGAACCATTATATCCTATCATATCCTCGTGGCCATTTATGAAATGGGGAATGGATATTGTGGGAAAGCTGCCCAAGGCTTCTGGTGGAAAGGACTTTATGCTAGCTATGACAGATTACTTCTCCAAGTGGATCGAAGGAGAGGCATTTGTCCAAGTTAAAGAAAAGGATGTGATCTCATTCATCAAACGCAACATCTTAACAAGATTTGGTATCCCATCAGAGATTGTTTGTGACAATGGATCACAATTCATCCGAAAAAGAACAACCAACTTCTGTGAAAGTTGGGGAATCAAGATGGTGACCTCAACTCCAGTACATCCTCAAGCTAATGGTCAAGCAGGATCCAGTAACATGATCATTATCAATAATCTGAAGAAGAAATTGGGGTCCAATAAGGGTAAATGGGCTGAGGAACTACCATTTGTTCTTTGGGCCGACAGGACCACTTCAAAAAACGCAACGGGGCAGACACCTTTCTCCTTGGTGTTTAGGGCCGAAGCTGTTATCCCTACCGAGATGGTGATCCCTACAGCAAGAATCAGCATCTAGGATACTGAGTCCAACAACCAAAGTCTTACCGAAGACTTGGATACCATCGATGAACTCAGAGATCTCGCCAGAATCAGAATGGCTGCATACCAACAAAAAATAGCCAAGTCCTACAACAAGAATATCAGAATTCAAAGATTTCAAGTAGGAGACATGGTGTTGAGAAAAGCATTTCAGAATACCACTAACCCAGCAGATGGAAAGCTAGCTCCAAAGTGGGAAGGCCCTTACTTAATTGATTCAGAAACAAGTAAAGGGGCCTACAGGTTAATCACTATGGAAGGTGTTCCTATACCAAGAACCTGGAACGCTATCCACCTCAAGGAGTATTTTTTTTAGTACACTTAACTGGTATGTTGGTATCCTCAAGAGGAAGGTATGTTTCATTATCTATTCTTACATTTTTTAACTCTATTATTTCTAAATCAAGTTTACTGACTTAAGCATTGGAGAGGTGTTAGCCAGGATAACACCCACCCCCATCAAGAGCTTAGTGTTTTACAGTTATCCTAAGGATATGTTATCTCGACAACAGTTAGAGGCTGATCACCTCCCAAAAGAATATGATATCCATGATACCCCTCAAGGTTTAAAGGTCTTCACCTTTCCCACGAACACCAGGGGCGCACGAATATGATATCTCGGATATCTCAAATGGTTTAAAGGTCTTCACCTCAAAATCAAGTTTACTGACTTAAGCATCGGAGGGGTGTTAGCCAGGCTAACACCCACCCCTCATCAAGAGTTTAGTGTTTTGCAGTTATCCCAAGGATACGTTATCTTCATAACAGTCAGAGGCTGATCACCTCACACACGAATATGATATCCCTGATATCTCCTAAGGTTTAAAGGTTTTCACCTACCTAACGAACGCCGGGAGCGCACGAATTAGATATCTTGGATATCTCTTAAGGTTTAAAGGTCTTCACCTTTCTAACGAACACCAGGAGCGCACAAATAAGATATCTTAGATATCTCTTAAGGTTTAAAGGTCTTCACCCTTCTAACGATTGCCTGGAGTGCACGATGATTCGGATGTAGTTCGAGGCAGGCGGACCAGACCAGTTGATAATCCGTTTGTTGTTGGCTATATACCGAATCCTTATGATAAGTGGCAGACGTGTCACACATATGGTTTATAACATTTTCAGGTTATCTAAGGTTTATAACATTTTCATGTTATCTCAAGTTTTGGCATTTACATGCCCGTACGTTTGGGACTTTCCCCAGTATTATCTCAAGCTTAGACATTTTCATGTCTCTCAAGTAAAGGCCTAGTCGCCAGTGCAAAGGCTTTATCGCCAGTAAATGGGCTTTATCGCCAGGATTATCTAACTTTGTTTTGACATATCGAAGATCGGACAATCGCTAAATGTAAATATATGACTAGGTTATTTAAACTTAGTAAAATTCCATAAAGCATGACACCCTAAAAGATCAACAGTTGGAGACATCATATGTAAGCTAAGTAGGTGATCTGCATGAATGGTGCTCTTTACATTTAGTTTTATTACTCAATTTATACTTCAAAGTATGATCTTTTGGTTTGATTGTGATAACTCACACAAGGCATAATGATACATTGTCTTTAAGATATTTTCAAATCCTAATAAGTCTTTTGATTATGATTGCTGAAACATAAAAGTATTTCATGTTCAGGATATATGATCCTCAGGATATCTTGACAAAATGTCTTAGAGATATATTTTCTAAAACTATAAATATTCAAGAAAATGTTTTCAAGATACATTATCCTCGACATAACTTATTTCAGAAAATTAAAGACATGTAATATTCCAACTAAAACTTATAAGTTATTGGACACTAATCATAGCATCATTTCAGAAAATTAAAGACATGTTTTCAAGATGCTTAAAGCCAAAAGATCATATCATTACTAATCATAAGTGCAGGAAAATAAAAAAGGCAACACTAGGTTTTGTCTTAAAAAGCCAAGATCCCTCCACCCAAGTACTGCCAGATGTCCAAAAGTCAAGATAACATGGGCTTCGTCTTGGAAAGTCAAGATCCCTCCACCCATGTATCCTAACATCCTAAGCATAATATTGTTCAAAACAGAAAAAGTAAAATTGTTCAACAGCCATCACAACCCAACATCAAACCACAAACAAACACATAAAACTTAAAAAATTGGGCTCAAGCTTTTTCTTTACCGCCATCACTCACCTCATCACCAACCGCCTTCACCGCTCCCTTGATCGCCACATCCACTACCTCATCCGCAACCTTCTCCGCTCCGCTCGGACCAGCCTCCTCCACCGTTTCCCTATTCAGCTCAGCCAAGACCCTTTCCCAACCAGCTACATCCCAAAGGGGAGTGTCCAGACCAGCTTCCTTCGCTTCTTTAGCCATCCTAAGCCGGGATTGAAATACGGAAACAGCAGCAGACTTTTTCGCCCCCTCCATAGCCTCGTAAACCTTTACCAATCATTCAGCCTCTTGATGAACCAGCTCCTTCTTGCCCAATGACAACTCCAGTTTCACGTCGTCCAGTTCTTTAGTCTTCTTATCAAGAAGACTGGTCTTTGTGACCCCTATCTTCATCAATTTAAAGATACGAGTATGGGCTTCATGGAGTTCAAGGCTCATGGTAGCAAACCGGAAGGAAAGATACTCAAGGCCTACAAGGATAAAGAATCCTTAATATAAATTATCCTTAAGATATAGGAGATCATGACAGACTAAAAAGATACCTGCTGAGTCTTATTCATGGCTTCGTGGTAATCAACATCGTGCATAGGAACGGACTCGCTGGTCCCTTGACTCTTCCATTTCTTAGAACCCTTCGCTCGGCTGCCTTTTGGACGAGGGATAGAGAAAGATACGGGTTCCTTCTTGATGGCGCTTTGGGTGGATACCATACTATCAATATCGTCAAGAGCAAAAGCAGGAGCAGACTTGCCTACAAGTACATAGGTTAGTATCTCTGATCCTTAAAAATTCTACTAATATCTCGAATATTTCTTACCAGACATAACGGAACTCGCGGACAGAGATGGTTCTTGAAAGCCTGACTGAAAATAAAATGTTCTCTCTTCCTCGTCAATAAGAAAGAAAGAGGGTAGCTTATCCTCGGTTTCTCTGGTGGGAGGGGCAATCTTGAAGAACTTCAAAGCTGCAAAAAACACAAATATCAGTTACAAAGATAATAGCATATATCTTCAAGATAAAGTATCCTACTTTTGGAAACCCAGAAATAAGGAAGAATATCAGGCTGTGGGAGAGAATCTCTCCTAACAAAGAAAAATTGTCTCTTCCACTAATCGTTATTTTGGGTATTTCTCAAGATAAGCGGGGTTCGGCCGGATTTGGTTTTAAGAAGATATCTTGAAGATCCGTGGCTGCGAAGATCATATACTGAAGCAAGCTCAAAAAGGGTAAAGTTAAGAGCGTGGTCGGCGATTAATCTCTCCAAAGCGAAAAAGGTCCTCCAAACCATGGGCATGGTTTGGGCATAACTAAGACCAGTTCTGGAAAAGAACTCGGCGGTAAAGGCAAGAAATGGGTAGGAAAAACCGATTTTAAACGGCAAAAACGGAAAACAAATCCAGGTTTTTGAAACAAAATCAGAAGAAAGGGCGGCATCAAATGGTCTGAAAACAGTTCTAGCAGAAAACAACCCCGAGATCGAAGATTCGCGATATCGGTGTTGCCAAAAATACATATCTCGTTCGCAGGACTCGCAAGGAGATTCTGAGGCATAAAATCCTCAATACCAGAAGGTAAAAGCTTTGGACTCATGATTTCACGAAGATAAATAAGAAAGAAAAGAGAAAAGTTACCTAGATAGAAGAGAAGATGGATGGAAATGTTATTTATCCAAGTAATTATAAGGACGGCCTAGGGTTTGGCAAGTTATCAAAACGGCTGACACGTGCACTAAAGATCCACCACGCAATATTTAAAATTCAAATTCCAAAAAATTTACAGCTGTAATGCATATCTACAGCCGATAAAATTTGGGGACAATTGTTAGGGCACGGATTTTCAATATTCTCAGCAAAGGTTATATTCAGAATGAATCCAGGATGCGGTATCCTCCAAGGTAACAGTTATCCTAACCACATTATTTACATAACACAATCTTTGCTACTTTCTATGTTTACCAGGTCAAAGACCGTTGCTTGATCTCCAGGAGACTCGCGCTTTCAGTTGATAGATCGTGGCATAAAAGGAAACGTGTTGATTGAGAGAGTAACGGCTAATTAGATTTAGTCCAAAAGTTTCCCAAATTATAGGCAATAGTTGTTAGACTTTGTTTATTATAAATAGAGCTCTAAACAATGATCATGACACATACTCTAGCACTCGAGAACTTACTAGTACTAGCCTTCTTTGTAATCACGATCAATGTTTAAGCTCCACACTTGTAATCACCTTTATTATTAATAAACAGGTGGTGATAGTTTTCACCACCCGGGGTTTTTTTCTTGTTATCCTCAGGATAACAGGTTTCTTACTCGCAACAAATCTCTGTGTTCAAACCATATTTACAAGCACCTAGTCCCGATTTACTAATTTGGTTACGAAATCACTGTTGTTAATTTTTGACCAAAACATTATTATAATCAAAGACTTCCGCTAATAACCCGCAACTCTGATACATTTTCAAAACATGTACCAACTACGGGTAGGAAAAAAATGTGACTTGCGATATCAAAGTATGAAACCCGTTATATATTTACGGTCAAGTTAATAATTAATGTCGGCGAGAAATCCGGACACGAGACGAGAACTTCGACACGCGTTTAAGTTTAACGAGAAAGCTTCTAGATTATATTTTTATTTGGCTATATATAGGACATTTGTTGTCATATGTAAGTGTGTTTTGTATGGTGTTTTCACCCCCCAAGGGGAGCTCACCTTGGGTGGGGTCGGTTCGTTTATTTAACATATTAAATCTTTCAACCGATAACGAGATCGTTTCTATTTATGTTAGTTCGGTCGTTTGATTTCACCGCACCCGTCTCGAGCGTTTATCAAGAACAAAGCCGCTCTTTGTCGAATCCGGTTTCGGGACCTACAATTGGTATCAGAGCGGGTTTGAATCAACTGTTTCAACTTTGTTCTTGATATTCGGGTTCTATTTCCGCTATTATCCGAACCGAGACGTTAATTACGTTGAGTTTTTGAAAATAAAGTTTCGTGTTTGGAAATAAAGTTTGAAGATCTAAGAAAATAAAGGTGTTTGAAGCTCGTCTTGTTCGTAGATCTGGATTCACCGACACTTTTCGTGGTGGTTGTCCAAGTGGTTGTCGGTGACTGTGATTGGTGACGGAGGTGACGTGTTGATGTTCGGAAGTGGTGTTGGCAGCCGTTGTTGACCGGAATAAGCTTTTCCGCCGGTCACTGGAATCGGTTTTCAGGTGAGGTCACCATAGGTCCGATGATGAGAGACGGTGGTTCAAGGTTGTGTTGGTAATGTTAGATCTGAGTCGGCCATGAATGATGGTTACGCGTGGTCTTGCAAGTGTTTGATGACGGCGGTGGGGTTACCGGTTGAGGTCACCAGTGATCCTAGACGGTGGTTCAAGAAGGGTGACGGCCGGATCTGATATGGCGGCTAGCTAGGGTTCAAGATAGATGGCACTTCAACGTGATATGGGATGGTGGATGATGGCGGAAGCAACGTTAGATGGATGGCTGAAGGTGACGGTCGCCGTAAAGTGTTTTCCGGCGGGTGGTCATCAGTGTTGGCGGCTGGTTATATTATTGTTAGGTCCCTTTTCGTTTATATTAGTCTTTTGTATTGATGTTTGTGTAATGGGCCATTTTGTTTACTTCAGGCCCAAGAGAAATAATTTTGTAAAGCCCATAGGGCCATTGATGTGACTTACTTCTCATGCATGCTTCCCTATAAATAGGAAGCATGCCATGAGAAGTAAACAAGTTGAAAGTACATGTAATTGTAGTTGTTAATATTCAAATAAAACCTTTTTGCAAACTATCTTTCGGCTCTCTCTCTCATTCTCTCAAACAAATTGAAAATAACATCTCAAGATCTGTGACCACTTAGGTGGCTTAGTGTGATTTCCGCTAGCACTAAGCTCGGTTGATCCAAGACTATTGTTAGATCCACCCACCTAGGGACCTACAATTGGTATCAGAGCGTCGGCTCACTAGTTGAGAGTTTTTGGATCACAACCTTGGGTTTTGATCTTGAGAGAAAGAAAACAAGTGTTCTTGCAAGAAAAGTTCACAAACATCACTAAAACAAGAAAAATAAAAAAAGAATCGGCAAAATCTTCATAAAAATGTTTTAGAAGGTGTTCCTGGTAAAGATAGCTCGTGTTCAAGTTCTAGATCCGAAAGTTTTTGTTATAAAAGCGTTAAAGTTAGTGGTTACGGGTTTAAAAAGTGTTGAAATTGACAAGTGAAAATTTTCGCTTCTCATGGCATGAAAATCAGTGTACCAACCTTTGACCTAGTACTGAAAGGTTAGGTGGAGCAGATCCCAAGAAAGATTGCTTCTAGAAAACAGAACTTTTTCGCATCAAAAAGTTTTTCGCTTCGCTTAGAAAAATTTTTCGCTTCGCATAGAACTTTTTCACTTCGCTTCGCTGTTCACATTTCGCTTCGCATAGAACTTTTTCGCTTCGCTTCACTATTCACATTTCGCTTCGCATTACTGTTCATCAGATTTTTTTTCACTTCGCTTAGCTGAACTTTTTCGCTTCGCTTGAAAAAGTGTTTCGCTTCGCTTCGCTTAAATTTTTAAGTTGTTTAAAGTTTGCTAAGTGTTTGATACTTCTAAAATCATGACAAGCACGGATTCGGAACTGTTGAAGGGGTATTTGTTGTTGGAAAACCAAGCAGGAACACCTACAAAGCCACCAAAGTATATGATCTTGGATGATAACTTTGCGGATTTCAAATGGAGATTTATGAATTATATCTCATTGACTGAGACTAATTTGATGAGATGTTTTTAAAAAGGTCCTCATGTTCCTGTGACTCGCACTGATGCTGGGGAACAACTTAAGGCTCTAGAAAACTATGATCAAGAAGACAGGGACCTGTTAGCACAAGATAAGAAAGTCTATCTCATATTGACTGTTTGCCTTTTAAATGAAATCACTGAAACTCTTCGTGAACACACAAGTGCCAAGGGTCTGTGGGAAGCACTTGTTGAAAAAGTTGAGGGCAATGCCGAAATTAGGGAAAACAAGAAGGCCCTATTAAAGGAAGAGTTCAATATGTTTAATCATCGTCAAGGTGAAGCTGTTTTGGATTTGGTCAAGAGATTTGAGAAGTTGATGGTAAGAATTAGGGCTGCAAGTGTGAACATTGCAAATGCTTGAGGTCAATCACAAGTTGATGAATTCACTAATACCATACAGCTGGAGCACCAATACAATTACAATCAAAAGAACTACAAATCTGAGTGCCATGACCAACAGTGATTTGATTTCCACCATCAAGTCATTTGAGATGGATGAGCAAATGAGAATGAATAATCATCTAAGTTCCATAAATCAAGCTGGAGTGAGTTCTGCTTCCTCAATGTCAACTACTTTCTTAAGCAAGACACAACCGAATGTGTATCCTGTGACCACTCCTAAGTACTCCCCAAGTGTACCTTCACAACCAACAGCATTCATCTCAACCAGTAATCAATCAGATTCTTCCAATACAAGTTCGTTTTAAAAGGCAGTCGACAGTGCGGTTGCCAAGCCTTAAAAGCTCAAGGGATTTCCTCATCTTCAAAACCTCAACCAAGCAAACCTTCAAGTTTTTGTGAAGCACTACCTATGTTGAATGACTCCAACATCGCAATAGTTCATGCTTTTCTGTCAAGCCATGAAGAGTTGATGCAAGGAAACCTATTGCCACCACAGTTTGAAGCTAGAGATTTTAGAGATGTTAATCAAAAGGATCTTGAGAAGATGGATATCAAGTACCAAATGACAATGGCGGTAATCGGAGGTCCAAGTTGGTGTGGATTGGGATGATCAATTCCAAGAGCTGCAGAATCCTCTCAACATGGCTGGCATGGCTTTCACAAATGATGAAGCTTCTTCGTCTGCTACTACAAGTTCTGATGCGTCTCCATCTGATGAGGTAAAAAGAAATCTGTGCACTCAAGCTTGTGTGAATAAGGTTACTTATTATAGATATCTTCAGGACAAGGTTTTGAAAGAAAACACAAAACTTCGTCAACTAAATGCTGAGTATGTGAAGGCTGACAAGATATATGTTGAAAAGATTAAAACACATCACGATGATGTTGCAAATGTTAAAATTAAAATCTTTGAAGAAAAGCACAATGTCATCTATTACAAAGACATAATAAATAAATTAAAAGATGAGATTGAAAAGTTAAAACTTGACCTTTCTAATAAACAAGAAAAAGAAAAACAAGTTGAAAGATTTGAAGTATCATCTGAGAAGTTAGATGATCTTATTGGAGCTCAGAGAAGTGCTGAAGTTAAAACTGGGCTAGATTATGATTATTCAGCGGTGCCTTCACCAATGAATAATAATTACTCTTGCCTACCCCATTTTAGCTATAATACTTCTCCGGATGAAGAGATGACCTATGGTATTGGTAAACTACCAAAATCAGTAAAATTTGTTTCTGCTACCTCTCCATCAAAAGCTCAAATTCCATCATCTGATAAGTCTAATGTCAACGTGTCTTGTGTAGCAGGTGATTTAAATGGTGATTTTGGGAAGGTTAACCAGGGTTGTAAACCAAAAGAAGAGTTAGAACCTCGTTTTGAATCTTGTGTGGGTCTAACAAAATCAATTAACAATTTTGTTTGTAACAAAGTGTGTGAATCAATGATAGGAAGTTTAATGTCTAGATCAAAAGATGTATTTTGTGAATCATCAAGTGATGACAGTTGTATAAATGCTTGCAATAAAAATGAATGTTCCTCTTCTGATTCAGAATGTGAAACCATTTTTGATGAAACCATTGAAGTCAAGGTTAATGAACAGACTAGTCAAAGCTGCTCATCAACTGATAATAAGTTTGAGAACTTGATAAAAGAAAAAATTAGTTTTGTGTATGAAGAACCAAGCACTTCCTGTAAATACGTACCACCTAAGAAAACTTCATTTTCTCAAAATACAAATCATAACAATAGTTCTCAATATTATGATCAATTTGATAGTGCCTATTACTACTCTCGAGAAAAACCAAGACAATCAAATCTTTTTGCAACTCATCATTCAAATGCTTACAATTATCAGTCAGATAGAGGTCACCAATATGTTAACCTAAATACATCACCTTATTCCTCATATCTCAGTGAGCAAGATGTCTATAAATGCAACCAAAGAAAGTGCTGTTTTGTCTGTGGAAATCCGTCTCATCTTGCAAGACATTGCAAAAACTGACACAAACAACAAAAGGATTTAAACAGTAAGTTTGGTCAGACATTTCCTAAGAGTCATCCTAAGAAAATGTCTAATCAAACTCACTCCACTGCCAGTAAGCCGGATTTCTAGTCCAAAAGAAATGAGAAACCAAAGAAACCATTTTGGCTAACCCAAAGAGAAAGAAAAAGGTTGGCAAAGGGTTTGGAAGCTGAAAAGCCAAATAGCCCTTCAAATGTTTTCAACAAGAAATACACCAAGGACTTTGTTGTTAAGTCCAAACCTAAGCGAAGGCAATCATGAAAACCTTTCCAAAACCGAGGAAATCATAATTCCAGTTCCTCGAGGGATTGCTCTTCAGATTCTGATTCACCAAAGGATTATATTTTCAGAAATCATAAAATTAAACTTGGTGATTTTGTGTTAAACTTTCCCGAGACAAGTGCGTCTCGGGGAACCCTCCACTAACTGGTTGTTCGTGTGTGCAGGGTCAGCCTGGACGGCCTGTCAACAGTATTTGGTACTTAGACAGTGGCTGCACCCGACACATGACAGGAGACGAATCGCTGTTGTTCGACATCAAACTATTCAACGGTGGTCATGTTTCTTTTGCCGGTGACATTGGAGGAGAGATAACTAAACAAGGGAAGGTCTCGAATGGTACTTTAACATTCGATGAAGTCAATCTGGTGGAACAGTTGAACCACAACCTGCTTAGCGTCTCTCAGATCTGTGATAAGAAATTCTCAACCCTTTTTACTGAAAATGAGTTTCTCCTTCTAAAACGAGGTTTTAAAGTCTCTGAGGAGTGGATTATGATGCGTACTCCGAGGCACAACGATGCCTACATTCTGGACATGAGAAGCAATTACTCCATGCGGTCTGCTTCTTGTTTAATGTACAAGGCCTCGAAGAATGATTCATCTTTATGGCATCGATGTTTGGGTCACGTCAACTTTAAGAACTTAAATAAGTTGGTTAAAGGTGAACATGTGAGGGGTTTACCAGTAAAATCTTTTCACTGTGCTGAAAAATGTTTATCTTGCTCTAAATGCAAACAGCACAAACTCCCACATAGACCAAAAACTGTCAATTCAGTAAATTTCACTCTTCAGTTGTTGCACATGGATCTTTTCGGTCCAATTCAACCAATGGCAATAGGTCGAAAAGCCTATTGTCTGGTTATTACTGATGACTTTTCGCGTTTCAGTTGGACATTTCTTTTAGGGCATAAGGACGAGATGTCGCAGTTTTTGCTGAGGTTTATTGTATTGGTTGAGAATCAAACTGATAAGAAGGAGAAGTGTATCAGAAGTGACAACGGCACAGAGTTTTGCAACAAGGTGGTGAGTGAATTCTGTCACAACAAGGGAATCATTCATCAACTAAGCACACCTTAAATTCCCGAACAAAATGGGGTGGCTGAGAGAAGATACCGTACTTTGGTGGAAGCCGCTAGAACAATGTTGCTTGCTTTACCCAGAATCGTGTGCTTCTGAACAAAAGACTGAAGAAGACTCCGTATGAAGTCTTTTATGAAAAGAAGCCTAGGGTAAATTTCTTCAGAACGTTTGGATATCCCTGTACCATACTCGAAACAAATGCTGGAACAACCTCCAAGTTTGCTGAAAAGGCGGATGAGTGCTACTTTGTTGGTTATTTTGCTGATAAAGTGCTTATCGTGTGTACAACAAGAAATCAAGAGTGATCTTGGAGTCTTTCAACATTTATTGGCAGGAGTTAAACCCTACTGATTCACACAATGGTCCGGACTGGATGTTTGATTATGAAGGCTTGTTCAAGCAGTTTCGTGGAATGTACATGACACCAGCTGTACCAATAGCTTCCCCTGTTGTTTCTCCACCTGTTCAACCTGCTGATGATCAGTCTATCCTGATGCATGCTATTTTGAAAGATCTTGGACATGTTGACATAGCTGCTGCCGCAGCCCTCTGCCGACACCACTGAAATGCCAGTTGTTGAAGACACAACTGATTCAGATTCTGATTCGTACGTGTCAGCCGACAACAATCAAAATGATCAAGTTGATCAAGAAGAACCTCCTCCTGCAGAACCAAGTGTGGTGGAATCTGTTCCCACACCTCCCTCAGAAGAAGACAATCAAGGTCCTGCAATGGAGGTAGATGAGCCAAACGTGCAGGTTGAACCAAGTCCGAATGAGACTTCTAACAACACCAACACAACTTCTGTTCTAGCTGTTGTTGTCCCATTCTATGACAACCTATGGGATGATCCCATTGCTCCAGAACATTTGGCTGAACCGCAAGAAGATGAAATTGATCCTCAACCAAGTGTTTCTGTCCCTGCGACCACCGTCTTCCATCCAGTAGAGATCCTGACCATTCAACTTGAAGCAACACCAGTCGAGCATGATGAGCAAATTACACGATTACCGATTCATCGTCGACATCCGACTGAGAACATCATTGGCGATCCGTCCGCTGGCATCCAAACACGCAGCACTTTCGGTAACATTAATAGATGTCTTTTTGCTTGTTTTATTTCACAGGTGGAACCCAAGGACTGCAAAGTCGCACTGAAAGACAACTCCTGGGTAGAGGCCATGCAAGAAGAGCTGTCACAGTTTGAGAAGCTAAATGTTTGGAGGTTGGTGAAGAAACCAGAAAATAAAAGGCCGATCGGAACGAAATGGGTGTTCCGAAATAAGAAAGATGACAAAGGGGTGATCATTAGAAATAAAGCCTAGCTTTTTGTGCAAGGCTTTTGGCAACGTGAAGGTCTTGACTTGGATGAAGTCTATGCACCGGTAGCCAGACTAGAAGCTATTCGCATCTTTCTGGCATACGCCTCATACATGAACTTCAAAGTGTATCAAATAGACGTGAAGACTGCTTTCTTGTACGGGAAAGTAAAGGAAGAAATCTATGTCAGTCAACCACCAGGGTTTGAAGATCCATCTCATCCTGATCATGTTTACCGCCTTGACAAAGCACTTTATGGTCTTCACCAAGCACCTCGTGCATGGTATGCCACACTGGCTGATCATTTAGTGAAGAATGGTTACAAGAGAGGAATCGTCGATCAAACTCTCTTTGTCAAGAAGGTCAGCGGTGATTTGATTTTGGTGCAACTTTATGTCGATGACATCATCTTTGGGTCCACGAATGAGGATCTATGCAAGGAGTTCTCTAAGGTCATGCAATAGTTTTTTGAGATAAGTTCCTTAGGGGAGATGACTTTCTTCCTGGGCTTACAAGTTGAGCAAAAGAAGGACGGGACTTTGATTCACCAAGAAAAGTAAGTTCAAGACATTGTTTAGAAATTTGGTTTCAATGACTCATCATCTTTCATGACACCAATGGCCACAAGACCCGTTCTAGCTCCTGATCCATCGGGAAAACCAGTCGATCAACACCTTTAATGGTCAATGATTGGTTCCCTGATGTATCTCACTGCAAGCAGACCAGACATCATGTTCCCTGTTTTTCAGTGTGCCATATATCAGTCTGACCCAAGGGAATCCCACATGAAGGCTGTCAAGCGTATTTTCAGATACTTGAAGGGTAGACCACGTTTGGGTCTTTGGTATCCAAAGGAATCTTCCTTGGAACTTCATGCTTACACCGACAATGATTATGTGGGATGCAACTTGGATAGAAAATCAACATCGGGTGGATGTCAATTCCTGGGAGATCGGTTGATCTCATGGAAATGTAAGAAACAAGTCACTATGTCCACCTCCACAGTAGAAGCCGAGTACATTGCCACATCAGCTACTTCTCTCAAGTGATTTGGATCCAGCATCAGCTGCTGGATTACGGTTTGAATTTCTATGGATCCACGATCAAATGTGATAATGAGGCGGCCGTTGCCATTGTTAAAAACCCAGTCCAGCACTCAAAGACTAAGCACATTGACATCCGAATACATTTTATTCGTGATTGTTATGATCGTAAGCTTGTCGACATAAAAAGGGTCCATACTGACTATAACTTCGCAGATCTCTTAACCAAATCCTTTAGTCGTGCTCGATTTTTATTTCTTGTTGAATCATTGGGCATGATTTCTTTTGAGTAAATCTTATCTTTTAGGTTTTAAAACTATAAATATTTTTCAAATATATCACAATTTTGGAGGGACAAAATTGATTTAAGTTTAACTCACCAAAAAGATTTTCAGTTTGCTTTCAAGAAAAACTAAAACGAGTCATTTGACTTAACAAAAAGATTTTACTCCTATTAAAGAAAATTTGAAGAAAATTGAGATAAGTTTAACTCACCAAAAATATTTTCAGTTTGCTTTCAAGAAAAACTAAAACGAGTCATTTGACTTAACAAAAAGATTTTACTCCTATTAAAGAAAATTTTCAAAAATTCAAAACGTATTATCCCGCTTAGAGGGAGCTCCTTCGTAGAGGGAGTCGGTTATTTTAAAATTTTCAATTAAGAATTTGATCCGACCCTTTGGAAAGTGATAATACGTTGGTATGTAATAATTCTAGCGCGTTAAAAGAGTAGAACAAAAGGCTACAAGATCATTCATAGATGTGTAGGTAGGCTTAACAAACAAGTAAGTGTCGGGTGATATAAACTTAAATTAATGCCGTTCTAGTGGATACACGTTTAAGAAGTGGTTGCATGACTTCGTGAAGTCATATTCATAAAGGCAAAAATGTAATTATACATGTCATACCCAAGCCTCTCTTTACCTGATCACAGTTGTCTTATGAAAGTCAGTGTCAATTTTAAATTGAGTCAAGAAAAGAGTCAAGTAAAAGGCCAAGAAAAAGAAAAACAAAAGAAAAAGAGTCAGAAAAGGAGTCAGTCCTAGGAATTTTAATTTCTGCTTTATTTCTTCATTTATTTTCGACTCAAGCCTTGGATTTTCTACGTTTGTAGTCATACAAGATCTGATTGTTAAGGCCCTGAGTCTTCTGCTTTGTTTTATTTTCTTTCTTTTGTTCAAGCCTTGGACTTTCTCTACTCGATAATATGGTATTATCCGACCTGATTGTTATGGCCTGAACCTCTGCTTTATTTTAATCTTTCTAGATCGAGTCAAGAGTGCAATGCATAAAGTGTATGTGTACAGTGTATAATAAGTCAAGTATGTTAATAAGAATACTGTGATCAACTAAGAAAGGTATAAGTCAAGTTGAGGTGATATGTTAACACAAAGTAAGCCTGACATATGATGGAATCAGTAACATGTCTGATTAAGTGGGGACCACATAAGTATCGTGCCTAATCGAACCTCAAATGTATCACTCTAGCATCAAAACACTTGTTAAGTTAAAAAGAAGGACAATATCTACAGTCAATGATGAACTTGTGTCATAATAATTTCAAAATAGAAACGCGATCTAGGGCTTTGCAAATCAATATGATTCCATGTCGTGATTGTTCTTTGTAAATTAGATAAACAATAGATCTATGTAACTTAATTCAATATTATTTTTAAACTCAAAATGTTTTAAATTTTTTTTAGTCTACATTGTTTTGTTTTTGTTTTCTAAAATATTAAGTACCTGTACAGTTTAATATTTTAAGTTTTATTTCTAATTTTGTTTTATTTTATTTTATCTTATTTTAATTTTTGATTTTATTTTTCATTTCACTTTATTGTCCTCTTTTATTGTATCATTACGTTTTGTCAAAGAGATCTACTGTGCAAAGTTTAACAAGTAACGGACCGACAAAAGAAAGTTTTAAAAAGTAAACAAGTGCTCGGATTCAAGGGGTAAATGTCTTTCGGGTTTGAAAATACAAATATTTTTAAAGACCGAGGACTGAGAGTGTATTTCTGGTGAATACTCGCGATGTTTTGACCTTATCGCGAGATAGACTGACCCTATATAAATGGGAAACCTAAAATCTCTTTTACTATTCACCAAAGACTATTACTTTTCACTCTCTCTCTTATCTCTCATCTTCAAATATTCAAAACCTAAAATCTCTTACATTCTTCAACAATCCGGCCCTCATAGTTGAAATTATGCCGTTAAATCCTGAATATCCTCCCTCGGTATAACATCAGAACACCATCAATCCTTTCATCTTTATGTTTCAAGGTTCACCAAGATTGAGGCGGTGGTTCATATGAACCGTCGGCTTGATCTAAAACAGATCTTCAAATATGGTGTTGATATTTGGATTATGAACTGTTATTAGGACTAGATCTTGTTTATCATCATTGTTAATTAGTTTATTTGGTTTATTGTGCAAAGTTTGTATATCTAGGTTTTTGTTCAGATTGTTCAAGGGACCGATTGACCTAGTAAAACAGAAGGGTTTTTCTTCAAAATCTCCAGAAACTTAATTCGTGTCTGGACGACCATGTGGAAAGAAAAAGGGGATCAAAAAGGGGCTAAGTACAAGTTTTCACATGGATTGGTTTTTCACTTCGCTTGACCTTATGCAAAGCGAAACATATATCTATTTCGCTTCGCTTGACCTTATGCGAAGCGAAACATATTTCTGTTTCGCTTCGCTTGATCTCATGCGAAGCGAATTAGAGTTCTGTTTCGCTTCGCTTGACCTCATGCGAATCGAAACATATTTCTACTTCGCTTTGCTTGGGCTCATGCGAAGCGAATGGATTGTCTGTTTCGCTTCGCATGACTCCATGCAAAGCGAAATAAGACCTCTTGCGAAAAACCTACACTTAGAAAAATTTTCAGAATTTTAAACCTGAGGCTACTGGACTGTTTTTGGATAAGTGAACTGTTTGGACTTTTGGACTCTTCTGGACTTAATCTTTGTACATTATGAACTAATTGACTTGTGAATATACTAAAACAGACTTATCACTTCATTAAAACTAAAATGTACATAATTTTTATTATCTAAAATTAAATATTTAAATAATATAATATGTAAATACTTAATGCTTATGTATATATCTTATTTGTTTTGTTTATTTCTTAATGATGATTCTCATAATCTTATGGCTTAATTTCAGGGTCATAATAACTTCTGTGCTCTCGGGTTGCCAACGGCAAAAGGGGACAAAGTGTTCATGTCTATGATCAAGGGGCTTCAGCAATCACCCCTTGTACATGCTATTACAGCCAACCCGGCTATTTATTACAAATGGGTCCTAGACTTCTGGGCTTTTGCTAAAGTGGCTGATGATGCTCTATCTTTCTCCACCAAAGTTGCAGGGAAGAAGTTAACCATTACCGAATCAAATATCAGAAGAGCCTTAAAGATAAAAGACGAATCGACCTATGCTTATGAAAGAGGTGGTAGGACTAAGTTGGAAGATTTTTGTGAGAAGTATGGGGTATGACACGGAATGGAAGAGACCGGAGAAGAAGCACCTACCACCTTACTAGAGATTTCTCTTCCATATTGTGACTCATTGCTTTGCTGACATACGTGGGGGTTTTGACAGTATGAGAGTGGATTGGGTTCGTATAATGTTTGCATTGACGAGACGGGAAGACTATTCAAGGAGGATATTTCTGTGCATGTATGCTAATGCTAAGAACGACTCCACATGGCTTATGTACCCGAGATTTGTACAGATGCTACTTGATGATTTGATCCCCGACGTTCCAAGACCAGGGATAAAGAAAGCCAAGGACAAGAAATCCCTTCCAGAGCCCTTTCACGTCAATGAGATCAAGACTTCTATTTTCAGTGTATTGTTGAGCACCAAGACCTAGGGACATCAATATCAGGGACCACGACCATGTCCTAAATTTGGGTTGTTTGAGGAAACGGAGCCTGTTGGGGATGAGGCGTTCGTTGAAAGTGAAGAGGTTGATGAGCCAGAGGTTGAGGCGGAACAAGATTCATCTGACGAGGCAACTGAGGACTGAACCAAGACCAAACACGATCTAAAGAGGAAGAAGGCTGAAAAAGGCAAGGTAATAGAGCTGGAGGAGGAAGAGGAAGACCAACCGCCCCTGAAGCGTTTGAGGAAACTTGGGGACTCCCAGAAGTCAACCAAGTTTCTTGTGAAGATTTCCTCACAAGACAAACTACCTAACCAACCAAAAATCACCAAAGAAGCCCTAACCCAAGCCCTCAAGACACTAGACGTAACTAAGATACAAATCCCCGCCTACAAGACACCAAAAACCAGAAAGAAAACCAAAGCCAAGAAAACCAAAACCCGACTCCACGACTCACCAGAATCCTCACCCGAACCTTCACCAACAGACCAACCCATATCAGCATTCCTACCTCAACTACCATCCTTACCACCCTCACCACCACAACAACAAACCTAACCCGAACCATCTTAAATCTCAACACCACCTACCCAACCAACCTCATCCATATTCACCTCATCAGTTTTCAGCTCACCAATACAAACAAGAAGCTTGTGGAGCAAAACCGTTATAACTTCCCCAACCCAAACCGTCACACCATCTATAACACAACCAACACCACTCACCACTACAACTTCACCAATCATTACACAAGCCATTACCTTACCTTTGTCAACAACCCCACCACCCATCATGTCCACCACCCCACCATCCAACATCATCTCACCAAAACCCATTTCCCGAGGGATGTCTTCGACACCACCAGTATACGCGATCCTATCCTCGATAGGATCGTCGCACTGGAGGAATCCAACGCTAAGAGGGTGGAACGAGAGATTGTGCTCCTCAAGTTCATTAAGGAGATGAAACAAAAGGCGTTGGAGGATGAGGAAGAAAAAGCGACTCTAAGGGAGAGGATTAGGGTGTTGGAAGAGAAAAAAGAAGCAAGCGATGCACTTGCTGAGAATCAGAGATTATTGGGCAACACCTTCCACACCCGAATCCAGAATCTGCAAGCGCTTATGAATCGTGAAGTCTCTGAAAACGCAAACCTGAGAGCAGATAACTCAAGACTTGGAGACATATTGGCCACTCTGGAAAGAAATTTGCCATCTGTAAGTTCTCTCAGAACGAGTCTTAACAAGAAGATCGAGGATGCCACTCGGAAGTGGGATGTTGAGAATGAGGCCACAAATTCAAGAGTGGCAATCTTGGAGAATCAGCTCGCTTCATCAGCCTCCCTTGATTCACTCATAACCGAGATGGAGGCTATACAAGAAAAGATCAAGGAACAAGATCGTCTGAATGAGCTACAGCTCAAGACAAATGAGCAAATGGTAAGTAAGTACCAGGTGGCCTTAGACCTTATAGGCATTCAAGAAGATGAATTTCATCATCTGGAGGATAGGCTGGATGCAGTATTTGGGACTTGGAGAAGGTCTGGTGAGACTTCTCAAGTTAGTGGTTCACAGCCTACCGCAATTCCATCTGTGACCATGCGAGGAGTTCAGGCTATAGTATCTGAAGGTGAGGCGACTATTGGTCAGTTAGTACAACAGGGCGGCCAGTCTAGCGGTATTGGTGGCGGAAATGATGGTGATGAAGAAGATGAGAAAGAGGATGATGATGAGGAAGAAGATGATGACGATGATGAAGTTCATGACAGCTTTGATGAAGATGATGATAATGATGATGAGGGCGGAGAAGGTGGAGATTGAGGAGCCGAGGCAGCAGGAGGCGGGGGTGAAGATAACACTCAAACACCTCCTCCAAGACCCTGCTGCTCACCACTCGACTGGCAAAGTCAGGAAGCATGATACACAGATTACTGACATGTATAAAGATTTGTTTCCTGATGACTTTGCAGGTGTCATGGATGACTTTATTGAAGCAGGAATAAACTTGGAACATCTTATTGATCAGAATACAGAGGTGAGGGTTTAAGACAACTACATCAACTACTCACCAAATCCCGACACTCTGCCTGCTCAATTTCAGGGTTCAGAAGCTCCTGGTGCCAACCCAGTCTCCATTCCATTCCAACTGACGACTTGACACAGGAACCACCAAAGAGGAAGAGAAAGAATCATATTGTGTCAAGTCGTACATGTGCCCTGATGTGCGTCAGATAACCCTATAACAATGACCCTCACAACTAAGCTTTAAAATTAAAATGAAAATCCTAAAACCACAAAACCGACAAGTGTACCGATCGCAAGTAGTATAGACCTAGGAAGTCCGAGTATCGAACACGTGGACACGTAAGACGCTAACGATCACAAACCCTAGACAAAACCTACCTAAGAATAATATTTAATTGATTTTTTGATTTTTAATTACTTAACTGAACTAACCTAAATGACTAACAAAACTTACCTAAAATAGAAAACTTAACAGAAAACTAACTGTGTTAACTTTGGATGGAGAAAAACGTCTACCTAGGTCTGAATCAAATTGTAGGCCTAAAAAGCTAATGGATTGAATGATATCTAGACACCGGTCCCTAAATATGACACAACTAAGGATCGTTCGGGCTCACTGGATTACCTCTCGGTCTCACTCAACAAGCCTAAACTACTCAAAATCGACTAAAACGACCAAACCGGGAAATAATTGTTAACGTGTTCTAATGTTGACTCACCTCTCGGTCTCACCAACACTCGACCCTAATGGCAATGAATACTACACAACCAAGGATAGAGGAACAATTCAACTTAAACCAAAATAGATCAACTAGTCGCTCAATACACCTAAACCTGACAAGAAACAAACTCGCTCTCGCACAATCCTTATTCTAGCACGCAAAGGCAATGAGACAACCCTAACTTCTTATCACCTCTCGGTCTCAAAGAAGGTGCCTAACCGCTGTACTTTAACCTCAAATTCACGCAACAAAACCCTACGGTTGTACCTACCGCAAACAAACCCTAAACAAAAAGTCTAGAATCAAACAATGCACCGATCAATCAACACAAAACTAATTAACCGACACACGGGGTTTACGCAATGAATTACCAAAATTTCCAGCCCTTAAACACAACCTATTTCATGTCTAAATCAAACTTTACAATAACAATTAAAGTCTATCAATCAAACAATCCATAAAACTCATCAAACATGAACAATTATCATCATTCCTAGGTAGAACTAACAAGTTTAGCGTCTCATAATTTTTAGACAGCAGCTTTTGATCAATACAAACATCAAATAAACCATTCCAAACATCATAACAATCATTCAATGATCAATACTAATCATAAACAATTCAATCTCTCAATCAATTGCAAAACTAGTTAACAATTAAGCAAGAATAAGAAAGTGATTGAACAAAGTAATGAATGAAAGGATATAAGATGAGTATGGGGCTGTTCTCGGCTGCCACAACTGATGGTAAAAGATCCCGAAGCTTGGTTCTTGTGTCTTCTTCCTTCCCTAGCCGCCACAAGTCCACAACCTAAGCCGAAAAAACTTTTTTTCCCTTGCTTCCTTCCTGCTGCTACTGCCGATCGCAACCTGTCCAGCCTAGGGTTTTTTTTATTTTTTTTTATGTTATAATATTATGTAGAGAATGGGCTTGTCCAAGATGCATATGGGCCGGGCTTTGAGTGTTACTTGAAAACGTATGCGTAAAAAGCTCGTAAACTGCTTGAAAAGTCCGGTTTCTTTCTTTCTTTCACCAAAAACCTACAAGATTATTAAAACTATGTAAAACCTATATAAAACAAGTAAAAATACATAAAATATAATATAATACATAGATAAAAGGTGCGGAGAATACGTGTGTTTTACAACACATCATGCCCACGATCTCATCTATCCTTACCACGATGACTCGCTGATTGTGTATGCAAAGTATAATAAAGAGAACGCATGTTGGGCGATCAGACGATATAGTGGTGATTTGATTTATCTCAACCACCATGAGCTGAAGTCACTACCAGAGCTTGACCTCAATTATCTTCAAAAAGCTGTAGGTCATGGTGCGGTTGGGAGCACTTTGGATAGTTGGACCCCCGATTATCTTCATCATCAATCGATGGTCGATTACAAAGATTTTGAGCTGAATAAGGGTCCAAAGTACAAGAACCCAAGAGAAATAGACCCAGCCACCGGAGAGCCACGTACAATGTGGTGATACAGGGCACCAAAGAATTGTCATATCATCTACCATGGAGAGCCCTTTATTCCCAACATCCTCCGAGACTTCACAGGCTGGGAATTTGACAACACGACAGGGGAGGCCGTCATACGCTGCAAAGATCTGCCTGAGATTCGCGTATTTGACGAGCACGAGCTAATGGGGCTGCATATAGAAGCTCTACATTTCACCCGTGTGAACTGTCGAGGACATCGGTCATCCAAACTCAGACCGGATAGTGGAAGCCTTCAACAAATTTGTTAGAAGAGTTGTTGAACTTCCACTACCCGAGGACAGCTGGCTTGATTACGACACCGACGGGTTCCAATACTAAAGACTAGAGGGAGATTGTTAGGTCCCTTTTCGTTTATATTAGTCTTTTGTATTGACGTTTATGTAATGGGCCAATTTGTTTACTTCAGGCCCAAGAGAAATAGTTTTGTAAAGCCCATAGGGCCATTGATGTGACTTACTTCTCATGCATGCTTCCCTATAAATAGGAAGCATGCCATGAGAAGTAAACAAGTTGAAAGTGCATGTAATTGTAGTTGTTAATATTCAAAGAAAACCTTTTTGCAAACTATCTTTTGGCTCTCTCTCTCATTCTCTCAAACAAATTGAAAATAACATCTCAAGATCCGAGACCACTTAGGTGGCTTAGTGTGAATTCCGCTAGCACTAAGCTCGGTTGATCCAAGACTATTGTTAGATCCACCCACCTAGGTACCTACAATTACATGCAAGCTAGGGTTTGGGGTTTTACTATAAACTTTGCAAGTTGGGCTTCTCTTAAGTTATTAGGCTCATATGTTGATTGGTTGGGTTTAACTTGCTATGGATCAACAAGCTAATGTTTAAAGGGATGGATTGACTGGGCTTGGTTGTGGAGCAGACTTGCTTTTATTTTGGGCCTGATCCAAACAAGGGTAATTCTTTTAACATACATACGAATCAGTGCTTGCAAGATATTTTTGGGCCAAGTAAGTTGTTTATTTTTGTGTTGACCAAACTGAAGAAAGTCACATTTGCTCGGTTTTCGTCATTATTGGACCGTGTTCAAAGCATATTATTTGTATGTTATTTTCAAGACGTTCAAGAATTGAATCTTGAAAACGTGGGCTACAAGCATCCGAGATGCTTATTTATTAAGGTGATAATTCTTAAACAACTTGGATTTAATAGGGAATTAAATTGTTTAAGCACTCAACCTGAAAATGTGGGATACGAGTATCTGAGATACTTATTTATTAGAGGCGATTTACTTAAATAATTTCATTTACAGAAATAATAAGCTTTGTCATTTGATTATTATCCCCGGTATTTCGTCAAGCTCTTCTAAACCTATATTGCTTAAGATCCGAGATGGATAAAGAAGCGAGAACGTCTTCATGAATGAATTAGGTGGATCATACCTTGTGGGGGTGATTGAAGAAGCTTCGGTTATCTTCATGATTTGTGAAAATGCGAGACACAGTTCGACGATGTTTTGAGATCACAAGTCAAGGGATGATTGTAGGGCAAAAATGTGACTTGCGATATCAAAGTACGAAACCCGTTATATATTTAAAGTCAAGTTAATAATTAATGTCGGCGAGAAATCCGGACAGGAGACGAGAACTTCGACACGCGTTTAAGTTTAACGAGAAAGCTTCAAGATTATGTTTTTATTTGGCTATATATAGGACATTTGTTGTCATATGTAAGTGTGTGCTTTGTATGGTGTTTTACCTTGGGTGGGGTCGGTTCGTTTATTTTATATATTAAATCTTTCAACCGATAAATAGATCATTTCTATTTATGTTAGTTCGGTCATTTGATTTCACCGCAACCATCTCGAACGTTTATCAAGAACAAAGCCGTTCTTTGTCGGATCCGGTTTCGGGACCTACAAAATTCTGCGTCATCTATTCTTTGAATCAGTGCATAGAATTTACATTTAGAGATGTCCAACGAAATCAGTTGAATAAGATAATAAGTGTTTTCACAAAGAATGAGAAGTTCTTTTCTACGAATTTTAATAAAATGATTGGTGAGACTAGAAAACGTTATATAAGCACCAAACCATTACAATATAGGTAAAACGTCGCAACATTTTGTATATATATATATTTGGTTGATGAATGTATGTGCTGCATTTAGATTGGTATCAGAAACTTCATCTGAAAGTTCTAAGATGTTGTCGAAGTACAAGATGCTCCAGCATCTCATATCGTTGAGTCATATATGACTTGGAAAACTTTCTGAATCGGTGTATGGAATTTACTTCCAGATTAAATGTATTCTCAAAGAACAAGAAGTTTCTGTGAATTTGCATCAATACAATAATACTCATATCTTTATACAGTAATACACTTGAAGAAAGAAAAACAAATACACAATTAATCATGAAAAATTTCTATTTGCTTAACAAAATGGAAGCACGAGTCATGGTCGTCATTCTGGAAATCAAGATTGAGAAAGATACCAATGGGAATGAGGTTGAGGTCAAGAGAGAGGTAATTAAGGAGGAAGAGACATAACTTGTATAAATGTATAATAGAACAAATAAATACCCTAGAATTTAAGACAATCTTGTGCATGACATAGGTAAAGAAAGATGCTATAAATGGAAAATGTACGGACACTATGCCTCACATTATCCTCAAACAAGTGAAAGACATGAAGAATAAAATGTTGTAGAAGAAGATGAAGATTGAAGAACCAGCCATCTTAATTGCAATTGCAACGAACAACTATGATTATCTTGAGAAAGGAAACATTCAAAAGGAAGGAAGCCCAAAGTTCTAGATTAAAGATTATATTGCGTGAAGAGACAAAGAAAGAAGATAAGGGAAATGAATGTCAAAGTTCTACTATCGTATGCCGAAGATTAACGAGATGATTATCGGTCTAATCATGATTATCCGATCAACCTAAATATGTCATTAAGTTAAAATTAAATCCTAGTTAGTAATTAAGTTAGGGTAGAATTTGTAATTATTATAAGTTGTAGGTTAGTTATAGAAATTTATAAGTAAACTTTTTTTAATCGAAACTAGACTAAGAATTTTTATTAAGCTTAAAAGGATTACAATAAAGTGGGAGGCAAACGAGCAACAAGCTGCGTCGTAGCCCCCTTTTGAATAGCAAAGCCAATCCTAAGCTTTGGGACTTAGGAGCCCAAAAAGTGCCATACACGACACGCTGAACCCTGCTAAAAAAATTCACAGCCTTTGGGGCTAGAAATGCAAATGTATGAAAAACAAATGAGAGAAACACATGCTGATGCTTTAAACAAACTTTCTCGTGTTTAATAACTTTGCCTGATTAAGCCTTCAACGCAACCTAACCCACAACAAACCCACAGTCCCTGAGCCCAATAAAAGGTGACACTCACGTAAGATCCACACAGGCGTGTTTCCCCATGTCCACCCGAACACAAGAATATCAGCTGGCCGTAAAGTATACGTTCCTTCAAGGGATCCGTAAGAAAGTTAGCAGGGGTCTCCTTTTTAGCCGAAATCCCTGCCCGTTTAAGAACATCACACAGAACATCCCTAACCAAATCACGTCTGTATTTAAAACCAGACAATTTTTTGCAACGTACTGCATGGTCTCCAAAAGAATCCAAACAGACCTTTGTGACAAACTAGGCAAGGCTCATCAGTCGAAAACATAGGGATCATTTGTCGGTACATAAGGATAGCCAGATACTCCAATTCTCACATATGTTGGCCCAATCATTCAATGGGTTAGAAAATCTTGAGCCCGAAGGCATTCAAGCATCGCCTTTTAACATAGAAATATATTAAACTCACTTCTAAACTCTGGACGATTTCACTAGATAAAGCACTCGTCAAAGCATGTTGACTTTAAGAAGGGGGGGGGGGTTCTTTATTAGAGAACCTGCTAAGATCAAAATCGGAAGTGAAGTACGTGAACGATAAATCTTAGGCCCCTATAAAAAGGGTCACAGGAATTCATGAGTAATCAACAAGAAGTTCATAACTAAAATTCAAAAATTGTTTCCATAAAATTGTTAGTTATACATGTTTGATTTCGTTTAACACAATCAATTTGGGCAATAGAGTGGGTTTATGTTTCATGATATTTTCATGTGATTTAGATTGTTTGATCAATCTTAATAAAATCATTGCTATTAATGGGATGGTGGAATTGAACTTTAAATCTCATTTTATTTTTAAGTTTTCTTTCAATAAAAGGTGAAACCGGAGCAATTAGCTATTAAGTCAAAGTCATGACATGTCATTATATGTTCGTTATCCGTTGCGTTCTCTCTATGCACGCCTCACATGCATACATTAAGCTAAAAACAAACACACTTTATATACCTTTCTGTTGGTTAAATTTCTCGTTAGTTTGTTACAGATTAGCTAAAAAAACTTCGTTAGTGCCTGATGTGTAATTATTTAAAAGTTTTGTGTAACATATTTAATTATTAGTGTGCACCAGCCGACACATCATGTCATTTGAGACTAGGGTTACATTCGGTTCAACACAAACTCAATATAAGTCATACCCGTTGGCCGTTTAATCATCTACTGTTGCTTTACAATCTTGATTTCAATTACTTTGTGTTAATCGATCCATCATTTTCAACCTAAACAGTTATGGTTTTCCCCAATTCAATGTCAAGATTTCTCTTAAGCTACATACTTCATCAAGTGTCAAGATTGTATACTGTCTTTCAAGTTCTATGGGTTTTAATTTGTGGTGAGTTATATCTTTATCCCGTTCTTTTGCATAAATTAATGCTCTAGCTATATTGTGATAATTATGCTTGTCTTTACTTTATGCTATTTTATTTGTGATTTTGCAATTTGTTTAATTGATTAGGTGAGTATCATAATAGCATTTTGACCCATAAGACGAAAATTTTTGTGTTCTAGCTAAAGTAAGTCTCTTGTATAACAGTAACATTTTCTGTTAAAGCATGTGGTCATTATGTAATGGTTCAGAAAAGAAAGCTTGAATTCATTTTATTCACAGTTGAGTACTTTCGTTAATGCAATTTGGTGAACTTTTATTTGTTGCCTGGAGTGTAACTAACAAAATGAACAAATCAAACCATCAATTGATCTATACATGGGCGCGCGTTGGATACGCTGTGTCTGAAAAGACGTTCCATCCTAATCTTAAAACGACATCACTTAGCTTAACAAGTTTGATGTCTTACATAAATATTAAAATGTACACTAAACATAGTTTTACACTTTGACATGTCGAACCCTAAACTTCACATATGGGGAAATAATATCTAATATTGTTTTTTTAGTCATGTTTCGTATCGCATTTATATGCACCTTTTATGGCATAAAATTGTCTAAGGTAACATTATTTAAGGCCCTTGGTACCGCGGCAAACAAAATGCCCTTTATTATCTTTGCTGCTGGCTTTGTCTTACACACGAGTGTGCTATATCTTTCCGCGCCTCGTTGGCCTTCAATACAAAATTTATAGCTTCCGCCGTATTACCATCAAGAAAGGCATTCAGCTATATATCCGATTCGATCTGAACTTATCGATATTCTCTTCAGACTGCCGGGTGAATTAAGTGAGCATCTCTTATTTCTCATTTGTTTTTTACTTGTTTGAATTAGGGTTTTCTCCATGTAAAATGCTTTAGGTTTTTGAAAAAGGATTCGCACACGATTGAAAAAAGTTAGGGGTTTACTCATTGTCAACTTTACTAACTTTCTTGTTGCTGCAATTAAATCCATGGTTTGTTCATGAGATCGATCGGTGCCACCATAATTGCTTCTTCTTTTTACGCTTGCTCGTGTTTGTTGCTGCTACATAATCTACAATACTTATTAATTGTTGATCTCTAATTGGTTGTAGATCTAGCGGTTTTCCAGTTTCCTTGCAGATCAGCTCATCCTGATCTCAAGAAATCCAAATCCCTTCATTGAATTAATTGTTTGGCTTTTGTGCTATATATGACATCTTGATGTATGATAAATTTAAGTCTCTGCAAGAGGGCTTAAGAATAACTCAAGTCATCCTTTCACATAACGCATTGCACAATTTTCTCTACGGTTGTTTGCATTACATGTGCATGATTGTAATTATGTTGCAGGTGTTGTTTCATCAGCAAGTCTTGATCTCCTCTAGTGTTCGTTTTATAATTAAATAAGTAATCAACATTGTTTCAAATTGGAATGAAAGTCGCTGCAAGCAGAAGTATTAAACCAAAGATGTTGCTACTAAGCTAAAAAAAACTATTGCTACTAAACAAAAAAAACTCCTAATTACTTGCTATATCCTCTTCTTCATTTGACCAATGGAATTAGAAATCTCTTCTTTTTTTTTTCCTTAATTATTTATATCATTAATTTGATCTTTGTGCAGTTACTGTTGGTGAACTTTGGAAAAAAGATTGGTGGAACAGTTGTCATTTTAACTTGTGGGGCGGTTCTGGTCATCGTCAAGCCGAAATGGATTCTCGTTCACTATCGCTAGAGGAGAATGGCCAGGTTAATATACAAGGCGGCATATTTTCTCCCAATTCGTGTTATAATCGGGTTATACCAAAATCCCAGAAAACCAGATGGTTGTCTGATATATACAAAGAACTCGCTGGCTCAAGTGACAACGTGATCAGTTCACGCCAAAGGAAGATGCCTGTTTTCAAAGAATCTCGCCATAAAAAGCTAGAGCGTAAAGAGCCTGGAGGTTCTGCGAATGAAGACAGTGAGACGAGTGATTTCAGTTCTGAATCTAATTACGATTCTGACAGTATCACTCGGGCCACGCTTAATAGAAACAGAAGGGTTGTCGGCCAGCGCACTTCTAAAAGCGGTATAAGAATATCCTTGCACAGTTTCAAACGTCTGATAAGAAAACCTCGGACTGCAGTTCCTACCTCTTTCCTGGGCGATGAAGAGAACACTTCCCGAACCTGGGAGGTATTTATTATCTGTTTACTCTGTTATCTTACTATCCTTGATCATTATGTAATTCGCTTTCTTGATTTTTGGTTTTGTTTGCGAACAGATTATCTCAAACAACACCGAGACTGCTATTGGTGCTGTCCAAAATAGAACCAGGCAAACTTCCCCTCCGTCTGATGACGAGTTCATGCCCATGGAGGCCTTAATTTGTCTAATGGTGAAGTGCGGACAGACACATTACCTATGCTTGCAACTGAAGAACAAGCAAAGTTGCGTGAGCGTGATGGGCATGTGCCAACTGCTATTGGGTCCGGTTTAACCCAGAATAAGGAACCTGACTATGGGATTTCTGTATGTGTAATTAGCAGAAATCCTGCATAGTTTGCGACAGAGGAAGCTAAAAAGTTCATGCGGAAGCTTGAATAATCAATAGTCGCGATACCTATTCTCCTTGTGCATGAAGTTTATATGAAACACCAAAAGGATGTTGTATAAGGATTGCTCGTAAATGTTTATGTGAAACACCAAAAACGTGTTGTTTAAAACAGTTTCGTTACTTTATGAGTTAATCCAAAAACAATTATATTAGAACAAAGGCAACGACATTGTTGTATGAATAGCAAAACGTGATTGAAGCATACTGATGAATTTGAATATATGAATAAAAAGAAATCTAACGAAATCGGTTGAATAAGATAAAAAGTGTTTTCATAGAGAATGAGAAGTTCTTCTCTACGAATTTGAATAAAATGATTGGTGAGATTAGACAAAGTTATATAAGCGCCATACCATTACAATAGTTGGGTAAAACGTCGCAACATTTTGTATATATATAGTTTTGGTAGATGAATGTATGTGCTGCATTTGGTATCAGAAACTTCATTTGGAAGTTCTAAGATGCTGTTGAAGTACAAGATGCTCCAGCATCTCATATCGTAGAGTCATACATGGCTTGGACAACTTTCTGAATCGGTGTATGGAATTTACTTCTAGATTAAATGTATTCTCAAAGAACAAGAAGTTCTCTTCAAATTTGCATCAAAACAATGATACTCCAATCTTTATATAATAATACACTTGAATAAAGAAAAGCAAATAGACAATCATGAAAAATTACTATTTGCTCAACAAAATGGTAGCACAAGTCATGGTCGTGTTAGGATTAAACGCACACACGAACCGAACACAAACTCGAAAGCAATAAACGAACACGAGGATTTAACGTGGTTCGGTCTAAACTGACCTACGTCCACGGGTGGCAACTAGGTATTCTTTATTGAGTGACAAGAGTTTACAAGTACATAGCGTTATTTAAATAGAGATTAAACTAGGGTTTATAAATTATTAAGCAAGAAATCTAAACTGGGCTGGGCTTGGCCCGCGTCTCCTCTTTTGACTTCATATAATAAACCCGGCCCGAACAAGGCCTACGAACCCAACAATCTCCCACTCGGAGGCCTTGAGTACTCTCGTCCGCACTCCTGATCGTACTTCTGTAATCTGTAATCTGAACATTAAACTTCTCTAGTTGCCACTACCTTCTCATCAATTAACCTGAAGGCTCGTTGAAGCTCTCCGGAGCTCCAACACATTAGTCACGGCTAAACCTACCCCTGACTCGTTCTCTGTCCCTACCGGCTCCCACTGCAACGAACTACCGGATCCTGAGATATCCCAAGAACAAACACTCTCCATATTCAGCAAGTAATTCACTAGAGAGACTTTCACAACTGGAATACTGGTTATCTTAATCCACTGTCGACCTGGAACTGTAACTGAAACATGACCTGTGCTCCCACTGTCATGATGTCCCCTAACTGATTTAACCTTCCTAGCTCGTTCATCCTGAATCTTCACTTTGGCTCTGGGTTTGTTAATTGCAAAACCAACCTTCTTCTGCCCACGAGATTCTATGAACCGGATTTTGTCTTTCACCAAAACTGGATCCACTCCTTTCGGTGACATGCCGACCATATACAATGAACCTATTTTCTTGCCACGAGCAACCACGAGATTCCCTTTGACTACTTTCCACTGCCCATTCCTGAACTTAACATCGTGCCCCTGATCATCCAACTACCCAACTGAAATCAAACATTTCTTCAAACTTGGAATAACCCTCACGTCTTTCAAAGTCTAAGAAGTACTGGCTGGGTTTTAACAAGATTATCAAAATGATAAAATCTTACTTTTACCAAAAACGCAACGGATAAATGTTTTAAATCTTGTTAGTTTATAGTGTATAAAAACAATTTTATACATGCAAAACCCAAACCTGGATCCATATACGAAATACATACTATCAAACACATGCATGTCACTATAAGTTCATGCATGTTAAACTACATTTCAAGTAAACCAAAACCGAGTGAAGAAAGAGTGATTGAAAGGCAAGAACTTGAATATGGAAGCTCCTCAAGCTAGCATACCCCAAGCCTCCGACAATACACCTTTGTTTAGCTAGGATTCACTTGAAAAACCAACTCCTCCTTGATGTTCTTCCTTGTGGCCGAAAATGGGAGAGAAAAGGAAGAGAGGAATGTTTTGTTACTTGCAAAAAATTGTAATAATGATTGAAAGAGAGTTAGGGAGTTAATGGAAGCACCACCCATGGCACCCACTCACATCCAATGCATGTCTCCACTAAAGAAAACATAATAATATAAAATAAAAGGTGTAAGAGAGTAAAGGGGGGGGGCACCCTCTCACCCATTTCAAATTTTATATATTTTTTTGTCTTTAAATAAGTTTTATATCATAAAACTCACATTGTTTTATTTCCCAAAATAAATATAACACAATATAGGTAACATGCTTGGTAACCATTATTCACATATTGTTATTTAACCATCTTAAATAACACTATGGAATGCTCTCTCTCAAAGTATAAATCATCCATATGATTTATTTATTTCACAAGTACAATGTATTTAGAAACCCCTTTCCAAATAACTCAAGTGTTAATATTTGTTTGTTATGATCATATCATATATAAACAAATATTATTGGTGTTTGTCTAGCTTGTTATTAGGTATGACCCGACTTGGATCATAACGTACTAACCATATCAATAATAATATGTGTCTTGGGCAGACCGAGTCCAACAGTTTCTTTCATGATATTAAACGCCACGTCTTCCGACAACGACAATGTTATACAAGCCCTAGCCTTCTTGTCTAACTTCTTCCAATCTTCATCCGATAACTTTTCTGGTTTTTCATCCTCAAGCACTACATCTAAATCTTTCTAACAAAGTAGCGCTTCAATCTGCATCTTCTACCAACCAAATTTCTGTCCATCAAACTTCTGTATCGAAACCTTTCCGTCTTCTGCCATGACAATGACTATAATGAAAAACCTGGATAAAAATAGAGACAGACACAGCAATGGCACGGGCCTGAACTTAACGGCTGTTATACTGAACTTTGTTAAACAATCAACCTATTCAATCGCAGCGAAATAACGAACAGTAAATCAGAAAATTGAAACTTTAAACTGAAACGATAAAACCTGACAAACGCGGTTGACACTGGTTCTCTATTTCTTTAACGCTTCTTTAAACACATGTTGATTCTTTAAACAAGCTTTCCCGTGTTTAACAACTTTGCCCGATTCAGCCTTCAACGCTGCCTCGCCCACAACAAGCCGACGGTCCCTGTGCCCAACAAAAGGAGACACCCCTGTAACATCCACACAGGCGTGTTTCCCCTGTCCACCCAACACAAGAATATCATCTGGCCGTAAAGTAGACCTGCCTTCAAGCGGATCCGTAAGAAAGTTAACCGTGGATCCTTTTTGGCAGAAATTCCCACCAGTTTAAGAACATCACACATAACATCCATAACCAAATCATGTCTGTATTTATAACCAAACAATTCTTTGCAATGTACCACATGATCTCCAAAAGAATCTAAACAGACCTTGCGAACAAACCGGACAAGACTCATCAGTAGGAAATATAGGGATCATTAGCCGATACTTAAGGATGACTATACTCCAATCCTAACATATGTTAGCCCAATCCTTCAATGGGATGGGGATTGCCATTAGAAAATCGTGAGCCGAGGTAGGGCTGTCACTTTTACCCGAAACCAAAACCTAATCCGTAAAAACTTGTACCCGAACCCGAACTAACCCGACCCGAAAAACCCAAACCCGAGAAAAGACTAACCTGGACCCAAACTGAAGTAATCGGGTTGGTTCTTGGGTTATATTTATAAGTTTCAGGTCAATCCGTAAAAACCAAAAAAACTTTTAGTATTGAAATTAAATATATTTTTAAGTATAATAGGCTTAGCCTTAGTCACTAAAGTAATCAGAGTGTGAGCCTAATCTACTGTTGTCATTCCAACTATTATGGATTGATAATTTATTGTTAATTTATGTTTTCTGTTTATTACTAATAGCAACTGTATTGTAGACGATTATGATTCAAGTTAGTTACTTAGTTTTACTCTTCTTTTGAATTGTTTATGACTTTATCAAGTTGTGTTGGTTTATTATTTGGTTATTCGCGTTACACGCAAAGAAGAATATGCTGTTTTAATTTTAGCATTGAAGTTTTTTAATTTTTTTTGTTTTTGTTTCATTTTCTAGGATACTTGAAACCTGATCAACCCAGCCCAAAAAAACCCGAACCTGAATTTCCCGAACCCGAAAACCTCGTGAGAGATTTGGGTTAGGTTTTAGGTTAAGATTTAAAACTTTGAAACCTGAAGAACCCCGACTCGAAAAACCCGAAACCCCAAAAACAAACTCGAAGAACACCTCTAGCCCAAGGAGCCCGAAGGCATTCAAACACTGCCTTTTGGCAAGCGGATATATCAAACTTCACGTCTAAACTCTGGATGATTCCACTAAATAAGGCACTAGCCAAAGCATGTTGGTCTTTAGGGGGTGTCCTTACTAGATAACCCGCTAAGATCAAAGTCTGGAAGTGAAGTACGTAAATGATAAATATTAGGCACCTATCAAAGGGGTCACCGGAATCCATGAATAAAGAAATTCAGAACTAAAATTCAAAAATTGTCCAGATTTTCTCATTCTTGATTTTTGGCATTCTACAACCATTATGTAATTCGCATTCTTGATTTTTGGTTTTGTTTGCGAACTAATTTTCTCAAACAATACCGAGACTGCTATTGGTGCTGTCCAAAACAGAACCAGGCAAACTTCCCCTCCGTCTGATAATGAGTTCACGGCCATGGAGGCCTTACTTGATTTGTCTAATGGTGAAGTGCGGACAGACACATTACCTATGCTTGCAACTGAAGAACAAACAAAGTTGCGTGAGCTTGATGGGCATGTGCCAACTGCTATATTGGGTCTGGTTTAGCCCAGAATAAGGAACATGACTATGAGATTTCTGTATGTGTAATAAGCAGAAATCCTGCAGAGTTTGCGACAGAAGACGCTAAAAAGTTCATGCGGAAGCTTAATTAATCAACAGTTGCAACTCGTATGCTCCTTGTGCATGAAGTTTAGATGACACCAAAACGATGTTGTATAAGGATTTTCGTAAATGTTTATGTGAAACGCCAAAAACGTGTTGTTGTTTAAAACAGTTTCGTTACTTTCTAAGTTAATCCAAAAACAATTGTATTAGAACAAAGGCATCGATGTTGTTGTATGAATAGCAAAACGTGATTGAAGCATACCGATGAATTTGAATATATGAATAAAAAGGAAATCTAATGAAAGGAAGTGCTCTAAATTCTGTTTCATTCTATTCTTTGAATCAGTGGAATTTACCTTTAGAGATGTCCAACGAAATCAGTTGAATGAGATAAAAAGTGTTTTCACAGAGAACGAGAAGTTCTGCTCTACGAATTTAAATAAAATGATTGTTGAGATTCGAAGAGGTTATATAAGCACAAAACCATTACAATAGTTGGATAAAACGTCACAACATTTTGTATATATATAGTTTTGGTAGATGAATGTATGTGCTGCATTTACATTGGTATCAGAAACTTCAACCGGAATTTCTAAGGTGTTGTTGAAGTACAAGATGCTCCAGCATCTCATATCGTAGAGTCATAGATGACTTGGACAACTTTCTAAATCGGTGTATGGAATTTACTTCCAGATTAAATGTATTCTCAAATAACAAGAAGTTCTTTGCGCATTTGCATCAATACAATAATACTCCTATCTTTATACAATAATAGACTTGAATAAAGAAAAGCAAATAGACAATCATGAAAAATTACTATTTGCTCAACAAAATGGTAGCACAAGTCATGGTAGTCATTTTGGAAATCGAGATTGAGAAAGATACCAATCTGAAAGAGGTTGAGGTTAAGAGAGAGGTAATCAAGGAGGAAGAGAAAGATATAATTCATATGACCTTATAAAGACAATAATAACCAGTATAATAGAACAAATAAATACCCTGGAATTTAAGACAATCTCGTGCATGACATGGGTAAAGGAAGATGCTATAAATGAAAAAAAAGTACAGACACTATGCCTCACATTATCCTCAAACAAGTGAAAGACATGAAGAATCAAATGTTATGGAAGAAGATGAAGATTGAAGAACCAACCATCTTAATTGCAATTGCAATGAACAACTATGATTATCTTAAGAAAGGAAACATTCAAAAAGAAGGAAGCCCAAAGTTCTAGATTAAAGATTATATTGCGTGAAGAGAAGTTAGTCCCATTTTGTTTTAGTCTTTTGTATTGTAATTATATGTAATGGGCCGTTTTGATTATGTTGTATGTTATAGGCCCAAGGGAAATAATGTTGTAAAGCCCATTTGGCATTTGATGTGACTTACTTCTCATGCATGCTTCCCTATAAATAGGAAGCATGCCATGAGAAGTGTGTGGTTGTTGTTCAATGGTTGATCAATAGAATACCTTTTTGCAAACTTCCTTACTTACTTTCTCTCTTTCTCTCAAACCACCCGAAAATAACATCTCAAGATCCGAGACCGCCTAGGTGGCTTAGTGTGATTTCCGCTAGCACTAAGCTCTGTTGATCCAAGATTATTGTTAGATCCACCCGCAAGGGACCTACAATTGGTATCAGAGCTTCGGCTCACTAGTTGAGGGTTTTGGATCACAACCTTGGGTTTTGATCTTGAGTAGAAGAAAACAAGTGTTCTTGAAAAGAAAGTTCACAAAAACCAAAAAAAATAAATAATAAAAAATAAGAAAAATACAAAAAGAAAATCAGGCAAGATGTCTTAGAAAGTGTTCTTGGTGAAGATAATAAGTGTTCAAGTTCTAGATATAAAAAGTTTTAGGCTTAAAAGTGATAAATTTGGGTGTTACGGGTTATTGAAAAGTGTTAAAATTAACAAGTTAAGAATTTCGCTTCTCATGACATCAAAATCAATGTACCAACCTTTGACCTTGTACTGACAAAGTTAGGAGGAACAGATCCCGAGAAAGATTGCTTTTGGAAGCTCAAAAATTTTTCGCTTCACTTGGAACTTTTCGCCTCGCATTACTGTTCACTTTTTCGCTTCGCTTGGAATTTTTCGCTTCGCATTCGCTTAACCTTTTCGCTTTGCTTGAACCACTTTTTCGCTTTGCTTGAAAAGGTGTTTCGCACTAAAAAGTTAACTGTTTTCAAAGTTCAAACTGTTTAAGAGTTGTTAAGTGTTTGAGACCACCAAGACCATGACGAGCACTGATTCGGAGTTGTTAAAGGGATATTTGTTGTTGGAAAACCAAGTGGGAACCCTCAGAAGCCTCCTAAGTTTATGACCTTAGATGACAACTTTGCCGACTTCAAATGGAGGTTCATGAACTACATCTCATTGATTGAAACTGACCTAATGAGATGTTTTGAACAATGTCCTCATATTCCTGTGACTCGCACTGATGCTGGGGAACAACTTAAGACTGTTGAAAACTATGATCAAGCAGATAGAGACTTATTAGCACAAGACAAGAATGCATATCTCATTTTAACTGTCTGTCTTTCAAATGAGATGTCTGAGACTCTTCGTGAACACACAAGTGCCAAGGGTTTATGGGAAGCACTTGTTGAAAAGGTTGAAGGCAATGCTGAAATTAAGGAAAACAAGAAGGCCCTATTAAAGGAAGAATTCAATATGTTCAACCATCGACAAGGTGAAATGTGTTAGATTTGGTAAAGAGATTTGAGAAGCTGATGGTTAGAGTCAGAGCTGCCAGTGTCAACATAACCAACTCTAAGGTCAATCACAAGTTGATGAATTCGTTGCCCTATAGTTGGAGTACAAACACAATCACGATCAAGAGAACAACTAATCTGAATGCCATAACAAACAGTGATTTGATTTCTACTATCAAGTCATTTGAAATGGATGAGCAGATGAAAATGAACAATCATCTAAGTTCCCTGAATCAAGCTGGAGTGAGTAGTGCTTCCTCACAACTGCTTTCATAAGCAAGACTCAACAGAACGTGTATCCTGTAACGACTCCTAAGTACTCCCCAAGTGTGCCATCACAACCATCTGCTTTCATCTCAACCAGCAATCAATCAGACTCTTCAAGTACAAGTTCATTTCAGAAAGCAGTCGACAGTGCGGTTGCCCAAGCATTGAAAGCTCAAGGGATTTCCTCATCTTCAAAACCTCAACCAAGCAAACCTTCAAGTTACTGTGAAGCTTTTCCGTTGTTGAATGACTTAAATGTCTCAATAGTTCATGCCTTTCTGTCATGTCATGAAGAATTATTGCAGGGAAATCTATTGCCACCACACTTTAAGACTGGGGATTTGAAAGATATCAATCAGAAGGATCTTGAAAAGATGGATATCAAGTACCAAATGGCAATGGCTGTGCAAAGAGCCACAAACTTCATGAAGACGTATGGAAAGGATAGCTTCAACGACTCTGACAGAAAAAGGATTGGATTTGACAAGTCGAAGCTACAATGCTACAACTGCGGTGAGATGGGTCACTTTTCACGTGAATGCACGAATCCCTCAAAGCCAGCAAATGATATTCGTGTGACCGAGGTAACAGAGGAAGAAAACAGCAAAGTTGCTAGAAAGAGGCATGAAGTGCAGAAGCCAAGCAGCTCAGCTCAAAGAGTTGGGAATCATCCACACAAGGCCAATTCAAGTACACACTCAAAGGCCCTTGTCTCCCAATCGGAGGTCCAAACAGGTATGGATTGGGATGATCAATTCCAAGAGCTGCAGAATCCTCTCAACATGGCTGGCATGGCTTTCACGATAAATGATGAAGCATCCTCATCCACTACTGCAAGTTCTAATGCATCACCCTCAGATGAGGTAAATAAAAATCTTTGCTCTCAAGCTTGCGTGAATAAAGTTACATATTATAGATATCTTCAGGATGAAGTTTTAAAAGAAAATGCAAAACTTCGTCAACTAAATGTTGAATATGTAAAGGCTGACAAGATCTATGTTGAAAAAATTAAAACACATCACGATGATGTTGCAAATCTTAAACTTAAAATCTTTCAAGAAGAGCACAATGTCTTCTATTACAAGAACATAATTAATAACTTAAAAGATGAGATTGAAAAGTTGAAACTTGATCTTTCTGATAAACGAGAAAAAAAAACAAGTTGAAAGATTTGAAGCATCATCTGAACAATTAGATGATCTTATTGGAGCTCAGAGAATTACTAAAGTTAAGTCAGGGCTAGGTTATGATTATTCAGCGGTGCCTCCACCAATGAATGATAATTACACTTGCCTACCCTATTTTAACTATAATACTTCTCCTGATGAAGAGATGGCCTATGGGATTGGTAAGGTATCAAAACCAGCGAAATTCGTTCCTGCTGCCTCTCCATCAAAAGCTCAAATTCCATCATCTGATAAGTCTAACGTCAACGTGTCTTGTGTAGCAGGTGATGTAAGTGGTGATTGTGGGAAGGTTAACCAGGGTTGTAAACCAAAAGGAGAGTTAGAACCACGTTTTGAATCTTGAGTGGGACTAAAAAAAACGATTAACAATCCTGTCTGTAATAAATTGTGTGAATCAATATTAGGAAGCTTGATGTCAGGATCAAAAGCTGTGTTTTGTGAAACATCTAGTGATGACTGTTGTATAAATATTTGTAATGAAAGTGAATGTTCTTCTTCGGATTTAGAATGTGAAACTGTTTTCGATGAAACCATTGAAGTCAAAGTTAATGAACAGACTAGTCAGAGTTGCTCATCAACTGATCACAATGTTGAGAACTGTGACATTTTAGCCAAAACAAGGTACACCTCAGTACGTATTTATCGATTAAGCAAATAAACGCTTTTTGCGCAACAAACGAACGATTAACTGAACGGGTCGGGTTATGACCCAGATATCCCGGGGGGGCCATATATAAGTGATATACGTTTAATATAAGCTAAAATATTTGTAATATAGCCTTAGTTTGATAGCAAACAAGTTAAACGAAAACATGCTCGTTTAACTACCCGCTATAGATTTAAACGCGAATGATAGTTACAAACCAAGCATTGTATCATCCGTTAAGCCAAAAAAGACTTACCAAACACTTAATTGAAATGTTTTAAGCGATTTGTGAAAATATTTTTGATTTTTACAAACATATAGTATGTTTTTATAATTTTACACAAAACTAGCCGAAAAACACTCGTTTTCGCACTGTTTGACTCACCCGATAAGTTTTTCGTGCAAAAAACCGAACCCGAAATAAATTTGGGGTCGGGATTTCACGTAAGGGCATGAGAAATGAGACAAATGAACAAGAGGGGGGCCATGGACCCCACCTTTTGGGGCGGCCGCAATAGGGGAAACCCTCCCCCTAAGTATCTTTTAAATAAATAATAAGTTTAAGATATTTGTAACATCATTTTCTTGTGGAAAAATCTGGACACAACCTGGTTCTCTCAAAACCCAGCAAGAACAAGGTAAAAAGCTTCATTTTTGGCTAATTTTAAACTCGTTAAAGCTCGCTTAATCACTTGTAAACATAGTTTGATTATTAAAGACCATTCCTAACCATGTAAAAACCCAAAATATGGTCCATAAACATTTTTTGATCATACACATGGTAAGGAACCTGGTTTGATAGTGTTTTTGGCCATAAACACAGATTAAAGGGTTGAAACGACATTTTTACGGTTCAAAAGTTCGTTTTGTGCACTAGCCGAAACCCTAAGTTAAGGGCTGTTATGTTGTTGAAAAATTACTTGGTTTGTGATATAGGACTTGTATCTAGCCTACATAGGAGCACAAGAGCTTGAAAAGTTGATTAGAAAGGCGGAAACGAACCAAAACTGCTAAGGTAATGCCGAAACACTCGCTTACGGGCTGTTTAGGTTAAGGTTGTGATTTACTCATTGTTAGGTCTTGAAATTTTTCATGGACATCAGGAACCATATCATTGAGTCCATTTTCAAATTTGGTAATTTTTCGACCATCCGAGAATATCTGGCGAATTTATTACTGAATTGGGACGTTTAATGGGGAAAAATAGTTAAAATGCTTCAAAAATTATGAAATTTTTCAGGGAACTCGGATTTAATGTATTTTGATCACATATGAATTTTGGGATCTTTTGGAGAAGTCTAAGGGTGTTTTGTGCATATGTCTTTGTGTGAATTTTTATAGCCGAATTTGGGCCAAAAAGAATATTGCACAAGCTTTTTACATTCTGGAATTGATACAAGTTGTTTGGGACATAATTTGAGTATTCAGGAATTTTTATGGAATTTTTGGAAATTGTTTTGGATAAACGGACGATTTTCAGGCGAAATATAGCTGATAAAATGAATTTTTATAAATTAATAAATCAGTAAATAATTCCAGAAATATTTTTATAAAAATCTAGATATTTTAATTGATTAGTGGCTAAATTTTCATAATTTAATGATTAACGGTTAATTAATTATGCTAACTTGAAGATTAAACAAATTCAGTTTTTATAAAAACCGGCAAGTTCGCGACTAACGAACCTGCGGAAATATCAAAACACCAAGAGTGATCAAAAATCATATTTTTGGATTAATTAAGTAAAAACAAACCTTTCTATGAGAAACCCGGACAATCTGGATAGATTGTGCGCGTTTCTTCTTAAATCAAACTGAATAAACGGAAACGAGCCCCGTAGCTAATCCGGGACCCCAATATGTGATCTTTCTTTATAACTTAATCATTTCATTAACCAATACATTTACCCAAGCATATTTTCCCATAACTGTTTTCTGAACGCGTAAACGAACAACTTGGCCCAGTTGGGAAATCGGGAAACTGAGCCAAGTTCGGTTTTAAGTATTAGACGTTGAACAACATCACAACCTAAGCCTATTGCCACTTTCTGGGCGTTCCAACTATACCCAGATTAGTTATACAGCCCAGTTTAGTATTGAAATTATAATAATATTAAAATATTAATATTATTATAATATTGATTATAGGAAACTATGATTACAAGTTACACAAATCTCGAACCGACATGCTACTGATTATCTACTAAACAGTGAGTTTTATGACCCCACTCTTTAAACAGTTTTACGAACTTTTGGGGTGAAAAGCATGTTTGATTATGTTTACATATCTGAAATTTGTAATGATGTGAATTACCTAAGTGCTAACACACGAAAGTCCCCACGATCATAGTGATTAACTTCGAGCCGGTGGCTTTGACAAACCCAAACGAAATCGGCCTGGTTGCCGTGTCACATAGCGCCGTTTGCACATGACCATATTTATATAAGCAGGCTATGTAGTGTTAGACATAGCTACCGGGGCATGTTGTGGGCGGAAGGGGAGCCACATGGTTGATTGAGCGTGGGAAATGGATGCACGTAGCACATACAGTCAAGGCTTCACTGTAGCTTAGAATAATTACATCATTTGCATACATACATACTTATATCATGATTACAAGTGTTAACTTGTGAATATTCATAACTGTTTTCTCGAAACTCGTAAAACTCACCAAATCTAGTAGTTGACCCGTTTTAAACTGCTTTTCAGGTGTACCTAAATCGGAATGATTTGGTGATTTATTACTTGCCCAAGGTGTGTGGTTGATGCTATGTGAATAGAAGCAAGGGTGTTACTACTTAGTAGTAAGATCGTATAGTTAACGAATTAGTTTTGTTTGTATCACCTAGACTGTGAAACAATGATAGAACAATGAAATGTAATACAATGTAAATTAACGTTTGTAATGTTTCTTTATAAACAATGTTGTTGATACCAGAGGTGTCTGTTACATTCCCGTTTTACGCTTTCGCATTGTGCTAGTCAGGGTGTGACAGAAGTTGGTATTAGAGCCATTGGTTATAAAGGATTAGGTTATCCCTTAGGGTACCTAAAATATAACCGTAGGCTCGATTAACTCTGGGAAATATTTAAATATTAATTTAATATTATATACTGATGGATATCGGGATGAACTTGTTGGGCAAGTGAGTTATTGTGGTCCGGAACATAATAACAGACTTGCTTGTACGAGGGAATTCGAGGAGAAGTCGCGGAACGTATGGTTAGGTAAAAGTGACAATATATGTGTATAAAAGGTAATGTGTAAGTATATATATATATGTAACATTCATACGTGCTTATCTGGAATAAAGTGTACAAATACGTATACGCACGATACTGTTGATGACGGTAAATTTTATTATGAATATTATATTCATTTATATTCAGTATTAATTCTAATAATAATTAAAATTAAAATTTTAATAAAACTAATATTATATTCTAATATAATTAATATTAAATTTGGTTTAATTAATTAATCTTCCCGACAAATAGTTAGCCCTAGCAATAGATATTATTCTTATAACTAACCTTTGTGGAGATTCATGTCAAGGAATAACGACTACGTACCGGAAGAAGAACCGGTAATATTTGCTGAGGAGGAGGATCCAGAGGAGGAACTGGAGGAGGATCCAAAGGAGGAACCAGAGGAGGAGGACCTAGAAGAGGAACCGGAGGAGGATGAGGAAGAGGTGGAAGAAGAAGTTATTTGTAGAGAGCTACCCAAAAATGTGCCTGATCTGTCCGGCTATAGATGCGATAGTTACCCACCCAGATCACCACACAGAGATCAAAACGAAGTTAACAGTCAGTACCATTCACCTGCTAGAGTAGCCAGATCATCCACTCCACCTATTCACCTGTCGCCGACGACTTCATCTACTGCACGAGTCCGACAGACTGCTCGTATTCGGGTAACCCCGATTGACTCTACCTCAATTCCATTCAAATCTACCCACTACCGGGGAGGACCTTCATGTCCTAGGGCAGATACTTCATTATCCCGTTCGTTGAGTATACCTACTCCTCGCCCTGACCTCCCAAACGCAGGAAACAACTCTTGGATGGCTGTCATGACCGACTGTGTGATAGATCACTCGATAGCCATAGCTAACATTAACCAGGAAAGGAGGGACGTGACCCAGTGCTTATTGACATTACAGCAGATAGTACTGAGCTTGTAGTAGTCAGATGCCTACCACCGTTGGTGTTTGGATATGGTGACAGTTCGACTGTGGAACTGTTACTGGATGATTACGGTGTTGTTGTTTTTATGTTTGTGGTTAGTCTATCGTTTGTATGGATAGATGCAGGATGTTACAGATATGTGTACGTGATCTTTTGATACTCCATGTATGTATATAGTAGTATGTTATGTTAACATGGGGCACAATTTTATACATTATTACAAGCACTGACTCTTACAGGGTTAAGTCTCACTTAGTGACAGATTTTGATATATATAGGCATGCACTGGCCTTTATCAGGCTAAGTCTATGTACCTTTTGTTATCAATATACAGGGCAGTTTGTGAAATAGCAGTGTGTTATTTGATTTATTATGCAACATTTATTGTGATTATGGTTACAATGTGCCGTATACTGGAATTAGTATTAATTGGCTTATATTTGTTTATCATTATAGAATGGCCCCAAAGAAAGCAAATCCTATGACTGAGGCAGAAATAGCCGAGATGATTGCACCCGACACATGACAGAAGACGAGTCCCTATTGTTCGACATCAAATCATTCGACGGTGGACACGTTTATTTTGCTGGCGACATTGGAGGAGAAATAACCAAACAAGGGAAGGTCTTGAATGGTACTTTGACATTCGATGAGGTCAATCTAGTGGAACAGCTCAACCACAACCTGCACAGCATGTCTCAAATCTGTGATAAGAAATTCTCAACCCTATTTACAGAAAATGAATGTCTCATTCTAAAACCAGGTTTTAAGGTCCCTGAAGAGTGGATCATGTTGCGTACTCCGAGGCATAATGATGCCTACATTCTAGACGTGAGAAGCAATTATTCCATGCGTTCTGCTTCTTGCTTGATGTCCAAGGCCTCGGAGAATGATTCATCTTTATGGCATCGACGGTTGGGTCACGTCAACCTTAAGAACTTAAATAAGTTGGTTAAAGGTGACCATGTAAGGGGTTTACCAGTAAAATCTTTTCACTGTGCTGAAAAATGTTTATCTTGTTCTAAATGCAAACAGCACAAACTCCCTTATAGACCCAAAACCGTCAATTCTGTAAATTGCACTCTTCAGTTGTTCCACATGGACTTTTTTGGTCCAATTCAACCGATGGCAATAGGTCGAAAAGCCTATTGTCTAGTTATTACTGACGATTTCTCGCGTTTCAGTTGGACAATTCTGTTAGGGCACAAGGACGAGACATCACAGTTTCTACACAGGTTTATCGTGTCGGTTGAGAATCAAACTGACAAGAAGGTGAAGTGTATCAGAAGTGACAACGGCACAGAGTTCTGCAACAAGGTGGTTAATGAATTCTGTCACAATAAGGGAACTGTTCATCAACTCAGCTCACCCTACACTCCCGAACAAAATGGGGTGGCTGAAAGACAAAACCGTACTTTGGTGGAAGCCGCTAGAACAATGCTCTCATATTCCAAACTACCATTGATTTTCTTGGGCGAAGCCATCAACGCTGCTTGCTTTACCCAGAATCGTGTGCTTCTGAACAAAAGACTGAACAAGACTCCATATGAAGTCTTCTATGGGACGAAGCCTAGGGTAAATTTCTTTTGAACGTTTGGATGTCCCTGTACCATACTCCAAACAAATGCTGGAACAACCTCCAAGTTTGCTGAAAAGGCGGATGAGTGCTATTTTATTGGTTATGCTGCTGACAAATGTGCTTATCGGTTCTACAACAAGAAAACTAGGGTAATCTTGGAGTCGTTCAACATTGATTGGGAAGAATTAAACCCTACTGATGCACGCAATGGTCCTGACTGGATGTTTGACTATGAAAGTTTGTTTAAGCAGTTTCGTGGAATGTACATGACACCCGTTGTACCAATGGTTTCCCCTGTTGTTTCTCTACCGATTCATTCTGCTGATGATCATCTTGTCATGATGCATGCTGTTTTAAAAGATCTCGGACATGTTGACATAGCTGCTGCTGCACCCATAATTAATATACAACCCGTGGCGAATCAACCAGCCCCGGTTAATGATGAGCAGCCTTCTATTGACACCACTGAAATGCCAGTTGTTGAAGACATGACTGATTCAAATTCTAATTCATATGTGTTAGCCGACAACAATCAAAATGTTCAAGTCGATCAAGCAGAGCTACCTCCTGCAGAACCAAGTGTGGTGGAATCTGTCCCCACACCTCCCTCAGATAAAGACAATCAAGGACCTGCAATGGAGGTCAATGCATCAGATGTGCAGGTTGAACCAAGTCCGAATGATGCTTCTGATAACACCAACACTACCTCTGTTCCAGCAGTAGTTGTCCCATTTTATGACAACCTATGGGAAAGTCCTATTGCTCCAGAACACTAGGTTGAACCGCAAGAAGGTGAAATTGATCCTCAACCAAGTGCTACTGTCCCTGCGACCACTGTTTTTCATCCCATAGAGAGCCTGACTATCCAGCTTGAGGCAACACCGGTCGAGCATGTCGACCAAATTCCACAGCTACCAATTCATCGTAGACATCCGACTGAGAACATCATTAGAGATCCGTCCGCTTGCATCCAAACACGAAGTACTTCCGGTAACATTAACAGGTGTCTTTTTGCTTGTTTTATTTCACAAGTAGAACCCAAGGACTATAAGGTTGCACTAAAGGAGAACTCCTTTGTTGAAGCCATGCAAGAAAAGCTGTTGCAATTCAAGAAGCTGAATGTTTGGAGGCTAGTGAAGAAACCAGAGAATAAGAAGCCGATCGGAACGAAATGGGTGTTCCGGAATAAGAAAGATGACAAGGGGGTGATCATTAGAAATAAAGCCCGGCTTGTTGTGCAAGGTTTTTGGCAACGTGAAGGTCTTGATTATGATGAGGTTTATGCATCGGTAGCCAGACTAGAAGAAATTCGCATCTTTCTGGCATACGCCTCGTACATGAACTTCAAAGTGTATCAAATGGATGTGAAGACTGCTTTCTTGTACGAGAAAGTAAAGGAAGAGATCTACGGCAGTAAACCGCCAGGTTTCAAAGATCCAAGTCATCCTGATCACGTTTACCGCCTTGACAAAGCACTTTATGGTCTTCACCAAGCACCTCGTGCATGGTATGGCACACTGGCTGATCATTTAGTGAAGAATGGATACAAGAGAGGAATCGTTGATCAAACTCTCTTTGTCAAGAAAGTCAATGGTGATCTGATTCTGGTCCAAGTTTATGTTGATGACATCATCTTCGGGTCCACGAATGAGGATCTGTGTAAGGAGTTCTATGAGGTTATGCAACAACGATTTGAAATGAGTTCCTTAGGGGAGATGACTTTCTTCCTGGGATTACAAGTTGAGCAAAAGAAGGACGGGACTCTAATACACCAGGAGAAGTACGTTCACGACATTGTTCAGAAATTTGGTTTCAAGGACTTAACATCTTTCATGACTCCAATCGCTACGTGACCTATTCTCGCTCCTGATCCATCGGGAAAACCAGTCGATCAACACCTTTACAGGTCAATGATTGGTTCCCTGATGTATCTCACTGCAAGCCGACCGGACATCATGTTCCCTGTTTGTCAGTGTGCCAGATATCAGTCTGACCCGAGAGAATCCCACATGATGGCTGTCAAGCGTATTTTCAGATACTTGAAGGGTAGACCACGATTGGGTCTTTGGTATCCAAAGGAGTCTCCCTTGGAACTTCATGCTTACCCTGACAGTGATTATGGAGGACGCAACTTGGACAGAAAGTCAACATCCGGTGGATGTTAATTCCTGGGAGATCGGTTGATCTCGTGGCAGTGCAAGAAACAAGTCACTGTGTCCACCTCCACAGCAGAAGCCGAGTACATCACCGCATCCAGCTGCTGCTCTCAAGTGATATGGATCCAGCATCAGCTGCTGGATTACGGTTTGAATTTCTATGGATCCACGATCAAATGTGATAATGAGTCGGCCGTTGCAATTGTTAAAAACCCGGTCCAGCACTCAAAATCCAAGCACATTGACATCCGAATACACTTTATTCGTGATTGTTATGATCGTAAGCTTGTCAACATTAAAAGGGTCCATACTGACTATAACTTTGCAGATCTCTTTACTAAAGCTTTTAGTCGTGCCCGCTTTTGTTTCTCGTGGAGTCAGTGGGCATGATTTCTTTTGAGTATATTTTTTTTATATTTTTTGTTTTAAAATAGTAAATATTTTTCAAATATATCACAATTTTAGAGGGAGAAAATGAGTTAACCTTAACTCACCAAAAATATTTTAAATTTACTTTTAGCGAAACAAAAATCAAGCCATTTGACTTAACAAAAAGATTTTATACTTTATATAATATTAATTTCATCTTTACTCCTATTTAAGAAAATCTTAAGAAAACTCTAAAAAGTGTTGTCCCGCTTAGAGGGAGCTCCTTCGTAGAGGGATTCGGATATTTAAAATTTTAAATTAAGAACTTGATCCGACAAAATGGAAAGTGATAGTACATTAGTATGTACCGATTGTAGCAAGTCAAAAGAATAGAACAAAAGACTACAAACTCACTCATTGATGTGTAGATAGGCTTGACAAACAAGTAATTGTTGGGCAATATAAACTTAAATTTTCTGCCGTTGCTAGTGGCTACACGTTTAAGAAATGGTTGCATGATTCTATTTAAGTCATATCAATGAAGGATGAAATGCAATTACACATGTCATACCCAAGCCTCTCTTTACTTGATCACAGTTGTCTTATGAAATAAGTGTCAATTTTTAATCTTTATTTGAGTCAAGAAAAGCCTCATAGAAAGGCAAGAAAAGAAAAAACAAAAGAGTCAAGGAAAAACAGAAAAACAAAAGAAAAATCAAGAAAAAGAGTCGAAAAAGAGTCTATCTTTGGATTTTAACTTCTGTTTTATTTCTTCATTTATTTTGATTCAAGCCTTGGACTTTCTCTATTTGTAGTCATACAAGACCTGATTGTTAAGACCCTGAATCTGCTGCCTTATTTTAATCTTTCTAGATCGAGTCAAGTGTGCAATGCACAAAGTGTTATGTGTACAGTGTACAGTAAGTCAAGTGTGTTAATAAGAGTACTGTGATAAACTAAGAAAGGTTTAAATCAAGTTGAGGTGATATGTCAACACAAAGTAAACCCGAGATATGATGGAATCAGTAACATGTCTGATTAAGTGGAGACCACATAAGCACCGTGCATAATTGAACTTCAAATGTATCACTTTGACATCAAAACATTTGTCAAGTTAAAAAGGTGGACAATATCTACAGTCAATGATGAATTTGTGTCACAATAACTTCAAAATGGAAACGTGATCTAGGGCTTTGCAAATCAATATGATTCCATGTCAAGATCGTTCTTTGTAAATTAAATAAAGAAAAGAACTATGTAAATTAATTTAACATAATCTTCATCTAAAGTTTTTGTTTATTTTGTTTTTGTTTTTGTATTTAAAAATTTTTAAGTACGTGTACATTTAAAGATTTTAAGTTTTAATTTTAATTTTTAATTTTATTTTTATTTTTTTATTATTATGTTTTATTTTATTTTTATTTTTTATTATTATTATGTTTTATTTTTATTTCATTTTTATGCTTATGTTTAAGAGATCGTTAGTGCAAAGTTTAACAGTAACGAACCGACAAAAGAAAATTGTAAAAAATTAAACAAGTGTTTGGATTCGTTGGGTAAATGTTTTTCTGGTTTGAAAATGTTAACTATTTTAAAGACTGAGGACCGAGAGTGTATTTTTGGTGAATACTCGCGATGTTTTGACCTTATCGCTAGATAGACTGACCCTATATAAATGGAAACCTAAAATATCTTTCACTATTCACCAAACACTTTTACTAATTCACTCTCTCTTCTCTCTCTACTCAAATCATTCAAACCCTAAATCTTCTTCAAATCTTCATAGATCCGACCCTTCATTATCAAACATGCCTTTGAATCCTGATTATTCACCCTCGGTATAACTTCATAATCACCTTGGATCATCCTTTCGTCTGTGTTTCTGAGTTCATGAAGATCGAGACGGCGGTTCAAATGAACTGTCGGCTAGATCTAAGACAGATCTCCAAATCTGTGTTGATCTCATGACTGGGATCCTTAGATTAGGCCTTCAATTCATGTTTCATCATCATTAATTTTAGTTATTAGGTTTATTGTGTACAGATTGTATATCTAGGGTTAATTTATGGCTTCAAGGATCCGATTGACCAAGCAGACCTAAAGGGTTTTGAATCAAACTTTCCAGAAATCTAATTCTAGTATAAGCGAACCCCAAGGAAAGAAAAAGGAATCAAATTTGAGCCAAGGAAATTTTTCGCTTGGAAGGTGGTTTCGCTTCGCATGATCATGCGAAGCGAAATGCTCTTTGTTTCGCTTCTCAGGGTCATGCGAAGCGAAATGCTCTTTTGTTCGCTTCTCATGATCACGCGAAGCGAATTGAGTCCCTGTTTCGCTTCGCTTGGTCATGCGAATAAGACAACTTTTTGTTTCGCTTCGCATGCCATGCGAAGCGAAATCAGTATCATGCGAAAAAGTTATACTTTGCAAAACTTTTGAAAATTTCAAACTGAATATACTGGACTGTTGGACTGTTTGAACTTATAAACTGATTTTGACTTAATCTTTGTACATATTGGACTTAGTAACTTGGAAATAGACTAAAATTTTATTTTACACTATTAACACTAAATGTACATAATATTTATTAACTAAAATTAATTAATTAAATTAAGTATTATGTAAATAGTTAAGACATATGTTTATAATTTATTTTGTTTCTTTATAATGATGATTCTCATGATCTTATGGTTTAATTTCAGGGTCATAATAACTTTTGTGCTCTCGGTTGTGGTTCCCTGGACGGATCGCACGAGATATCTCGATCAACTCAGGTGCGGAATCCCTGCGTAGATCGTTACGAGTATAGAACACGAATCACACGAACACACGAAACGAACACACGTTATATAATAACTCAAACATGTGATACGATATCACTATTACAGACTCTCGTCCTCACGTTACAATGAACTTGATAAACTACTGAAACGAACAACTAATTGGAACTCAACACTAAGCCGTAAGCTAGGTATATAAATACACGACAACTTCGCCTGGCATGTTCAGGCGAAGTTGTCCATAACTTCGCTTGACTAACAAGTTCGCCTGTTAAGCGAACTTGTCAGTAACTTCGCTTAAACATACAAAACATAATTAAACATTACAGACTCGATTACAGACACTAGACTATGAACTACTGACATTATGCACCAACACTCGGGATGCCTAAGGCGATAAAGTATTTACATCTATGGTCAAGGGGCTCAAGCAATCACCCCTTGCACATGCCATCTCAGCTGACCCAGCTATTTACTACAAGTGGGTTCTGGATTTCTGGGCTTTTGCAAAGGTTGCTGATGATTCTCTCTCATTTACAACCAAGGTTGCCAGAAGGGAGTTGACCGTCACTGAAGTAGATATTAGATGAGTGTTGAAGATTGCTGACAAACCAGACTATACTTATGAGAAGGGTGATAGAAAGAAGCCGGGTGATTTTGTTACACAGATGGGATACGACACTGAGTGGAAGAGCCTCGAGAAGAAACACCTTCCACCATACTGGAGGTTTCTATTCCACATAGTCACTCATTGCTTTGCTGATATTCGAGGAGGGGATGATAGCATGAGTACTGACTGGGTCCGCATTATGTTTGCACTGACAACTCGAGAGAAGTTCAATTACTCTCAAAGGATATTCCTATGCATGTTGGGGAATATTAGGAGTGGGGCGACATGGCTTATGTACCCAAGATTTGTACAGATGCTTTTTGATGATCTAATTCCAGATGTCCCTAGGCCAGGATCAAAGAAAGCCAAGGACAAGAAGTTATCTCTCGAGCCCTATCATGTGAATGAGATCAAGACGTCAATCTTTGGTGTGCTACTTAGAACCAAAGGAAGGGGACACCAGTACGTTGGACCAAGGCCAGGTCCTAAGTTTGGTTTGTTTGAGGAAACTAAGACTACGGGTGATGAAGATGTTGACAGTGAAGAGATTGAGGAGTTGGATGCTGAGGTTGAGGCTGATTCGAGTGATGAGCCAGCCGAGGACCGCACTAAAGCCAAGCATGATCTAAAAAGGAAGGCTACTGAGAAGAGCAAGGACGTTGATTTGGAGGAGGAAGAGGAGGAGCAGCCACAGCTTAAGCGTATCAGAAAGATTGGAGACTCCCAGAAGTCATCCAAGTCTTCTGTCAAGATTCCCTCACAAGACAAACCATCAGACCAACCCAAGATCACCAAAGAAGCCTTAGCCAAAGCCCTCCAGGACTTAGACTTAACCAAAATCCAAATCCCTACCTATAAAAGGCCAAAGACCAGAAAGAAAGCCAAATCCAAGAAAACAAAAACCTTACTCCATGACTCACCATAATCCTCACTTGAACCCACTCCAATAGACCAACCAATATCAACCTTCCTACCCCAAATACCACCCTCACCACCTCAAGACCAACCTACAACTCCAATCAAACAACCAACCCAAACCGAACCCGAACCTTCCCAAATCACAACACCACCTACCCAACCAACCACCTCAATTTTCACATCATCCATCTTCAGCTCACCGATCCAAACAACCAGCTTATGGAGCCAAACCGTTATAACTTCCCCAACCCAAACCATAACACCACCCATGACACAATCAACACCACCCACCACTACAACTTCACCAATCCTTACCCAACCCATCACCCTACCTTTGCAAACAACCTCACCACCCATATTGTCCTTCACATCACCATCCATTATCATTTCACCCAAACCTATTGCCCGAGGAAAATTGTCGACACCTCCAATTTACACCTATCCTATCCTCGACAGGATCGTCACACTAGAGGAATCCAACGCAAAAAGGGCGGAACGAGAGATAGACCTTCTTCGTTTTATCAAGGATTTGAAAGTAAAGGAGGTTGCAGATGAGAAGGAGAAGGCGGAGTTGAAGGAGAGGGTTCAGGTTCTGGAGGATGTGAAAGCGGTGAACGAGGCTCAATTGGAAAACCAAAGATTGTTGATTAACACGCTTCACACCAGAGTCTAGAATCAACAACTGCTACTAAACAACGAAGCATCTCAAAATGCCAATCTACGAGCAGATCATTCCAGGCTTGCTGACAGACTGGCTACTCTTGAGAAAAGTCTTCCAAGTGCAAGTGCTCTCAGAACCAGTCTCAACAAGAAGATTGAGGATGCCTATCGAAAATGGGATGTTGAAAATGAAGCGACAAACTCCAGAGTCACAAACTTAGAAAATCAGCTCGCTTCATCCACTTCCCTTGATACACTCAGAGCCGAAATGCAGGCTATTCAAGAAAAGGTGATGGAACATGATCGTCTTAATGAGCTCCAACTAAAGACAAACGAAGAGTTGGTGAGAAAATATCAAGCGGCCTTAGACCTTATGGGTAATCATGAAGATGACTTTCATGGTCTGGAGGATCGACTTGATAAAGTTTTCAAGAGCTGGAGAAGGTCGGTAGAGACTTCTCAGGCTGGTGGTTCACAGCCTACCACAGGTCCAAGTGTGGCATTGCGAGGAGTTACAGTTGGAGTGTCTGAAGGAGAGGCGACTGTTGGTCGTTTGGTACAACAGGGCGGCCAGTCTAGCGGTGTTGGTGGTAGTAATGATGGTGATGACAAAGATGAGAATGAGGAAGATGATGAAGAAGAAGATAATGACGATGATGACGTTCATGATAGCTTCGATGATGATGATGATGGTGATGATGATGGCGGGAATAGAGGAGATGGAGGGGCCGGGGCAGCAGGAGGTGGAGGTGGAGGTGGAGATAACACTCAATCACCTCCACATTCTCAACATGATGTTCAAGACCCTGCTGATCCAGACTCTGTCAGCAAAGTCAGGGAGCACGACTCACAGATCGACAATTTATATAAAGATGTTTTTTCTGCAGGTAATGTTACAGGTATGGTGGATGCTTTTAGGCGGGTATGAGTTTTGAAAATTTTATAACAAGAACGGAGGAGGCAGTGAACGAACCAGATGACGACATCAACTACTCGCCAAATCCAGATACTCCTCCTGCTCAAGCTTCAGATGCACCAACTACAGATCCCATCTCAACTCAAACTGCCAACTTGACGCAGGAACCACCAAAAAAGAATAGAAAGAATCATATTGTGTCAAGTCGTGCATGCGCCCGCGATCTCATCTACCCTTACCTCGATGATTCGCTGATTGTATACGCAAAATATAATAAGGAGAATGCGTGTTGGGCAATCAGAAGATATAGTGGTGATCTGATCTTTCTCAACCACCATGAGCTGAAGTCGTTACCAGAGCTGGACATTAATTGTCTTCGAAAAGCTCTAGGCCATGGTACGGTTGGGAGTTCGTTGGAAAGTTGGATTCCGGATTATCTTCATCGTCAGTCGAAGGTCGACTACAAAGATTTTGAGCCGAATAAGGGTCGGAAGTACAAGAACGCAAAGGAGATAGACCCAGCCACCGGAGAGCCACGAACAATGTGGAGATACAGGGCACCAAAGAATTGCCATATCATCTACCATGGTGAGCCCTTTATTCCTAACATCCTCCGAGACTTCATTGGTTGGGAATTCGACAACACGATAGGGGAGGCCGTCATTCGCTGCAAAGATCTGCCTGAGATTCGCGTATTTGACGAGCACGAGCTAATGGGGCTGCACATAGAAGACATCAAGAAGCTCTACAACTCTCTCCTGGGAACCGTCGAGGATATCGGTCTTCAGAACACAGATCGGATAGTTGAAGCCTTCAACAAGTTTGTTAAAAGAGTTGTTGAACTTCCACTACCCGAGGACGGCTGGTTAGATTACGACACCGACGGGTTCCAATACTAAAGACTAGAGGGAGATTGTTAGTCCCATTTTGTTTTAGTCTTTTGTATTGTAATTATATGTAATGGGCCGTTATGATTATGTTGTATGTTATAGGCCCAAGGGAAATAATGTTGTAAAGCCCATTTGGCATTTGATGTGACTTACTTCTCATGCATGCTTCCCTATAAATAGGAAGCATGCCATGAGAAGTGTGTGGTTGTTGTTCAATGGTTGATCAATAGAATACCTTTTTGCAAACTTCCTTACTTACTTTCTCTCTTTCTCTCAAACCACCTGAAAATAACATCTCAAGATCCGAGACCGCCTAGGTGGCTTAGTGTGATTTCAGCTAGCACAAAGCTCGGTTGATCCAAGATCATAGTTAGATCCACCCGCAAGGGACCTACAAGAGACAAAGAAAGAAGATAAGGGAAATGAATGTCAAGTTCTACTATCGTATGCCGAAGATTAACGATTTGATTATTCGGTTAATATCGGTTATCAGATCAAGCTAAATATGTCATTAATTTAAAGTTAAATCTTAGTTAGTAATTAAGTTAGGGTAGAATTTGTAATTATTATAAGTTGTAGGTTAGTTATAGATATTTGTAAGCACATAATTTTTTTTATTAATCGAAACTAGACTAAAAATTTTATTGAACTCAAAACGATTACAATGAAGTGGCAGGCAAACGGGAAACAAGCTGCGTCGCAACCCCGCTTTTGAATACCAAAGCCAATCCTACTAAAAACGAAGCTTTGGGAGTTAGTAATCGAAAAAGTGTCATGCACGACACGCTGAAACCCTGCTTAAAAAATTCACAGCCTCCGAGGCCATAAAACCAAATGTATCAAAAGGAAATGGGAGAACACATGTGGATTATTTAAACAAGCTTTCTCATGTTTAACAACTTTGCCCGATTCAGCCATCAACGAAGCCTGACCCACAAAAAACCCCCCCATGGTCCCTAAGCACAACAAGAGGAGACACTCCTGTAAGATTCACACATGCGTGTTCCCCTTGCCCACCCGAACACAGGAATATCAGCTGGCCTTAATGTAGAGCTCTCTTCAATTGAATCCGTAAGAAAGTTAGCAGGGTCTCCTTTTTAACATAAATCCCTGCCTGTTTAAGAACATCACACAGAGCATCCCTAACCAAATCATATATGTATTAATAACCAGACAATTCTTTTACAATGCACTGCATGGTCTCCAAAAGAATCCATTAAGAAAAACTGGGCAAGGCTCGTTAGTCGAAAATATAGGGATATAGCCGATACTTAAGGATAGCCTGGTACACCAATCCTAACATATGTTGGCCCAATCCTTCAATGGGGATGACCGTTAGAAAATCCTGAGCCCGAGGAGCCAGAAAGCATTCAAACACCGCCTTTTGGCAAGGGGATATATCAACCTTCACCTCTAAACTCTGGACGATTCCACTAAATAAGGCACTCGCCAAAGCATGTTTAGATTTAGGGGGTTTTCCTTATTAGATAACCCGCTAAGATCAAAATCAGGAAGTGAAGTACGTAAACGATAAATTTAGGCACCTATAAAAGGGGTCACCGGAATTCATTTGTAACCATCAAGAAGAAATTCAGGACTAAAATTCAAAAATTGTTTCCGTTAAATTGTTAGTTATACATGTTTGATTTCGTTTAACACAATCAATTTGGGCAATAGAGTTGGCTTATGTTTCGTGATATGATCATGTAATTTAGACTATTTGATCAATCTTAACAAATGCATTGCAATTATAGGAATGGTGGAATTTAACTTTAATTCATATTTTAAATTTTTCTTTTTTTGTTCTCTTTCGTTAAAAGGTGAAACCGGAGCAATTAGCTACTAATTCGACGTCATGACATGTCATTATATGTTCATTATCCATTGTGTTCTATCTATTCACGTCTCGCATGCATACATTAAGTTAAAAACAAAGACACTTCATATATTATAGGTCTCGACACCAGATCTGAAAAACAAACGGATTTTGTTCTTTATAAACAATCAAGACGGGTGTGGTGAAATCAAACGATCGACAAATAATATAAAGGACAAACGATCTTGTAATCGGTAAAAGATTTATATTAATAAACGAACCGCTCCCACTGTAAGGCCAAAATGTGACTTGCGATATCAAGGTACGAAGCCGGTTATATATTTATGGTCAAGATAATATTTAATGTCGGCGAGCACAACCGAACTCGAAACGAGAGCTTCGAGACGCGCATTTAGCTTCAACGGAAGAAGTCTTCTAGAATATTCATGTTAGGCTATATATAGGACATTTGTATGTTCTTATGTGTGTGTTTTGATGGTGTTTTCACCCACCCAAGGGGAGCTCACCTTGGGTGGGGTCAGTTCATTTATCATATTATTAATCTTTCAACTGATAACGAGATCGTTCCTATACTTTATATTATCTTTATATTATGTACGGTCGTTTGATTTCACCGCACCCGTCTCGAGCGTTTATCAAGAACAAAGCCGTTCATTGTCGGATCCGGTTTCGGGACCTATAATTGGTATTAGAACGGGTCGAATCTTATGATTCAACTTTGTTCTTGATATTCGGGTTCTATTTTCGCAATTACCCGAACCAAGACGTTAAAGACCCGTTAAAGTTTGGAAATAAAGCTAGAAATAAAGTGAGAAATAAGCGTGTTTGAAGCTTCTCCTTGTAGATCCGGATATTCGGGATCTACAAGTGCCAGATCCGGGCGTCTCGGGAACCATTCCGCCATACGCCGAAAATCCGGCAACCATAGGGTCCTTCCCGATGACGATTTCAGAGTTTGAAGATGTGAAAATCAAACTCCGATGTGCGTGAGCGTCGATTATTTCTGATCGTGGCAACTGTTGGATAAAGATGTGACCGAAGGGTTTGCCGGTAACTACTGGCGGTTGTGGTGGTGGCTGTGTTTTTCCGGCTGACATGTAGAAGAAAAGAAGGAAAAGGCGGCGGGGGTGACTGGTGGCTGTGGTTTGGTGGCCGGAAGTGGATTACGGCGGCGGAGGCAATGGCTGTGGTGCGTGGTTTTCCGACGCCGGTTGGTGAGGATGGCGGCTGGGATTGTTGGCTATGTGGACTTGGAGTTGGGTGGCAGGAATGGGTGTCGGAGATCCAGCGGAAGTCACGTGTGGATGTTTGTTGATGGCTGCTATCATTGTTGTCATCAAAATTTTCCTTTCAACGTGACCTAATATGAGTAACTGGGCTGGGCCTATTCAAATCTGCTTGGGCTCTAAATATTTGAGGTGGGCTTTGCAGTTTGGGCATCATATTAATTTGATGGTCCATGTATTTTTTTTGTTACACTTTAGTTGCGGGTTTTTGGCAGATTTTACGGGGTGTTTTTGAAAGGGAGATTGGTGACGGGTTGACCAACTAAAGAAAGTCAAATGCGGGTTTTCGTCTTGTTTAACCATGTTCAAAGCTTGTAATTTCTAAGGCGTTCGAGAAGTTGGATCCGAAAGGTGAACTTCGAACGAAATAATAAGTTTTGTTCATTTGATCGATGAAGCCGGTAATTCGAGATTGATTTGTGGAAATTCGAGCTCATCTCATGCCTATATACAAGCGAGAACTACTTCAACATTAAATATAGGTGGGTCATACCTTGAGGGGGTGAATTGAAATGAAGAAGCTTATTTATCGGGTGAATTGTAAAGATGCGCGACACGGTTTGACAAAGTTTTGATATCACAAGTCAAGGGGTGATTGTAAGGCCAAAATGTGACTTGCGATATCAAGGTACAAAGCCGCTTATATATTTATGGTCAAGATAATATTTAATGTCGGCGAGCACAACGGAACACGAAACGAGAGCTTCGGGACGCGCATTTAGCTTCAACGGAGGAAGTCTTCTAGAATATTTATGTTAGGCTATATATAGGATATTTGTATGTTCTTATGTGTGTGTTTTGATGGTGTTTTCACCCACCCAAGGGGAGCTCACCTTGGGTGGGGTCAGTTCATTTATCATATTATTAATTTTTAAACCGATAACGAGATCGTTCCTATACTTTATATTACTTTTATATTATGTACGGTCATTTGATTTCACCGCACCCGTCTCGAGCCTTTATCAAGAACAAAGCCGTTCGTTGTCGGATCCGGTTTCGGGACCTACAATTGGTATCAGAGCGGGTCGAATCTTATGATTCAACTTTGTTCTTGATATTCGGGTTCTATTTCCGCAATTATCCGAACCGAGATGTTAAAGACCCATTAAAGTTTTGAAATAAAGCTAGAAATAAAGTGAGAAATAAGCATGTTTGAAGCTTCTCCTTGTAGATCCGGATGTTCGGGATCTACAAGTGCCACATCCGAGCTTCTCGGGAACCGTTCCGCCATACGCCGAAAATCCGGCGACCATAGGGTCCTTCACGGCGATGATTTCAGAGGTTGAAGATGTGAAAATCAAACTCCGATGTGGGTGAGCGTCGGTTATTTCTGATCGTGGCAACTGTTGGAAAAAGATGTGACCGAAGGGTTTGCCGGTAACTACTGGCGGTTGTGGTGGTGGCTGTGTTTTTCCGGCTGACATGTAGAAGAAAAGAAGAAAAAGGCGGCGAGGTGACCGGTGGCTTTGGTTTGGTGGCCGGAAAGTGGATTACGGCGGCAGAGGCAGCGGCTGTGGTGCGTGGTTATCCGATGCCGGTTGGTGAGGATGGCGGCTGGGATTGTTGGCTATGTGGACTTGGAGTTGGGTGGCAGGAATGGGTGTCGGAGATCCGGCAAAAGTCACCTGTGGATTTTTATTGATGGTTGCTATCATTGTTGTCATCCAAATTTTCCTTTCAACGTGACCTAATATGAGTAACTGGGCTGGGCCTATTCAAATCTGCTTGGGCTCTAAATATTTCAGGTGGGCTTTGCAGTTTGGGCCTCATATTAATTTGATGGTCCATGCATTTTTTTTGTTACACTTTAGTTGCTGGTTTTTGGCAGATTTTAAGGGGTGTTTTTGAAAGGGAGATTGGTGACGAGTTGACCAACTGAAGAACGTCAAATGCGATCGTGTTTTCGTCTTGTTTAACCATGTTTAAAGCTTGTTATTTCTAAGGCGTTCGAGAAGTTGGATCCGAAAGGTGAACTTCGAACGAAATAATAAGTTTTGTTCACACAACTTGTTCTGTCGAGAGCTTTAGAAACTTCCATGAGATGACCGGCGTGATCGGATTCATTTTTGGAATATACCAGAATGTCATCGATGAATACAATAACTGAACGGTCAAGCATCGGCCTGCACACCCGGTTCATAAGATCCGTGAACGCGGCCGATGCGTTGGTCAAACCGAAAGACATCACAAGAAATTCATAATGCCCAAAATGAGTGCAGAAGGCAGTCTTAGGAATATCTTCCTCCCGAATCCTCAACTGATGATACCCGGACCTAAGGTCGATCTTCGAGAACCAACTAGCTCCTTGGAGCTGATCAGATAAATCGTCGATCCTCGGGAGCGGGTACCGATTTTTAACGGTGAGCTTATTCAACTCACGGTAGTCAATGCACATCCGCATGCTACCGTCCTTCTTTTTAACAAACAAGACCGGGGCACCCCAAGGCAAGATGCTAGGTCGAATGAAGCCCTTGCCGAGCAAGTCTTCCAACTGGGCCATAAGTTCTTTCATCTCATTTGGTGCTAGACGATAAAGGCTCGAGCAACGGGTTTTGCGCCCGGCACAAGGTCTATCTGGAACTCGACCTCGCGGTCCGGCGGCACATCTGACAAATTATCTGGAAATACATCCGGGAAATCCCGAACAATAGGAACATCACCGACGGTAGCCACCTCGGTTTTCATATTTATAGCATACGCCAGATACGCCCCGCAACCTCGCCGCATCAACCTCCCCGCTTTAAGCATAGATATGATGAGTGGCGTCACACCATTCTGATCACCGAAGACAGTGATTTGGGTCCCATCCGGGGCCCTCAGACAAACAAGCTTCTGATCACAACTGATTTGAGCATCAACACTCGCGAGCCAATCTATCACGAGCACCACATTGAAGCAACCAAGCGGCATCAAATACTACCGCACCGGAAACCTATTCCCAGACAACTCGATGGAACAACCCTGAATAGCCCTAGACACGGACACGGAATTTCTTACGGCGACCTCAACCTCAAACACATCGACTACGCGCTCGGGTGATTTATTCAACGAGGAACATAAAGCGGTAGAAACAAAACTTCTACTGGTGCCCGAATTAAATAAGACTGACGCTGGTAATTCATCAAGTAGAAAGGTATCTGGGATAACATCATGCTCCTACTTAGCTAAACAGTTTCTCATACATTCTTGAAGGAGAGAGGAATTTAAGCGGTTAAGTACCAAGGAACCCAGAGTGACAGTATGCTACGCCTCAGCTAAACAATTACGTGCAAAGCGTTCGAGAGGATGAGAAACGAACAGGAGAATTTAGGGAATAAGATAAACTTTAACGCTAACGACTCGAGAGTTAGCCAACTCCTATCCCAACAAAGACGGAACCATAACATAGTCAGACATAAGTGGTATTTAAAACATGGAAGGTAAGGGTAAACTGCCAATAACGTTGATCAAGTGTTATTAGTCGTTTACTTCACCGGCCCGTTCTAAGCACCCCCTGCCCCTAACCACATTAGCATTCCATCTAACACATTGCAATTAATCACATACTAGAAACTTTTAAATTTAAAGGAATGACTAATAATTTAAAGTTACCTCTTGGCGTGCAGCTACTCGCGGTGGGCATACTGGTCTCTTTTCTTACAGTTCGAGTCCAAGCATTCGGGGATGCTGTAACGCCCGTTAATTCCGGTTTCAAGAATTAAGGATTGTAGAGTATGTGTAACTCTCGGGACTTAACCGACGTTTCTCGTAAGCCTGTACGTCATCCCGATACGTTAAAGAACCTAACTTTTCCTTCCATTTTGCCTTACACTTCAATCTGGAGGGGCTAGAATGTAAAATATTATGTTATAACACAACCTAACCCTAGCCCCCATCTCTTTCTGCGATCGGCAGGTAGGAGCAGCCCCAAGACCATCGATTTTCCTTTTTACAGCCAATTCTAAGCCATGAAAACATCAATTCAAGGTCGGTTTTATGATTCCCCATGTCTTTTACACCTTAATTGATCATATTAACGCGCTTATTGGTCGTTAAGGTTGAGTTTTGATGATAACAGTTTGCTGACAGATTCGTATACGTTTATTGTAGGGTCTGTAACGCGATGATAACCCATTGTTTTTGATCGATTCTTGATTCCAAGATGTTCTACTTCGAGTCTAGTTTCCAGAAAGGTATAATACGTAATTTTTGGACGAGATTTGAATGGTTTTTATGAATTTATAAAATTGAGTGTCAAAGCTGATGCGGGATGACGGATTCTGGTCTGTCTTCCCGACGTCATAACCTTTTTTCTACAGGTCCAAATTGTTTGGTTCTACTTCTGGAAGTTAGTATTTTGAGTTAGGAACCAAACCCAATTGGAATCGTTTAATTTGGTTAGGTAATGAATTTTATAAAAATAAAACCATTTTGTTGCGCACTGAAACAGCTGCACGTACCTTGCTGTGTTGGAGGAATTTTTATAATTTTTGTGTCCAATAGAAAAATATAATAAAAATATTTTTATAAACCTAAGAAATTTATTAAAGTCTGGTAAAAATTTTATAATTTATTTCAAAGGTTATCCTATGTAATTAAATGCATCTTCGCATGCTAAAATCTACACATTTTACTCGTTATTGATCGATAAGTTCGTTTTAGGCTTAACCGGGGGATGTTCAATTGTGTTCTTGTCGGGGCTGTTTGAAGTGACTTTTTGCACCACAATCTTCCTTGGTATGTCCCGTATATCATACTCAAAGATCATGTTCTTAGGTGTTCGTTAAGTTGATCAACTAGTTGTAGTTTGATTGTTATGTTCGGTTGTCTAGAATTGTTGAGTTTGATGCGTTAATCGGTTGGATGACCAACCGAATCAGTTTGCATGGCCCTAGGGGAGTCCAAGGGCTGTGGAAAAATTAATTTTTTTGGTGCTCGGGGCCGTCGGGGTTAGTGCTTCGTCAATCTAGTCGGCGGTGCGCGAATTTTCGTTTAAGTGTTAAAGTAAGTGTTGTAAAAGGGAACCGTCAACCCTATCAACTCGGGTGACATAATTATGATGAATGAAAAGGTTTAAGACGGAATTTGGTCCATTCGGGGCTGATTCGGTTAACAAATGGTTTTAAGGATTATTTCACGCACATTCGACCCGATTTGACTATCTTTGGGCCTTGGGCCAAGTGTTGGGCCTTGGGCCAAGTTGTCGGGAGGCCAAGTTGTTGGGCCTTGGGCCAAGTTGTCGGGCCTTGGGCCAAGTGTTGGGCCTTGGGCCAAGTATTGGGCCTTGGGCCAAGTTGTCGGGCCTTGGGCCAAGTTGTTGGGCCTTGGGCTAAGTGTTGGGCCTTGGGCCAAGTTGTGGGGCCTTGGGCCAAGTTTTCGGGCCTTGGGCCAAGTTGTCGGGCCTTGGGCCAAGTATTGGGCCTTGGGCCAAGTTGTTGGGCCTTGGGCCAAGTGTTGGGCTTGTACGGCCCATTAGGCTAGAGTGTTCCCACAGTCTAGTTTAGTAACGCGTTATGTATAATTTACAGGCCCTTGCTTGTAATTTTGCCCTTAAGAACTTCCTAGCTCGTTGCAAGTATTCGATCGATCTCAGGTGAGTTCATGATGCCCTTTTTACTCATTTTACTTTTGGGCTAGCATGCGCACCTAAATGTTTTCTTACTTGATGAAATGTTTTTAAAAAGATTTTATATAGGCTTGCTAGTATATGGTAAGCCTTGGGATGTTAAATATATATATGTGTATATACATTATTTCTTGGCCTCTATTTGGCGATGTTGTAGTCGTTTCGACTACTGATATTGTGTATGCCTACTTTGTGTTTGCATACACTGATGTTACGTGTTTGGGTTGTACGTTTGCTCGACCCTGATGTTATACGTGGATGATATATATATATACGGTTATGTATATAGGGATGTTATTGAATGGATGTTTACATATACATTTTGTATATGTATGTATGAGGATGTTTAAGTTTGGTAATGATGATTAGATGGATGTACCCTTTTACTTTTAGAAAACCTTTGATATGACTATCATGATTTTACTACTGATATCTTTTACTTAAAACTTGAACTCACTCAGCTCAAGCTGACTTTGTGTGCATGTTAGTGTAAGTTTCAGGATTCGGAAGAGGATGCCTTATCGCTTGGACGTGCACGGAGCTACTTGGATGGTGAAGGACATACTGGAAGGAAGAATTGTTCATGAATATTTTATTTCAAGGAAACTTATAAAAGTTATACTGATTTTGGTTCTTGGGCAAAATTCCCGGGTCTCGGGAACTTATTACATTTTTCATGTTTTCCGCAAAATTTATACTCTGATACGTTTGTTTTAATGGAAGAAATAATTTTTAAGTTTATTAAATTTTACGAATGTTTGGATGATTACCAACTGTGGGGTTCCCGGGGTTCGGGGCCTTACAGATGCTCGGATCCCTCGAACCATGGCTCTGATACCAACTTGTGAGGCCCCGAACCCCGGGTACCCCACAGTTGGTAATCATTCCAAAACACTCGTAAAATTATTTAAACTTAAAAATGATTCATTACATTAAAATAAGCAATTCAGAGTATAGTTCAGCAGAAAACATAAATAATAAAATAAGTTCCCGAAACCCGGGAATTTTGCCCAACAACCAAAATAAGTATAACGTTTATAAGTTTCCTTGAAATAAAGTATTCATAAACAATTCTTCCTTCCAGTATGCCCTTCACCGTCCGAGTAGCTCCGTGCACGTCCAAGCAATAAGGCATCCTCTTTCAAATCCTGAAACTTACACTAACATGCACACAAAGTCAGATTGAGCTGAGTGAGTTCAAGTTTTAAGTAAAAGATATCAGTAGTAAAAATCATGATAGTCATACCAAAGGTTTTTAAAAATAATAGGGTACATCCGTCTAATCATCATTACCGAACTTATACATCCTCATACATACATATACAAGTGTATATGTAAACATCCATTCAATAACATCCCTATATACATAATAGTATATATATATATATATATATATATATATATATATATATATATATATATATATATATATATATATATATATATATATAACATCCACGTATAACATCAGGGTCGAGCAAACGTACAACCCAAACACGTAACATCAGTGCATGCAAACACAAAGTAGGCATACACAACATCAGTAGTCGAAACGACTACAACATCGCCAAATAGAGGCCAAGAAATAATGTATATACATATATATATATATATATATTTAACATCCCAAGGCTTACCATATACTAGCAAGCCTATATAAAATCATTTTAAAAACATTTTATCAAGTAAGAAAACATTTAGGTGCGCATGCTAGCCCAAAAGTAAAATGAGTAAAAAGGGCATCATGAACTCACCTGAGGTTGATCGAATACTTGCAACGAGCTAGGAAGTTCTTAAGGGCACAATCACAAGCAAGGGACTGTAAATTATACATAACGCGTTACTAAACTAGACTGAAGGAACACTCTAGCCTAATGGGCCGCACAAGCCCAACACTTTGGCCCAAGGCCCAACACTTGGCCCAAGGCCCAATACCTGGCCCAATGCCCAAGGATAGTCAAATCGGGTCGAATGCGCGTGTAATAAACCTTAAAACCATTTGTTAAACGAATCAGCCCCGAATAGACCAAATTCCATCTTAACTCTTTTAATTCATCATAATATGTCACGCGAGTTGATAGGGTTGACGGTTCCTTTTTACAACACTTACTTTAACATTTAAACGAAAAATCGCGCACCGCCGACTCGATTGACGAAGCACTAACCACGACAGCCCCGAGCACCAAAAAAATAATTTTTCCACAGCCCTTAAACCCTCCTAGGGCTGCACAAACTGAATCGGTCAGTCACCCGATCAACTAATTCATCAAACTCAACAATTTGCAATTCTACACCCGATAAACCCTAGTTTTCAAACTAAAATCGATTGACCGACCTAAACACCTCCAATGACCACGAAATTTTAATATGATGTAAATGCCATACCTGGGGATCTTTCTACATTAGAAACTCTAATATTTATCTACGGGAAGTGGGTCAATTGCACTCTAGCCGAAATCTGCCCAACGAAAAGTTTTGGCAAAATTGAGCATCAAAACGATTAGGGGTGAGCAAAAAGAGTGTAGGGGATTGTAGTACATACCTTGAACTACCTCTAGGAACTTGGAATCAATAAAAAAGTCGAAGTGATGAGGGGGGGGGGGGCTGCCTCTTGGCCGATCGCTGCAGGGTTTTAGGTTTAGGGTCTTATTTTTTTTTGTGTTATAATATAAGATATTACACTCTAGTCCTTCTAGATTCAAGTGTAAGCCAAAATGGAAGGAATGGTTAGGTTCTTTAACGTACCGGGGTGACATAAAGGCTTCCGAGAAACGTCGGATAAATCCCGTGAATTATACATACTCTACAAACTTTAGTTCTTCAAACCGGAGTTAACGGCTGTTACACGAGAGCTTCGGGACGCGCATTTAGCTTCAATGGAGGAAGTCTTCTAGAATATTTATGTTAGGCTATATATAGGACATTTGTATGTTCTTATGTGTGTGTTTTGATGGTGTTTTCACCCACCCAAGGAGAGCTCACCTTGGGTGGGGTCAATTCATTTATCATATTATTAATCTTTCAACCGATAACGAGATCGTTCCTCTACTTTATTTTATCTTTATATTATGTACGGTCGTTTGAATTCACAGCACCCGTCTCGAGCGTTTATCAAGAACAATATCCATTTTCGGGACCTACAATTGGTATCAGATCGCTTCGCATGGTACTGTAGCAAATCTTTTCGCTTCGCACGGGGGGTACTGTAGCAATCGTTTCGCTTCGCACGGTACTGTAGCAATCGCATCGTCGAGGTACTGTAGCAATCGTTTAGCACAGGTACTGTAGCAAATTGTTTCGCTTAGCATGGGGGGGTACTGTAGCAATTGTTTCGCTTCGCACGGGTACTGTAGCAATCGCTTCGCATCGGGTACTGTAGCAACCCATGCGAAACACTGTAGCAACTCGGTACTGTAGCAAAAAAAAAAGAAAAAAAAAAGAAAAAACTTAAATTAGTTTTCTCTTTCAAAAAAAATATCTAACCGAGTTAAAAAAAATGTCTTACGAACCTGAGCTTGAAGGAAATCTGCATATGGGAGAAAGCCGAAAGAAAATATTAAAAGGAGAATTCGACATGTTTAGACATATTAAAGGAGAATCGGTTGCCTATCTCATTAACAGATTTGAGTCAGTCGTCTCCAAAATGAGTAGTGTCGGTATCATCAATAGTTTGTATGAGATCAATATGAAGCTATTGAATTCATTGCCTTACTCATGGTGTGTCAATGTTGTTACCATAAAGAGAACCACATACCTGTATACCATGACACTGTTAGAGTTGGCTTCTACCATCAAGTCTTTTGAAATAATGGAAGATAAGCTCCAAACAAACAATCAGTCTAAAGAAAATAAAGTTGAGACACGTAATAAAGTTGGGACAAGTGCTGCAGGTGAAAGTAGTCATATATGTCCTATCATTCCCGACACATAACCTTGCGATGAGGTAAACCACAACTTATGCACGCAGGCTTGCATTAACAAGGTTACATATTATAGATATCATCAAAATGAAGTCTTAAAATAAAATGCAAAACTTCGTCAGTTAAATGCTGAATATTTAAAAGCTGACAAGATCTACGTTGAAAAGATTAAAACTCACCATGATGATGTGGCAAATCTTAAACTTAAGATTTTTATAAAGGAGCATGATGTTATCTATTATAAAAATATAATTTCTGAGCTAAAGAGGAAATTGAGAATTTGAAACTTGATGCTTCTGACAAAAGGGAAAAGGAAAAGAAAGTTGAAAGATTTGAAGCATCATCTGAGAAATTGAGAAATTGGATGATCTTATTGGAGCCCAGAGAAGTACTAAAGTTAAAGCGGGCTAGGATATGATTATTCAGTGGTACCTCCACCGATGAATGATAATTACACAAGCTTGCCCCACTTTAGCTATAATACTTTTCCAGACGAGGAAATGGAATACGGGGTTGGTAGAATACCAAAGCCTGTGAAATTTGTTCCTGCTGCCTCTCAAACTGCTGCTCCAGTCCCATCATCTGATAAATCTGACATCAATGTGTCTTGTGTAGCAGGTGATGTAAATGGTAGTGAATGTGGGACGGTTAACCTGGGTTGTAAGCTAAAAAGAAAGTTAGAACCACGTTTTGAATCATGTGTGGATCTAACCAAAACTATTAACAATCCAGTTTGTAATAAAGTTTGTGAATCCATGTTAGGAAGTTTAAAGTAAGGGTCAAATTATGTATTTTGTGAAAATTCAAGTGATGATAGTTGTACAAACGTTTGCAATGAAAATAAATGTTCTTCTTTTAACTCAGATTATGAAACCGTTTGTGATGAAACTTTTGTTGAAAAATGTGTCAACATTAGTAGGCCTATTGAGGTGAACATATCAAGTTGTTCATCATCAAGTTGTTAGACTGATGATAATTCAAGTAAAAGCAAAGTTTTTGAAAATGAAAAAAGTACTTTGTGTAAATATGTTCCACTAGATAAACGATTATTTTCTCAAACAACCAATCAATTTAGAAATCCTCAGCCATACAACTTCTGTGACAACAACTACTATGGTCATTATCAACAAAATTTTGTTGATCCATATTATACAATTGTGTTTTATAATCATGTTCCTTTCCAAGGATCACCTTTCCCACTACACCAACCACATTATAGTTCAGATGAGTTCTTTGGCACTCCCAGGAGAAAATATTGTTTTGTGTGTGGTCACTCTTCTCACCTTGTAAGACATTGCAAGCACTGGTTCAAGTAACAGCTTGATATTCAAAGGCGGCTTAGTCAGTCCCCAAAAGGAGCTTTTAGTAGCCCTGATTCAAGGACTGATCAAGCTGATAGTGAACCCAGTGAAATGGATGTGATCCTAATGCAACTTTTTAGTAGCAACTTTTTTCGAATGAGTTGCATTTGTATCTAATGCAACTTCATTGAACATAAAGGTTGCATTAAATCTTCTAATGCAACTTTTTTCAAAAACAGTTGCAAAATTATGTTGAATTTGCAACTTTTTCATTAAAAGGTTGCAAGTTTTACTAGAAATTGTAACCTTTTTCTTGAAAAGTTGCAAATTTTATTGAAATTTGCAACTTTTGTTTGAAAAGGGTCGCGTTGAGAAATTTAAAAGGAACTCTTATTTAGTTGCATTGTTAAAATTAAACAAAAATTGTTAATTTGACCTCATGGAACCAAGCTTTGACTAATATGCTATAAGAAGACAATATCAAAATATATATATTAACAAAAATACAGTGTCAAAATATATTCAAATGCAATTTCCATGGCACTTGCAACATGTGTATGTATTAATTCGTCTACATGTTCTTTGTCCTTTTTTATTTCAATCCTTACTCTTAATTTTTTTATTATTATTTTTTTTGCAAAAGGTGACCCATTACAGATTATCGGTTTAATTTTGTTAAAAAAACTACAATAACTGGACTCGTTACGGGTGATTCTATATACTCATTAATAGGTTAACTAAACCACAAGGACAAAAATTGTTCGATTATTAATTACCAGTTAAATTCAAACAAAAACTGTTGTGTTTATTTTATCAAAAAATTTATACATGATTAATGTACAATCGATAGACCACAAACCAACAACTAAAAGTGGATTGAAGCTACCTCAAACCGGTTAACCAATTTTGTTCAAATATTTACAACTAAAGTCAACACTAGGCCAAAGAATATATTCAAACTTGAATTTCCAAATTGATTGATTCACCAAACTCACAAAGATCAAAATTTCTAATATAGATTATCCACCATCGCTTGCATACTAATAATTTTGAACCAAAATGGAGCTTTGTTTTGCTTAATTAACCGGTAGTCTTTAAACTTACAACAAATATATTGAGTACAGTTGTCACTATTGTGCTCACTTTTAACCTAGCAATAATCTAATAAAACCAATTTCATTGATTTATTGATACAATCACATCTTTCTTTTTTGACTTCTGGTCACCTTAGATCAAAATAGTTAATATACACTGAAAGTCAACATTCTCTAACCGAAAGTCAAATTTGACTAAAAAGTCAAATGTTGTACAAATTAGCTAACATCTACGAACCCAACTTGTCATAGTCAACTCTGAACAAAATTTTTACAATATTCTACATAACCACCCAGAAGACGACAATGCCCGTCTCTTGAAATCTCAGCAACTATCATTATTTCTTTTTAACACTTAGTTAAAAAAAAGGTCACGTATCTATAACCTAGAAAGCATATCCACGTGTTTAAAATAAAAGGAGTAATCAATGTTTTGAAACCCGGACCGGCCGGTTCGACCGGACCGAGACCTGCTTGACATTCCGGTCCAGTTCGCACCATTTAACCCGCTTTCTAAATACCCGGCCGGGTTGTGCAGTACGACCGGACCCAGTGAACCGACGTTTGAACCGGTAGAACCCATTTTTTCTATTTAATCAAAAACATCTTTCAAGTGGGAGTCGACCGAATTTACGTATTTGGGCGTTAAAAAACTTATTTTTTGGCTTATTTCTGGTGTCATAAACCCACACCGACCGAATTTACGTCGAGTCGCAGTCGCACCGCTCGAGTTGATAAGCTATACGACTGCAATAATATCAGCCTGGCACAACGTGCTGGGTATGTCTACCTAGTTATTTCATAATATCCAAAATAATTGACCAAATCATGATTTGAAAATTAAAATGGTAACAAATTAGCAGGAGAAAATACATAAAGAGGCAGATCATGTTGTAATTTTCAAATATATGGGGTGAGATATTTATATTAAATAAAATACATAACTAAAAACTAATATATATTATTTATGACATCATTTGGGTCAATAACCTGTCCGACCTCTCGGACCGGTCTAGCTTGTGACCCGGTAAGGTGTCCAGATCAATGTCCGGACTGAGTCTGAAAACATTGGAAGTAATACTTAAAAAAACACAAGCTAACAACAAGATTTGAAAGATTTGAATTTACAAAGTGCAAACCGACATGCCATATGCAACTTTTTTTATAATTGCCAACCAACAAATATAAAATAGGATAAACTAGTAAACGGATAAAATTCAATACCAAGATTTTCTAGCAATTAGTTAGTTTTATTAATTAGTAAATAAAACTTCGTCCATATTTGGAAGGAATTGAACAAATTTGGTGTTAAGAGATACAAACCACGTTCATGTTTCAATTCCAAATTTACCCCTATCTAAAAGATATTGGCGGGTGTTTCTCCCACATCCCGCCATGTCTTCAACCACCTTCCATCATCATATCTTTCACAATTCAACGAGATAATTGAAGATGTTCGTGGTGTTTAACAGTTTATCGGCTGAGTAATCGTTGAGGTAACACCAGCACTCAGTTTCGCTTTAGTTAGGTGTTATTTGTACAATAATAAGTGTGATTTGAAGTTAATTTTGTTGTTTGGTTGCTGAATTCTTTTGAATTCAATCAAATATGTTGTTTGGTCATGTACTTTAGTTTTCTCATGTTAATAGCATAACTGTATAGTATACTATGTTGGATTTTACTATCCATATTTTAATAAGATTAGCTTGTAGAAGTGAAATAATTAAACGTCGGTTTTGACATTGTGAGAATCTACCAACCAATTTGACCGGTTTAAAAGTAACTGGTGGAGCCATATATTAGTAATTTATTTACTAAAAATGGGTCAATTTGAACCATTTAGTAAACAACAGTTTTGACATTGTGAGTGTCGATAGGAGTATAAACGAGTCGCACAGCCCGTGAGCTACTCGAGATGGGCATGTTAACAATTTGAATTGTGTCGAGCTTAAACGAGCTCACTCTAGAGCTCGAGCTTTCATTAAGGTTAATTTAATAAACGAGATCGAGCAAGAGCTTCACGTATCAAGCTCGATCCAACTCCCGAGCCTAAAATGTTCTTCTATGTAATTTTTATTTAATATATTTATATAATAACTATTATTATATATAAACATATAATAAAAATAGTTAAGTAATATATATACACACACACATATGTGTGTGTACAATCTAAAGCAAAATATGTGTATTACAACTATGACTTTTTAGCTGGTGTGGACTTTTTGAACAGCTTTGAGATTTTGGTTAATTTTAACAGTTTTGACCTTTAAGACCAGCTATGACTTTTTAGTCAATTGCAACAGTTTTGACCTATAGACCAGCTTTGACTTTTTCATTAATTGCCAGCACTCAATTTCGTTTTAGTTAGATGTTATTTGTTTTTTCTAATCATTTTGAATGGAATGCCGGCATTAACCTCCTTGTTTCTATTAACCTCAGAATACGAGAGACATGGAGAATGCTAGAGATTGGATGTATTTACCTAGACGATTGCCTGAATTTGAAGCCGGAGTTATTGACTTTCTTAATGCTTCATTTGCTAAAGCGGCAAAAGGATCTCAAATCTGTTTGTCCTTGCAAACGATGTAAGAACCGTTACTGGTATCATAGAGATGAAGTATTTGATCATTTGAAAGGACACGGGTTTGTAGAAGATTACCATGTATGGGTTTTTCATGGAGAAAACCCCTCACAAACAAGATTTAATGCTGTCATAGATGATAATGGAGATGACATGCATTATTTGAACACACACGTAAAAGGACCGAAGGGCGTGTATATCGTGATTCGTATGATGACACTGCAAGGAAAATTGTAAGTTCTTTCTGTTGTGGTACTTGTAGAAAAAAAAAGTAAAAACATCTTTTGTAGTCATATTAAAACTTTTCACAAATACTGTAATTTTGACTCGAAACTATTATAGGGGTGTTCATGGTACGGTTTTTGCGATTTTTGCGTCAAACTTTGAACCAAACCGTTGTTAACGGTTTTTGTTTTTTGCAAACCAAAACCAAACCGTAGAATTATTAAACCGAACCATACCAACCCGTTGGTTCCGGATTGGTTTCACGGTTTGGACTTGTTTAGCTTTTTATACAAGATGTCCAAAATGGCATACAATATACATACAAGTAAAGATGCCAATAGTTTCCAGATTTTAACAAGATGTCAAACACTAGTTGTCCAAACAAACTGTTTATGAAGTAACAAGTTGCAGAAAAACAAGCTGCAGTGCTAAGATTTTGAAAAGTGTTTTCAGGTTTTAATTTAATAAATATTGAAGGTTGGATTAACATGTTGTCCAATTTCTCCTGGCCATTTTCTTCTTCACTGTTAATATATTTAATGTATGAATATGTTTCACTTATAGTTCAAACAATGCCTAATATAGATTATGTCTTAATAATACATATGTATATAAAATATTTAAAAAATATATATATATATATATAAGAAAATTATACTATCCCGGTTTTATACGGTTGGTTTTTGGTATAAACCGTAAACCAAACCGTTTGCTACGGTTTGAGATTTTTAAAACCGACCGACCGAAACTTAAGAAAAAAAAAACCAACCATGAAACCAAACCGACGATCGGTTTGGGCGGTTTCACGGTTTCAAACCAAACCATGTGCACCCCTAGAAACTAATGTTGACCCTTAGAAATCAATTTCCTTTAACCTCAAACTACAAAAATGCCTTGTTATTGGAACCAAATTTCTCTAATCTTTATAACATGTAGTTAATACCATCAGTTAACAAAGTTAACAAATTTCTGACCAAAATGCCCTTTGAGTTGATTAATTTGATCTGCAAATGCATAACAATTTAACCTACTAGTTTGACTTTCAACCCCAAATTCTACAAAATTTTAATAAATCTCAACTTGTGTCCATTGTAAAAACATTTTATTTATTAATCAGAATTCATAAGAAACTAATACTTCAAATTGGTACTCTAGTTATCAATCGTTATATGCAATTTAATGACATGTAGCTTCAAATTTATTATTCCATATAACATGTTTCTAGTTTCTTTTGAATTCATTCCACAAATTGTTTCATTTATTTCCATGTGTGGTTAACTTTTATTTGTTTTTTTATTGTACTTCATTATATATTATGTGTGGGTATGTATAATATTTTCTTATTATCTTTTCAAGGAAAAAATGAAGAACCACACACCCGCAAAAGATGGAAGTGCTTTGGTTGATCCTTTTACGGTTGTAATGAACAAGGAGCATGATGGCTACCTTCGACTTTATGGCAAAGGCGTTACTAAAAAAATGGTGAAAAAAATGAATGCTGGTGAGGAGCCATATACGATTCCGGGGGGGCTTACGGAATCATTAAAAGCAAACGTTGAAGTTGATAAAACACAATTGCTTGATATGCGAAAAGAAATTGAAGAGGACCATCAAAGGAAAAAAGATAAGCTAGAAACTATGCGGAAAGACCTTGACCGCCAACGAGCAAACCTGGAAGCTATGATGCAAAATATTATGGAAAAGCTACCTGTTGGAGTTCAGGATCGTGGAGATGAGTAGGAGGTTTTAGTTACTTTTTATAATTTTAGTTGACAACTTTATTTTAATTACGTTGTTATTTTGAGATTAAACATATGGTAAATTATGATATGTTATTGTCTATTATATTAATGTTATTATTATGTTGGTGTAAATGAGATACAATTGCATATTAATAGAATTTAGCATTTCAAACAAAGTTACATTAGCTTTTAAAAAAAGGTTGCATTTTTTGTAACTAAAAATCACAAAAAAGTGTTGCATTTGATGTAAAAAAATGTTGCACTAAAGGGTAACAAATGTTGGCTTTTGACATTACAAATGTTGCATTTGTGTGTTAGAAAAGTTGCATTGAAAGTAAAAAAAAGTTGCATTAGCATATCAAAAAGGTTGCATACTAAAAAGGTTGCATTTGAGTAGTAAATGCAACACTTTAAGAAAAAGCTGCGTTATCTAATAAAAATGTTGCATTAGATCTAATGCAACTTCACCTAATGCAGCCCTTGATAAAAGGTTGCATAAGGCCTAATGCAACTTTTTTTAGGCTTGGTGCAATTTTTTATCGGGATTGCAATAGCTTCATTTTCTTGTTCCAAAGTAAATAAAGTAAAACATAAAAAGAAACCTTTTTGGAAAACCAAGAAGTATAAAATCAAAAAAGATCCTAAGACTGTAAAGACTGAGGGTTCACCAAATATAATTTCAAAACCAAGAAAAGAAAAGTCCAAAATTGACAAAACCAAGGAACAAGTTTTTACTTGGATTCCTAAGGACTGTTCTTCATCAAGTTACGCTCCACCAAGAAATAAATGGTTTTCAAGAAATAAAATTAAGTTTGGTCGATTTACGGTTGACCTTCCCGGGACAAAAGTATCCCAAGAACCCATGTCTATTTGAATGCTTAGTGCATGCAGGGTCAATCAAGGAGGACTATCAATAGTATCAGGTACTTAGATAGTGATTGCACCCAGCATACGATGGGAGACGAACCCTTGCTATTTGATGCTAAACCATTTGATGGCGGATTCGAGTCTTTCAAAAGCGACATGGGAGGACAAACTTCATGGAAGGGAAGCCTTGTTTAAATGGTTCAACAACAACTTTTCGAGCATTTCTCAAACCAACCTCGTCCAACTGCTTCTCTCAAGTGATGGATCCTGCATCAGCTATTGGATCTTGGTTTGAATCTCTTCAAATTTATTATACAATGTGATATTGCATGCTTAAGATAGTCCATCTCACAACAACTTTGCTGACATTTTCACTAAAGCCATCGATCATGCCCGATTTGAATTTTTGGTCGAATCGCTCGGCATGATAATTTTGATTAAAACAACCTATCTATCCTTTTGTTTTAAAATTGTAAATATTTTTCAAATATGTCACAATTTTAGAGGGAGAAAACAAGTTAAGTTTAACTCGTCAAAAAGATTTTCAATTCACCTTAAGAAAAGCAAAAACAAATCATTTGATTTACCAAAAAGATTGTATATTACTTTTAAGAAAATCTAAAAGGAATTGTCCCGTTTAGAGGGAGCTCCTGCTTAGAGGGAGTCGGATAATTAAAATTTTCAAATTTTGAGAAATTGATCCGACCATTGGAAAATGATAGTACATTGATATTACCCTTAAGAAAATCTAAAAGGAATTGTCCCGTTTAGAGGGAGCTCCTACTTAGAGGGAGTCGGATAATTAAAATTTTCAAATTTTGAGAAATTGATCCGACCATTGGAAAATGATAGTACATTGATATGCAATGATCCTAACGCATGAAAAGAGTAGATCAAAAGTCTACAAAATCACTCGCAGATGTGTAGATAGGATTGACAAACAAGTAAGTGTCGGGTGATATAAACCTAAATTCCTGCCGGTACTAGTGGATATACGATTATGAAGCGGTTGCATGATTCTGTGAAGTCATATTCATGAAAGCAGAAATGTAATTATACATGTCATACCTAATCATCTCTTTACCGGATCACAGTTGTCTTATGAAATAAGTGTCATTTTTTAATCTTTATTTGAGTCAAGAAAAGCCTCATAGAAAGGTAAGAAAAGAAAAAACAAAAGAGTCAAGAAAAGAAAAAGAAAAACAGAAAAACAAAATGAAAAATCAGAAAAAGAGTCATTTAGGATTTTAACTTCTGCTTTATTTCTTCATTTATTTTGATTCAAGCCTTGGACTTTCTCTGTTTGTAGTCATACAAGATCTGATTGTTAAGGCCCTGAATCTTCTGCTTTCTTTTGATTTTTCTAGATTAAGTCAAGTGTGCAAAAATAAAGCACAAAGTGTCAAGTATGTTAATAAGAGTACTGTGATCAAATAAGAAAGGTTTAAGTCAAGTTGAGGTGATATGTTAACACAAAGTAGGCCCGAGATATGATGGAATCAGTAACATGTCTGATTAAGTGGGGACCACATAAGCACCGTGCCTAATTGTACTTTAAACGTATCACTTTGGCATCAAAACACTCGTCAAGTTAAACAAATGGACAATATCTACAGTCGGTGATGAAATTGTGACATAATAATATCAAAATGGAAACGCGATCTAGGGCTTTGCAAATTAATATGATTCCATGTTGTGATATTTCTCACAAAAATATTAAAATTATTAGAAAATTTTGTAAATATTATTGATATATAATATTAATTTCATCTTTACTTCTATCTTTTATTGTTTATTTTGATTTTGTTCTATTTTAGTTTCAACTTCAAAATGTTATGTATATATTTTCGTTATTTTTAAAATATATGAAAATGCCAAAAAGATTTTAAGTTTTTCTTATATTCGTACAAATTTTGTTAAACTTTGTTTCATTCAAAATCATGTGTTTTGTTGTCAAGGTCGTTCATGCAAAGTTCATTGGAAATCTGGGACTTAAACAAATCATTTACAAGTTGAGGGACTGAAATTGGGAGGGCCTGTGAACGAATTCTTCCTTGACCCTCGAAAGGGTCTATGAACGAATCTTATTCGTTCTAAGTTTTGTGCAGGTGTACATGGATAGGTAGATCAAGAGCAAGTCCGCTTGGAGTTGCAGATGTTGAAGTGCTTAAAAGAAAATGAGAACGTGAAAGTTGGTGGTTAAAACTAAAAATGAACTGACTTTATCTGAAGACAAGGAAAGAAACCAATCGGCACAAAAAAGTCAAAAAAAGAAAATTAGATGTCGAGCCTCCCGCATCTGATGTTTCTAAATTTGCTGTTGCCGATCCTTCCTAGAAATAAGATGGAAATTCAAGTCTACAAGACTAGAAAATAAAGAACTGTTCAAGATCCAAATTGGTTCAAGATCCTGGATCAAGACAAGTACTAAGTTTCAAGAAATAAAGACGAAGCAAAGAACTTGACGAAGGTTCCTCAACATAATCAATCCTAGAGGGAGATTGTAAGGTCAATATTCTATATTGTTATTAGGATTGTGTATGTCGTTCTAGTTTGCTTTTAGTCGGTGTATTACGTACTCGGTACGTTTATTTTGTAGGTTTATTATGTAAACTTTGGAGAAATGGGGACCCTATATAAGAGACACTTTACACATTTCTCCACAACTCTAACAATTCCAAGAGAAACAACTTTTGAAAATAAACTCTTTCTCTCTCTTCATCTTTTCTCTTTTTTGTAATAACAAACTAAGATCCGAGATCCGAGTGTCATTGGTGATTTCCGCTAACCAACAACACGCATTGATCCGAGTCAAGTTGTGAGATCCATCTAGAGGACCTACAAGTGGTTTCTGGACCTACACCCACCCAAGGTGAGCTCCCCTTGGGTGGGTGATTTACACCATGGATACACACACATAAAAGCAAACAAATGTTCTATTTATAACCAGGCAACTAACATTTTAGAAGATCTCCTCCCCATTGAAGCTAAATGTGTGCACCGAAGCTCTTGACTCGTATCAGAACTTTTTCGCCCACTTTAATTATTTGTTTGTCCATAATATATTTAACGCCTTAATGGGTTTCGTGTAACGCCAATGTTTGTGACTTGCGATATCAAATTATAAAACCTATTATTTAATCACGGTCAAGATAATAATTAATGTTGGCAAGAAGTCCGGACACGAGATGAGAGCTTTGGTGCACGCGTTTAACTTCAACGGGATAATGCTTCTAGAATGATTTTTTGTTTAGCTATAAATAGGGACCTTTATTGTATTTGTTTGCGTGTGTTTTAATGGTGTAAACAACCACCAAGGGGAGCTCGCCTTGGGTGGATCGGTCTGTTTTAATATGTTAATCTTTTGTACCGGTTACAAGATCGTTTACCCTTTATATTATCTTTACATTATATGTTCGATCATTTGTTTATACCGCACCCGTCTCGAGCATTTATCAAGAACAAAGCCGTTCATTGTCGGATTTGTTTTGGGACCTAAAATTGGTATAAGAGCGAATTGAATTAACTGATTCAACTTTGTTCTTGATATTCGGGTTCTATTTAAACTGAGATGTTAATTTCTTGAAGACCCATTGAAGTTTTGAAAATAAAGTTTGAAGATCTTGGAAATACTTCTGCTAGAAGTTCGTCGTTGTAGATCCGGCATTTCGGGACCGTTCCGCCATGTGCCGAAATTCCGGCGAGCCTACGGTTCTTCTCCGGCAACATTTCCAGAGATTGGAGATGTACATCAAACTCCGAAATGAGTGTCGGTTATCTCTGTTTGAAAGGTGAGCCAAAAACAGTAGTTGCGAAAGCGGCGGCTCCGGATTGGTGGGTGGCTGATTTTGATGGTGACCGGAATACTACGGTTCTGGTATGAAGATCTCTTTTCCCGGTTCCGACTAGGTGATAGGTGACTTAATGATTACATGACGGTGGCAGTGGCGTAACATCGAAATGGTGTTGTGGAGTTCGGTACGATGGCCGAACATAGGTGCCGGAACTCCGGAGATCGATTTTCCGATGGAGGTCACTAGTAATTGGTTTTCCGGTGGAAGACACAATGGGTGTGGCGGCGTTTAATGATGAAAGGAGGTGCAGCCGTTGTTTGCTCGATGTCTTGTAACGGTGGTGTTGGAGGATGGATATATCGGTGGATGTGACCGGTGGCGGTGATGATACCGGAGTAATGTTTTCCGGTGAAGATTGACTTGTGACCTCAGGTGCATATGAAGACTGTCAGCCAGGTTAGAATTTTCCATGCTGGGCTGTATAATAGGCTGAATTGGGCCTTTGTTTGAATATGAATTTGCAAGGCTTGCTCTAGTAGTGGCTTGGGCTTGTGCTTATTTTATATTTCCATCGGGCTTTTATGTTGGGCAGCATATTGTTAACAGGTTAGAATTTCCTCTAATTTAGGCTTGTGTTAGGTCCCGTTTTGTTTATTTAGTCTTTTGTATTGGTTTGTTTATTTATTTGGGCCTATTGGTCATTTTGTATGTATTGGGCCAAGGTCCATTGTAAAAAGCCAATTGGGCATTTAAGAATATAAACATGCATCTCATGAATGCTTCGGGAGCATGCCATGAGAAACAATGATCCTTTTGCCAATTCTCTCATCTAACTTTCTCTCTTGTTCTCTCTTTCACTCTCACTTCTCACCACCGAAAACAAACATCAAGATCCGAGACCAAAGGTGATTCGGTGTAACATTCCGCTAGCACCGGGTTGGGTTGATCCAAGACACCTTGTTAGATCCACCCGCGTTGGGACCTACAATTGGTATCAGAGCTTCGGCTCACTAGTTGAGGTTTTTGGATCACAACCTTGGGTTTTGATCTTGAGAAAGTAGAAAAGAAAATGTTTTTGAAAGAAAAACCACAAAATACAAAAAGATTCGGCTTTCCAGTTTACAAACATGACTTAAAAGTGTTCTTGGTGAAAATAACAAGTGTAAAAGTGTAGATCTAAAAATTTCGGGTTTTAAAAGTTGTTGAAATATGGAAAATTTGTGATTTCTCTTCGCTTGAACGTGGAGTTGTTGTACCAACCCTAGACAAAAACTGACAAGTTTGGTAACACAAATCCCAAGAAAATTTGATTCTAGAAAGTCAGAAAGTTTTTCGCTTCGCTTAAGGTTTTCGCATCGCACGACATTTCGCACCATATAACTGTTTTGCTTCACTTGGAATAGTTTCGCTTCGCATACAGTTTTCGCTTCACATTGAACTTTTTCGCTTCGCATCACACAGTTTCGCTTCGCATCACACAGTTTTGCTTCGCCTGGAACCATTTCGCTTCGCACAAGCTGTTTCGCGTGAAATTCCTGTTTTTGCTAAAATTTCAACTGTTTAAAGAATTATTAGTGTTTGAGACTATTGTAATCATGGCTAGTACTTATTCATAATAACTGTTGAAGGGGTACTTGTTGCTTGAGAACCAAGTGGGAACCAATACAAAACCTCCGAAGTTCATGACCGTAGATGACAACTTTGCTGATTTTAAGTGGAGGTTCATGAACTTTATTGCTTTAACAGACGTTGATCTAATGAGATGTTTTGAAGTGGGTCCTCATGTTCCCTTGATGACTACTGCAAATGGGGACCAACTAAAGCCTGTAGAAAATTATGATCAGAGAATGACAGAACCTTGTTGGAACAAGATAAGAAAGCATATCTCACACTAACTGTATGTCTCTCCAATGAAATCACTGAGGCTCTTCGAGAACATACATCTGCCAAAGGTTTGTGGAATGCCCTGGTAGAGAAAATTGAGGGAAATGCTGAAATTAGGGAAAACAAGAAGGCCCTGTTGAAGGAAGAGTTCAATATGTTCGACTATCGTCAAGGTGAATGTGTGGGAGACTTGGTTAAACGGTTTGAAAAGCTGTTGGTAAGAATCAAAGCTGCAGATGTCAACGTCATGAGTTCTGAAGGCAACCAAAAATTGATGAATGCTTTGCCCTATACTTGGAGTACAAACACTGTGACAATTAAGAGAATTAGCAACTTGAATCTCATGACAACCACTGACTTGATATCTACAATCAAGTTATTTGAAAGGGATGAGCAGATGAGGATGAACAATCATATGAGTTCTCTGAACCAAGCTGGGATGAACACCGGAGCTGCAATGCCTACTACTTTCTTAAGAAAATCCCTGCAAAACATGTACCTAGTGAACACTCCAAAGTACTCTTTAGCTATGCCACCACAGAAGATAGCATTCATCTCAACTGGTAATCTGTCTAACAATCAGTTTGTGTCATCTGGTTCAAGCTCATTTTAGAACGCAGTTGATAGTGCATTTGAACAAACCTTGAAAGCTCACAGGATTACCTCTTCTTTAAAAAATCAGCCAAGCAAAAGCTCCAGCTACTGTGAAGCACTTCCAATGTTGAATGACTCAAATGTTTCATTGGTTCATGCATTCCTGTCAAGCCATGAAGAGTTAATGCAAGGAAATCTATTTCCGCCATAATTTGATTAAGGAGATCTAAAAGAAATCAACCATAAGGATCTCGAGAAGATGGACATCAAGTATCAAATGGCTATGGCAGTTCACTGAACTACAAACTTCATGAAGATATATGGTAAAGACAGTTTCAAGGATTCTGACAGGAAAAGGATTGGGTTTGATAAAGAGAAGCTTGGGTGTTACAACTGTGGTTAGTTGGGTCACTTTTCAAGAGAATGCACCAATCCCCCAAGTCAGCAAATGACATTCGGGTGACAGAGGTGACTGGTGAAGAAAATAGCAAGTTTGCCGGGAGGAAGCATGAGATGAATAAGCCAACCAACTCATCTCCAAGAATTGGAGGTCATCCTCACAAGGGCAACTCAAGCTCAAACTCTAGAGCCCTTGTCTCTCAAGTAGAGTTCTAAACAACTGTGGATTGGGATGATCAATTTCAGGAGCTGAATAATCCTCTCAACATGGCAGGCATGGCTTTCTCTTCCAACAACGAAGTATCTTCATCTTCAACAACAGTGTCTGAAGCATTACCCAGTGATGAGGTAAATCACAGGCTTTGTTCTCAAGCATGCATTAACTTGGTTAATTTTATAGACACAATCACAATGAGGTTTTAAAAGAAGTTTCAAAACTCAAAGAATTGAACACTAAATATGTAAAAGCTGATAAGATTTACATTGAGAAAATTGAAACTCACCGTGATGATGTAGCAAAACTGAGAACTAAAGTTTTTCTAGCAGAACAAGAAGTAATTTATTTTAGGAAAAGATGAAATTGAAATTTTGAAACTTGATGCTTCTGACAGAAGGAAACAAGAAAAGATAGTAGAAAGATTTGAAACATCATTTGAGAAATTAGATGATATTATTGGAGCCCAGAGAAGTACTAAGCTGAAGGCTGGGCTAGGTTATGATTATACTGCTGTGCCACCTCCTTTAAATGATAATTATACCAGCCTACCCCACTTCAGCTATAATACTTCTCCGGAGGAAGAAATGTCATACGGGGTTGGTAGAATACCAAAACCTGTGAAATTTGTTCCTCATGTTTCTCAAACTGCTGCTCCAGTCCCATCATCTGATAAATCTAACTTCAATGTGTCTTGTGAAGCAGGTGATTTAAACAATAGTGATTGTAGGGAGGTTAACCTAGGTTGTAAGCAAAAAGGAGTGTTAGAACCGCGTTTTGAATCTTGTGTGGATCTAACCAAATCAATTAACAATCCAGTTTGTAATAAAGTGTGTGAATCAATGCTAGGAAGTTTAAAGTCAGGATCTAATCTTGTAATTTGCGAAACTTCTGGCGATGAAAGTTGTAAAAGTGATTGCAACGAAAATGAATGTTCTTCATCTAATTCAGAGTGTGAAACAGTTTACGATGAAACAATCAAAGCCAAGTTTGATGAACAGAATAGTCCTAGTTTCTCATTGACTGATCATCATATTGAGAATTTAAGAAAACAGAAATCTAATCTTGAAAATGAAAAACCAAGCACATCTTGTAAATATGTGCCACCTAAGAAAACTTCATTTTCTCAAAATACAAATTACAACAACATTTCTCAACACTATGATCAGTCTGATAGTGCCTATTACTACTCTCGACAGAAACCTAGGCATTCAAATTATTTTGCTAATCAACGTTCAAATGTTCAAAATTATCAGAAAGATAGAGATTACAGACATTTTAACCCGACTACATCACCTTATCACACATACTTCAGTGAGGAAGATGTCTATAAGTGCAACCAAAGAAAGTGTTGCTTTGTATGTGGAAATCTGTCTCATCTTGCAAGACATTGTAAGAACTGGCATAAACAACAAAGAGATTTAAATAGTGCGTTTGGTCAGGCATTTCCAAAGGTTGATCCCAAGCCTATGAAAATGACTTACCAAACTCATTCTTCTGCTAGTGAGACCGATTCAAAACCAAAAAGGAATGAGAAACCAAAGAAACCATTTTGGCTAACCCAAAGAGAAAAGAAAAGGTTAGCTAAGGGTTCGGAAGCTGAAAAGCCCAAGAGCCCTTCAAATGTTTTCAACAAGAAACACTCTGAGGACTTTGTTGTTAAGTCCAAACAAAAAGAAGGCAATCCAGAAAATCTTTCCAAACCGAGGAAATCATAACTCAAGTTCCTTAAGAAATTGCTCTTCAGATTCTGATTCACCAAAAGATTACATTTTTAAGAATCATAAAATTAAACTTAGTGATTTTCTGTTTAATTTTCCCAAGACAAGTGTGTCTCGGGACCCCTCTACTAACTAGATGTTCATGTGTGTAGGGTTAGCCTGGAAGGCCTGTCAATAGTATTTGATACTTGGACGGTGGCTGCACCTGACATATGACAGGGGATGAGTCCTTGCTGTTTGATGTGAAACCATTCAACGGCGGACATGTCTCCTTTGCTGGTGAAGTAGGAGGAGAAATCATGAAACAAGGAAAGGTCTCAAATGGTACATTGACCTTTGAAGAAGTCAATCTAGTGGAAGAACTCAACCACAATCTGTTTAGTGTCTCCCAAATTTGTAATAAGCATTTCTCAACCCTGTTTACCGAAAATGAGTGTCTTATTCTCAAACCGGGTTTTAAAGTCATGGATGAGTGGATTTTATTGCGTACTCCGAGGCACAATGATACTTACATTCTGGACATGAGAAGTAATTATTCCATGCACACTACTTCTTGTTTGTTGTCCAAGGCCTCGGAGAACGATTCATCCTTATGGCATCGACGTTTAGGTCATGTCAACTTTAAAAACTTGAACAAGTTGGTTAAAGGTGACCATGTGAGCCGTTTGCCTGTAAAATCCTTTCATTGTGTTGAAAAATGTTTATCTTTGATATAACGTTTAATATACATTAATCCCGTGTACATTTTATTTAGTATTTTATTAATTTTGTTTGGTTTCTCATAAGATTTGTATGCTACTAACATATTTTTATATTTTAGGTTTCAGGTTTGAATTGTCGTGAAAAGAGGACGAAAAAGGAGCAAAACCAAACTGAACGGGAGAACCGAGCCATCAGTAAATGAACCGGACCAGACCAGGAGGAGAACCGGATCGGCTAGGCTGGCCAGCCCCCCCCCCCCACACCGAAGCGCTGCGCGACCGGGGTGGCCAAGCCCGCCGCGCAGCGCGGCGACTCCATGTTCCATAATGTTCGTTCGTTTAACCGTCTTACGTATTTTTGGACACCTTTTGCCTATATAAAGACCCCTAAACTCACCCTTAAGGATACCCTGAAGTTCTAGACGATTTTGGTGAGTTACAAGGAGTCCTAGATCAGTTTTCAGCAGCTTTGGAGTCGAAGAATCAGCTGGTGTTGCGCGTATTAGTTGAAGACGAAGAACACGGGTTCTATCTGTTATTTCTTTCGTGTTTGTTATTTATCGCCATGAATTGTTATTTTCTTATTTTGTTTAAACCTAAGATGCTAGGCTAAATTGCATGAACTACTTAGGTTTATGATGAACCTACTTTGATGTTTTGATTTGACTTTGGGATTGTTTATTGTTATGGTTTTTTATGGTTTAGTAAAAGATTTATTTATAATTAATTGATGCGTATGAATACTTAGGATTGTTTGATGAATTTTATTCCATAGTCTCCTTGATTATTGTTTGTCATATGACAGATTGCTATCAGATCAATTACTTTGTGTTCTTGATTATTTTATGATTGATGTCATGATAAACCTAAGTGTGTTGCTAACCTAAGATCTGTAAAGTGCTAGGTTATTGATAGATCTTTATTATTTAATCTTGCTAGATTTAGTTCTTCGTAAGGAGTCCGTCTAGGGTTGATTATTTATTATTGTCTATTAAATCAATTAAATATATTAAATTGCCTTTGATTTCCGCGCTGTAAGGTAGGATTTTGTTATAAAGGAAATAAATAATAAATAATTAGGTGACCATAAGGGAACTTGATTTTCAATACTGGTGTGAGTTAAAACTTGTTAGAAATCCATAGGTGTCTCTTGAGAAGGGTCAGGGGTCCTGTTCGGGTTTTATTTTAAGTGTCTATTTTACGATCTTAGTCCATAACTAATTACTTTCCCGGGGTAATTCATTACTAAAATTTAGGGGATTCTAGCCTAGGTAGTTTTCTCATCATCATCTTATTTTCATAACAAACTTTGCTTTCGTTCAAATTACTGGTTTTCTTAATTAGTTTTTAATTATAGTATTAAATTAGTATTTTAAATAAACCCCCCCAAACAAATATAATTAATAAGTCGTGTTTTGTAGTCAACTCTAATTAGCTAATAAACGTAATTTAGAGAGTCTCATGGGTTCAATATCCGGACTTACTTAGCTTTACTAGAGTCGACCGGTTCACTTGTCGGTTAGTAGTTTGGTCGAGTTTTAGAGAGTCTAGAGTATTACTTAGTGTTTATTTTTAGTTAAATTAGTTAATAGTTATTAAACTACTTCAAGCACATCAAGTTTTTGGCGCCATTGCCGGGGACTCTTGGTAATTGCGTTATTAGCTTTGATTGGACCTACTTGCTACATATGTGCTACTTGTTTTGCTTTATGTTTTGTTTGAGTCGTAGGAGTCTAATTAAGTCTAGTTTTTTTTTAATTATTAGTTTGTTTTTTTTATTTTCGTCTTATTAGAAACTACTTACTCGGTCTTTTACGTTTTGTAGGTATATGTCACATCTTCGTTCACAAGGACCGCCGTTGAATTGTTTTGGACCTACTCCGTTGAAGTCCAAGGCAAGTTCATCAGAAAAGCAACCGATCACCATAGATACTTCACGAAAATCATCACCCGCCAATTCACCACCACCAAGTCCTAGACCTGGTCCAATGGCCGAGAATAACCGCACCATGTACCAGCAAGGTTTCGAAGGGTTCCATGGAGATCACTCACCCATTGTCGCCCCCGAGATTGATAACCCTAACTCATGGCAGATTCCATCCTACGTCATGACCAACATCACCCAACACCACCAGTTTCATGGTCGTGAAGATGAAGATGCACCGGCACACATTAACCGTCTGACTCGTGTGTTCAAAACGTTCAATTTGCAAGGTGCTAATGAGGATGTGATCTTCCTTCACTTGATCCTGTTTACACTTTCGGGCCGTGCCGCCACTTGGATTGACTCGCAACTCACTGGAGCATTCACTACTTGGGAGGCACTTCGAAATGCATTCATTAAGAAGTACTTTCCACCTGCTAAGGCCTCTCGCCTCTTTGATCAGATCCACTCCTTTCACATGGAGCCGGATGAGGCATATTACCAAGCTTGGGAGCGCTTTCAGAATCTGCTTTTTTATTGTTCACAACATGGTCTCATACCTTGGGCCCTTGTTGAGAAGTTTTACAATGGGCTTACATATGAGGCTCAAGCGAGGTTTGACACAGCTGCTAGGGGTAATTTGATGGAAAAGAAGAATGTGACCGAGTGTAACGAGATGTTTGAAAGTTTTGCCCAATCCGAGTACGCGAAGAAGCCACGAGGCGGGAATTCCAATCCCGCCACTAGTACATCCTCATCTGCTCGAGGTGTACACCAGGTTAATCTGGGTACTTGTATGGCTACTGCTTTGTAGAATCTCACCCAAGAGATAAAAGAGTTAAAGGCTAAGGTGGATAAGTGTGAGATGTGTAGGGGTGGTCATGGTACATTGGAGTGTCCATTAATGAATAATCAAGATGTCGATTTTGTGGTTGGTCAGAATAGGTTCCGTAATGCTTACAACAACAACAATCAAAACTGGAACAGCTACAAGAATCAGAACCGGAATCAGGGGCAAGGTAACTCGAATTGGCGTCCGGCCGGTGGGCCACCTGGCTTCCAAGCTCCTTATAAACAAAATCAGGGACAACATAACAATGAAGGTTCCAATGGTCAAAGTTCGAATAATGTGTTGGATCTGAGTAAGAAGTTAGACGAGATGATGCAGCAAATCGTTACTAGAGATCAAGCCACTCAAAAGACCCTTGCCGAGCATGATCTTATTTTCAAGAATCAACAATTAGCTATGCTTAACTTGCAACGGACCATCGGTGATATTGCCCGACAATTGAAGGAAAGACCCTGGGACAGTTTTCAGGTTCTACTCAACAGAATCTGGCCGCTCAAATAAAGGCAATTACTACTCGTAGCGGCAGGGTTTTGGTCCCGAGGTGCGAAGGAATGAGGTTGAAGTGGAAGATGAGGAGGTGATGGATGAAGGGATCGAGATGGAAGTACCGGGTAAAGTGCATAACACCGCACCAGTTGCACCACCAGTAGAGAAGAAGCCTATTGAAGTCCGGCCATCACCTTTGATTGATCACTCTCGTATCCCGTATCCCGCTCGTGCGAAACACCAGAAATATACGTGGGAGTATGGGCACTTTCTTGATATGTTCCGACATTTGAAGATTAATCTCCCGTTCATTGAAGCCCTCCAACACATGCCGAAGTACGCGAAGTTTCTGAAAGACCTGTTGAAAAGGAAAGATAGGTTGGGGGAGGTGTCATCGATTCCCTTTATTGGAGATTTTTCGGCAGTAGTGTTGAACCGCGTACCCGAGAAGTTATCGGATCGGGAGTGTTCACGATTCCGTGTTTGTTTGGTAGTGATGAGATGAGCCATGCATTGGCGGATTTGGGGGCGAGCATCAATTTAATGCCTTATTCTTTGTACGAGAAGTTGGAGTTGGGCGAGCTTACATCGACTCGTATGTCTTTATCGTTGGCCGATCATTCGGTTACGTATCCGAGAGGTATTATTGAGAATTTGTTGGTAAAGGTGAATAAGTTTGTGTTCCCGGTTGATTTTGTGGTGCTCAATATGGAGGCCAATGAGAAGGTTCCCATTATTTTAGGTCGTTCGTTCCTACGAACCGCAAAGGCGCTTATCGATGTGTATGATGGGTAGATCACACTTCGGGTTGGTGATAAGAATGTAACTTATGATGTCGCAAGTTCGATGAAGCATCCAAGTGATCAAGATGATTTCAGTGGTCCATGCCACTCGGTTTATTTTGTTAACTCGTTTACTGCGGGTATCGATAACTGCTTCGACTATATTTGTGGTGCGGATCTCGTGGGAAGTAATGGGTTGGTTGATTGTGATGATTTGGGTGAGGATGAGTCGCGTGAGAACGATTCGGTTTGTGATGAGTTGGCTGAGATTTCGGGTTTGCCCAAGATGATAGAGGTGAATGAGATTAGTTGCGAGAGTGAGGCGGGTTCCGTGGAGAAACCCGCTCCTTTGGAATTGAAAGTCTCCCGTTACACTTGGAGTATACGTATCTTGATGAGGGCTCGAACTTACCCGTTATTGTGTCATCCAAGCTGACGGAAGAACAAAAGACGAAGCTGATTGAAGTGTTGAAGTTACATAAGGGGGTGATTGCATGGAGATTGTCCGATATTCAAGGTATTAGTCCCGCTTATTGCACGCACCGGATTTTAATGAAGGATGAGTACAAACCGGTGGTGCAACCGCAAAGACATCTCAATCCGAATATGAAAGAGGTGGTAAAGAAGGAGGTATTAAATTTGTGGATGCCGGGATGATTTACCCGATTTCCGACTCTCCATGGGTGAGCCCGACCCAAGTTGTCCCAAAGAAAGAAGGAATAACTGTTGTGATGAATGAGAAGAATGAGCTTATCCCTTCACGTACGGTTACCGGTTGGAGAGTATGTATTGATTATCGGCGATTGAATGATGCCACCCGGAAGGACCATTTTCCGTTGCCATTTATTGATCATATATTGGAGCGTTTGGCAGGTAAGCAGTTTTATTATTTTCTTGACGGGTTTTTGGGTTATTTTCATATCCCCATTCACCGGAAGACCAAGAGAAGACGACTTTTACATGTCCGTATGGCACGTTTGCATACTGTCGCATGCCGTTTGAATTATGTAATGCTTCGGCTACATTTTAGCGTTGTATGGTGGCCATATTTCAAGATATGATAGAGACGTCCATGGAGGTGTTTATGGATGATTTTTTCAGTTTGTGGTAATTCTTTCGATCAATGTTTGGCTAATCTTAAGAAGATATTATAGAGGTATATCGAGACGAAGTTGATGCTGAATTGGGAAAAATGCCATTTTATGGTGACTGAAGGGATTGTGTTGGGTCATAAGATCTCGAGAGATGGTATTGAGGTGGATCGGGCGAAGATTGACAATATAAGTAGACTTCCTCCACCGATGAATGTAAAGGCGATTAGGAGTTTCTTGGGTCATGCGGGGTTTTATCGGAGATTTATCAAAGACTTTTCAAAAATCACTCACCCGATGACCCGATCCCTCGAGAAAGATGTGCCTTTCGTTTTTGATGATGAGTGTGTGAAGGCCTTCACGTTTTTGAAAGAGAAGCTCGTAAGTGCTCCCATTCTTTGTTCTCCCGATTGGAGCTTGCCGTTTGAGCTCATGTGTGATGCTAGTGATTATGCCGTTGGAGCGGTTTTGGGGCAAAGGAGAGAGAAGCATTTTCACCCTATCTATTATGCTAACAAGACGTTGAATGATGCACAAGAGAACTACACCACCACTGAGAAGGAGCTTTTAGCCGTTGTTTTCGCATTTGACAAGTTCCGCTCGTATCTCGTGCTTTCTAAGACCATCGTTTTTACCGATCATGCAGCCTTACGTTTTCTCTTTCACAAGAATGACGTGAAGCCTCGTCTTATAAGGTGGATTCTTCTACTTTCCGAGTTTGACATCGAGATTAAAGATAAAAGGAGTGCGGAGAACGTAGCGGCCGATCATCTATCCCGCTTAGAAAACCCGAGGAGAGAGGAGTTGCGTGAGGAGGATATTGGAGATATATTTCCTCACGAGTCGATCGATTTTGTTGCGGCTGAGAAGCAAGGTATGCCATGGTTCACTGATTTTGCTAATTATTTGGCTAATTGTTTTATTTAGGAGGGTATGACTACGCAACAAAAGAGGAAGTTTTTCCAGGATGTTAATCGGTATGTGTGGGATGACCCGTTTTTGTTCAAGATTGGTGGTGATCGGATTCTGAGGAGATGTGTGTCGAAAGAAGAAGGTTGGGATATTCTCAAGCATGTTCATGAAGGTTGACTGGAGGTCATCATGGTGCGTATGCTACCGCGCTAATAGTGGTTTCTATTGGCCGACAGTTGTTAAAGATGCTGAAAAGTTTGTGAAGCTTTGTGATATGTGCCAAAGAACAGGTAATATTTCATCCAAGAATGAGATGCCTCAAAACCCCATACAAATTCTTGAAATTTTTGATGTTCGGGGCATTGACTTCATGGGATCGTTTCCCACGTCGAATGGTAATAAGTATATTTTGGTGGCGATTGATTATGTGTCGAAGTGGGTGGAAGCCCAAGCGTTGGCCACAAATGATGCACGCGTTGTTGTGAGGTTTCTCAAGAAGTTATTTACTCGTTCCGGTACTCCGAGAGCTATTATTAGTGATCGGGGAACCCATTTTTTTAATACCGTCATGGAGAAAGCGTTAGCTTGTTATGGGGTTACTCATCGTACCTCTACTGCCTGTCACCCTCAAACGAATAATCAAGTCGAGAATGCTAATCGATGGGTGAAGAGGATTGTGGAGAAGACGGTTGGGCCTAGTCGAAAGGATAGGTCGGAGAAGTTAGATGATGAGTTGTGGGCATTCCGAACCGCATACAAGACTCCGTTGGGGACTACACCGTTTACGCTTGTTTATGGTAAGTCTTGTCATCTTCCGGTTGAATTGGAGCATCGTGCGTACCGGGCGTTGAAGACGGTTAATATCGATCTTACCGAGGCCGCGAGGAAGAGGTACTTTCAGATTCATGAGTTAGAAGAGCTTCGGGATGCGGAATATTCTCAATCGTTGAACATCAAAGAAAAGACAAAAGCTCTACACGATCGACGTTTGAAAGGCGGAAAAGAGTTCAAGAAAGGCGACAATGTATTATTATTTAACTCCCGTTTGAAGTTATTTGCAGGAAAGTTGAGATCGAAGTGGACTTGACCGTATTTGGTGAAAGAAGTTTTCCCGTATGGAGTGGTGGAGCTGGAAAATCCCGATAAGGGAACATCTTGGAAGGTGAACGGTCATCGTTTGAAGAACTATCTTGGAGGACCGGAAGAGTCTATTGAGATTGAGGAAAATCCTCTCGATCCGTCGCACTGATTCGTCACAGGTGGTTCTTGAGTAAAAACTCAAATGTAGAGTTTGTACATTCTTTCCTATTTTTATTTCTATTTATTTTTATTTTTCCTTGAGTCACTAATGTAGTTTTTTGTAGTTTTTATTTGTTTTTAAGTTTTGAAAGTTTTGAAAGAAAAAGATCCCCTTGAAGTCTAATGAAAAATTCAAGTGTGTAGATGGAGCAGCAAGAGCCGTATACTATTATAATTATTTATTTGCTGCTTTTATTCATGTTTATTGGTTGGGTTGGTTGGTTTGGTTACGTACTTTGAATGATTAAATCTATCATGTTGATAAGATGAATTTTAGAAATTGTTTGTGTTGTTGCCGCTTTCGTTCGTGTACGAAAGAAGAATATACTAGTTGCTAAACACGTTCGGAGTTGGAGGACATTTACGGAAGAAGACTTTAGCGTCATATTTCACTCGCATACTACCAGCTAAGTCTTTTCCTTTTTACTTTGCTTTTATATTTTTAGTTTATATTTTTTAGCTTTGTTTTGTTCTTATTTATTTTTGTATTTTTAGGTTTTGTTTTCTTTTAAACTTTTGAGTCGTGTTTCCGTCTCTACATTGAGGACAATGCAAATTTTAAGTGTGGGGATAGGAACACATGTCTTTAGTTTGTTTTGTGGTTATTTATAATTAAAAAAAAGGGTTTTGAAAAATGTCCCTTGAAATTGTTTTTTTTTTTTGCGTTTAAATGGGAGATGAGGATATTTATCGGGAATCAGTTTTTCAAACTACTAATAATAAGATATAATTAAAGAACACGCACTTAACATGGGATGTGTTGGTAGGCTCAACCTTGAGAATTAAAGGACAGTTTGATAGTTGGTTTAAACGATAAAAATATGATTTTTAGTGTGAAACATGCTAAGTCTGTATAAAATACGAGATGAAAGGTCGAGCCATACTCAAGCCTCATTTTTAGTTTGATTGTAGAAAGTTATGAATTTTATAGAAATCTGAATACGCTATCATACGATGCTTGGGTAGGTTTAAACGTTAAAGTATACCGTGTAGCCTGTGATATAAACTTAAATCTTGCACTTCTAGTTTTAGTGGTTAACACTTCATAGGCGTATGGTTTTATAGCCTTAAAACCTGTATTGATGTGATGCCTCGGTTTTAGAAACCACGGGTCTTTTTACGGTTGTTCAGCTGGGTATCTTCGGATATTTAAACAAATAAAAGCTTTTAAGCATAAACCCGCAGTTTACTGCAATCATTACACTCACTTACATCAATTACAGTGAAGTAAAATCTTGATGATCCAGTGATCATCCCGCTGTTAGTCATACGTGGTCCTCTTACTTGCGTCCCATACCATTAAGAACAGCATCAACTAGAGACACGACGTATGTAAGCCGCAGATGGAAACTTGTAAAATCACGTGTGGTAATGGGTCTGGGGTATTGCTTGATAACGGGGTTATGTCATGTAGTGGGGAACACTAGCTAGTTAGTTTAATATTTGAACCTTAATCGTATCTAATGGTTGCTTGGTATACTTTGATGTTCAAATTTAGGTGGATAAACAATATCCTTGATCGTCTTAGCTGTTCATGAAAAATGTGCAACAATGTTTTAATATGCTATTATGAGGCTTAAGTCAAGTTGGGGTGGTTTGATCCGGTAAAATCTAAAATAAAGCGGGTCTTGACTGTGGGTTCCACTAGATTATATACAAAATAATAATAATAATAATAATAATAATAATAATAATAATAGTTTGATCTTACTTGTCCCGGTAATGACAAAGGCATGGGTTTAAGTGGACAACAACATCGGTGATCGCAGTTTTTGCGTTGTTCTAAATTTTAAGAGAACCTATATGTTTTTAAGACTATATTTATCCGATTCTGATCCCATTGCAATGAAACTTTTTTAGGGACGAAAAAAGAATAAGTGTGGGGATATTTGATATAACGTTTAATATACATTAATCCCGTGTACATTTTATTTAGTATTTTATTAATTTTGTTCGGTTTCTCGTAAGATTTGTATACTACTAACATATTTTTATATTTTAGGTTTGAGGTTTGAATTGTGGTGAAAAGAGGATGAAAAAGGAGCAAAAACAAGCCGAACGGGAGAACCGAGCCATCAGGAAATGAACTGGACCAGACCAGGAGGAGAACCAGACCGGCTAGGCCGGCCAGCCCCCCCCCCCCCACACACACACACACACCGGAGCGCCGCGTGACCAGGGTGGCCAAGCCCGCCGCGCAGCACGGCGGCTCCGTGTTCCAGAATGTTTGTTCGTTTAACCGTCTTATGCATTTTTGGACACCTGTTGACTATATAAAGACCACTAAACTCACTCTTAAGTATACCCTGGAACTACGATTTTGGTGAGTTCCGAGGAGTCCGAGATCAGTTTTCAGCAGCTTTGGAGTCAAAGAATCAGCTGGTGTTGCGCGTATTAGTTAAAGACGAAAGACACGTGTTCTATCTGTTATTTCTTTCGTTTTCGTTATTTTACCGCCAAGAATTATTATTTGCTTGTTTTTTTTAAACCTAAGATGCTAGGCTAAATTGCATGAACTACTTAGGCTTATGATGAACCTACTTTGATGTTTTGATTTGACTTTGGGATTGTTTATCGTTATGGTTTTTTATGGTTTAGTAAAAGATATATTTATAATTAATTGATGCGTATGAATACTTAGGATTGTTTGATGAGTTTTGTTCCATAGTCTCCTTGTTATTGTTTGTCATATGATATGTTGCTATTAGATCAATTACTTTGTGTTCGTGATTATTTTATGATTGATGTCATGATAAGATCATAGGAATAATATTGTCAAATAAACCTAAGTGTGCTGCTAACCTAAAATCTGTAAAGTGCTAGTGATGTGTTGCAAAACACATCTGGTTTTGATACTCATTTTATAAATAAATCATGCTTAATTACATTGTTTATATATATAAATGACATGTATTTACGGTTTCTTGTGTTTATAGGTACCCGTGCATGGAAAGAGCGAAAACGAGGCTAAATCATGAAGAAACGAGCACACGGGAGAATGCAGGGAGTGAAAGAAGAAAAGTTGAAAATAAAAATGGATTGGAAATGGAGATATTAGAAGGAATATGATAGAGGGTTGAAATACGAAGACATAGGAAAAAATGGGGAAGAAAACGGAGTTAAAACAAAGATTCTATGAGTGAAATAAAGAAAATTATAAAATAATATATCAGATTTATCCTCCGCACGACACAGTGGACAGAGCTTCATGCTACTCGTGGCTTGAGGCGCTCAAAAAGGGAAATAAACTATTTTGTCATTTTGTGACCCCTCGGAGAACAAAGGTTGGTGCTACGCGCGGCTCGAAGGACCGTATGTCGGCAAAAAGTGTTATAAACCTTACATAAACGATTATTATATTTATTCAGTCTTTAGCTGCCCCCCAGGGGCCCTTGGGGCGATTTTTGGAGCAAGAGAGTGTTCGGGATCAAGAAATTAAATACCGGTGCATGATATTGATCATTAAGCGAGTCTTGGTTCGTTTATTAGGTTTTTCTTGTGTTTTCTTCTATTTCTAGAGCATGTATGTGCTTAATTCTTATATGTTGCTGCTGTTCTTGATGATTATCGGCTGGATTCCCGTTCTGCCTAGGATTTTGATGATTACTTTGTGATTTACGGATATTTATCGGTTTATTGGATCATATTGTTGGTTTAATGCTAAAGTAAAGAACTTGATTATATATTTAGGTCTGATTTATTGTCTTTCTTTGTTTCGCATGTGTCTTTTTGAATGTATTTCAGTTATAGATGCATGTTTAGGTTGCTTCGTGTGTGTTTGTGATTATTTTATGGTTTTGCTAGACGTAGTAATCCATAGGAGCATTGATTGGTGATTGGTTAGAGCTTCATATTCTACCTATCTAGATAGCTGATAGGTGATAGATAGTCGGGTTATCTTTGGGGTTAGGAGTTTTGGTTTAAACATGACAGGAGGTTTCCCTAGATTTCCCTAGTTTCATTGTAATTCCCTGTCTTATCGATTGTTCTTAGGTTATCCCTTGCACTTTAGGGTGTATTGAGATAGTGAGACCGACGGGTGATCTGTCTGTCTTTTAGGGTACTTTAGTGTTGTTGGAGAGACTGACAGATAATCTGACCAACTGGTAAGTTTAAGCGCCACTTAGAGTTTCCTTTTAGGTCACACCCGGAGAATGATCAGGGATCCACTAGGTTGTCTAAGGGTGTCGTATTTTAAGATCCCGGTTCCATCATAGTTTCCATAGCCGAGAACGATCCAAGATTCATAAGTAGGATTCTAAACCTAGGTAGTGCTTCTCCTATCTTTGAGTTCGTCTACGTCATAGTGTTGAAGTTTGTTAGTGTCAGTGTCAGTTTTAGTTTAATTAGCCACTTGTTTAATCAGTAAAATTATTAAGTTCTTAGTCAGAGTCTAGTCTAGGTGTCGCTAGTATCCTTTGGGTTCGATATCCGGACTTCATTAGGCTTTACTACAGTTGATAGGTACACTTGCCTGTCTAATGGTCTAGCATTAGAAGAGTCTAGGTTTATAAATTTAAAACTAGAGTGTCTAGGTTAGGTTAAGTTTTTATAGACCGCTTTCAGCACATCAACTAGGTTATTGATAGATCTTTATTATTTAATCTTGCTAGATTTAGTTCGTCGTAAAAAGTCCGTCTAGGGTTGATTATTTATTATTGTCTATTAAATCAATTAAATATATTAAATTGCATTTGATTTCCGTGCTGTATGGTAGAATTTCATTATAAAGGAACTAAATCATAAATAATTAGGTGACCGTAAGGGAACTTGATTTTCATTACTGGTGTGCGTTAAAACTTGTTAGAAATCCATAGGTATCTCTTGAGAAGGGTCAGGGGTCCTGTTCGGGTTTTCTTTTAAGTGTCTCTTTTATGATCCCAGACCATAACTAATTACTTTCCCGGGTTAATTCATTACTGAAATTTAGGGGATTCTAGCCTAGGTAGTTTTCTCATCGTCATCTTATTTTCATAACAAACTTTGCTTTCATTCAAATTACTCGTTTTCTTAATTAGTTATTAATTATAGTATTAAATTAGTATTTTAAATAAACCCCCCCAAACAAATATAATTAATAATTCGTGTTTTATTGTCGAGTCTAATTAGCTAATAAACGTAATTTAGAGAGTCTCGTGGTTTTGATATCCGGACTTACTTAGCTTTACTAGAGTCGACCGGTTAACTTGCCAGTTAGTAGTTTGGTCGACTTTTAGAGAGTCTAGAGTATTACTTAGTGTTTATTTTTAGTTAATTTAGTTAACAATTATTAAACTACTTCAAGCACGTCAATCTTGCTCCAAATGCAAACAGAACAAACTCCCTCACAGACCCAAGACTGTCAATTCCATAAACTCCACTCTTCCACTGTTACATATGGACCTCTTTGGTCCAATCCAACCATTGGCAATAGGTCGAAAAGCCTATTATCTGGTTATTACTGATGATTTTTCGCGTTTCAGCTGGACTTTTCTGTTAGGGCACAAAGATGAGACATCTCATTTTATGCTAAGGTTCATTGTGTTGGTTGGGAATCAAACGGAGAAAAGAGTCAAGTGTATCAGAAGTGACAATGGAACAGAATTCTACAACAAAGTGGTGAACGAGTTCTGTCACAACAAGGGAATCCTTTATCAATTCAGTGCACCTTACACTCCCGAACAAAATGGGGTGGCTGAAAGACAAAACCATACATTAGTTGAAGCTGCAAGAACAATGTTGTCATATTCGAAACTTCCCTTGTTTTTCTAGGGTAAAGCCATCAATGCTGCCTGCTTTACACAAAACCGTGTGTTGCTAAATATGAGATTGAACAAGACTCCTTATGAAGTCTTCTATGGAACAAATCCAAGGGTTAACTTCTTCAGAACGTTTGGATGTCCTCGCACCGTGCTCCAAACAAATGTTGCAACTACTTCCAAGTTTGCTGAAAAAGCATATGAGTGCTATTTTGTGGGCTATTCTGCTGACAAATGTGCTTATCGTGTCTACAACAAGAAAACAAGAGTAATCCTGGAATCGTTCAACATTGATTGGCAAGAATTGAACCCTACAGATGCTCACACCGGTCCGAATTGGATGTTTGACTATGAATGTCAGTTCAAGCAATTTCGAGAAATGTATACAGCACCGGCTGTTTCACCTGTTCCCACTGTTGTGACAACACAATCTCAATCTGAAGATGATCAGTCATTGTTAATGCGTGCCGTATTGAGAGGTCGGGAAGATGTTCAAGTAGCTGCACCTGCATCAGTTCCAAATGCACCTGCCGCGATTAATCAACATGCTGCAATCAATGAAGTGCAGCCTTCTGCAGATATCACTAAGATGTCAACTGTCTATGATGCCTCTGATTTAGATACCGATTCATATGTGTCTGCTGACAATGTGGAAAATAACATGGAAAACGACCAGACTGATCATGTGGTAAATCCTCCAGCAGAGCCAAGTGTAGTTGAGTCTGTTCCTACACCTCCCTCTGACGAAGAAAATCATGGTAATGGTGAGGAGACTGATCAAGCAAATGTGCAGAATGAACCAATTTAGAATGAAGCTTCTGACAACACCGACTCAACTTCTATTCCAGCCATCGTTGTGCCTTTCTATGACAACCTACGGGAAGGTCCCATTGCTCAAGAACATTTGGTTGATCAACAAGAAGATGCTAGTGATCCTCATCCAAATGTTCCTGTCAACTGATGTTTTTCATCCATAGAGAGCTTATCCATCGAACTTGAAGCAACAGTAGTCGAGCATGTCAAGCAAATTCCTCAGTTACCGATCCACCGACGACATCCGATTGAAAATATCATTGGAGATCCATCTGCTGGCATTCAAACATGCAGTACTTCTGGTAATATTAACAATTTAACATAGGTCTTTTTGCTTGTTTTATTTCACAGGTCGAAACCAAAGACTACCAAGTTGCATTGAAAGAGAATTCTTGGGTGGAAGCCATACAAGAGGAGCTGTTACAGTTCAAGAAGCTGAATGTTTGGAGGCTAGTGAAGAAACCAGAACATATGAAACCGACTGGAACGAAATGGGTGTTCCGAAATAAAAAGGACGACAAGGGGGTTATCATAAGAAACAAAGCCCGGCTTGTTGTGCAAGGCTTTTGACAACGTGAAGGACTTGATTACGATGAGGTTTATGCACCCGTGGCCAGATTAGAAGCAATTCATATATTTTTGTCCTACGCCTCGTATATGAACTTCAAAGTATATCAGATGGGCGTTAAGACCACTTTCTTGTACAGAAAGGTGAAGGAAGAAATCTACATCAGTCAACCTCCAGGTTTTAAAGATCCAGATCATCCTGATCATGTTTATCGACTTGACAAGGCACTTTATGGTCTTCACCAAGCACCTCATACCTGGTATGCCACACTGGCTGATCATTTGGTGAAGAATGGGTATAAAAGAGGAATTGTTGATCAAACACTCATTGTCAAGAAGGTTAAGGGTGATCTGATTATAGTCTAAGTGTATGTTGATGATATTATTTTCAGGTCCACGAATGGGAATCTGTGCAAGGAGTTTTCTGAGGTTATGCAGATGCGATTTGAGATGAGTTCTTTGGGAGAAATGACTTTCTTCCTGGGCTTACAAGTTGAACCAAAGACTGACGGGACTTTCATTCATCAGGAGAAGTACGTTCATGACATTGTTCAGAAATTTGGATTCAAGGACTCAATAGCATTCATTACACCAATCGCTACACTACCTATTCTCGCTCATGATCCATCGGGAAAACCAATTGATCAACATATTTATAGGTCTATGATTGGCTCACTGATGTATCGTACTGCAAGCAGAACGGACATCATGGTACCTGTTTGTCAGTGTGCCAGATATCAGTCAGATCCAAGAGAATCTCACATGCCCGCTGTCAAACGTATTTTCAGATAATTGAAGGGAAAACCTCGATTAGGACTCTAGTATCCAAAAGAGTCTCCCTTGGAACTTCATGCTTTTACTGACAGTGATTATGGGGGTGCAATTTAGACAGAAAGTCAACATCGGGAGGATGCCAATTCCTGGGAAATTGGTTGATCTCATGGCAATGCAAGAAGCAAGTCACTGTGTCCACCTCCACAGAAGAAGCCGAGTACGTCGCCGCATCCAGTTGTTGTTCCCAAGTCATTTAGATCCAGCATAAGCTGCTGGATTACGGTTTGAATTTCTATGATACCACAATCAAATGTGATAATGAGGCTGCCGTTGCGATTGTTAAAAACCCGGTCCGGAACTCTAAGACCAAGCACATTGACATCCGAATACACTTTATTCGTGATTGTTTTTATCGTAAGCTTGTCAATATAAAAAGGGTCCATACTGATTTTAACTTTGCAGATCTCTTTACAAAAGCGTTTAGTCGTGCCTGATTTTTATTTCTCGTTGAATCTTTGGGCATGATTTCTTTTGAGTAAATCTTTTATTTTAAAATTGTAAATATTTTTAAAATATGTTACAATTTTAGAGGGAGTAAATGAGTTAACTTTAACTCACCAAAAAGATTTTAATTTACTTAAAGCAAAAGCAAAATCGAGTCACTTGACTTAACAAAAAGATTTTAATTTTATACATAATATTAATTTCATCTTTACTCCTAATTAAGAAAAATTTCAGAAAATTCAAAAAGGATTTATCCCGCTTAGAGGGAGCTCTTGTTTAGAAGGAGTCGGATATTTAAAATCTTCAATTAAGGATTGATCTGACCATGTGGAAAGTGATAGTACATTGGCATGAAAAGAGTAGATCAAAAGGCTACAAGGTCACTCATAGATGTGTAGATAGGCTTGGCAAACAAGTAAGTGTTGAGTGATATAAACTTAAACTCTTGCCGATGCTAGTGGCTATACGTTTAAGAAGCGGTTGCATGATTCTGTTGAAGTCATATCTATGAAGGATGAAATGTAATTACACATGTCATACCCAAGCCTCTCTTTACCTGATCACAGTGGTCTTCTGAAAGTCAGTGTCATTTTTAATTTTTATTGAGTCAAGAACAGAGTCAAGTAAAGCGTCAAGAAAAGCAAGAAAAAGGAAAACAAAAGAGTCAGAAAAGAAAAGGAGTCAGAAAAAGAGTCAGGTATAGGAATTTTAACTTCTGCTTTATTTCTTCATTTATTTTATGATTCAAGCCTTGGACTTTCTCCTGCGTGATAATATGGTATTATCCAACGTGATTGTTAAGGCCCTGAGTCTTCTGCTTTGTTTTATTTTCTTTCTTTTCTTCAAGCCTTGGACTTTCTCTGCGCGATAATATGGTATTATCTGACGTGATTGTTATAGCCTGAACTTCTGCTTTATTTTAATCTTTCTAGATCGAGTCAATGTACAAAGTGTCAAGTGTGTTAATAAGAGTATTGTTATCAACTAAGAAAGGTTTAAGTCAAGTTTAGGTGATATGTCAACACAAACTAGGCCCGAGATATGATGAAATCAGTAACATGTCTGATTAAGTGGGGTCCACATAAGTACTGTGCCAAATTGAACCTTAAATGTATCACGTTAACATCAAAACACTTGTCAAGTTAAACAGGTGGACAATATCTACAATCGATGATGAACTTGTTTCAAAATAATATCAAAATGGAAACGCGATCTAGGGCTTTGCAAATCAGTATGATTCCATGTTGCGATCATTTTATAAAATGATTAATCAAATCAATGTAAATAATTATGTAAATTAATTCAATATTAACTTTGCTTTTAAATATGGTTTATTTTTGTTTTATCTTCATTTTATTTTGTTTTGTTTTTATTTTCTAAAACATTACTTACTTTAGTATTTTAATATTTTATGTTTTATTTTTAATTTTATTTTTTATCTTTATTTTTATTTTTACTTTTATTTAATTTTAATTTTATTTTTAATTCTAGTTTTATCTTTATTATTTTAATTTTACTTTATCTTTATTTTAGTTGAGTTGCAAATTACTTTTATTTTAGTTTTTTTTGTTAAAAAGATAGATTTTGCAAATGTTAATAGTTACGGACCGACAAAAGAAAATTAGAAAAATAAACAAGTGCTTGGATTCGGTGGGTAAATGTTTTTCGGGTTTGAATATGCAAATATTTTTAAAGACCGAGGACTGAGAGTGTATTTTCGGTGAATACTCGCGATGTTTTAACCTTATCGCGAGATAGGCTGACCCTATATATAAGGGACACCTAAAATATCTTTCACTATTCACAAAACTTTTCATCTTACTCTCTCACTTTCTTTCTCTTCCCTATCCTCTCAAACCCTAACTTTTCACTCAAATCTTCAAGATTTGGTCCTTGTAATCACATTTGATGTTGAATATGGAACCTACTCCCTCGGTATAACACCATCTTCTTCTTTTCATCTTCTTTCTTCTGGGTTCTTTAAGATCTAGACGGCAATTCAATGAACCGACGGCTAGATCTAGTGGTGGATCTTGAAAATAGTTGTTGTTTTCACATCAAGTACTCATCGTTAGGATATTAGATCATGTGAATCATCTGTAGATGTTAGATTTGAGTTTGATTTGTGTACAGTTTGAAGATCTAGGTTTTCGGACATTTCAAGGTCTAAATTGACCAAGTAAACCAAAGGGGTTTTGCCTCAAACTCTCTAGGAATGCTATTCGGGTCTAGGCGACCTAGTGGAAAGAAAAAGGGATCAAAAAGGGGCTAAGTTGATGTTTTCGCATGGAGAGGGTTTTTCGCTTCGCATGAAACATGTGAAGCGAATTAGAATTTTGTTTCGCTTCACATCACCATGCGATGCGAAACATCTTTCTGATTCACTTCGCATCACCATGCGAAGCAAAACAGCGAAGCGAAACATATTTCTATTTCGCTTCGCTTAGCCTCATGCGAACAGAATGGATTTTCTGCTTCGCTTCGCTTAGCCTCATGCGAAGCGAATGGATTTTCTGCTTCGCTTTGCTTGGCATCATGCGAAGCGAATGGATTGTCTGTTTCGCTTCGCATGACTCTATGCAAAGCGAAATAATGGCCATGCGAAATTTCCACACTTGGAGAATTTTTCAAAGTTTTGGACTGAAACATGCTACTGAACAGTTTGAGACATTTTGGACTGTTTGACATTGGACTGTTTTGGACATACAAACCTTGTATATATTGGACTTATTAACTTATTAATAGAATAAAATTAACTTTTTAACTTATAAAACTAAAATGTTTATAATTAATCAACTATATGTAATTAGTTAAGTAATAGAATATGTTTAAGTTAAACATTTTGTAAATACTTAAGCTTTATATATATTATATCCTGTGTTTGTTTAATCTAAATAATGATTCTAATGATCTTAATGCATGATTTCAGGGTCATAACTTATACTGTGCTCTCGAGTAACCAACAGATAAGAAAGAAAAGGTGTTCACATTGATGATCAAGGGGCTAAAGCAGTCACCCCTTGAGTATGCCATCACTGCTAACCCGACCATCTACACCAAATGGGTTACAGAATTCTGGGCTTTTGCAGCACCAGCTAATGACGCTCTATCTATCAAGACAAAGGTTGCTGGGAAAGAGTTGTCTATTACAAAAGGAGATATTAGACATGCATTAAAGATCAAAGATGAGCCAGATTACGTGTATGAGAAAGGTGATAGGGCAAAATTGAGTGAGTTTGTGACTAATATGGGTTATGATACTGAGTGGAAGAGTCTGGAAAAGAAGCATCTACTGCCATACTGGATATTCCTCTTTCACATTGTGATTCACTACTTATCAGACTTAAGAGGTGGTTTTGATAGCATGAGGATAGACTGGGTGCGGATTATGTTTGCACTGAAAACTCGGGAGAAGTTCAACTATTCTCGAAGGTTATTGTTGTGCATGATGGCTAATGCATAGAATGAGTCGACATGGCTTATGTATCCAAAGTTCATGCAGCTGATACTAGATGATTTGATTCCCGAGACACCAAGGCCAGCTCACAAGAAAGCCAAAGACAAGAAGTCACTTCTCGAGCCTTACCATGTAAATGAAATCAGGCAGTCTATCTTTGGGATTTTGTTGAGCACAAAGGAAAAGGGTCACCAGTACCAAGGAGCAAGACCGGGACCTAAGTTCGGATTGTTTGAGGAAACCGAGCTAGCTGGGGATGAGGCTGATGTGGAAAGTGGAGAGATTGCAGGTTCTGGAGCTGAGGTTGAAGCTGAACATGATTCGTCTGAGGAAGCACCAGAGGACTGAACAAAGGCTACTGACAAGCCTTCTGTTGGTAGTGCTTCGAGCAAGGGCAAAGCAAAAGAGGGTGAAAAAGATGAGGAGGAGGAAGAGCAGCAGCCTTTGAAGTGTATAAAGAGGCTTGCGGACTCCCAGAAGTCTTCAAAGCTCGTTGTCAAGCTTTCTTCTAAAGGTAAACCTTCCTCTGACCTTCCTGTAGTATCTCCCAGAACCTTAGCCCAAACCCTTAGAGACCTAGATTTGGCTAAGATTAGGATACCTGTTTACAAGAAACCCAAAACTAGAAAGAAAGCCAAAGCCAAACCAACCAAAACCATGCTCCGTGACTCACTCGACTCCTCACCTAAACCTTCACCAAAAGACCAACCTATTTCAACGTTCTTACCACAATACCACCTTCACCACCTAAAGACCAATCACAAACCATATCCCCACCTCAATCACAACCACAAACAACCACTCCACCTGAACAACCAACCCAAACCAAAGCCTTGACCACCTCACCATTCACATCACCCGTCTTTAGCTCACCCGTCTTTAGCTCAACAAGTTTATAGACACAAACATTGATTTCTTCTCCACCATCATCAACCTTAGAACCCAGACCTTACACACATCTATTCTCAACACCACCCACCACCACAACCTCACCTCTACCTACCCAATCCATTACCCTACCCTTCCAAACAACCTCACCACCCATCATGTCCGACACTCCACCATCCACAATCCTTTCACCCAAGCCCATAGCCAAAGGAAAGTCTGTGACACCTCCAGTATACGCTGATCCTATCCTCTATAGTATCATCTCCCTGGAGGAATCAAACGCTAAAAGGGCCGAACATGAGTTGGTGTTGCTCGAGTACATCAAGAATCAGAAAAAGAAGGAACATGAGGACGTTGTTGCAAATGCGAAGCTGGTATCAAGGGTTCAGATATTGGAGGAGGAACAGAAAGAGCTGAATGATGCTCTAATAGAAAGTCAACGACTCCTGATCAATCAACTCCAAAATCGCATTCAGAATCAACAAGAACTGCTCAACAAGGAAGCTCTGAACAATGCCAATCAGCGAAATAAGTACAAGAAAGTGTCTGATCAGGTTGAAACACTTGAGAAGAATCTGCCAAGTGCCACTGTTCTTGAAGCAAATTTATTCAAGAAAGTCAATGACGCTACAAGAAAGTGGGATATAGAGAAGGAGGCCACCAATTCGAGGGTGTCAATGCTCGAGGGCCAGTTAGCATCATCCACCTCTCTCGGTACGCTCATTACTGAAAACACAAAGTTCAGAACCAAGATTGAGGCCATTCAAGCAAAGATTACTACTAAAGATCGTCTCAATGAGTTACAGTTGAAGACAAATGAGGATATGGTGAGCAAGTACCAAGCTACCTCTGATCTCATGGGCATGCGTGATGATGATTTCCATGCCTTGGAGGACAGACTTGATACAGTGTTTAGGAGCTGGAGAAGGTCTGGTGAGACTTCTCGGTTGGGTGGAACACAACCTACTGCAGGGCCAAGTGTGGCTCTGCAAGGAGCTCAGGTTGTCGGTTCGGAAGGCGAGGCAACAGTTGGTCGCATTGTACAACAGGTTGGCCAAGCCGGAAGCGGTTTAGGTACCAGCTTGGGTCTTGAACAAATAGTCAGGTCCAAGTTGGTGGTGATGACGAAGGAGATGATGGTGACGACGAAGACAGTGATGATGATAAAGAAGAGGATGACGAGGACAAAAATGTCCACGATAGTTATGATGAGGATGATGGTGGTGGTGGTAATGACGGAGGTGACGGTAGAGATGGTGGAGCCAGTGCAGCAGGAAGTGGAGGTGGAGTTAACACTCAATCACCTCCACATGATCAAGAAACTCTTCAAGATCCTGCTGCACATGATTCGGCAAGCAAAGTCATGGAGGACGACTCAAAGATTGATAGCATTTGTAACGAGTTGTTTCCTGCAGGTGATGTTGCAGGTATAATTGATGCGTTCATTGAAGCCGGGATGACCATTGAACTTGCTCAAACTCATCATGTGGAGGAGGCAGAAGATGATTACATCAACTACTAGCTAATCCTGACACACCTCCAATTCAAGTTCAAGCTTCAGAGGCTCCTACAAGTGATCTAGTCATTGACCCAGCCGCCGACTTGTCACAGGTAACACAGAAGAAAACAAGGAAGACTCACATTGTCTCAAGTAGTGCCTGCACCCGCTCCCTCAACTATCCCTATCACGAGCTGAAGTCGTTGCCAGAACTTGACATCAATTAATTATCTTCGAAAAGCTCTGGGTCGTGGAGAGTATGATGATTCATTGGAAGGTTGGGGCACCACACATCTGCACCATCAGTCAAAAGTGGGCTACAAATATTTTGAGCTGAATAAGGGTCGTACGTTCAAGAACCCGAAAGAAATCGACCCAGCCACCGGAGAGCCGCGAACCATGTGGAGGTATAGGGCACCAAAGGACTGTCACATCATTTATCATGGTGAGCCCTATATTCCTAACACTCTCCGAGACTTTATCAGTTGGGAAATCAATAACAAGACAGGTGAGGACGTCATCCACTGTCGGAACATGCACGAGATTCTTGTGTTTAACGAGCACGAGCTAATGGGATTGCACATAGAGGACGTGTTGAAGCTCTACAACTCACCGTTGGGAACCATCGAGGATCTTGGTCGTCAGAACACCGACCGGATAGTTGAAGCTTTCAATAAGTTCATCAAGAGACTTGTTGAACTTCCACTGTCTGAGGATGAATGCTTGGTGTACGATACCGAGGGGTTCTAACACTAAAGACTAGAGGGAGATTGTTAGGTCCCGTTTTGTTTATTGAGTCTTTTGTATTGGTTTGTTTATGTATTTGGGCCTATTGGTCATTTTGTATGTATTGGGCCAAGGTCCATTGTAAAAAGCCCATTGAGCATTGAAGATTATAAACATGCTTCTCATGCATGCTTCCCTATAAATAGAGAGCATGCCATGAGAAACAATGATCCTCTTGCCAATTCTCTCATCTAACTTTCTCCCTGCTTGTTCTCTCTCTCACTCTCATTTCTCACCACCGAAAATAAACATCAAGATCCAAGACCAAAGGTGATTCGGTGTGATATTCCGCTAGCACCGGGTTTGGTTGATCCAAGACACGTTGTTAGATCCACCCGCGTTAGGACGTACAGCTTGTGACGATGTGGGCATGTTATAGTCTTGCATGGTATTTTAATCAAGTTACTTGCAAACTTTCAACCGTAATGGGCTCTGGTCTTGTTTGTGTGGGTTGGTTTGATTGGGCTTATGGGTTGGTTTATGGACCGGTTTGAGGGGTATTTTTTGGAGATTGATAATCGGGTTAACTAAGGGAATAATTATATGTTCGGATTAACCAAACCAAAGAAAGTCAAAATTGATCGGGTTTTCGTCATTATTGGACCATGTTCAAAGCATATTATTTATATGTTATTTTCAACGCGTTCGAGAATTGGATCTTGAAAACGTGGGCTACGAGCATCCAAGATGCTTATTTTATTAAGGAGATAATTTTTAAACAAGTTAGATTTAATAGGGAATTAAATTGTTTGAGCTCTCAACCTGAAAATGTGGGATACAAGAATATGGGATACTTATTTATTAGGGATGAGTTACTTAAATAATTTTATTCACGGAATAATAAGCTTTATCATTTGATCGTTGTCCCTGGTATTTCTCTTCTGGACCTATGTTGCTTAAGATTTGAGATGGATAAAGAAGCGAGAACGTCTTCATTAATGAATTAGGTGGATCATATCTTGAGGGGGTGATTGAAGAAGCTTCGATTATCTGGATGATTTGCGAAAATGCGAGACACGTTTCGATGATGTTTTGAGATCACAAGTCCAGGGGGTGATTGTAAGGCCAACATTTGTGACTTGCGATATCAAATTACGAAGCCCATTATTTATTCAAGGTCAAGAAAATAATTAATGTCGGCGAGAAGTCCGGACACGAGACGAGAGCTTCGGTGTACGCGTTTAACTTCTACGAGAGAATGCTTCTAGAATGTTTTTTTGTTTAGCTATAAATATGGATCTTATTGTATTTATTTGTGTGTGTTTTGATGGTGTAAAACCGTTCGTGGTCGGATCCGGTTTCGGGACCTACATTTCTTTCTTTGGATATGGTGTGTCACATTATTGGCCTTACATATATCTTTCTACTGGTTTAACCTCGATCTCGTTAAAGTTCTCGTTAGTTTGTTACAGATTACTTAAAAAAACTTCGTTAGTGCCTGATATGTAATTATTTAAAATTTTGTGTAAAATACTTAAGTATTAGTGTACACTAGCCGATACATCGTGTCATTTGAGACTAGGGTTCCATTCGGTTCAACACAAACTAATTATAGATCATACCCTTTTCATCATCTACTGTTGCTTCACAATCTTGATTTCAATTACTTTGTGTTAATCGATCCATCATTTTCAACCTAAACAGTTATGGTTTCCCTCAATTCGATGTCAAGATTTCTCTTAAGCTACATACTTCATCAAGTGTCAAGATTGTATACTGGCTTTCAAGTTCTATGGGTTTTCATTTGTGGTGAGTTATATCTTTATCCCGTTCTTTTGCATAAATTAATGCTCAATATTGTGATAATTATAAGTGTCTTTAATTTATGCTATTTTATTTGTGATTTTGCAATTTGTTTAATCGATTTGGTGAGTACTGTAATAGCATTTTGACCCTGAGGACAAAAATTTTGTGTTCTAGCTAAAGTAAATCTCGTGTATAACAGTAACATTTTATGTTAAAGCATGTGATCATTATTTAATGGTTCAGAAAAGAAAGCTTGAATTCGTCTTATTTATAGTTGAGTACTTTTGTGAATGTAATTTGGTGAACTTTTATTTGTTGCCCAGGGTGTAACGAACAAAATGAACAAATCAAACCATCAATTGTTCTATACATGGGCGCATTGGATACGCGATGTCTGAAAAAGACGTTCCATCCTAACCTTAAAACGGCATCACTTAATTAGCTTAACAAGTTTGATGTCTTACAAATAGACGCTCCTGGGTACATAAATATTAAACTGTATACTAAACATAGTTTTACACTTTGACATATCGAACCCTAAACTTTACATGTGGGGAAATATCTAATATATTTCAAACATGAAGACGTTTTTTTTATTCATGTTTCGTATCGCATTTATATGCACCTCTTATGGCATCCATTTGTTTACGGTAACATTATTGTCTTTGCTTCTGGCTTTGTCTTCTTTCTCATTCGTTTTTTTACATTTGAATTAGGGTTTTCTCCACGTAAAATGTTTTAGGTTTTTTGAAAAACGATTCGCACGCGATTGAAAAAATTTAGGGGTTTACTCGTTGTCAACTTTGCTAACTGTCTTGTTGCTGCAACTGAATCCGCAGTTTGTTCATGAGATCGATGGGTGCCACCAATTGCTTCTCTTTTTTGCGCTTGCTCGTGTTTGTTGCTGCTACATAATCTTCGATAGCTATTAATTGTTCCTCTCTAATTGGTTGTAGATCTAGCGGTTTGCCAGTTTCCATGTAGATCAGCCAATCCTGATCTCAAGAATTTCAAAACCCTTCATTCAATTTATAGTTTGGCTTTTGTTCTATATATGACATCTTGTGGTTTTTTTCATTATTTGTACATGAATGTAATATGTTGCGTCTGATCTGTCATTGGAATGTCTGCAGTTAGGAGCATTCTTTAAGCCATTGAAGGAGCATGCTTGAAGGCATTCTAACTTCAAATTCACCTAATCCGGTCCCTATTCTAGTTTCATTAATAAAATCCCTCCTTCTTTATCTGAATCAAGTCGCACTAATTCTATGATGATATGCAATTAAACATCCTAGAAGCTATGTGATAATCTGTACATCTATAAATACATGCACACTTTAGATATGATATTCAGCTTATTTTAGTACTTTGTAGAATAGTTCTTCTATGTCTGGCGCACTAATCTAGCTTCATTGCTCAAACATTCTTAGATCTTAACACAAGCTTAAAGATGACAGTCTAGTGAAGGAGAATTTATTTATTTATTTTATTTTATTTTCTTGTGTAGTGAAAAATAAGGTAGTTTGACAATAGTGTTTATCCTACCTCCATGAATATATCTATGCCATATTTTCCATTGTCTATCATTTGATCATCTCAAGCTAAACTCAGTTTTTTTTCCCGGATGTAATTCTATCAAAACTCCTAGCCCTAAAGTATATATCCTAAAGAAACTGTAGGTCCTCTAGATGGATCTCAAGACTTGACTCAGATCAATCCATATTGTTGGTTAGCGGAAATCACCAACGACACTCGGATCTCGGATCTTAGTTTGTTTAGGTAAAAGAGAGAAAAAGAGAAGTGGAGAGAGAAACTACTTATATTTCCAAAAGTTGTGTTGTGAAAGTGTTGTTAAAGAGTTTTTTTTTTTGAGAAATGGGTAAGTAACCCTTTTATAGGGTCCCCATTTCTCCAATACATACAAAATAAACGTACAAACTAAACGTACCAAGTACGTACTACACCGACTAAAAGCAAACTAAAACGACATATACAATCCTAAAAACAATATAGAATATTGGTCCTACAATCTCCCTCTAGGATTGAGTATGTCGAGGAACATTCGTCAAGTTCTTTGCTTTGTCTTTATTTCTTAAAACTAGTACTTGTCTTGATCTAGTAGCTTGAACCAGGTTGGATCTTGAACAGTTCTTTATTTTCTAGTCTTGTAGACTTGAATTTCCATCTTATTTCTGGGAAGGATCGGCAACAGCAAATTTTAGAAACATCAGATGCGGGAGGCTCGACATCTAATTTTTTTTTGTTGACTTTCTTGAGCTGACTGGTTTCTTTCCTTGTCTTCGAACGCAATCAGTTCATTTTTAGCTTCAACCACCAACTTTCACGTTCTCGTTTTCTTTTAAGGGCTTCAGCATCTACAACTCCAAGCAGACTTGATCTTGATCTACCTGTCCGTGTACACCTGCACAAAACTAGAACGAATAAGATTCGTTCACAGACCCTCTTGAGGGTCAAAGAAGAATTCGTCCATAGGCTCTCCCAATTTCAGTCCCTTAACTTGTAAGTGATTTGTTTAAGTCCTAGGTTTCCAACAAACTTTCCACGGACGATCTTAACAACAATACACATGATTTCGAATAAAACAAGGTTTAATAAAATATGTACCAACATAATAAAAACTTAAAATCTTTTTGGCATTTTCATATATTTTAAAATACCGAAAATATATACATAATGTTTTGAATTTGAAACATAAATAAAACAAAAGAAAAATAACAGTAAAGATGAAATTAATGTTATATATAAAAAATATTTACAAAATTTTCTAACGATTTTAATGTTTTTGTGAGAAAGATCACAACATGGAATCATATTGATTTGCAAAGCCCTAGATCGCGTTTCCATTTTGATATTATTATGTCACAATTTCATCACCGACTGTAGATATTGTCCGTTTGTTTAACTTGACAAGTGTTTTGATGCCAAAGTGATACATTTGAAGTACAATTAGGCACAGTGCTTATGTGGTCCCCATTTAATCAGACATGTTACTGATTCCATCATATCTCGGGCTTACTTTGTGTTAACATATCAGCTCAACTTGACTTAAATCTTTCTTATTTGATCACATTATACTTATTAACATACTTGATACTTTATTCTTTATTTTTGCACACTTGACTCGATCTAGAAAGATTAAAATAAAGCAGAAGATTCAGGCCTTAACAATCAGATCGATCTTGTCTGACTACAAGAAGAGAAAGTCCAATGCTTGAATCAAAATAAATGAAGAAATAAAGCATAATCAAAATCCCTAAGATTGATTTTTTTTTCGATTCTTTTTCTTGATTTTTCTTTTTATTTTCTGACTCTTTTTGTTTTTCTTTTCTTTTCTTTTCTTGAAACTTTGCTTGACTCAATAGAAATTAAAAATGACACTTATTTCATAAGACAACTGTGATCAGGTAAAGAGAGGCTTGTGTATGACATGTATAATTACATTTCTGCCTTCATGAATATGACTTCACGGAATCAAGCAACTGCTTCATAATCGTATATCCACTAGTACCAGCAGGAATTTAGGTTTATATCACGTGTTTGTCAAGCCTATCTACACATCTGTAAGTGATTTTGTGGACTTTTGATCTACTCTTTTCATGTGCTAGGATCATTGCATATCAATGTACTATCATTTTCCAATGATTGGATCAATTTCTCAAAATTTGAAAATTTTAATTATCCGACTCCCTCTAAGCAGGAGCTCCCAATAAACGGGAAAATTACTTTTAGATTTTCTTAAAAGTAATATAAAATCTTTTTGGTAAATCAAATGATTTGTTTTTGCTTTTCTTAAGATGAATTGAAAATCTTTTTGGTGAGTTAAACTTAACTCATTTTCTCCCTCTAAAATTGTGACATATTTAAAAAATATTTACAATTTTATATACAAAAAGATAGATAGGTTGTTTTAATCAAAATCGATCATGCCGAAGGATTCGACCAGAAATTCAAATCGGGCATGATCGATGGTTTTAGTGAAAAGGTCAGCAAAGTTGTTGTCAGATGGACTATCTTAAGCATGCATCATCACATTGTATAACAAAGTTGAAGAGATTTAAACCGAGACCCAACAGCTGATGCTGGATCCATTACTTAAGAGATGCAGTTGGACGAGGTTAGTTTGAGAAGCGTTTGAAAAGTTGTTTTTGAACCATTTGAACAAGGCTTCCCTTCCTTGAAGTTTGTCCTCCCATGTCGCTTATGAAAGACTCGAATCCGCCATTGAATGGTTTAGCATCAAATAGCAAGGGTAGTCTCCCATCATATGACGGGTGCAATCACTATCTAAGTACCTAATACTATTGATAGTCCTCCTTGATTGACCCTGCATGCACTAAGCATTCAAATAGACATGGGTTCCCAGGATACTTTTGTCCTAGGAAGGTCAACCGTAAATCGACCAAACTTGATTTTATTTCCTGAAAACCATTTATTTCTTGGTGTAGCCTCAATTGATGAAGAGTAGTCCTTAGGAATCCAAGCAAAAACTTGTTCCTTGGTTTTGGCAATTTTGGACTTCTCTTTCCTTGCTTTTAAATCTGTTTTTGGTGGATCCTCTGACTTTACAGTCTTAGGATCCGTTTTGATTTTATCCTTCTTGGTTTTCCAAAAAGGTTTCTTTTTGTGTTTTACTTTATTTACTTTGGATCTCACATCCATTTCACTGGGTTCACTGTCAGCTTGATCAGTCCTTGAATCAGAGCTACTAAAAGCTCCTTTTGGTGACTTTTTGGTGACTGACTAAGCCGCCTTTGAATGTCAAGCTGTTGCATGAACCAGTGCTTGCAATGTGTCTTGCAAGGTGAGAAGAGTGACCACACACAAAACAGCACTTTCTCCCGGGAGTGCCATATAACTCGTCTGAACTATAATGCGGTTGGTGTGGTGGGAAAGGTGATCCTTGGAAAGGAACATGATTATAAAACACATTTGTATAATATGGATTAACAAAATTTTGTTGATAATGACCATAGTAGTTGTTATCACAGAAGTTATATGACTGAGGATTTCTTAATTGATTTGTTGTTTGAGAAAATGATCATTTCTTTAGTGGAACATATTTACACGAAGTACTTGCCTTTTCATTTTTAAAAACTTTACTTTCACTTGAACTATCGTTAGTCTCACAACTTGATGATGAACAACTTGATATGTTCACCTCAATAGGCCTACTTTCATTGACACATTTTTCAACAAAAGTTTCATCACAAACAGTTTCATAATCACAACTCGTGTCTGTTTCCACCGACCCACTTTCTTCTACACAACCAGCTTTAAAAGATACATTGATGTTAGATTTATTAGATGATCGGACTGGAGCAGCAGTTTGTGACACCGCATGAACAAATTTCACTGGTTTCGGTATTCTACCAACCCCATATGACATTTCTTCATCGGGAAAAGTATTATAGCTAAAGTGGGGTAAACCGGTGTAGTTATGATTCAAAGGTGGTGGTACATTAGTATAATCATACCTCAGCCCCGCTTTTACTTTAGTACTTCTCTGGGCTCCAATAAGATCATCCAATTTCTCAGATGATGTTTCAAATCTTTCGACTAACTTTTCTTCTTTCTTTTTATCAGAAGCATCAAGTTTTAACTTTTCAATTTCATCTTTCAATTCAGAATTTATGTTTTTATAATATATTACTTCATGTTTAGCTTGAAAAATTTGAAGTCTAAGATTTGCTACATCATCACGATGGGTTTCAATCTTTTCAACGTAAATCTTGTCGGCTTTTACATACTCAGCATTTAGCTCTCGAAGTTTTGAATTTTCTTTCAAGACTTCATTCTGATGGTATCTATAATATGTGACCTTGTTAATGCAAGCTTGAGAACATAAATTGCTGTATACCTCATCAGTATGTGATGTGTCGGGAATGATAGGACATGCATGATTGCTTTCACCTGTAGCACTTGTCCTAACTTTATTACTTGTCCCAACTTTATTTTCTTTGGACTGATTGTTTATTGGAGCTTATCTTCCATTATTTCAAAAGACTTGAGGTAGAAGCCAACTCTGAGAGTGTCATGGTATACAGGTCTGTGGTTCTTTTAATGGTAACCACATTGATGTTCCATGTGTAAGGTAGTGAATTCAACAACTTCATGTTGATCTCAAACAAACCATTGATGATACCGGCACTACTCATTTTGGAGACGAGTGACTCAAATCTGTTTATGAGAGAGGCAACTGATTCTCCTTTAATATGTGTAAACATGTCGAATTCTCCTTATAACATTGTCTTTTGGCTTTCTCCTATATCCAGATTCTCTCCAAGCTCAGGTTCGTTAGACATTTTTTTTAACTCGATTAGATTTTTTTTTTTAAAACGAAAAAAATTTATGTTTTTTTTTTGCTATAGTACCGAGTTGCTACAGTGTTTCGCATGAGTTCCTACAGTACCCGTGCGAATCGAAACGATTGCTACAGTACCCTCGTGTGAAGCGAAACGATTTGCTACAGTACCCGTGCGAAACGATTGCTACAGTACCTCGGAAGCGACTGCTACAGTAACCGAAGGGATTTTTTTTTTTTAGAATATAACACCCAAACTTCCAAAAAGTCAAAAAGACTTTAGTCTAAAAATCAATAAATCGGCCTAGATCTGAGTTTTAAGCCAAATCTGAGCTCAGACACAAAAACTTAAAATACTAAAAACTTAGATTTGGTGATTCTCGTGTATTTCTAAGATGAAAGGGACTCTAAAAGAGATAAATAACATGAAATCAACCTCAAATCCAACAAAAACTACGATCAAAATCCGAAAAGTTTGACCCGAAAACCACAAAAAGTCGAGCCGAAAACTCTGATACCACTTGTAGGTCCTCTAGATGGATCTCAAGACTTGACTCGGATCAATCCGTGTTGCTAGTTAGCGGAAATCACCAACGACACTCGGATCTCGGATCTTAGTTTGTTTATGTAAAAGAGAGAAAAAGAGAAGTGGAGAGAGAAACTACTTTTATTTCCAAAAGTTTTGTTGTGAAAGTGTTGTTAATGAGTTTTTTTTAGAAATGGGTAAGTAACCCTTTTATAGGGTCCCCATTTCTCCCATACATACAAAATAAACGTACAAACTAAGCGTACCGAGTGCGTACTATACCGACAAAAAGCAAACTAAAACGATATATACAATCCTAAAAACAGTATAGAATATTGGCCTTACAGAAACAGTGGCAGCAACGCACCCAAAATAGTTGGCTAATAGCATAAACTCATTTATTTATGCATAACTTTAATTACTAGCCAAACTGTAATATTTTAACAAATTAACCTTCCCATTTTAAAGAAATCTAATTTCTTGAATTATAACTCAATCCCTCTGGCATGTCATTATAAAACTATAAGCTCTCCACATGAACTTTTTAGTGTCTTCTATCCCAAACTCTGCGGGATTTCTGCTTATTACACATACAAAAATCCCATAGTCAATTTCCTTATCCTGGGCTAAACAGGACCAATAGCAGTTGGCACATGTCCATCACGCTTACACAAGCCTTTACCCTTTGCTTTTACTTCAGTTGCAAATAGGTTTAATTTGTTTGACTGCACTTCTCCATTAGACATATGAATAAGGCCTCCACAGCCATGAGCTCGTTAGCAGATGGAGGGGAGTTTTTCGTGGTTCTGTTTTGAACAGCACCAGTAGCGGTTCAAGTATTGTTTCAGAAATTCTGTTCATAGACGTAACCAAAAATTAATTAAGTGAATCGCATACTAGCTGTTGAATATGTCTAGTTTAGTTATAATCAAGGAGAAGAAGATAAAAGAGTGAACAGAAAACAAATACCTCACATGTTCCGGAAGTCTCTTTATCGCCTAAAGTAGAGGGAGCAAGTGCAGTCCAAGTGTTTCTTAACAAGCGTTTGGAAATACTCAGTGATACTCTCATACGGCTTTTAGAAGTACGTTGGCTGACCCTTCTGTTTCTATTAAGAGTAACCAGAATGATATTTTCCGAATCCGAATTGGATTTAGTACTGAAATAACTTGTCTTACCGTCTTAATTCGCAGAACCTCTAAGTTCTTTACACTATGAATTTTCGGCAGGATTTTTCAGAAACTACAGGTTCCCAAGTGGATCTAACAACTTGTTTCGGATCAATCCATGTTAATAGTGAGTGGAAATCACTACTAACACTCAGATCTCGGAATGAGTGAAACAAGACCGAAAGAAAAATAGAAAGAAAGATGAAGTTAGTGAAAATGTTCAAAGATGTCCAAGTAGGCTCTGGAGTGAATAGTGTCCCTTTTACAAGGAACTACATGCCTCCTAGGTTTTATATATAAGCTCATCAACTCCTAGAGGAATAAATGGCATGAAAGTTGTAGGTCCTGAAGGGTGGATCTAACAACAATCTTGGATCAACCAAACACAGTGCTAGCGGAATATCACACCGAGTCACCTTGGTCTCGGATCTTGGTTTGTTATTATCGGCTTTTGTTAGAGAGCTAGAGATAGTATGAAGTAGATAAGAAGTTGACAAAAGCTTGTTTGTCTCATGGCATGCTTCCTCTTTATAGGGAAGCATGCATGAGACATGTTTCATTTATATCAAATGCCCAATGTGCTTATGTACAAGGCCTTGGGCCCAATATGTTTACAAAAGACAAGCCCATTACACTAATCAATACAAAAGTCTCATATAAAACAAAAAAAGGCAAACAATCTCCCTCTAGTCTTTAGTATTGAAAGCCGTCAGTGTTGTACTCTAGAATCCCGTCTTCAGATAGTGGAATCTCAACAAGTCTCTTGACAAATTGTTAGGTCCCTTTTTGCTTATATTAGTCTTTTGTATTGATGATTATGTTATGGGCTCTAGTTATTAGTTTTGGATGTAATTGGCCCAAGAGAAATAATATTGTAAAGCCCATTGGGCATTCGATGTGACTTACTTCTCATGCATGCTTCCCTATAAATAGGAAGCATGCCATGAGAAGTAGGAAGTTGTAGTTGTTGATAGTCTAAAAGAAAAACCTTTTGATACAAACACTCTCTCACTTTCTCTCGGAGCTCTCTCCTTCTCTCGAACCAATCAAAAATAACATCTCAAGATCCGAGACCGCTTAGGTGGCTTAGTGTGATTTCCGCTAGCACTAAGCTCGATTGATCTAAGACTATTGTTAGATCCACCCACGTTGGGACCTACAATTGGTATCAGAGCTTCGGCTCACTAGTTGAGGGTTTTTGGATCACAACCTTGGGTTTTGATCTTGAGAAGAAGAAAACAAGTGTTATTGCAAGAAAAGTTCACAAACACCACAAAAACAAGAAAAATACAAAAATAATCGGCAAAATCTTCATAAAAATGTCCTAAAAGGTGTTCTTGGTAAGGATAGCAAGTGTTCAAGTTCAAGATCCAAAAGTTGTTGTTATAAAGGTGTTAAAGTTAGTGTTTACGGGTTTGAAGGGTGTTGAAATTGACAAGTGAAAATTTTCGCTTCTCATGGCATGAAAATCAGTGTACCAACCTTTGACCTAGTACTGACAAATTAGGTGGAAGTTAGGTGGAACAGATCCCAAGAAAGATTGCTTCCACAAAATTGAACTTTTTCGCATCAAAGAGTTTTTCGCTTCTCATAGAACTTTTTCGCTTCTCTTCATTTTTCGCTTCGCTTGAAACTTTTTTGCTTCACATCACTGTTCACTTTTTCGCTTCGCATAGCACTTTTTCGCTTCGCATCACTGTTCATCAGAAGTTTTTCTCTTCGCCTAGAAAAACTTTTTCGCTTCGCTTAGCTGAACTTTTTTGCTTCGCTTGGCTTCATATTTTTTCGCTTCGCTTGAAAAGGTGTTTCGCGCGAAAAAGTTAACTGTCTTAAATTTGAGGCTGTTTAAAGTTTGCTACGTGTTTGAGACTACCGAAATTATGACAAGCACGGTTTCTGAGCTGTTGAAGGGATATTTGTTGTTGGAAAACCAAGTGGGAACACCTACAAAGCCACCAAAGTATATGACCTTGGATGATAACTTTGCAGACTTCAAATGGAGATTCATGAAGTATATCTCATTGACTGAAACTGACTTGATGAGATGTTTTGAACAAGGTCCTCATGTTCCCGTGACTCGCACTGATGCTGGGGAACAACTTAAGACCCTGAAAACTATGATCAAGCAGACCGGGACCTGTTAGCACAAGACAAGAAAGTCTATCTCATTTTAAATATTTGCTTTTCAAATGAGATCACTGAAACTCTTCGTGAACACACAAGTGCTAAGGGTCTGTGGGAAGCACTTGTTGAGAAAGTTGAGGGCAATGCTGAAATTAGGGAAAACAAGAAGGCCTTATTAAAGGAAGAGTTCAATATATTTAATCATCGTCAAGGTGAAGCAGTTTTTGATTTGGTTAAGAGATTTGAGAAGTTGATGGTAAGACTTAGGGCTGCAAGTGTCAACATTGCAAATGCTGAGGTCAATCACAAGTTGATGAATTCACTACCATACAGCTGGAGCACCAATACAATTACAATCAAAAGAACTACATATCTGAATGCCATGACAAACAGTTATTTGATCTCCACAATCAAGTCATTTGAGATGGATGAACAGATAAGAATGAATAATCATCTAAGTTCCATAAATCAAGCTGGAGTGAGTTCTGCTTCCTCAATGCCAACTACTTTCATAAGCAAGACTCAACAGAATGTGTATCCTGTAACCACTTCTAAGTACTCCCCAAGTGTACCTTCACAACCAACAGCATTCATCTCAACCAGTAATCAATCAAACTCTTCCGGTACAAGTTCGTTTCAAAAGGCAGTTGACAGTGCGGTTGCCCAAGCATTAAAAGCTCAAGGGATTTCCTCATCTTCAAAACCTCAACCAAGCAAACCTTCAAGTTTCTGTGAAGCACTACCCATGTTGAATGACTCCAACATCGCAATAGTTCACGTTTTTCTGTCAATCCATGAAGAGTTGATGCAAGGAAATCTATTCCACCACAGTTTGAGCCTGGGGATTTAAGAGATATCAATCAAAAGGATCTTGAAAAGATGGATATCAAGTACCAAATGGCAATGGCGGTGCAAAGAGCTACAAACTTCATGAAGACGTACGAGAAAGATAGCTTCAATGATTCTGACAGAAAAAGGATTGGATTTGACAAGTCGAAGCTGCGATGTTACAACTATGGTGAAGTGGGTCACTTTTCTCGAGAATGCACGAATCCATCAAAACCTGCCAATGATATTCGTGTGACTGAGGTGACAGAGGAAGAGAACAGCAAGGCTGCAGAAAAAAGGCATGAGGTGCAGAAGCCAAGCAGCTCATCTCAAAGTATTGGAGGTCATCCACACAAGGGCAACTCAAGCTCAAACTCAAAGGCTCTTATCTCCCAATCAGAGGTCCAAACTGGTATGGACTGGGATGATCAATTTCAAGAGTTGCAGAACCCTCTCAACATGGAAGGCATAGCTTTCACAGCAAACGAAGGAGCATCCTCATCCACTGCTGCAAGTTCTGATGGATCACCTTCTGATGAGGTAAAAAGAAATCTTTGCTCTCAAACTTGTGTGAATAAAGTTACTTATTATAGATATCTTCAGGACGATGTTTTGAAAGGAAATGCAAAACTTCGTCAACTAAATGCTGAATATGTAAAGGCTGACAAGATATATGTTGAAAAGATTAAAACACATCACGATGATGTTGCAAATCTTAAAACTTAAAATATTTCAAGGAGAGCACAATGTCATCTATTACAAGGACATAATAAATAAATTAAAAGATGAGATTGAAAAGTTGAAACTTGATCTTTCTGATAAATGAGAAAAAGAAAAACAAGTTGAAAGATTTGAAGCATCATCTAAACAATTAGATGATCTTATTGGAGTTTAGAGAAGTACTAAAGTAAAACGGGGCTAGGTTATGATTATTCAGCGTTGCCTCCACCAATGAATGATAATTACACTTGCCTACCCATTTTAGCTATAATACTTCTCCTAATGAAGAGATGGCCTATGGTATTGGTAAAGTACCAAAACTAGTAATATTTGTTTCTGCTGCTTCTTCATCAACTGCTCAAATTCCATCATCTGATAAGTCTAATGTCAACGTGTCTTGTGTAGCAGGTGATTTAAATGGTGATTGTGGGAAGGTTAACCAGGGTTATAAACCAAAAGGAGAATTAGAACCACGTTTTGGATCTTGTGTGGGTCAAACAAAATCAATTAACAATCCTGTTTGTAACAAAGTGTGTGAATCAATGTTAGGAAGTTTAATGTCTAGATCAAAAGATGTATTTTGTGAATCATCAATTGATGACAATTGTATAAATGTTTGCAATGAAAGTGAATGTTCCTCTTCTGACTCAGAATGTGAAACTATATTTGATAAAACCGTTGAAGTCAAGGTTAATGAACAGACTAGTCAAAGCTTCTCATCAACTGATAATAAGGTTAAGAACTTCGTAAAAGAGAAAATTGGTTTTGTGAATGAAAAACCAAGCACTTCTTGTAAATATGTGCCACCAAAGAAAACCTATTTTTCTCAAAATACAAATTACAACAATAGTTCTCAATATTTTAATCAGTGTGATAATGCCTATTATTTCTCACAACAGAAACCTAGGCATTCAAATTATTTTGCTTCAAAATTTTCAAATGTTCATCATTATCAGAAAGATACGGGTTACAGACATGTTAACCCAACCACAACACCTTATCCCACATATCTCAGTGATCAAGATATCTATAATTGCATCAAAAGAAAATGTTGCTTTGTTTATGGCAATCCGTCTCATCTTGCAAGACATTGCAAGAACTGGCATAAGCAACAAAGAGACTTCAACAGTAAGTTTGGTCAGACATTTCCTAAGTATAATGCTCAAACCAAGAAAACGCCTAACCAAACTTACACTTCAGCCAGTGAGACAGATTTAAGACCCAAAAGAACTGAAAAACCAAAGAAACCATTTTGGCTAACCCAAAGAGAAAGAAAAAGGTTAGCGAAGGGGTCTGAAGCTGAAAATCCCAAGAACCCTTCAAAAGTATTCACCAAGGCTAATCAAGAGGATTTTGTGGTTAAGCCTAAACCAAAACGAAGGCAATCCAGAAAATCGTCTCAAAACCGAGGAATTCATAATTCAAGTTCCTCGAGGGATTGCTCTTCAGATTCTGATTCACCAAAGGATTATATTTTCATATATCATAAAATAAAACTTGGTGATTTTGTGTTTTAACTTTCCCAAGACAAGAGTGTCTCGGGAAACCCTCCACTAACTGGTTCTTCATGTGTGTGGGGTCAGCCTGGACGGCCTGTCAACAGTATTTGGTACTTAGACGGTGGCTACACCCGACACATGACAGGAGACGAGTCGCTATTGTTCGACATCAAACCATTCAACGGTGGTCACGTTTCTTTTTCCGATGACATTGGGGAGAGATAACAAAACAAGGGAAGGTCTCGAATGGTACTTTGACTTTCGATGAAGTCAATCTGGTGGAACAGCTAAACCACAACCTGCTCAGCATCTCTCAGATCTGTGATAAGAAATTCTCAACCCTATTTACTGAAAATGAATGTCTCATTCTGAAACCAGGTTTTTAAGTCCTTGAGGAGTGGATTATGATGCGTACTCCGAGGCACAACGATGCCTACATTCTAGACATGAGAAGCAATTATTCCATGCGTTCTGCCTCTTTCTTGATGTCCAAGGCCTCAGAGAATGAGTCATCTTTATGGAATCGACGTTTGGGTCACGTCAACTTTCAGAATTTGAATAAGTTGGTTAAAGGTGACCATGTGAGGGGTTTACCAGTAAAATCTTTTCACTGTGCTGAAAAATGTTTATCTTGCTCTAAATGCAAACAGCCAAACTCCCTCATAGACCAAAAACCGTCAATTTAGTAAATTCCACTCTTCAGTTGTTGCCCATGGATCTTTTTGGTCCAATTCAACCAATGGCAATATGTCGAAAAGCCTATTGTCTGGTTATTACTGATGACTTTTCGCGTTTCAGTTGGACATTTCTTTTAGGGCACAAGGACGAGACGTTGCAGTTTTTGCTAAGATTTATTATGTTGGTTGAGAATCAAACTGACAAGAAGGTGAAGTGTATCAGAAGTGACAACGACACAGAGTTCTGCAACAAGGTGGTCAATGAATTATGTCGCAACAAAGAAATTATTCTTCAACTCAGCGCACCTTACACTCCCGAACAAAATGGGGTGGCTGAAAGAAGAAACCGTACTTTGGTGGAAGCCGCTAGAACAATGCTCTCATATTCCAAACTACCATTGATTTTCTGGGGTAAAGCTATCAACGCTACTTGCTTTACCCAGAATCGTGTGCTTCTGAACAAAAGACTGAACAAGACTCCTTATGAAGTCTTTTATGGAACGAAAACGAGGGTAAATTTCTTCAGAACGTTTGGATGTCCCTGTACCATACTCCAAACAAATGCTGGAACAACCTCCAAGTTTGCTGAAAAGGCGGATGAGTGCTATTTTGTTGGTTATGTTGCTGACAAATGTGCTTATCGGGTCTACAACAAGAAAACCAGAGTAATCTTGGAGTCTTTCAACATTGACTGGCAAGAATTGAACCTTACTGATGCACACAATGGTCCGGACTCGATGTTTGATTATGAAGGCTTGTTCAAGCAATTTCCTGGAATGTACATAACACCAGCTGTACCAATGGTTTCCCCTATTTTTTCTCCACGTGTTCAACCTGATGATGATCAGTCCATCCTGATGCATGCTGTTTTGAAAGATCTTGGACATGTTTACATAGCTGCTGCTGCACCTATACTCAATGTACAACCAATGGCTAATCAACAAGCCCCGGTTAATGATGAGCAGCCCTCTGCCGACACCACTGAAATGCCAGTTGTTGAAGACATGACTGATTCAGATTCTGATTCATATGTGTCAGCCGACAACAATCAAAATGATCAAGTCGATCAAGAAGAGCCACCTCCTACAGAACCAAGTGTGGTGGAATCTGTCCCCACACCTCCCTCAGAAGAAGACAATCACGGTCCTGCAATGGAGGTCGATGCGTCAAATGTACAGGTTGAACCAAATCTAAATGATGCTTCCGATGACACCAACACAACTTCTGTTCCACCCGTTGTTGTCCCATTTTATGACAACCTATGGGAAGGTCCCATTGCTCCAGAACACTTAGTCAATCAAGATGAAGACGAAACTGATCATCAACCAAGTGTTTCTGTCCCTACGACCACTGTCTTCCACCCCATAGAGAGCTTGACCATCCAGCTTGAGGCTACACTGGTCGAGCATGTCGACCAGATTCCACAGCTACCAATTCATCGTCGACATCCGACTGAGAACATCATTGGATATCCGTCCGCTGGCATCCAAACACGTAGTACTTCTGGAACCATTAACAGATGTCTTTTTGCTTGTTTTATTTCACAGGTTGAACCCAAGGACTACAAAGTTGCACTAAGAGATAATTCCTGGGTAGAAGCCATGCAAGAAGAGCTGTTACAGTTCAAGAAGCTACATGTTTGGAGGCTAGTGAAGAAACCAGAAAATAAATGGCCGATCGGAACGAAATGGGTGTTCCGAAATAAAAAGGATAACAAGGGGGTGATCATTAGAAATAAAGCTCGGCTTGTTGTCCAAGGTTTTTGGCAACGTAAAGGTCTTGATTACGATGAAGTATATGCACCGGTAGCCAGACTAGAAGCAATTCGCATCTTTTTGGCATACGCCTCGTACATGAACTTCAAAGTGTATCAAATGGACGTGAAGACTGCTTTCTTGTACGTGAAAGTAAAAGAAGAAATCTATGTCAGTCAACCACCAGGCTTTGAAGATCCATCTCATCCTGATCATATTTACCGCCTTGACAAAGCACTTTATGGTCTTCACCAAGCACCTCGTGCATGGTATGCCACACTGGCTGATCATTTGGTGAAAAATGGTTACAAGAGAGGAATCGTCGATCAAACTCTTTTTGTCAAGATTGTCAATGGTGATTTGATTTTGGTACAAGTTTATGTCGATGACATCATCTTCGGGTCCATGAATGAGGATCTGTGCAAGGAGTTCTCTGAGGTCATGCAACAGCGATTTGAGATGAGTTCCTTAGGGGAGATGACTTTCTTCCTGGGCTTACAAGTTAAGCAAAAGAAGGACGGGTGACGTGAGGTCGAAGACTCACTCAAAAGTAAACCAATTACAACTAAATAGATAGCGGTAAATGGGTATCGAACACGAGGAGTTTGTGGAAAATGTGTTAACAAGTAGCTTTAATAGAAAATAGAATTAAACTAAAATTGTATAAAAGTAAATTCAGATTTGATTGTTTGATTTTTAAATTAACTAAAATAAAATAAAAAACTTGCAAAACAACTATTGAGATTTGTAAACAAATTAAACGAAAGCGATAATCTTAGATTTCAGGTTTAAATCAACACTAATGTTCATGCTTACTAGAAAGAACCACCTAGACATAGTTCATGTTTGTTTACTTGTTTGTGATAAAAGGGAACTAAGTACTTGGATTAACAAAATGCAAGGTTGTTACCCGATAATCAATGACTAATGTTTAACCCTAATTCTTCCCATGATATCTCAATTGCCAATGACACCAAGAACGTATGGTTTAAATCATGATCAAACACAAGCAACAATTTACAAACAATTAATCAAACACCATAACAACTCACAAACATTGAAAAGTCATTATTCTAGAAATCAAAGCATAACATAGTGTATCAATTAAACCCTACATCCAAGATGATCACCAAGAGGGATTAGCCACTCATGGTTTGAGAAATCATCATAATATCAATTGTATGCAACATCCAATGAATTAAAAGGCATAAAACAATGATTACCAAATATCAAATAATGTTCTTCACTCCCCCCAGATCGTCCTCTCAAGTTTCTTGATCAAAATTGAAAACCTTTTGCCAAAAAATCTCTAACACACACACATACTTTCTTTCTCATTTTCTCTCTCGTCTCTCTCTCTAAAACCCGAAAATAAATCTCAAGATCCGAGACCTCTTAGGTTGCTTAGTGTGATTTCCGCTAGCACTAAGTTTGGTTGATCCAAGAACGTTGTTAGATCCACCCGCCACGGGACCTACAATTGGTATTAGAGCTTCGGCTCACTAGTTGAGGGTTTTTGGATCACAACCTTGGGTGTTGATCTTGAGAAGAAGAAAAGAAGTGTTCTTGACAAGAAAGTTCACAAAAACAACAAAGACAAGAAAAATACAAAAAGATTTGGCCTAAATCTTCATAAGATGTCTTAGAATGTGTTCCTGGTGAAAAACAACAAGTGTACTAGCCTTAGATCTAAAAGTTTTTGGTTAAAAAGTGTTAAAATTGTTGTTATGGGATTGAAAATCTGTTAAAAAGACAAGTTAACTTTTTTGCTTCACATGGCTTGAAAGTTAGTGTACCAACCTTTGACCTAGTACTGACAAGTTAGGTGGAACAGATCCCGAGAAAAATTGTTTCTGGAAGCTTAAAATTTTTCGCTTCGCATAGAACTTTTTCGCTTCGCTTGACTGAACTTTTTCGCTTCGCTTGGTTTAAGTTTTTCGCTTCGCTTGGAGACTTTTCCACTTCGCATCATTGTTCATCTTTTTCGCTTCGCTTTCTGAACTTTTTCGCTTCGCTTGGTTTAAGTTTTTCGCTTCGCTTGGAGACTGTTTCGTGCGAAAAAGTTGTCTGTTTTAAAATTTGAACCGTTTGAGATTTGATAAGTGTTTGAGACTGCTAATACCATGGCTAGCACTGCTTCAGAGAGTTGTTGAAGGGGTATTTTTTGTTGGAAAACCAAGTGGGAACCCCTCAAAAACCTCAAAAGTATATGACCTTAGATGACAACTTTGCTAACTTCAAATAGAGGTTCATGAACTATATCTCATTGACAGAAAGCCGTGTTGAAAGAAGGATGCACTTGTTGAGAAGGTTTAGGGCAATGCTGAAATTAGGGAAAACAAGAAAGCCCTGTTGAAAGAAGAATTCAACATGTTCAACCATCGTCAAGGTGAAACTGTGTTGGACTTGGTGAAGAGATTTGAGAAGCTAATGGTAAGAGTCAAAGCTGCACGTGTCAACATCACCAACTCCGAGATCAATCACAAGTTAATGAGTTCGTTGCCTTACAGTTGGAGTACAAACACAATCACAATCAAGAGAACCACCAATCTGAATGCCAATACAAATAGTGATTTGATATCCACTATCAAGTCATTTGAAATGGACGAGCAAATGAGAATGAATAATCATCTGAGTTCTCTGAATCAAGCTGGGATGCGTACTGCATTCCAACTGCTTTTCTAAGTAAAACCCAGCATAATGTATACCCTGTGAACACTCCAAAGTACTCCTCAAGTGTTCCTCAACAAACTACTGCCTTTTTCTCAACGGGAAGTCAATCTGGATCATCTGAGCCAAGCTCATTCAAAAGGCAGTCGATAGCATGCCTTTTGGATTGGGATGATCAATTTCAAGAGCTACAGAATCCTCTCAACATGGCAGGCATGGCTTTCACATCAAACTATGAAGCATCCTGATCCACAGCTGCAAGTTCCGATGCTTCACCCATTGATGAGGTAAATCACAATCTTTGCACTCAAGCTTGCATAAATAAGGTGACATATTATAGATATCTTCAGGACAAAGTTTTGAAAGAAAATGCAAAACTTCATCAATTAAATGCTGAATATGTCAAAGCTGACAAGATCTATGTTGAAAAGATAAAAACTCACCATGATGATGTGGCAAATCTTAAAATTAAAAATTTTGTAAAGGAGCAAGATGTCATCTATTATAAAAATATAATTAATGAGTTAAAAGATGAAATTGAGAAATTAAAACTTGATGCCTCTGATAAAAAAGAAAAAGAAAAACAAGTTAAAAGATTTGAAGCGTCATCTGAGCAATTGGATGATCTTATTGGAGCCCAGAGAAGTACTAAAATTAAAGCGGGGCTAGGATATGATTATTCAGCGGCACCTCCACCGATGAATGATAATTATACTAGTTTGCCCCACTTTAGCTATAATACTTCTCCTAATGAAGAAATGGCATATGGGATTGGTAAAGTACCAAAACCAATGAAATTTGTTCAAACAGCATCAAAAACTGCTGCTCCAATTCAATCATCTGATAAATCTAACACCAACGTATCTTGTGGAGCAGGTGATATAATCAATGGTGATTGTGGGAAGGTTAACCAGGGTTGTAAGCCAAAAGGAGAGTTAGAACCCCGTTTTGAGTCTTGTGTGGGTCTAACAAAATCATTTAACAATCCTGTTTGTAATAAAGTGTGTGAATCAATGTTAGGAAGTTTGATGTCAGGATCAAAAACTGTATTTTGTGAAACTTCTAGTGATGAAAGTTGTACAAATGTTTGTAATGAAAGTGAATGTTCTTCATCTGATTCAGAATGTGAAACTATTTTTGATGAAACAATCGAAGCTAAGGTTGATGAACAGAAAAGTCCTAGCTGCTCATCAACTGATCATCATTTTGAGAACTTGACTAAAAAGAAATCTAGTTTTGAAAATGAAAAACCAAGCACTTCCTGTAAATATGTGCCACCAAAGAAAACTTCATTTTCTCAAAATACAAATTACAACAACAGTTCTCAATATTATAATCAGTTTGATAATGCCTATTACTATTCTCAATAGAAACCTAGGCATTCAAATTATTTTGCTTCAAAATTTTCAAATGTTCATCATTATCAGACAGATACAGGTTACAGACATGTTAACCCTACTACATCACCTTATCCCACATATCTCAGTGATCAAGATATCTATAACAGCAACCAAAGAGAATGTTGCTTTGTTTGTGGCAATCCGTCTCATCTTGCAAGACATTGCAAAAACTGGCATATGCAACAAAGAGACTTCAACAGTAAGTTTGGTCACACATTCCCTAAGTTTCCTGCTCGAACTAAGAAAATGCCTTACCAAACTCACATTTCAGCCAGCGAGACGGATTTCAGACCCAGAAGAACTGAGAAACCCAAGAAACCTTTCTGGCTAACCCAAAGGGAAAGGAAGAGGTTAGCAAAGGGGTCTGAAGCTGAAAAGCCCAAGAACCCTTCAAAGGTTTTCACTAAGGCTAATCAAGAAGATTTTGTGGTTAAGCCTAAACCAAAACGAAGGCAATCCAGAAAACTTTTTCAAAACCGAGGAAATAATAATTCAAGTTCCTCGAGGGATTGCTCTTCAGATTCTGACTCACCAAAGGACTACATTTTCAGAAATCATAAAATTAAACTTGGTGATTTTGTGTTTAATTTTCCCGAGACAAGTGTGTCTCAGGAAACCCACTACTAACTGGTTGCTCGTGTGTGTAGGGTTAGCCTGGAAGGCCTGTCAATTTGGTACTTAGACAGTGGCTGCACCCGACACATGACAGGAGACGAGTCACTGTTGTTTGACATCAAACCATTCGACGGCGGACACGTTTCCTTTGTCGGTGACGTTGGAGGAGAGATAACAAAGCAAGGAAAGGTCTCAAATGGTACTTTGACATTTGATATGGAACAACTCAACCACAACTTGCTCAGCGTATCTCAAATTTGTGATAAGAAATTCTCAACCCTGTTCACAGAAAATGAATGTCTTATTTTGAAACCAGGTTTTAAAGTCTCTGAAGAGTGGATCATGTTGCGTACTCCGAGGAACAACGATGCCTACATTCTGGACATGAGAAGAAATTATTCCATGCGTTCTGCTTCTTGTTTGATGTCCAAGACCTCGGAGAACGATTCATCTTTATGGCATCGACGTTTGGGTCACGTCAACTTTAAGAACTTGAATAAGTTGGTTAAAGGTGACCATGTGAAGGGTTTACCTGTAAAATCTTTTCATTTTGCTAAAAAAATGTTTATCTTGTTCTAAATGCAAACAGCACAAACTCCCTCACAGACCCAAGACTGTCAATTCCACAAACTCCACTTTCAACTGTTGCACATGGACCTCTTTGGTCCAATTCAACCATTGGCAATAGGTCGAAAAGCCTATTTTCTTGTTATTACTGATGACTTTTCGCATGTTAGTTGGACATTTTTGTTAGGGTACAAGGAATCAGTATCTAAATTAGAGATGTCATCAACAACGGGCATCTCGGTGGTGTCTGCAAAGGGCTGACACATAGAAGACTTTTCGCAGAACCTAGTGTTCTGCGAAATTTACCATTGGCTTGGTTCAAGCGTAGAAATTTACCCTTAGTTTGGTTCCATAGAAGACTTTTCGCGTTTTAGTTGGACATTTCTCTTTGGTCCAATCCGTTCCCACTTGTGCATAGTATGCCACATTGGATGATCATTTAGTGAAGAACGGATACAAAAAAGGCATTGTTGATCAAACTATCTTTGTTACGAAAGTCAAGGGTGATCTGATTCTGGTACAAGTTTATGTTGATGACATTATCTTTGGGTCCACGAATGAGAACCTGTGTAAGGAGTTTTCTGAGATTGTGTAGAAGCGATTTGAAATGAGTTTCTTAGGGGAAATGACTTTCTTCCTGGGCTTACAAATTGAATAAAAGAATGACGGGACTTTAATCCACCAAGAAAAGTACGTTCATGACATTGTTCAGAAATTTGGATTCAAGGACTCAACAGCTTACATGATACCAATCGCTACGTGACCTGTTCTCGCTCCTGATCTGTCAAGAAAACCAGTCGATCAACACCTTTATAGGTCAATGATTGGTTGCCTGATATATCTCACTACAAGCAGACCGGATATCTTGTTCCCTGTTTGTCAGTGTGCCAGATATCAGTCTGACCTAAGGGAATCCCATATGACGGCTGTCAAGCGTATCTTCAGATACTTGAAGGATAGACCGCGTTTGGGTCTTTGGTACCCAAAGGAGTCTCCCTTGGAACTTCATGCTTACACCGATAGTGATTATGGGGGATGCAATTGGACAAAAAATCAACATCGGGTGGATGTCAATTCCTGGGAGATCGGTTGATCTCATGGCAGTGCAAGAAACAAGTCACCGTGTCCACCTCCACATCAGAAGCCGAGTACATTGCCGCATCCAGCTGCTGCTCTCAAGTGATATGGATCCAGCATCAGCTGCTGGATTACGGTTTGAATTTCTATGGAACCACGATCAAATGTGATAATGAGGCGGCCGTTGCAATTGTTAAAAACCCAGTCCAGCACTCAAAAACTAAGCACATCGACATCCAAATACACTTTATTCGTGATTGTTATGATCGTAAGCTTGTCGATATAAAAAGGTTCCATACTGACTTTAACTTTGCAGATCTCTTTACCAAAGCTTTTAGTCGTGCCCGATTTTTGTTTTTCGTTGAGTCATTGGGCATGATTTCTTTTGAGTAAATTTTATCTTTAAATTTTAAAATTGTAAATATTGTTAAAATATGTCACAATTTTAGAGGAAGAAAATGAGTTAACTTTAACTCACCAAAAAAATTTTCAATTTCCTTTAAGAAAACCAAAAATCGAGTCACTTGACTTAACAAAAAGAATTTATTTTGTATATAATATTAATTTCATCTTTACTCCTATTTAAGTAAAATATCAGAAAATTCAAAAGGAATTATCCCGTTTAGAGGGAGCTCCTGTTTAGAGGGTGTCGGATATTTAAAATTCTCATTTAAAAAGAATTTAATCTGACCATATGGAAAGTGATAGTACATTGGTATGTAATGATTCTAGCACGTTAAAAGAGTAGAACAAAAGGCTATAAGGTCATTCATCAATGTGTAGATAGGCTTCACAAACAAGTAAGTGTTGGGTGATATAAACTTAAACTCCTGTCGTTGCTAGTGGTTATACTTTTAAGAAGCGGTTGCATGATTCCGTGAAGTCATATTCATGAAAGCAGAAATGTAATTATACATGTCATACCCAGGCCTCTCTTTACCTTATCATAGTTGTCTTATGAAATATGTGTCAATTTTAATTTTCATTTGAGTCAAGAAAAGCCTCATAGAAAGGCAAGACAAAGAAAAACAAAATAGTCAAGAAAAGAAAAAGAAAACAGAAAAATGAAATGAAAAATCAGAAAAAGAGTCATTTAGGGTTTTAACTTCTTCTTTATTTCTTCATTTATTTTGATTCAAGCCTTGGACTTTCTCTGTTTGTAGTCATAGAAGATCTGATTATTAAGGTCATGAATCTTCTGCTTTATTTTAACTTTTCTAGATCGAGTCAAGTGTGCAAAGCACAAAATGTCAAGTGTATAAAGTACAAAGTATCAAGTATGTTAATAAGAGTACTGTGATCAACTAAGAAAGGTTTAAGTCAAGTTGAGGTGATATGTTAACACAAAGTAAGCCCGAGATATGATGGAATCAGTAACATGTCTGATTAAGTGGGGACACATAAGCATCGTGCCTAATTGAACCTCAAATGTATCACGTTAACTCCAAAACACTTGTCAAGTTAAACAAGTGGAAATATCTACAATTGAAAATGAACTTGTGTCAAAATAATATCAAAATGGAAACGCGATCTAGGGCTTTGAAAATCAATATGATTCCATGCCGCGATCGTTCTTTGCAAATTCAATCAAAGAAAAGATCTATGTAAATTAATTCAACTTTAACTTTAACTGTAAATATTTTATTTTTATCTTTATTTTTGTTTTTTTTTGTTTTGTTTTTATTTTCTAAAATATTATTAACTTTATATTCAAATATTTTATGTTTTATTTTTCATTTTTATTTTATTTCATTTTATTTTTATTTTTAATTTTTTTTTAAATCAAATTTTACTTTATTTTAATGTGTCTTGTTAAAAGAGATCACTTTTGCAAATGTTAAACAAGTTACGGACCGACAAAAGAAAATCAAGAAAAATAAACAAGTGCTTGGATTCGGTGGGTAAATGTTTTTCGGGTTTGAAAATACGAATATGTTTAAAGACCGAGGACCGAGAGTGTATTTTTCGATGAATACTCGCGATGTTTTGACCTTATCGTGAGATGGGCTGACTCTATATAAATGGGGAACCTAACTTTTCATTCACTATTCACCAAAACTTATCCACTTTCACTCTGTCACTTCCTTTTCTCTCTTTTACTTCAAACCCTATCTTAATCTTATATCATTAAGATCTGGCCACTCATAATCATACATGACGTTGAATCCAGATCCAACTCCCTCGGTATAACTTCATAAACATCGTGGATCATCTCTTCTTCTTTGTTTCTGGATTCTCGTGGATCGAGACGACGGTTCGTATGAACCGTCAGCTAGATCTAAGATAGATTTTCATGATCTGTGTTGATTTCATGCTTGGAAACCTTCGATTAGGCTTTCATTTCATGTTTATCATCATTAACTTTAGTTATTAGGTTTATTGTGCAAAGTTTGTAGATCTAGGTTTTTGTTCATAGGTTATGGGGTCCGATTGACCATGTTAACGTAAGGGGTTTCAACCCAAACTCTCCAGAAACCAAATTCGGATCTTGACAACCATGAGGAAATAAAAAGGATCTAAAATTGGGGCTAAAGAACTTTTTTGCATGAAATGGGATTTCGCTTTGCTTGGTCATGTGAAGCGAAATTACTAAAAAAGTGTATTTGGATGAAATGGGAAGAACTTTTTTGCATGAAATGGGATTTCGCTTTGCATAAAATTGGGGCTAACCCCTTGCACGTGCTAACACAACCAACCCAGCTATTTATTACAAGTGGGTTTTGGATTTCTGGGCTTTTGCCAAAGTGGCTGATGACTCTATGTCCTTCACTACCAAGGTTGCTGGAAAGGTATTGAAGATAACTGAAGCAGATATAAGACGGGTATTGAAGATCACAGACGAACTGACTTATACTTATGAAAAGGGTGATAGGAAGAAGTTGGAGGATTTTATGACGAGTATGGGATACGACACGGAATGGAGGAGTTTGGAGAAGAAACATCTCCCACCATATTGGAGATTTCTTTTCCATATCGTGACTCACTGCTTTGCAGACATACGTGGAGGGTTTGATGGTATGAGAGTCGATTGGGTTCGTATTATGTTCACTTTAACAAGAAGGGAGGAGTTCAACTACTCTCGGAGGATATTCTTGTGTATGTTGGGAAATATCAGAAGTGAGGCAACCTGGCTCATGTGCCCGAGATTTGTATAAATGCTTCTAGATGATCTGATTCCAGATGTTCCAAGACCAGGGTCAAAGAAAGCCAAAGATAAGAAATCCCTTCCAGAGCCCTATCACGTGAATAAGATCAAGACATCGATTTTTGGTGTGCTGTTGAGCACCAAGGGCAGGGGACATCAATATGAGGAACCAAGACCGGGTCCTAAATTTGGATTATTTGAAGAGACAGAGCCTGCTAGGGATGAGGCATCTGTTGAAAGTGGAGAAATGGTTGACTTTGAGCCTGAGGTTGAAGCTGAACAAGTGTCATCTGATGAGCCAGCTGAGGGCAGAACGAAGGCTAAGCACGATCTAAAGAGGAAGGCTGCCGACAAGCCTTATATTGGTAGTGCTTCTGGTAAAGAAAAGGTGATTGAAGAAGAGGAGGAGGAGGAAGAGCAGCCTCTCTTGAAACGTATCAAGAGACATGGAGACTCCTAGAAGTCCTCCAAGCTTGTCGTCAAGCTTCCCTCTAAAGGTAAACCCTCTGCCCCACCTGTAGTTACCAAGGAAACCATAGCCCAAGTACTTAGAGACTTAGATGTAGCTAAAATTCAAATCCCAGCCTATAAGAAACCCACCACCAGAAAGAAAGCCAAGGCCAAGAAAACCAAAACCCTACTTTATGACTCACCCGATTCCACACCCGAGCCCTCACCAAAAGACCAACCTATCTCAACCTTCCTACCTCAAATACCACCCTCACCACCTCAAGACCAACCTCAAACCTCACCACCACTATCACAACCACAACCTACAACTCCACCTGAACCAACCCAAACCACACCTCAAGTAACCACACCACCTCCACAACAACAACCAACCCAGACTGACCCTGAGCCATCCCAAATCACCACACCACCAACAAAAACTACCAATGAACCCACCTTCACTTCAATATTCACATCTTCCATCTTTAGTTCACTCATCCAATCAACAAGCCTATGAAGCCAAACCATTATCACCTCACCACCAGAAAAACAGCCAACACCACCCACCTGTACACCCTTATCACCACCCATCCAATCCATTACACTGCCTACCCAGACCACTTCACCACCTATCCTGTCAACCACCTCACCAGCCACTATCTTTTCACCTAAGCCCATTACAAGAGGGAAGTCTTCGACACCTCCAGTTTACACTGATTCTATCCTTGATAGGATCGTCGCACTGGAGGAATCAAACGCAAAAAGGGCCGAACGAGAAATTGTGCTCCTCACATTTATTAAAGATATGAAGAAGAAGGAGGTTGAGGATGGGAAAGAAAAAGGGCGGTTGAGAGCAAGGGTTCAGGAGTTGGAGGAGCAGAAAGAACTGAATGAGGCCAAAATCGAGAGTCAACGCCTCCTGATCAACACACTCCACACCCGAGTGCAGAATCAACATCTTCTACTGGATCAAGAATCCACAAAAAATGCTAACCTCGGGGCTGACCACTTGAAGCTTGTAGATAGAGTGGCTACACTTGAGATGAACATACCAACTACAAGTGCTCTCAGATCAAGTCTCAATAAGAAGATCGAGGATGCAACTAGAAGATGGGATGTTGAGAATGAGGCTACAAACTCCAGAGTCTCGAGTATAGAAAATCAGTTGGCATCTTCTGCTTCTCTTGATTCACTACTTGCTGAAAATGCAACACTCCGAACCAAGATGGAGGCCGTTCAAGCGAAGATCAAAGAGCAGGATCATCTCAATGAGCTTCAACTGAAGACAAATGAAGATTTGGTGAACAAGTATCAAGCTGCCTCAGACCTAATGGGTATGCAAGATGATGGATTTCACAATCTAAAGGGCAGACTTGATGCGGTGTTCAGATCTTGGAGAAGGTCTTGTGAGACTTCTCAGGTTGGTGGATCACAGCCCACTGCAGGACCAAGTGTGGCCCTGCCAGGAGTTCAGGCTGTGGGTACGGAAGGCGAGGCAACTGTTGGACGTATTGTACAACAGGGTGGCCAAGTCGTTATCGGTGTTAGCACCAGCTTGGGTCCTCAACATGTTGAACAACTGCAAGCCCAAGCTAGTGGTGTTGTGGAAGGAGAAGATAATGATGATGAAGACAGTGATAATGATGAGGACGACGATGATGTGGACGACAATGTTCATGATGATAATGATAATGATGGTGGAAACGGTGGAGATGGTGGAGATGCAGGAGCTAGTGCAGCAGGAGTTGGAGGTGGAGGTAACACTCAATCACCTCCACATGATCAAGAACATGTACAAGCCCAGCTGCACATGACTCCGCCAGCAAAGTCAGGGAACACGATTCACGAATTGACAGTGTGTATAAAGATTTGTTCCCTGATGACTTTGCAGGTATTATGGATGACTTTGTTGAAGCAGGAAAGAACTTGGAGCAACTCATTGAACAAAGTACGGAAGAGGCAGTAGAAGAAGACTATCTCAACTACTCACCAAACCCAGACACACCTCCAGTTCAAGTTCAGGCTTCAGAGGCTTCCACAACTGATCCAGCCACCGACTTGACACACGAACCACCAAAGAAGAAGAGAAAGACGCACATTGTGTCAAGTCATGCGTGTGCCCACATGCTCAACTACCCTTTTCATGATGATTCGCTGATTGTTTATGCGAAGTATGATAAGGAGAACAGTTGTTGGGCCATTCGTAGATACAACAAAGATCTCATATATCTCTCTCACCACGAGCTGAAGTCACAGCCAAGCTTGACATCAATTATCTACGCAAAGCTGTGGGTCGAGGAGAATATGATGATACTTTGGAAGGCTGGGTAAAGACTCATCTGCATCATCAATCGAAGGTGAACTACAAGGATTTTGAAGTGAATATGGGTCGCCAGTACAAGAACCCAAGAGAAATAGACCCAACTACCGGAGAGCCCCGAACTATGTGGAGATACAAGGCGCCAAAAGACTGTCACGAGATATATCATGGCGAGCCCCATTTCCAAACACCCTCCAAGATTTCATTGGTTGGGAGTTTGATAATACAACCGGTGAGGCCGTCATCCACTGCCGTGACATGCACGAGATACGAGTGTTTGATGAGCATGAGCTAATGGGATTTCATATTGAAGATGTAAAGAAGCTCTACAACTCACCGATTGAGACCGTCGAGGATTTGGGTCATCAGAATACAGACCGGATAGTTGAAGCCTTTAACAAGTTCGTCCGAAGACTTGTTGAACTTCCACTATCCAAGGATGAATGCTTGGTCTACGACACCAACGGGTTCCAATACTAAAGACTAGAGGGAGATTGTTAGGTCTCACTTTGTTATATTAGTCTTTTGTATTGTGTTTATTATGTTTTGGGCTTTTGTAGCTCATTTTGTATGTAATAGGCCCAAGGGAAATGGCCCAAGGGAAATGATGTAAATAAGCCCATTGGGCATTTGACATGACTTGTTTCTCATACATGCTTCTCTATTTATAGAGAAGCATGCCATGAGAGATTGTAGTTGTTAATTGAAAACCTTTTGCCAAAAATTCTCTAACACACACACGTACTTTCTTTCTCACTCTCTCTCTCGTCTCTCTCTCTCTCTAAAACCCGAAAATAAATCTCAAGATCCGAGACCTCTTAGGTTACTTAGTGTGATTTCCGCTAGCACTAAGTTTGGTTGATCCAAGAACGTTGTTAGATCCACCCGCCACGGGACCTACAATGTATCGGCTGGTGCACACTAATAATTAAATATGTTACACAAAACTTTTAAATAATTACATATCAGGCACTAATGAATTTCTTTTTAACTAATATGTAACAAAAACGAGATCCAGATTAAACCAACATAAAGATATACGAAGTTTGTTTGTTTTTAGCTTGATGTATGCATGCGAGGCGTACATAGATAGAATACAATGGATAACAAACATATAATGACATGTCATGACTTTGACTTAATAGCTAATTGCTCCGGTTTCACCTTTTAGTGAAAGAAAACTTAAAAAATAAGATCAGATTTAAAGTTCAATTCCACCATCCCATTAATGGCAATGATTTTATTAAGATTGATCAAACAATATAAATTACATGAAAATATCATGAAACAAAAGCCCACTCTATTGCCCAAATTGATTGTGTTAAACGAAATCAAACATGTATAACTAACAATTTTATGGAAACAATTTTTGAATTTTAGTTCTGAATTTGTTGGTGATTACTCATTAATTCCTCACTTCCAATTTTGATGTTAGCGGGATCTCTAATAAGGAACCCCCCCCCCCCTCTTAAAGCCCAACATGCTTTTGTGAGTGCTTTATCTAGTGAAATCGTCCAGAGTTTAGAAGTAAGTTTAATATATCCCCTTTTTAAAAGGTGATGCTTAAATGCCTTCGGGCTCAAGATTTTCTAACGGCCATCCCCATTGAAGGATTGTGCCAACATATGTTAGAATTGGAGTATCAGGCTATCCTTAAGTACCGACTAATGATCCCTATATTTCCGACTGATGAGCCTTGCCCAGTTTGTCGTAAGGTCTGTTTGGATTCTTTTGGAGACCATGCAGTACATTGCAAAGAATTGTCTTGTTTTAAATGCAGACGTGATTTGGTTAGGGATGTTCTGTGTGATGTTCTTAAACGGGCAGGGATTTCGGCTAAAAAGGAGACCCCTGCTAACTTTCTTACGGGTCCACTTAAAGGAATGTCTACTTTACGGCCAGCTGATATTCTTGTGTTCGGGTGGACATGGGGAAACACGCCTGTGTGGATCTTACAGGAGTGTCTCCTTTTGTTGGGCTCAAGGACTGTGGGTTTGTTGTGGGTTAGGCTGCGTTGAAGGCTTAATCAGGCAAAGTTATTAAACATGAGAAAGTTTGTTTAGAGCATCAGCATGTGTTTCTCCCATTTGCTTTTGATACATTTGGTTTTCTAGCCCAAAGGCTGTGAATTTTTTTAGCAGGGTTCAGTGTGTCGTGTATGGCACCTTTTCGACACCTAAGTCCCAAAGCTTCATTTTTAGTAGGATTGACTTTGCTATTCAAAGGGGGTTATAGCGCAGCTTGTTGCCCGTTTGCCTCCCACTTTATTGTAATCGTTTTGAGTTTAATTAATAAAAATTCTTAGTCTGGTTTCGACTAAAAAATACTTTACTTAGAAATTTCTATAACTAACCTCAACTTATAATAATTACAAATTCTACCCTAACTTAATTACTAACTGGAATTTAATTTTAACTTAATGACATATTTAGCTTGATCGGATAATCAGGATTAACCCAATAATCACCTCGTTAATCTCCGACATGTGATAGTAGAACTTTGACATACATTTCCCTTATCTTCTTTCTTTATCTCTTCATGCAATATAACCTTTAATCTAGAACTTGGCTTCCTTCCTTTTCCTTTTGAATGTTTCCTTTCTCAAGATAATCATAGTTGTTCGTCACAATTGCAGTTAAGAGGGTTGGTTCTTCAATCTTCCTCTTCTTCCACAACATTTGATTCTTGTGTCTTTCACTTGTTTGAGGATAATGTGACCCAAAGTGTCCGTACTTTTTTCAGTTATAGCATCTTGCTTTACCTATGTCATGTACGGGATTGACTTGAATTTCAAGGAATTTATTTGTTCTATTATACCAGTTATTATTATCTTTATAAGGTCATATGAGGTATATCTTTCTCTTCCTCTTTGATTGCCTCTATCTTAACCTCAACTTTGTTCGGATTGGTATCTTTCTCAATCATGATTTCCGAAATGACGACCATGACTTGTACTTCCGTTGAGCAAATAGTAATTTTTCGTGATTGTCTATTTGTTTTTCTTTCTTCAAGCATATACTTGTATAAAGATTGGAGTATTATTGTATTGATGCAACTTGTCTGCGTCGAATACTAGGAGACTGCTCGATGCTAGATAGGGTGGCGAGACAAGTTTTTTCCACTCTGCCAACATTACTCAAAATCAGACAAGTCGGATTTTCGGCATTTCGCCAATTTTTGTTTTTTGTTCACGATTTTTGTCATTTTCACGTAAATACATTGAAAGATAAAAACTAAATTATTCACATATTTTAACCAATTTTCGCTATTTAGACTTAGATTTAATTAAAAAAATCAAGTAATTTAGCCATTTACAAGTCAAAAATAGGTTTAATATAAAAGTCAAATTATTATGTAAAAAGTCAAAATAGGATAGAAAAATACGAATGATTTATGACTCAACATTTCATTAAAGGCACCCGACAGTTAGGATGCTAAAACAGTTAAATAGTGTCATTTGCAAGGGTATAAATACTCAACACAATTCCTATATTTGATAAGATATCATTAATGTGTAGTTTGCTTATTTCTCTAATATGTTCCTCATAGGTTCATTTCACATTCATATGCATAACCCAAAATTTCTTGTTCATCCAAAATCCAACATCTTAGTCAAATAAACGATTCGTGCAACAGTGGAATCCGAATCAGGTAAGTGGATCAAATTAAAGTAGAGTCTCCATCAAGTCAAAAGAAAGAAAAAAGAGCATGAACCTATTACACTTGGAATGTAGACGAAACGCTTTGAAACACATTTAAGTGTGAAAGTTTTTCAATCTTTAGTCGTTATAATTTACACACATTTATGGATGTAAGTTTTTTAACATCAAGTTAAGGGAATCTTAAGAGAAGCCTTTTCTAGCGATAGGCTACGACACATTTCAAATATAAAACTGTCAGTTACAATACATTTAGTGCTAGCTTTAGTACGCTGGGTCTGAGGACAAGACTTACATTTCTACAATCATATCTTGCTAAGAAGGAGGCGAGTTTAAGGTCAAGTGTTCACAATGAACAATTTGTTATCATATGAAAGAGTTTCAGATATATTTTAATGTGAAATAACTTGACCGTTTTTTTGAATAAAGCGTGTAATTACAACGTGTGTGATAGTACGTATTTATGTGCGCAAATAACCGTTGTATGGAAAGGACCCAACGTTCTACATACAGACATGCATTTTCTATATACACCTTTAAACCCGCCCATTAATTCTGAAATCATTTTCACTAAAGCCCGTTCTAACCCGATCCCAATGTGACATAAACTTATCAAATAAGTTCAATTTAGACACGTGTTAGCAAAAGGCGTATGCTAAGACGGTTTTTGGCATTGATTTGGTGACGATGACGCAATGGTGATAGTTTAACATATACGCTCATAAGCACCACTATTCTTGAGTGAGTTAGAGAAACACGATACATGGTACCTCTCATAGTCTCATACAATAAAATAGCAGGCCCGGCTCTAGCCCCAGCCAAATAAATCATTCGCTTTGGGCCTCCAGGTTTTTAGGGCCACATTTTCTATAATTATTCCTTAGATTAGTCCCAAATTTATAGAGCTATTCATATTCCATCAATTATTGTATATTTGTAGTTTCCATAACAGAATTCTCCATTCGAATGTTACCATTTTTCTAGTTGACCATTCAAACTTGATTGTGTTTTGGAGTTAATTTAGTCTTCTGTTTTGCATAATCCAAGTGATTCAATGGTTAATGAACATGAAGTACACATAGTTTGGGTGCTTGTTTGCTTGCTTTATTTTTTTTTCCTTTTCTTTTTTTGTTTGTTTGTGTGGTATTTGAATTCTTTTATATAAATTAGAAGTTAGAACAATTTGCATTTTCTTAATTGCTTACACCTTAATAGAAGAAGGCCTCGATTTTAAATCTTGCTTTAGACATCCAGAAACATTGAGCCGGCCCTGTAAAATAGAGCTCTTGATTCTAAAATTTGTCAAGAATAAAATAATTAAGCTTAATTTGTTTTATATGCTTTCGAATTAATATTTAGGTAAATAACATTTATTTATTTATTTATTTATTTAAACTAAGTACCAAAAAAGGGGATATTGGTTTTCAATATTCAAACTTTCAGCCGTTGGCAGATAACACTTCTAACGTTTAATTTATTACCCACCGCTCCCAACTTACACCCTATTGTTTTTGTCGCTCCCTCACTAACGAACAACTAACGTCGTTAGTGGAATCCCGATTTTCCGACGAATCCTAGTTTTCAGCGAAGCAGGCAATCGGAAACAGTGAAGAGGAAGGCAGCGTGATTAGGGTTTCCGACGAAGCAAACGATCAAAAACAGCGAAGAGGGAAGTGACAATGGCTAGGGATCCGCCGTAGTCTGCGACGACTTCTAATTCAGGGTGGTTCAGACATATACCAAAGGCAACTGCAGCAACTCCAAGGTCCAATTGACGCAAAGAGAGGACCAATCAATAAGATGGAAGGTCGCTGAGGCGTTCTGACAGTTATGAATTGCATCCGGCATTCTGGTATGATTTCTGATAACGATGTTAGTGGACCGTTAGCGAGAGAGTGACAAAAATAAATAAAATGAAAGTTGGAAGTTGTCAGCAACAAATTAAAAGTCAAAAATGTTATCAGTAAACGGGTAAAAGCTTGAAGTACTAAAAACCAATATTCAATATATATATATATATATATAATAGACTCATAGTTCACTTGGAGAGGCAAAATGAGAGGAAACCCTTCGGAGGTGTCTAGGATTTCTTATTTTCATCAACTTATAACTTATTAACTTTTTGAAAAGTAATAAGGTGTTTAGAATTTCTTATATTTTGAGAGAAAAAGTTCCATAAGTTACAATGTTATAACTTATTAACTTAATAAAAAGTTATAAGCCTCCAAAAAAGATTACTCGTGGAGTCCATTTAACGAATTCTCGCAATCGATCATCTTTCATATTAATAGGTAATAATTTATTCGCAGTCATTCTTCTCTATTTGTATGTTTCATCTTATCACATGATCTTTACTTTCTCGCATCAAGATTACACAAAGATTTTGAAATTAGGTCTGTCTATTTGTACAAACATATTCAATTCATAAAGGGGTTTCCGAAAGCCAGAATCTTTTAATTACTCAGTTTCTGAATCTGTTGTTTTGGGGGTTTTAAATTGAACACACCAACTGTTCGACGAAATGCTAAACAGAGATTTTTACTAAATTTGACAGTTTTCTGAAGTGAAGTGGTTTTAGAGATGGAAAACGAAGAGGATCCGGTGAAGAGGCAGCAGATTGTGGATGCTCGAGCACGGAACATCAGTCATAATGTTCGTTGTTTAGAGTGCGGTAGCCAGTCGATTGAAGAATCTCAAGCTGATATTGCTGTTCTTCTCAGAAAGGTTACTATTTTGTTAATTATTATTATTATAAGTTGTAATTTGTAAACGAGTTGAGCCCGAGCTTGGCCTTTAAATCGAGCTCGGTTCGTTTTTTTCAAGCTCGGGCTCAGCTCGAGCTCGTGTCGTACCTTATACATTTTGAATTATTTATATATGTTTCAAGTAAAACCTTAGACGAGCCTAAGCTCGGATCAAGCTCGTGTGGTACCTTAAACGAGCCAAATCTTGACTCGAGTTCAGCCGTGCAGTGTAAAATGAACACATAGAACTCCAAATTTGGTAAAACTTAAAAATACACAAGGTTTGTTAAGGCTCGACGAACCAAAATGAGCTTATCATACAAAGCTCGGGCTCGATAACTAAGCGAGCTTTAATTGAGGCTCAAGTTCGGCTTGAGCTCGAAAAAACTTGGCTCTTTTCGAGTATTTTATGGATCTGATCTTAAGCAGCTCGGCTCGTTTGCAACCCTAGGCAGAAGTCATTTAAATGCACAAGCTAATTATGTTTTGTTAATATTGTAGCTTATTCGCGATGAAATCAAATCAGGAAAAAGCGATAAAGACATCTATAAAAAGCTTGAAGACGAGTATGGCGAGACGATACTTTATGCTCCAAAGTTTGATTGGCAGACTGCAGGCTTGTGGCTGTCACCGGTCCGTTTATTTCATTTCATTTTGTAAATGCAAGCCGAATAATATATTAAACTTAACAATGTTGTGATATGTTTCAAACAGCTTCTGATTGCGGGTGCTGCTGGCGGAATATGGGCGTACGGTCGACACAGGCAAAGGACTAATGTGCACTCACTCGCGGTGGACCTACTTAGTGGGATCCCATTGACCCCTAAAGAGAAGGAAGCCATGTTAGAGATCTTAACCCCGCCCCCACCGCAAGGGATTCTTCCTTCGTCCCGTGGTGGTCCAGGTGGCTTGCTAAATGAAGTGGATGTTTGGTATCAATAATGTTAAAGGTTTAGAAAGGGTAATAGATAATCTTTGCATACTGTTATTACAGTTTAAAATCTGTTTGTAGTATGATCTTGGTGGTTATCTTTATATGTTTTGTGATTTGTATTCATGTAACTTTGTTGTTTCGGTTAAGTTTCATGAATATCAGTTTCCTAACTAGCTTTTATATAACTTATGTCTAAAGGTGTAAGCGTGTCGAGCCGAGCCCGAACTCGACCTTCGCTCGTTTTCGTTTTGACTTACGAGAGCTCGAGCTCGGCTCGTGAGTTGTTTTTTCAAGCATGGGATTCGCTCAGCTTGTTTATTATTTATTAATTAATTTATATATGTTTTTAATTGTTTTTATATATTTTGGGAAAAACCTTATGCGAGCCTAAGCTCGGATCGAGCTCGTGTAGTATTTTAACGAGCCAAAGCTCAACTTGAGTTTGGCTATGCAATTTGAAATTAATACATAGTCCAAAAGAGGTCAAAGTTAAAAATACACCAGGCTTCCCATACAAGGCTCGATAACTAATTGAGCTTTATTTTACTTGACTTGTTTCAAGTTTTTTATCGATCCGAACTCGATTAGCTTGCAAGCCACTATCCTCGTTTGCACCTCTACCTATATTGATGTTGTTATGAGCCGAGGCGCATAGTTCTAAGATCCAACTTATAAGAACTTACAGACACTACAACCTATGCTCTTGAATTATAACTTAATTTTCTTAACGTGCTACTATGGCTAAATTATGTAATGTAATCACTAATACCGTGATTACACTTGCATTTTCAATTTGAGTATGCACATTGTCATCATTGATAATGTGACTTGATAAATTTAAATCTGCTTGTCTATTGTTGAACACAAATAAATGAGGTTTTTTCAACTTTGTAACTTGGTTGTTTAGCACTTTAGCCCACTGTTGTCTTAATGTTCAGCCCATTTGTTTATGATCAAGTTGATTTGAATTAAAGCCCAAAGTGTTTTTATGATTTGTTTATAAGTTGATTTGAATTAAAGCCCAAAGATAACTAGAAAAATAGTGATCAACATTACAAGAATCATAGAATTGCCAACATTTTTCAATAATAGTTTAAAGGTTTAATAATAAAAGGCAGGAGTGATAAAGATTAAAAAAAACATAGAAAGCATATGAAGGATTGTCCTTTTGTTACATTAGTCCAATAGTTCAAATTTGTAATTAGAAATAAGTTAAAAATGTTGAAAAATAAAACAAAAAAAATTTTTTTTTAATAGAAATCTATATTCATCAATGTTTTTGAATTTTATAAATCATATAATTCATTATTATTTTTAGTTATATACAACTTCAATTTTAGATTTTTATTTTAATAATTTGAGTATACTATCACTAGATTCTTCAAATAAAAAAATCAAGATGCATAGTACATCCATTATAGGGGTGAGCAGAAAACCGAATTAACCGAATCGAAACCGAAAAGACCGAACCGAAGCATTAACCGACGGTTAATTTTTTAGTTTTTTGAAAAACCGATTTTTAGGTTTAGGTTCGGTTATCCATTTTAAAAAAACCGAAAAAAACCGAAAAAAAACCGAACCGATTAACCCAACACGGTATGAACCAACGGATTTGCAAGATTCTAATGTGTATGGTCAACAATTAGAGACTTTGATTGAAAAGTTGGAGAACATAGAAATTGGTAATAATATTTATGTACGACGTGTTTTGACTTATCAATATTTACTTAAATATTAATACCATAGTATGTGTTTTTTTTAGATGTTATGACCGGAAACAAAACTCTAAAAGAATCTACCATTGACGGTGATGAAAATTATGACGATGATGACGATTGGGTCTAAACACTTTGAAGATGACTAAGATAATGAATAAAGATTCAGACCAAACTTTTAGTGTTTTTTTTATTAAGAACTTTGTCTATTTTTTTTTTATTTTAAATTCTACTACTCAATAAACTTTGTATTTGTTTGATTCCACGTAACACGTGCATATTTTTGTATTTTGAATTCAATATATATGTAGTACTCTATTTTTGTGATTTTTTTTTGCAATGTCTACATGCAATAAAAAAACCGAAATAACCGAAACCGAAAATAACCGAAGAACCGAAAACCGATTGGTTGGTATTATAAAATAACCGATGGCTTCGGTTTCGGTTTGGGTTTCACCTAATAACCGAACCGAACCGAACCGTGCTCACCCCTAATCCACTATGTGTCCAACCTTGAACAAATAAGTGTATAACATACGTGTATAACATCAGTGTATAACATTAAAATGATACGACCGTTATCAATGTGACTTACAAACAAATTGTGATATTGTGAATTTTCATCTAACTTTTTACAGCGGTATGCTTAAAATCACTTTGTAACTTAACGGGTGCGTTTACCATCACCCTAATAATCCTCAAACTAGATAGAAAAGTTTTCATATAAAGTAATTGGTTGTGAAAACTACTAGCATCCAATAATAAGCATTTAGAAGTTGAGCATGATGATATTAGAGATTTTAAGTTAAAATGCGTTCTTTGTCATTGGCCAAAAATTTATGAAAGTAAACATTCCATTAAGTGAAACATAGAAGTTTCTAGCAAAAGTGTCATAAAACATTGGACTAAATTAAGGAAATGATGTTTTGTTTTGTTTGCTTTTAGGACAAAAATAAGTGGAGTTAAAATTATTCTTGGCCCATATTAGGGAACCACTTACAATTTATCATTATAAGCATTTATAGCTAAGATGGATTTTTGGCACTATGAAATGTATAGTGACCCGACATAAACGTCTAAATATCTAATAATTTTTATAAGTCATCATGAGACATTTTCTCTTATTTAAGAAAAATAGCTGAAATAAATTATCTTAGCAACGTTGGTCCTAAATTTTTAGTATGCATGCGATTTAATCTCTCAACACTCGAAAACTTCACCGACATCATAAAGCCACACCACCCATACACTACAAGAAACACATCTCATTTTCTTACGAAACTCCCTCCAACATGTAATTCAAACAAATTTCTAATGAATTTCCAAAAAATCAAAAAAAACAAAAAAAAACAGCCTTGATTTTGCTACAGTATTGCAACAAAATAATAGCAATATGATTTTTCATTTGAAAGTTGTTGCTAATTATCCCATAAAAGATACATTTATCAATTATGTTTATTATTTTTATTGGAAAACATTATATATATTATTATTTATGTTATTTGTATTATACTTTTGTTGGAAAGTAATAGCAAATTAGACAAAGAAAATAAATCAAAAAATAAAATAGATTTTGTTGAAAAATTGTAGGGATCTTTGTAACAAATACGTTTGTAGCATTTTTGTATTAAAAGTTATTGAAAAAATGATGGAAATGAATTTCCAACATGTGTTTTTCTTACGTAAATTTTTTAAGAAATCGCTAAAACATGGGTTTTCTAACAAAATCGCTGTAAGAAAATGACTCATTATCTCGTAATCAAGTATACATGTTAATACGTAAAGTAAAAGCTTATATGATAATAGCACGTAAACTTAAACTTGATTGGAACATTTGAAAGAGTATGAAATTGTTATAACCGTCATTGCCTTATTTTTATTCATTTTTTAGATATTAGTTTGTGAAACAATATTTGAATATAAGAAATTATAGAAATGAATTATGAATCTATTAATCATAGGGATGAAGAACTTTTCAGGATAATAGTTGTGGTGTGCGGTGGAATAATTACTCGATGCTTATTTATGCATTTGAGATCACATGTATTTAAAAAACAAAAACAAAAAATGGTTGTAAAAGACCAACATTGTAACCCTAGTTTTTGTTAAATCTTGAATTATAGGTTGCTGCACTGTCTTTTACATAAAGAGCCATGCCCCTCTGTCCACCCCACCATTCTTTTGGACATGATATGGATTAATGTTATTGTTTCCATCCTATTTATATTGCATTTTATACTTTATAGTATCTCCAAATCAAATATTTTCTCATGTGCTATATATTATATATAGTATAATATTATGTGTGCATTTAAATATGTGTGTGGAATGATAAATAATATGCTGGGAGCTACGAAAACCGCTTTAATATGTGTATTATTTGTTATATAAATTAACATAAATCTCAATGTGTATATTATGTATTTTTTTATATATTTTATTTGTTGGTGATTTAGTGTTATCAAGTCATGTTAGTTTAGTTGTAGTTTTTCAAAATCAAAGTGAACTCCTAATAATATCAATACAAGTTAAGATTTGTGGAATACACGATTGTTCAAGAGTATTGTGATTTCATACAACAACGAAGCCAGTGGTTCAACGGACGAGGATCATAGTGACCAGGTGCTCCTACAGCCGGGCACCGCCTATGACTGGTGTTCCAAGTGGCGCCAATAGCAAATAGGGGCTCCAAAGGGCCATCGCCTTAGACCAGTTCCTTGTGATGCCCAAAAAAGGCAAAAACTATATTGATTACCTAGTTGAAAAGTCCTTGGAGTTGTTTCGATTTTTCATAGTTGAAAGTTGCATGAGAGCAAAACATGAGTAATAATTGTGATTGTTAGGAACATTGTTCGTAACATGTCTGTCAATGACAACTTGAGTGATCTAATGCTGTCAATATTGCTAGTGTGCCAATTATCTGTAGTAACATTACCACCAAATTTGTTTCATGGTGAAAGATTTTCCTGCTGACAGAAGTTGCAGTTTATTGGTAACCGAATAACTATTAACCATTCTAATCACTAGCATACCCTTTCGTGAAGAGTTGCGTCATTTGAACTAAAAGTTGTGTTGGTTCTCCTTAACAAAATGTCTCATTCTCGTTTTACTTTTTTTTTTAAATCATCCAATTAAAATATAAGTAGTGACATCGAATTACTTCAATATGAAAGTGAATATATGAGTAAGAGATGTTTAAGGCTATTCAAACAGTAAAACCTATCGTGTGATAGTCGTTTTGTCCTGATGTATGCTAAATAGAAATATTCACAAGTAACGCATATAACCTAGAGTATTTTTTAGAACGATAACTTACACGCTCTCTAACTCTACTCCTAAATTACACTTGTTTTGACAATCACAAAAGATTTGAACCTTAACAATTAAAACGCAAAGCTTATCCAACATCTTGGTACCGCTTATCCAAAAGTTTTTTTTTCATAATATATGATACAGTGTGCATAATCATAATATGTGATAGTCTTTTGTCTCGATTTGTGTATAAAATGTGATACGATGATCAAGTGTTTGCAACTTCAAACAACAATGGTACAAACAAAACCATTAAAACACACTTAATATTTTATGTTTACAAGTATATTTTCCAAGTTCTAAAACTATCAAGACATCATCAAATAAATCTAAACAAAAGCTTATCAACACCATAAACAAACAACTCTTCTCCCACCATCTATCATCACACAACAAACCAAACCGAACTTAACCCCCCCCCCCTTCCCAAATCGAGCCATGTATCGTTTCTTCGTTCTTTCATTGGGTTCAAGATCGATCATATATTTCATTAAAAAAAATATCCCTTTGCCTACACAATAATATCAACCACCTTTCTTGAAATACATTATGATGGCAAACTTTTGAAAAGACTTTGCCTTTCAACCACTACTGATCTTGCTCTTTGTAATTCTTCAAGAGAGTCAATATCATTACTAGTTTTGGGCTCATTTGTTTCATCAGCACAAGGCCCATAAGCCCAACTACATGCCATAAAATAAAACAAATTCACGAAGCTCATGATTGCAAGAACCCAATAATAACTATCATATCTCCCTTGGTTTATGTTAGTTGCAATCCAACCTTCTTTACCACCATTTTTTGTGAGTCTTTCAACTGTGCTTAATATAAGACTAGCCAATAAGTTAGCAACTGCCATTCCTAGCAAGAAAAGAGAGGCTGCAATGCTGGACATACTTTTAGGAAACTCCGAATAATAAAACTCGTTTTGACCGATCGCACTAAAAGCTTCTGCTAATCCATGTAAGCAGTATTGTGGGACCAACCACATTGCTGACATGGCGATAACCACTTGCGGGTTGTTAAGCAACCCTTGTTCTTTTGCATGCTTTCTTCTCGCGTGTTCAACCACCGCCGAAACTACCATGGCCATAGTGGAGAAAACTAAACCGATGCCCATTCGTAGTTTAACACCAAGATGAACCGGCTTTCCTCTTATCTTTGACGCGAACGGGATTATGACACGATCATAGAGAACGACCCAAAGGGCTAGAACCGCGATTGTGAAGAAAGCGAAGGACCCAGCTGGAATTTGGAAGCTTGATCCCAAGTGTCTATCCATTGTGCTTGCTTGGATTACTGGAAATGAAGATTGACTAACATTTATGGACATCATTATCCCTGATGACCATAATGGTAGAACTCGGATTAGTGCTTTAAGTTCTTCGACTTGTTCTACCGTGCATAAACTCCATGGGTCTAGAGCAATCCCATCTGAGGTCAAGTCTTTTGGGTTCTGAATGATGCAAGCTTTGTTCAAGAACCTACATAAAGATTAACGTTCATATCTTTGTAAGCTTTGTTCAAGAACTACTAAAAGAATAAGTTTATATCTTTGCAAGCTTTTTTCAAGAACCCACAAAGTACTAAAGTTAATATCTTTGCAAGCTTTGTTAAAAGAACCTACATAAAGAATTAAAGTTCATATCTTTGCAAGCCTTGTTCAAGAACCTACATAAAGAATTAAAGCTCTTATCTTTCTTGCAAAATCGTAAATATTATAGGTTTCAACGCGTATCATCAGTGAGGAAGCTTGAACGAGAACGCCGCTGGGGGGCCCTCAAACTTTTTGTCAAAAACGAGTAAATTTACACTACTGCGCAAAAAAAACAGGGGGTCGGGGCCACCCCAAGCCCTCACTATGCTTCGCCATGCGTATCATGACCTATTTTGACCTGAATCCAGTTCAAAATGTTACCCGACACACTCAATGCGCCGATTTTTACACCTCTAATTGTAATCAAATTACAATTAAAACGACCCAAAAATATTAAAGAAAAACGGTACCTTAAGCCCGTCGTGGGTCGAGATTCGGGTGAATCTTTATGATAATGCCACCCATCAGAATTTGTAGGCTGATAAGGCAGCTTTCTGTTCTTATAAGCCACCACAATCACTTGCAAGAAGCTAGTAAATATACTCTTTTTAACCTTCATCTTCACATAAAGTGAAGAAGCAACAAAAAACAAAACGGTTGCCAACAACATAAGAATAGCAGGCACTCCAAATCCCACCTTCCATCCAGCATGATCTTGAATATAAACAATACCTGTGAACGCGATCAGGACCGCAGTTGCCCCAGCCGCATAATACCACCCGAAAAAGCTTTCCAAGGCTCTTTCATTGTTTACATTGTTTTTATTGTCAATTTGTTCAGCACCAAATGCTAAAGAACATGGTCTTACACCACCTGACCCCATGGAGATGAATATGAATGCAAATATCAAGAAAGCAAATTGGGAATGTGTGGATTGTTTGCATGTTTGGGTGAATTGATTGCACGGAGGTGGCTTTAGTTGTGGGATCATTGTGGTTAGCCATAGCAAGAAGGTTCCCTGTTGGTACAATAATAAACAGGGTAATTAGTTTTTTGTTGTTGTGGTAAATAAGGGTAAGAATGCTTAATTAGTGGCATAAAATGGATATTCATGAAATAGTAAAAACATTGCAAAAAATGTGTTTAAAAAAGCAAAAAACACATTTACTTTATTAAGCTTAAATTCCAACAATTAAAGCTCCAATTTCTAATTTTCTCCAAATTTCAAGATTTTCATTGATTTTTCTTATTTACAAAAAAAAAAAAAAAGAAACAACTTTAAATATAACAAATTATTATTATTATTATCATTATTATTATTAAAGTGACACTTTATACGCACACAGTCTCAAATCTAATCCCACGCAATAGTGGGAACAATCATTCAGATATTGGCATAAGTTCCGACAAATTATTTTAAAAATTTTAAATTTTAAATTTAAAATTTTCAATTTATTTTAACTGTCTATAGTGGGAACAGTCATCCAGATATTGGCCTAATAGCCGTTCCGACGAATTATTTTAAAATATTTTAACCTTTCAAATTACTTTAACCGTCTATAGTAGGAACAGTCGATCCAGATGTTAGCCCAATAGCCACTCCGGCGAATTATTATCAAAGTTTGACCTTTCAAATATTGTTCAAACAGTCGTTCCTACCAATAATTTTTAAAGTTTGACTTTGTTGGTCAAATTTGACGTCTCGCTGTTTTGTGGACGGCGTTTGATGGCATGAAATAGGGATGATGTAACCATAACTTAACTTATTGGTAAAAGGGGTAGTAAAGTTGTAAAAACATAGTGGATTTGAAAATTCAAAATGTATTTGTCAAAGGCAGGGGATGGGCTTCTATCATGATATTATGACGTAGGGCAGGTGGACCAGAAAGTGCGATCTGCAGAAGCTAATTCAATGTTCGCTGAGTTTTTGTGACCAAATTAATAAATACCCTCCTGGTCAGCTTAGTTCTTTTTGCAAGTCAAGTTGGTCAACCTCAGAAATACTGTTCAAAGATCAAAAAGCAACAACATAGGATTCACTTATTATTAATTATTACATGATGATTTCATTGTTAGGTGAATTACCTCAAAAGTAACCAATTGATTACTTCTTGATGGTTTCTGGTTGACAGAAACCAGATATAAGATTTTTATCTAAAGCAAACTCGGGCTTATAAGCTCAATCTCGGCTCATTTATTATTTATTAATTAATTTATATATGTTTTTAATTATTTTTATGTATTTTGAGAAAAAAACGTTAAAAAGGCTTCGCTCAGCTCGAACTCATGTAGTACCAACAATCCAAAGCTTGGCTCGAGCTCGGTTGTGCAATGTAAAATTAATACACAAAAGTCCAAGAAAGAATAAAAATTTTAAAAACACAAAGCTTGAAAAGACTTCCCATACAAGGCTCGATAACTAATCAAGCTTTATTTGAGACTCAAGCTTAAAAAGGCTCAACTAGTTTTGAGCTTTTTATCGATCCAAGCTCCAGTAGATCGCATTCGTGCCCCTAAAAAACACAAAAAAGATGTTTTTATGATGGGCAGCCGCCTCTATCCTTCATGTGTAGGGTCACCAAGAACTTGGAATATATATAAACAAAAAATTTATAAAAAAGTTCAAAAATTATTACCAGGAGAGAAAAGCAAGAACCCAAACCGATGGTGAAAAACCGACCCAGGTATGAATCCGAAAGAAATGCACCCAAAACAGGAGCAAAATTAGAAGCTGCAGTCCAAAGAAATAATATGTTTGTGCCTTTAGCTACACCAATCTTGTAATCACTCATCAAATAAAGTATCATATTTGGCACCAATCCATAGCTTGCCACCTTCTCAAACGCCTCATTTGCTGCAAAAAGATTCAAGATTTATCAAAACCACCAAAACCCCATATCAAATCAAGCTCAAAATTTCAAGATTCAAGAAACCCATGATGCCAAACCACAAAAACTTCAAGATTTAAGAACCCAATGATGTCAAGTTACAAAATTTTAAAATTTCAAGATTCAAGAACCCCATGATATAAATTACAAAAAGTTTCAAGATTTAAGAATCCCATGATGTCAAACTACAAAAGCTTCAAGATTCAAGAATCCTATTATGTCAAGCAGTGTTGTAAAAATCCCGACTTGTTGCCAATTAATCCCATTTTTCTGAAACCTTTCGGAATTTATACATAAAATTTCAAATATATATTCATAGTTGAAAATTTGCATATAAATTCAATCTGATTAATCGTTAGTCCTTAACTCACCGCTCGACTAGCGCCCAACCATTTCTACAACACTGATGTCAAGTTACAAAATTTTCAAGATTTCAAGATTCAAGAACCCCATGGTGTCAAATTACAAAAGTTTCAAGATTTAAGAAACCCATGATGTCAAACTACAAGAGCTTCAAACTTCAAGGTTCAAGAAGCCCATGATGTGTACTACAAAACTTTCAAGATTCAAGAAGCCCATGATGTCAAACTACAAAATCTTCAAGATTCAAGAATCCCATGTGTGCAAATTACAAAAACTTAAGATTTAAGAACCCCATGATGTCAAACTACAAAAAGTTTCAAGATTTAAGATACCCATGATGCCAAATGACATAAGTTTCAAGATTTAAGATCAAGAATGTGGATATTACAATATTACATACCTATTATGAATGGCATGGTGACTAAACCACCTTTCTTTCTTGTTTCAAGTTGTCTAATTTCATGGTTGGATTCCTCCACTTGCTCACCCATTTTTGTGTGTTTTCTTTCACTTGCAAGACACACAATATGGGGGCTTTCCTTTATATACTGGTGCTAGTAATGGGTTAGTGTATTTTATAAAAAAAAAAAAAGTTAAAGAAACTGTTGAGTTTTGGATATGAAATTGCTCAAGAATGGAGTATAGTATAGTCAGAGAGTTAATATTTTAACAATGAAAACACAGGGGTTTGGTTTTCAACCAAAAGTCCAATCTTTACACTGCTACTTCTTAGAGTTAGTGAGTGATAAGAAAGGGCAAAGATGAATTATCTATTTTCTATTTAATTATAATATCAATATTATTTTTATTTTATTTATTTATGGTACACTTCGTTCCTAGCTTTGAAGACTGTGTAGTTTCTGAATAGAGTTCATCGGTTCGATTATAGAAATTTTTCAGCCTTACTAAGATTAGTTTTGCTATTTAAAAATGTGACGTAGCTTGTTACCAGATTACCTGTCACTGGAATCGTTTCAATTATTTATAAATGATATATAAGAAAAATGGTTTCCGGTAAATAAGCTGAAATATTACTGTGGTGGCTTGTGGGGTTGCATATGGGGTTCAATCCATGTGCAAGTAAGTAGACTCCAGTCCCCACCAACTTATGCCTCGAACTCAGCCAAATATTTATATATATACTATCATTATTTCTGTATTTTAAGTTTTTTTTTTCTTGTATTTGTACTTATATTATTATCTTTTGAAAGTTCAATATAATACTTGTTAATTTAATTAATATATTATGCTTGGTTGTTTTGTAAGTTTAATGAGATTGAAAAGGATAAAAAAAAGATTTCAAAACATAACAAAATAATATTTTGTTAATGTATCTTTTATATAATTTTTTGTGTTCTATTCGAGTCTTTTCCATCAAGCCCTCTTCAGGCTTTTGGGATCCGAGTTTTCTCACGTTTCATCAATCAATAGTCAGAATAAAATCTTGCTTGCAATGCATGTTTAACATTTCCAAGATTTATACAGTTTCTATTTGATTTGTCACCAGAATATGTACTATTATTCTCACTGTTAATTATTAAGTTTGAAGAAAATAGATAAGCAAGCAATGAATAGTTGTTGAGTCAGTAACCAAGAAGTTTTAAAGTTAAATTGTTAGATGTTACTAACTAGTTAGATTCTCCTAGCGCTATGACGGAAATTCAGTTTTGATCGTTATCAGTTATGAATATTGAATTTTATCAATTAGTTTAAGAATTTTATTAATAACAAAGCATAATTTTACTAAGAACTTAATTAAATAACTTACACAACTAACTCATTGAAGTGATTAAATGAGAGAGATACATCACATAGGTGTCAAATGTCGAATTATTTTGACATACTTTGATTATCTTGCCAGTTGACGATAGTTGTTCCTTAAAGAATAAGCTCTAGTTTAGAGTCAATAGACGAGCTAATACCTAGAACTCCAGGACCCAATGCATGACTATAGTTGGGTCATGACTATAGGGTTCACTAGAATGAAGCACCAACAACCTTACAACCACTTAATTGGAATACTAGAATTGACTAGATGCCTGGTTAGGCATTGTGACAACAAATACGGTTGATGTTAATCTTATTCGCTTTGCATAAAAAAATCAAAATACAATTTGTTATTCAAGTTGATCGATATATATCGTAAATTCTTCTACAATTTGATAGGTTGAGCCTCGTATGTACCAATCCATCTCTGATTATAAACTTTCATGAGTGATCACAAGTTCAAAACTCAAATTTTGTCTACTATGATCTCGGAGCGCTATATTGGAAGGAATAAAAATTTCTGATAAGAAAGGGAATTATCAATTAAATTTATCTGTATCACTTAAGAAAGGGCATACGAAATGACAAAAGATGCCTCATGTGGGTTACGTGGGACAACTTAACATAAAAAAAATAGACGGTCGTCACTAGACACTCAAATGTGTTACCTAAATATACATAATATATGTAAATACTCAGGGGGTGTTTGAGATTGTTTATTTAGCCCACTTATAACTTATTAACTTTTTAAAAAGGTAAAATATGCTTGAGATTGCTTATGGTGTTAAGGGATAAGTTGGAAAAGTTATAAGTTGGTGACTTATCTTTCTGAAAAAGTTATAAGAAGGCAAAATAAAGAATCCCCAACACACCCTCAAAACTTATTGATGTTGTTTGATAAAATAAATCATTAAAGCAATATTCAAACATTTCTCAAATACCATATATGAACACATACATTCACATGATGACATGAATAGTATGTGTTTTTTGAACTGTTGGATTGAATAATCGGTATATTATTATTGATTATAAAGAAAACAGTAACAAAATATTAAAATACTATTGCCAAAAATTATTATCCAATAATTTTCTTAAATGCAAATATATTATAGCATATTTGTATATTTAAGTTAATTTAACAACACTATTTAAATATATATTTTGTTTGCTGCGTATATACAAGTGAGCATAATTGCTAATGATTCACTGCTCAAGTTGGTTTAGGTTGGTTATTTAAAAAATTAAATTTAAAAAGCGAGATGATCTTTGATTCATATCCTGATTATGACAAAAAAAAAAAAAAGTTCGAAGCTTGGTTAGACTATGGGGTTTTCTCACCTATAATGGGTTTCTTTTAGTCTGTCATGTATATGACCTTAAAAAAAACAAGTTAGGACAATTCATTAATTTTTGTTAAGAAAAGGTATAATGAAATTTGGTAAAAGGTCAACGCTTATTAATGCAATCATTAATAATAATTATGAGGTAATTAAGCTGCAGCTATTATTATTGATATTGCTTTGGTCTTTGGCCCCCCTTTTAATTGTCACATTGGGCATGAAACCAAGAAGAGTTTTGTGGTACTCCACCACTCCCAAAGATGCTAAAAATTAGGTATTTTTTAATTGTTTGACTTTTAATAAACATGTACTATATATGATGACTAATTATTTAGTCTTTTGTTAATTACTTGTGGACCTTTAATTATGGGTTTAAGGTGCTTATGTACATATGTTAACAATGTTTTTGGCCCAAACATAATATGGGTTTTGGAGTTGCATAATGCATACAGATCGAGTAGTCAACCCTTCACACCATAATCAAAAATAAGGTCAAAGTTTTCGTCTTCCTTTTTTATGTTTTCAAAGAAATTTAGATAATATGTTTGTCCTATATTCTATACATGTGTTTTATTATTTAAATGTTTTTGCAATGTTACAAAATATTTACAATTCATACGTCTAATTTTAGATATATAGTTCGGTTGATTCACGAGTATTTTTCTTTATTGTTCTAGTCTATATGAACTAATGTGCTATATGGATTTTTGTTATTATAAAGTAAGAAAACATCTATCTAGGATGCTTATTCTCCAAACGGATCTTCAAGTAAGAAAGAAAAAAAACATATTTAACCCGTAAGCTCATCGTATGTGGTGTTGGGTTGACTCCTTTTAGTGCAACAGTTCTTCCCATGACTTTCACAACAATGTTGTGTCGCTATCCACTTAGCCTATAGCTCAGGATCCATATATCCCTCGTGTCCATATTCTAAAAAAAAAGGTAAGACGGTAACTTGCAAATATTAAATGAATTATAGTAGCTGATAAAAAATAATTGCATACCGTGGGGGAAGGATAAGAGTGCGAATCTCATAGTGTTAAGAGTTACACATATCACTAGTCATGGTATAAGATGTTTCGTTAATGGCCTTGAAGTCGAAGCTACAGCCTCCAACGCGCTCCTCCCACATTTGTGGGTCATTAGCATTTTTCCTTGTTTTAACACACTTTTTACGGCGAAGCTCAATAAACCTCTTGGTTTAACAAAGCAAACAAAGTAAAAGTGTTATTTATGAAAATTTTGACAACATAATTGCTATAAACATAACGTTGTCCTTGTTTTATGTATTAATTAAGAAATATTTTAACGTGTGCCAAATAACAAAACAAACAAAGTAAAAGTAATTTATGAAAATTTTGACAACATTATCTCTATAAATATAGCGTTGTCGTTGTTTATGAATTAATTAAGAAATATTTTAACGCATGCAATAAATAGCAGCACGCTAACACTAATGATAGCTAATAAAAAGAATATAATTGACGCCTTTCTAGTAATGTTTCTAATAACGGAAGCACTTACGCTACATGATGAGTAATTATATAAAAAATGTTATTGCTTTTTTTATTGAGATAAACATAGAATCACTTCTCTCGTCATCGTATAAACAAACTCCGAAGGAAAAGCCAAGTTGTTAGGTGTTAAAACTTATATACAATCATAAGAGAAAATTAGAAAGAAACACTTACAAAATTGCTGTTTGTTAAGCTGACCGATCACAATCTATCGGGACGACATACTATTATAGTTTGGTGTTACATTCTCTCCAGGGACAGTGACTCGTCATCAGTGATACCCCATATTCTGCTAGTGGCAAAGTGACTTTTTATTAAAACTTAGAAATACAACTTTTGTATCTATTTGATTAAGGTATAAGACTATAGAAATTCATAATTAAGAAAGAGAATAAGGCAAAGAATGTAAAAAGAAACCAAACACATAGATACAAATGCTAGAATACTAAGATGAGGTAAAATGTCAATTCATGTTTGGAATTTTATGGCTCATCGGAGTCAATTCTAGCATTATTGTGCATCAATCCTTGGATCAATTGAAGTCATTTCTTCTATCATGGATCCCACTTCTTTTTTTAGCTCGATAATGATAACCAAACATGAACTCGTGTGCGCACACAAACCAATAAAACTAAACATACACTCGTGTGATTGCATATGTTGATATCACGAAGCAGGTTAGCAGATGGACCGATATGGTCTTTAGCAATCTTATATTATGTGTTGTCTATTTATGCTATAATAATATTGACTAGTTCGTATTTGTTCGGTGCATCTAACTAGATGTTTTTTAAGCAATTGAAAATTAGTATACTCCGTTTTAATGTTTGTAGGTTGGACTGGTTCGGGTTTCTTTTTAGCATATTTGTCTTAACCAGACCATTCCTCCTTAAGTATTACGTCATCAGCATAGAAGAAGTGTGAGATAGCAAGACCTCCATTCGGGATAGAAGTTTGCTAAATATGCTTAAGGCTGATGCAATAGACTGAATTGAGTGCTTCCATGGACAAAATATAAACGCGGGACGAGAGGATCTCCTTGCCTAACTCCTCATCTCACACGGAAACTCTCGCGTAGGTGAACCTCCATTAATTTAAACCGAGGTACAAGAAGAGGGTATGCATCGTCTATCAGAAATCTCCATTTCAAAGGGAACTTTATTTGCATCATAATTTAATTGAGCTAACGAAAGCCACAATTTAAAGAATCAACCATTTTTTTCAAAGTCCACCTTGAAGGTAGTAACTTGTATTTAACGACATTGAGGTAGCGTTTGGTATGCAGAAATGATATAGAGAATGGAATGATTCATTGCGTAAGAATGAAAAAAGTGGTGTTTGGTTATTAATGAAATGGAATCATCCATTACACATGGAATCTCATTCTATCAAAAACATTCCTTCACCCTACTTTCTCAACAACACCACCACCTAACAACAACAATCACCACTACCATCGCCACCACCAACGCCTGACCGCCACCGTCGCCACCACCACCGCCTTACCACCAGCGCAACCACCGTAGCCGCCACCATTGTCGCCGTAACCACTGCAAACATTGTCACCGCCGCCGCCTGACCATCACCGTTACCATCACTGTTGCTGCCTGACCACCACCACCTTATCATTGCGATCACTGCTAATGCTACCACCGGCTGACCATCGCCACCCCACCACCACCATTTTCGTTGTCGGGGCTAACACCACCACGTCGCCATTGCTTTTTTCTTTTTTTTTTTGGTAAAAAAAAAATATTTTGAGATAGGAGTACTTTTATTATTTCTGTTTCATTCATACAATTTTTTTGGATACCAAACAACATAAAGTAATAATTCATTTTATTCACATAGGTTAACCAAACAAGACAAAGGAATGGTAATGATCCATTTCATTCCCTTGTCCATTCCATTACTTCTCCTATTCCATTTTCTCTTCATTCCATTATCTTCTACCAAATATAACCTGAAGGTTATAACTTAATGAAGGCTTTATTTATGTATAACTCATAGGGTTTATGTGTAATAAAATTATATATAATTAATCATCCACCCCATCCCATCATTCTTTCTTTTTCAAAACCCTAGCAAACCACCATGACAACCACCCACCGCCACCAATGGCCACCATCCGTTTCATTCATTTTTAACCTCTTAACCGTGGTTGTCTTCGACCCCCTCGCGGCCATCCCTTGTAACGATGACTCATATGGTTCTCTCTCTCCAAACGAAACGATTGAAGTACTTATTTATACTCCTATACAAATTAACCAACCATTTTGGCACCATCCCACTTAATTGATGGTGTTGGTTTACGTAAACTGGTTTAGTGGTAGTGCAAACCACGAATCGACCCATCCCCTTTCTAAAACTCAAAATTTGAACCACCATTGCTGCCAATGCCATTAATCTCTTAAGGTGATCAAAGATTCAAGCCGCCTTTATCCTCTATAGACCATAATTATAATCACTTCCTTTTATTACATATCACATTAACTCAACACTATTATAAAGTATGAACCACCTACATCCCATATTGCAAAATATTATTTTTGACAAACTAATCACATAGGTCTAAGCATATATAGGCTAGGAAGGCACTGATATAAAATTTGTACCTTTATGATTGCAGGATGAAGAAAATTATTAGAATTAATGTGAATAAAGTTGACATATTAATTAGTGAAATGGGGTTGTGGGCGATGGCATCAAACTCTACAAGTGCTACTGGAATTAATTAGTCTTGAACAAAACTTGATAGCACCAAAAACTAATAATATGCTTTGTGTAGAACAAAAGATACGAACTTGTGCTCTTGAATAGGATTTGCAGAGCTCAAAAGAAAGAAATATTTATTATTCAATGATAAAAAAAACAAGAACCAAATAACCTATTTAAATACTAAAAGTTTAATCCTATCCTAAACAAACTCAAATACTAGATACTATAGATAAACATAACATAACATATGCTTATCCAACCTTATTAAAAAACAATTAGACTTAGACTCAAACTATTGTTACTACTAACTTAATAATAATTCTAATAAACTTTCAAATCAACCCCTTAAACTATTAAAATTTAACAGTTAATTCCAACAATCAACCCCTTAATAGTTAAATTTCATATTAGTCTTCACCAAAGAGCTGGATCACCATCATCTTCTTTACTCAAATTCGCTTGCTCATCTTCTTTTTCCTCCCCGAGACATTCGTTCGCAAAGTGACCAAACTCATTGCACTTGAAACATTTAACGTGGCTCTTATCACGTCGGAACCGTTCACCATCTCGACCCTTCCCGGAACCCCAACCCTTTCCTTGGCCTCGTCCTAGATCACCCCGACTTAAACTTCCGCAACCACAATGTTCACACGCGTTCCTTTTTCTCATTCTCTTTCTTAGCAAACAGCAAGCCCCCATGAACGTCTTCTCCTTCATTAAATTCTTTGATACGCTCCTCATATGACTTCAATCTTCTAACGGCTTCATCAAAGAGCATAGAATCCAACTCGAAACATTGTTCAATTGAGGCTACAATCTGAAGAAAAGATTTAGGCATTGAATCAAGTAGCCTTCTCACCAACTCTTTTTCTTCAATCAAATCTTCGAGACTACTCGCCTTTGAAGCTAACCCGGTAAGTTTAGTTGCAATATTATCAACCGACTCACCCTCCTTCATGCGTAATCCTTCGAGTTCCCTTCTCATTGTTGCTAGTCTAGCCGTTCTCACCCGATCCACTCCTAAATATCTTGTTTTCAATCCATCCCATACTTGTTTTGCATTAGTGTAATTCGCCATTTGTAACACCATATCTTCGGGTATGGTTTGAAACAAGAAAGCAAGTGCTTGATTTGATTTCTGTTGATCCACCACAGCCCCTAATGCCCTTGGTTCGACCACCTCCAGTATTCCATACGCATCCATAATCGTCTTAACTTTGACAGCCTACACCGGGTAATTTGTAGGAGTCAAAACTGGGCATTGATATGCCATAGAACTACCATCTTTTACCATTGCCATCTCCTCTTCTTCACAGCTTCATTCTCACTTGATCACTTACCGATTTTCCTCTTCCCGGGTCACCAGAACAACCCCCGTTCTTGACCACCGATCGAAGAAAAAACAAGCCCGCCCGCTTCTACTGTTTTCTTCTTCTCTTGCTAGACGCGTCCAGATTCAAAGCACACCGCTTTGACGAATCTTCTTCTGCCCTTCTACCCGCAAATCCGATCGGATAACTTATGCAAAAAAAAAAAACAACCTACACCGGTTCCTCCGTTTTTATCCTTGGCGGAAAGGACCAGGTCGATTGATCAAGTATTGAAGCTGTGTTGAATCACTTCTATGCAGGTCCTAGAGCTTTATAGCTCTGATACCAATTAATGGAATTAATTGGTCTTGAACAAAACTTGATAGCATCATAAACTAACAATATGCTTTGTGTAGAACAAAAGATACAAACTTGTGCTCTTAAATTGGATTCGCAGAGCTCAAAAGAAAGAAATATTTATTATTCAATGATAAAAAAACAAGAACCAAATAACCTATTTAAATACTAGAAGTTTAACCCCATCCTAAACAAACTCAAATACTAGATACTATAAATAAATATAACATAACATATGCTTATCCAACCTTATTAAAAAGAGAACTTAACTCTTCTTAATTTGTATGCTTTACATGTGATGAACCCATTTTAAGACAACTAGAGTATTTTAAGTTACATTTTAGAGTTTCAACCAAAAAAGAAATAAATAAAAATAAAAAAAATTAGCAGTTTAGGTATAATATTGATGTTTGGCATCTTCTGAACCCGTATATAGTTGTTAGCGGTTTTTAAAATAGATATTATACGTTAGATCAAAAGTATATTACGCTTCACTTATAATATTTGTGTGCTATTTAGTTATTCATGAGATATATCTAGTCACAACTTTTTAACAATTGTCACATTAACTTATGCTATTGGCCATGAAATGTTACAAAGAACATTATACTCATGAGTTTTACGAAACCACTTCAAAAGATGTATTGTAACGAACTGAAGGAAGCACAATGAAGGAATCCAATCAAGTTGGTTACTTACCAAGTTAAAGGAGGACCCAAACACACACGTGAAATGTTGTGAGAATGACTCCATTATCTTTGTTTCTTGGTGCTTTTTATTTTATTCGAATTATAATAAGTTATTGTAATAATTGTATAGTCAAAGATTATTGATTATGATTTATGAACAAACAATTATACTCAAAAGTGAATGAGTGACAGGGTCCAATTAGTCTAGTCCCGATATGTGCAGATCCTTTCATTTAAAAAGCAAAAGTCCCACCTTTTTGAAAGAAAAACGCCCGCGCGCATATATATATATATTGTGTTTATTTATTTGAATAGTCTTATTAGAGTTTAGATGAATCATTAATGATTAGTTAATTAGGTTGACAAAGCCGTTAAGAAAAGGATTCGAGCATTGCCGAAGGTTGATTTCATTTTAATTTATCCTTAAAAAATGGTTGGTAACTATGTATTAGAGAAAAGAGTTTACCAACGAAAGTATATTGATAGATCAAACAAAGTCTACGAAGAACAAATGAGTTTTTTTGTATAGGCCCTTAGCAAATTGAAACTTATTACCAAAGTATCAAACAAAATCTTAAAAGAATGTTTCATTTTTAGATAGTCAGTGATTGTTGATGGATCTTCGATGGATTAAAGAAAATGCCGAAGGAAAAAAGAATTAAGGTTGCCGATAATCAGTAAATGATTACCTACCAATAAGATCAAACAAAATACTGAAATGAGGTATTAAGTTTTTATAGGTAGTCAGTTAATCCGTTTGTGATTATTGGTGATCCGTAGGTGAAACCGTTACCCACACATGAATACATGATCATAAATCCATCGAATTCTGCCACTACTTGTTATTTTCATCGATGGTTTAGTGATATATGCTGCAAATTGTAATAATCTATAAATAGATTGAAAGTGAAATAAGAATTAAGCAAGATGTTCTAGCGTACATAAGACCCTTGAAAAGACTAATCAAGGTTAACATCGTTATCTAGGTGAAGATAACAGGTGGTAGATAATGACATTCATAATTAGTCCAAAAGAATTTATCAACTTACTTTTATATGTTAATATAGTATATGTTAGAAACACACATTTTTAATTTAAACATGAAATTTTATTTTCATTTCACAAGATACATTTTTATCATAGTTTTTGTTTTTATATTAAAAAATAATAATAATTAAAAGCACACAAATCTATAAATGTGAAATGGAGGTAAAAATGGGAATAATAGGAATTAATGGAAGGCAGTCCACACGATATCACAGATCTTCAATTATTTACAAAATCTACCCCTAATATATTCTTTCTTGTCAGAGTTCACACTCAAAAACTCAAATGTTTTTTTGTCTTCTGACACCACCCTTCGTGGTTAGGTCAAGGGTTTCCTACACGCTTTTTAGATGAAATGATTTTTATCATGGTATAAGTTATTAACTTAACCTCCGTATGGTTGTGGGATCTATTGAAAACTCTTTTTAAAAAGAAAACTTAAAAACTTTTAAAAAACTATTTTTAACTTTAAAAAAAATTATTTTTGAAGTTTTTTTCCCCATTATTCTTATATGTTGTTATTGGTTCAAAAAAAAAAAACCTTGTCGATAAGCTCGTCGGTATAGTGCGCATGTGTTGCATAGAATACAACACTATTGCACATATTTGATACACACTATTGTATATATGCAATATAAGACTAATACACACATCGAATACACATTAGTACGTATGTGTAATACAACATCAACGCACATGTGCACCATATCGACTTTTATTTATTATTATTTTTTCCATATAATACAACACTACTACACATATACAATACACAAATATTGAATATATGCAATTAAACACAATTAAACTCAAAAATACATAGTAATACACATGTGTAATACAACGGTATCGCACAGTAATACTTATGTGAATTACAGTGGGTTTTTTTTATTTATATTTTTTTCGAGCAAAGAGTAAGAAAATATAAGAAAAATGGCAAAAACAGAAATTTGAAAATATTTTTTTATTTTTAATTAAAAATAATTCTTTAGGAGTTTTTAAGTTCTCTCTAAATATGAGTTTTCTCTTGATCTTCTCCATATATATATATACATATATGTTGGGACCAGGATCTCTGATACTCGAAAATCAAGTATCATTGGCAACTGTTTCTAGGATTAAGGATCCTTAGCGGTTCAAGGATCCTCAACGGTTAATTTGAGTTATATTCTAATCTATTTTTTACAGATAAAACACGTGCTTACTGGAATTTCCTACTTTTATGGAGAGCATATTTTACCAGGTCCATCCAACTCGTCCATGTTCATGAACAGTCATGAAGAAAAAGTAAACAAACGTGGCCGGATTTGTAGGAATTAGTTAGTATACATTATAATTCTATGTATTTATATACTGAACAATAGCTGATAACACACACAATTCTCAAGCACTAAAAACTCTTAGCAGAATCACTTGTATTCACGATCAGCTATTGTTCCACCATTTGTAATCTTTTTTGAGTTCAATATAATCGGTAGTGATAGTTTTCACTACCTAAGGTTTTTATGCCGGCGGGATACTAGTTACCAAGGGCTTTTTCTTGTAAAAATCTTTGTGTTCATTGTCTCTAATTGTTACTTTGATTGCATTAATTCATACGAGCACCAATCCTCACATACGAATTTGGTTAGTCTGATTTTTAACCAAAACAATTTGGCGCCCACCATGGGGCATTTGGTGCTCTAATCACAAAAAAATCCTTACCTTTATTCAATCCATTTTTATCACTCGCTCAATGGCCTCTCAAGGAAAAACTATTCCCACAACCGCTGCTTCAAGTGTCCCGGCTCAAGTGACTTTGCCACCGCTACCTGGCACTACGAAGCCATAAAAACCTATTACAGGCTCAGAAGAAGGAGACTGCTGTTTTCTCCAGATCAAAATCCAGTACTGTCTCCCAAACGGTAACGGCTAACAATGATGTTTCTATTTTGTGTTTATAGATGAAGAGTTATATGGAGCAGCAAAACAAGACTAACCAGAGGATCCTCTACGAGATCGAGGAAATCAGGAGGACCAAGAAGGCCATTGAAAACACAAGCCCCATTATGCCGAGGATGCTTGATTTCAGCACTCCGGATTTCCCGGATCAAAGGTGCCCAGCATCCATTTATCCTCAACAAGAATCCTCGGACCTCTCCCAGAAAAAATTCTCTGACCAATATTCGCAAGGATCCTCTATCCTTCAACAAGGATCATTGGGTCAACCTTTAAGATCCTTTAATCACCATTTGCAAGGATCCTCAGCATTCCAACCTGGACCCTTAGGATTCCGTCAAGGATCCTCCACCCAACAACTTCAAGGATCCTTAGTCTTTTAACCAGGATCCTTGGGTTTCCAAACAGAATCCATAATCCATCAGCATCCAGAATCCTACTATCCTTATGGAAAAGAACCTCTGAAGGAACCCCAGTCCAGGCCATTGGAGGTCCATGAAGGCGACTTCATACCCATGCAAACCGCTGCTCCTGCTGGACCAACTGTTGATGCTGAAACAGTGTACCCCGGACGCAGCTATGGAGCTAAATCTTTTGATCACGCAAGAGGTAATCTTTATGATAATCTATCTTTTGGCACTAATCATGGTGGTATGTAGGATACTGGGATCAACCAAACCATAGCCCATGAGCTACAAAAGCTCAAGGATATGATATCAAGTGTGCCTTGAGTCATCAAACCTATTCCCAAAGTACCAGTAGGAAGCCACAACATATCCAGGTTTGCTCCACCAATTTGCGATGTCGAGATACCAAAGCGCTTTACTGCCCCTAGTATGAAGTTATATGATGGGTCCACGGATCCAGAGGAACATGTAGCCATATATCGCGAAAGAATGGAAATCAACCCGATTCCAGAGAGATTAAAAGAAGCTTGCTTGTGTTAAGGTTTTGGCTCAACCCTCACTGGATCCGCCCTTAAATGGCTCCTAAGTCTTCCTCCTTACTCTATTACTTCCTTTTCTCATTTTATTAATTTTTTTAATAGTCAATTTTCATGCAGTAGATCCTTTGAAAAATTAACTAGTGATTTATATAGAGTTGTCCAACCTCGTGGGGAACCTCTTAGGCAGTTCCTTACAAGGTTTGGAAGAGAGGCCTTGGAAATTCCGAATTTGGATGTCCCCACAGCCGTTGAGGCATTCAAAATGGGGTTACAACAGAACTCTCCATTTTATCAAGATCTTGTGATGACCCCTTGCAGGAATTTAGATGAAGTCCGAAACAGAGCTTTAAGATTCATCAGGTTGGAGGAGGATCAAAGAATACAAGATCAACTGAGCACTCCGATGAAAAATGAATCTCAAGACAAGAAGCAAGGATCCTACTTCAGAAACAACAACTCTAAACCATACAACAAACCGAATGGCCAGAAAATCAATGCTGTAGAAGAGGAGGAGGACGATGAAGATTGTCTAAGATTATATGATTATTGCTTCTCCGTAGATATGGGAGGAGTAATGCTTGCTGTTAGGAACTTGGGTGACAAAGCAAGGTGGCCAAGGAAAAATGAGAAGGCACCACCCCCCCAAAGATAAATCGAAATGGTGTGCCTTTCACGAAGACTTAGGCTATATGACGGAAGATTGCATAGCCTTGAGAAAGGAAATAAGCTATCTCCTCAGCAAGGGTTATCTTAAGGAGTTGTTCGAAAGAAAAAATCCTAGGAACTAGGATCCTGATCCAGTTCCGGAAAAGGCTGCTCCACCTCCCCTTGACGCTCAAGTTATCAACATGATCTTTGGAGGATCCGACATTTGTGGAACGTCGTATTCAGCTGCAAAGAAGTACGCCAAAGAATGCAAACTGGAGAATGGCGAAAGGCCGATCAGGATTTCTACAACAACCGAGCAAAGAGTTATCTCCTTCGATGAGGATGATCGAATCAACGTTCAGGATCCTCACCATGACGGTTTAGTCATTACTTTATTTATTTCTAACCATTATGTACGCAGGATACTTATTGATGGAGGAAATTCAGTTAATATCATCCAACTAGAAGTTCTTAGAAGGATGAATATCCCAGAGTCGGAGATTGTCCCACGATCTTCGGTTCTTGTAGGATTCAGTGGAGAAACGAAGAACATATTGGGGGACATCAAACTACCCATATATATAGAGGGAGTAAATTCTGTTCAAAAATTTTGTGTTATAGATTCCTTGTCTTGTTGCAATGTTATTCTTGGCAGGCCATGGATACATGAAATGAAGGCGGTTCCATCTACTTACCACCAGTGTGTAAAACTCCCTACCCTGTGGGGGATAGCAAAGATCGAGAGCGACTATCAAGACGCTAAAGACTGCTACACTTCTTCAATGAAGCCTACAAAAAAAGCTGAGAGAAGCATAGCAATTACAGAGAGCTAGAAGAAATGTCATGGAGACTAGGGAACAAGACTCTAAGGAAGTGGTCTTGCACCCAGAGGATCCTGACGGCTAAGTCCTAATAGGTGTTGAAATACAAGAATCCGTTGAAAAGGATCTAGTATCCTTCTTACACCGAAGAAAGTCGACCTTCGCGTGAAAGCACGAAGATATGACAGGTATTTCTAAAGATGTAATAACCCATAAACTTGGAATTGATCCTTCTTTCAGGCCTATTCACCAAAAGAGAAGGAAATTCGCTCCTGAAAGAAATGCGATCATCCAAGAAGAGGTACAGAAACTACTGAAGGCATGTATGATTAGGGAAGTAAAATATCCAAAATGGTTAGCCAATGTGATTGTAGTTCAAAATAAAAATGGAAAGTGGAGGGTATTTGTCGATTTTACTGACTTAAATAAGGCATGTCCCAAGGATCATTTCCCTCTTCCCCACATTGACTCCATGGTGGATGCTACCGCATGGCATGAAATGTTGACCTTTATGGATGCTTCCTCAGGATTTTAACAAATCCAAATGGAACCATCTGATCAAGAGGATACAACGTTTATAACCCCTATGGGCATATATTGTTATATTGCTATGCCGTTTGGTCTTAGAAATGCAGGTGCTACATATCAAAGACTAGTCAACATGATGTTCAAGGAACAGTTGGGAGACACCATGGAAGTCTACATCGACGACATGGTGGTAAAGTCAAAGAAGGCGGAGAACCACCTTAAGGATTTGGAAGTAGCTTTTGACATCCTTGACAAATACAACATGAAGCTAAATCCTGCTAAATGTGTATTTGGTGTCAAAGCCGGAAAATTCCTGGTGTATTTAGTAACCAAAAGGGGGATAGAAGCGAGTCCAGAGCAAATCCAAGCCATCTTAAACTTCAAATCTCCAACAAACGTCAAAGAGGTACAAAGATTAACAGGAAGAGTTGCAGTACTTAACAGGTTCATATCAAAATCCTCAGAAAGATGTAAAGATTTTTATGACATCCTGAGGAAAAACAAGAAATTCGAGTGGACGAAGAAACATGAAGCCGCTCTCACCGCTTTAAAGGACTACTTATCCTCAGCCCCCGCTTTGATGAAGCCTGTGAATGGAGAACCATTGATCCTTTATCTAGCCGTTTCCCTAACCGCCTTAAGTGCAGTCTTGGTAAAGGATCATGAAGGTAACCAATATCCTGTTTATTATCTAAGTAAAAGTCTTCTCGATGCCGAGTCCAGGTACTCTCATTTGGAAAAACTTATTCTTGCCCTAATCATGGCTTCAACTAAGTTAAGACATTATTTTGAAACTCATACTATTGTTGTAAAAACTAATTATCCCATAAAAAATGTCCTTAGAAAACCGGAAATGTCAGGTAGAATGGCAAAATGGGCTGTAAAATTGAGTGCATATGATATTGAATATGAGCCTAGAAATGCAATTAAGTCACAGGCACTAGCGAACTTTGTGGCTGATTTCAATAGCGATTTAGAAGAACAAGCCAATCTTGAAGTTCAACAGCTTGAAGAAACCAAGGATCCTTGGACACTCTTCACTGATGGAGCCTCAAAAGTCAAAGGAACAGGATTGGGAATACTACTGAAATCGCCACAGGGGGACATACTACCCCATTCGATAGCTTGTGAATTTCAAGCCACTAACAACGAGGAAGAATATGAGGCACTTATCGCAGGTATATAACTAGCCAAAGGTATGAGAATCAGGTATCTTCAAATTTTTCGAGATTCATTATTAATTGCTAATCACTTTAATGGCTCATATGTAGTCAAAGGTGAGAAACTAATTAAATATTTAGGTATAGTAAAGGATCTTGCAGGATCCTTCGATTATTTTACAATTACGCAGGTACCAAGAGAAGAAAATGCTGGGGCCGATGCCTTAGCAAACCTAGTTTCAGCTTTGAAGCTCCCGAAGAATATAAAAATCCCTATCATCCACGTCCTATCCCCTGCAATTGAGGAATGCCAAGCAATAGAAATAGATGGGAGTTAACACACGGATCCTAAGGATCATTCACTTGATCATTCATCCTGGATCCTTCCGATTATGAAGTATATTCAAGATGGAGAAATCCCAAAAGAAGAGAACCCCAAAGCTTTTAAGGCCAAGGTATCACAATATACTATTGTACATAATATGCTATATAAGAAATCCTTTGCAGGTCCGTATTTAAGGTGCATCGAAGGATCCGAGATCCAAGAAGTGCTAAAGGATTTCCATGAAGGAGATTGTGGCAACCATACAGGGGGCAGAGCTTTATTCTCCAGGATTCTAAGAACCAGATACTTCTGGCCTACTATGAAAAAGGATGCTATGGAATACTCCAGGAAGTGTGATGCTTGTTAGAGGCACGGCAACATTCTACATTAACCGACAGAACCCTTATATCCTATCGTCTCTTCATGGCAATTCATGAATTGGGGAATGGATATAGTGGGTAAGCTCCCTACAGCTCCAGGTGGAACAGCCTTCATGTTAGCAATGACAGATTATTTCTCAAAATGGATCTAGGCTGAGGCTTTCCCTCAAGTTAGGGAAAAAGAAGTTATATCCTTTATCAAGCGTAATATTATTACTAGATTTGGAATCCCTTATGAAATTATTTGTGATAATGGTTCCCAATTTATTGGGAAAAGAACTACTAACTTTTGTGACAGCTGGGGAATCAAAATGATCACTTCAACACCAGTCCATCCACAAGCAAATGGCCAAGCAGAATCAAGCAACAAAATCATCATTAACAACCTGATGAAAAAGCTTGGAGTGAAGAAAGGCAAATGGGCTGAGGAACTACCCTATGTGCTCAGGGTAGATAGGACAACTCCAAAGAATGCCATAGGACAGACGCCGTTCTCATTAGTCTTTGGAGCTGAGGCAGAGATCCCCACTAAAATGGTGTATCCAACAGCCAGAACAAGCATTCGTGATCCTCAGACAAACAACGAGAATCTTATCCAATATCTAGATACTGTGGAAGAGCTTAGAGATCAAGCAAGATTCAGAATGGCCGTCTATCAACAAAAGATAGCCGACGCATACAACAAGAATATCAGAATTAGAAGATTTCAAGTTGGAGATTTAGTTCTTCGAAAGCCGTTCCAAAATACAACCAACCCCACTGACGGGAAGTTAGCACTGAAATGGGAAGACCCTTATTTGATTAAAGCTGAAGCTGGAAATGAGGCACATCGTTTGATGAATATGGAAGGAGACATGCTCCCAAGGGCTTGGAATACGATTCATCTAAAAAAGTATTTTTGTTGATCAGGATCCTAGTCATTTACCTCAGTCCATTACTTGGTAAAATTTTACTTTATGTTTATATATGTTATGTTAGATTCTTGTTTTGTCAAATATGTCAAGTTGCAGAAATGCCGAGCAATAGGGCCCTCAAGTGGAAAAAACGGTTTGGCCAACTCTCTCCTAAGTTTAATCGGCCTTGTCACCAGGTTTATAAGGTTTTCACCTTATCTCCCGAATTAGGGTTTCTATACCCTCTCCTGAAGCGCACAATTATCCGGGTATAATTGGAGGCTGTGGGACCAGTGCACTATACGTGACTGACAATTTCATGGCTAAAAATTATATCTTGGATCCTACAAATTAAATGGTAGACGTACCCATATACACAAGTTAAGGTCAACGTCGGGATAGGCTCGTCACCGCGTACAATTGGGCGAACGTCAAGGATCGGCTTATCGCTCGTATTTAATTGGGCTTGTCCCCACGTTTTATTGGGCTTGTCCCCATGATTTAATTGGGCTTGTCCCCACGTTTAAATCCAGCTTTGCTAACTTTTATGTTTTCTTTTGATGATTTATTTTAATAGGTAAATATCAAGCTCTAAGGATTGAGAATCCTCTATCCTAGTGACACAAATTATAAACCTAAAGCCAAAAGAAGTTATATTATTATAAGCAAGATAAAAAGGTGATCCGGGCTTCACCAGCAAAACGTGGAACATCCACCTGGATCAAGCTACGTCATAGTTATGTTCATGCAGAAATTAAAGAGACAAGGGCGGTTAAGGCTTCATCCCCTAAAAATAGAGGATCCCTCCACCTTAACCACCTTTCAGAATTGTCTCAAGGATCATTGATCCTGAGGATTACGATTACTATTGTCCATACAAAACACCAACAAAAACCATAAAGACTTAATAAAAAATGGGCTCTGGCCTTGTCTTCATATCCATCATTGCCCATTTACGCCCTACTCCTTTGCTTCATCCCCATCACCTTCACCAGCACCCTTGACCTCCAGAGCATCCTCTTTTGTTCTGCTCATCCCAGCATCTTCATCTCCCTTATCGCCTCCAGCATCCTCACTTCGTTACCAAACCCAGCCAGTGTCTTCTTCTATAAAGCTACATTCCAGTTAGACCTGTCAAAAGCAGTGTCCTCGGCCTCCTCAGCGATCTTGATCCTGGCCGTTAACACCACTTTGCTAGCCCACACTTTGGCCTATTCGGTAACTTCGACCACTTGCTCTTGAGCCCAGATGTCAACGAGAGCCAGCTTATCCTCCAAGGTGCCCTTTTCAGTCTACAGCTCCATGATCAGCTTGTCTTTTAAGGATATCCCGGCACGGTACTTGGCGAGTTCCTTCTCTGTGTTGGCCACGTTTTCGTCGTATAAAGCCTTGAAGTTAGCCACAGCCTGCAAGATGTTTACAAGTTAAAGACACAATTGAAATGCTTGTGATTAAGGGTAAAGGATCCTTACTTCTGAGAGCTGATCAAAGATATGCTGGGCACTGTGGATCTCCACGTTAGGATCTCTTTTTCTTTTCATGTTGGCCTTGGAATGGGTAGTCATGGTCTTTGGCGGTGCGAGGCTAGAGCTTTTCATGGGTTTCTTCTCAGTGGAACGGGAGGAGATGAGATTGTCGACATCTTCTAGTTGGAACTGACCTAGCAAGTTCCTGGAAAGCTTGGATGAGGATTTTTGTGCACATGTCCGAAGAAAGATAAGTTTCTTATAGTCTAACGCTTTTCTTTATTTTCATCAATAATCAATGAATCTAAAACTTACTTGACATTGTTTCTGAGGAGCTGGCGGTCTTCTCGTCTGAATCGTCTACCTCTTCAGCAACGGCTTTGAATGTTTGGTCAAAAGGATCCAAAGATAGGAGCACCTTTGCCTTTTTAACACCGTCAGGGTCAGTGGCAAGATCTGAGAAGTTGGATACTGCACAAGAAACAACAAACCCACAGTTAGCCAATCAATAATATTAGGATCCTCTATCCTCAGGATCCACTACCCTACCCTTCAGGATCCAGCGAGTTGGTAATAAATTCCCTTTTGGAATACTATCTCTTAAAACAAAAAAGAACTGTTTCTTCCAAATTTGATCATTGTGGGTAGTCTTGTTGATCGGTAGAGGCTGAAAAGGTTTGCTTTTGAAGAGAAATCTGCTGGAGCCATGGGTTACGAGGCTGTACAGATGAGAGAGGGCTGGAAGATTGAAATCGAGATCCTGTTTTGCGATCAAACTCTCAAAGGTATGCAAGGTCCTCCACATCATTGGCATGGCTTGTATATAGCTGAGGCCGGTGAAAGAAAATAAAGTAGATGTAAGGTCAGGGAACGGATATGAAAATCCAAGAAGGAACGGGAGTGCCGGAAAGCAGACCCAATTGGAAGAGACGCAATCGCTCTTCAACCGGGAGTCATATGCTTTAAACACGGTTCCTTCAGGAAAACAGTCGGAGATGCGCTGGATTTTTTCGTTGGTGAATTTGCAAATCTCGGAAACTGGATCTTTGAGAAGATGTTGGCTTTGAAGTATGGGACTAATGTCCTTAGGACTCAAGCTAAAGAAAGCTTTCTGATTTCTTTTAGGCATTGTGATGAAAGGATGAGGAAAGCAAAAGAAAGAATAGAGAAAGAGAGAGGGATACCTGATGGTTATGCCAGAAATACACTTATAATCCGATAAAGAAGGAGAAGTTAGAAGGGTTAAGGACCTATTTATTAGGGATAATGATACACTTGCAGGAGACGGTCACGTCACATTATCGTTAACGGTCCGATTAAAAAACGCATCGGGATAAACATGACAGTTGTACCGCATTCACACCTATCATGTTTGGGGGCAATTGTTGGGACCAGGATCTCTGATCCTCGAAAATCAAGTATCATTGGCGACTCTTTCTAGGATTAAGGATCCTCAGTGGTTCAAGGATCCTCAACGGTCAATTTGAGTTATATTATAATCTATTTTTCGCAGATAAAACACGTGCTTACTGAAATTCCTACTTTTACGGAGAGCATATTTTACCAGGTCTACCCAACTCGTCCATGTTCATGAACGGTCATGAAGAAAAAGTAAACAAACGTGGCCGGATTTGTAGGAATTAGTTAGTATACGTTATAATTCTATGTATTTATATACTGAACAATAGCTGATAACACACACAATTCTCAAGCACTAAAAACTCTTAGCAGAATCACTTGTATTCACGATCAGCTATTATTCCACCATTTGTAATCTTTTTGAGTTCAATATAATCGATAGTGATAGTTTTCACTACCCGAAGTTTTTATGCCGGCGGGATACTAGTTACCAAGGGCTTTTCCTCGTATAAATCTTCGTGTTCATTGTCTCTAATTGTTACTTTGATTACATTAATTCATACGAGCACCAATCCTCACATACGAATTTGGTTTCTTGATCCTTAGTCTGATTTTTAACCAAAACAATATATATATATATATATATATATATATATATTATACACTTTCTGGAAAGTATAAAATAAAAACTCATTTGAGTTGTGAATGTAACATTGTTTTTTTACATATGTAAATATGTAATATATGTTACATTTATATACAAAACATCCAAAAATATAAAAAAATTGTTTTGCTATTTTTTTATAAGTTTTTTACTAATGTTTACATTTGTTTTCAGGAGAAAAAAAGTTATATTATTTTTACATTTTTATTAACTTTAATTGTGGACAGAAGATTCAAACTTTAATTAAAAACATGTGGTTGATAATGGATTTCTATAGTTTTCACAACTTAAGTGAGTTTTTATTTTAACCTAATCCTACACTCTTTTACATATATGGTTATGTCACTTTGGTGGAGTGGTATAGTGATTAAGGTGTAAAATAGGATGTCAAGGGTTTAATCTCTCAAGAGTATGACATAGCTGTTAAAAAAAGATATATACAAACATATATTTCAAAGCTAGATTTTATCCCCCGTATTACGGGGGTTGTTTTACATTATTCGTTTTTAATATATATATATATATATATATATATATATATATATATATATATATAGATTTTAATTTTATTTATTGTAAGAAAGTTAATAATTAATATACTTGAGGTTTGATGATAAAATGGTTTCATAAATAAATGATATGTTATAATCCGGTTTAAAAGCTATCTGGGTTTGATGATACCCATTATCCGTTTATTTTCTTTATTATAAATTGTTTCTTAATTATAAATAATATCTTTTTTTTAAATAAAATAAGATATTAATTTTTAGTATATCCCTATTTTATAGGATTTTCATTTCAAATATTTGATGAGATTAATTTTTAATATAATGAGATGTTATAACCCGTTTAAGAGCTATCTGAGTTTGGTGAGACATTTACTCGTGAATTCGGGTTAAATGCGTGAGAAGCCTTCATTTACAAATAAAGCAATCTGATGGATTGAAGGTTGTTTTACATTTTTTGTTTTTTTAATATTTATTTTTTGGATTTTAATTTTCTTTATTGTAAGAAAGTTAATAATATACTTAGGGTTTGATGATGAAAAGGTTTCATAAATAAATGATATGTTATAACCCGTTTAAAAACTATCTGGATTTGGTGACCAATGACCCGCTTATGTTTTTTACTATAAAATTGTTTATTAATTATAAATAATATCTTTTTCTTTTTAAATTGGATATTAAATTTTAGTATATCCCTTTTTTATAGGATTTTGATATCAAATAATTGGTAAGATTAATTTTTAATTTAATGAGATGTTATAACCTATTTAAGAGCTATCTGGTTTTGGTAAGACCCATACCCATGAATTTGGGTTAAATCAATGAGAGGTCTCCATTTAAAAATCAAACAATCTGGTGACTTCCATAAAAGAGGAGAGCGACCATATCACGACACGTAGGATTTTAGGGTCTTCTTTTATATATATTATAGATTATTGTTTACACAACTATCAAGGGTTCAACTTTTTAGAGATAACATTTAGGTGTTAAAAAAGATATATACAAACATATATTTTCTAAATTATTGTATACACAACTAAAATATGTATGTTATATACAAATCACATTCTTTTTTTAGTTAACGATAAGGATACGCAGATTGAAATTTTTATTTACTGACAATCGACTGAAAGCTGGCCTAAAATCCTATGAGAATTCTTATCTTAAGTATAATCAACGACTATCCATCAGTAATCTATTGCTAAGCAAACCCCATAATCGAAAATCACTGTTTGGTTAACCAACATTGTGGTCGCGGGTAATACGTCAATGTTAATCTCTTATTCGTGGCCACAGGGTAACCTTCATTCCTCTATTGCTTATAGATGATGAGTATTTGAATTTTTCATTTTAATTGATCTGTTGCTCTAATTCATTGATGATAATTATTAAATCTGTACGTCAACGAATTATCACTAGTAAAACTCCTTTTCCCATAAGCGATATCAATACATACAAATATATATCAAATTCTTTTTCATTAAAGTTGGGTTGAGATGTATTATATGATGAATTTGGCAAATATATACCAATAAATGAATGGTTAATTACTTTATTTTTTAGCATGGGCTTTTCTTTTCTCTTAAATCTACATCTTTTTTTTATAAACTCTCATCACTTAAAAAATTTAAAGGCACCTTTACCGACACGACGCCTTTGTACCACCATGACAACAACCTTGGGTGTTTATTAATTATGTACGTAATAGTTTGATCGAGGAAGCATCCCATGCACTATATTTAATAACGTATCAACTTTCCCTGTTTGACCTTCTCCTCCGTTACTTTTTTTATATCTGAGAGAGCTTGGTACATTCTGCCTACCCTCACCTATCCACTTTCACTATTTTATTTTCCTTATTTCACTTTCTTCATTTCCTTACACTATACCACTACTACAGTGTTCTCCCATGAATCACAATTTTCGCATTTACCTTTTTTTTAACAACGTTTTCAAATTACCTCCCAACCTATTAGCGCCGTGTATACTGATTTGACGCTCTAGACCTCTCACCCTGAGTATCATCAATGAAGAAATCCATCACTGTGGAAAACTTCATTGAGTTGGATTTCAAACCTGAAACCATAAAGATCACAAACCTCAGCAATCACCTCATGTCATTGGACCAGAAGGACAATTTACGCATATGATACCTTATATTTTCAGAAAATTCGAATTCGAATATATACATGTTGGGTAAGTCTAATTTGGCTATTTAATTTAAGTAAAATATGTGTACATGTACATTATAGTGGATTTTTATATAAGGTTGTGTTATTGTCATCAATTGCTAATGGAAATCAATTATAAACATACTCAGAGAGACTTGATTTGGATGAAAATGGAAAACTAACCTTTATAAACAACAAGGGGTGAATAAAACACTGATTCTCGATCACCAAGGCCGGTGTCAACCAAAAAACATTGATTCTCACACCAAAATTAAATTGGTCGAAATCATGCTCAAAACATATATAGAGTTGTCTATATGTCATTGCACACTTTATTGGTTTTCGAGTGATAAAAATATATGCTTGGGCATGATTTCGACCATGTTAGAATATTGTGTTGAGTTTAAAAATAGTTGGTATTAAGATAGAAATAGTGTTATAAAGATAAAAGCAAATGAAAATAGTGGGTATTAAGATGGAAATGGTGGTATAAAGATAAAAACTGAGGTATGAATTTGGAAGAAACATAAACATATAAGGATTACTTGTGCTGTCGCAAATACATTCTCTGCTTTTAACCAAACTCAAGCTGAAGAAACCTATCCAACGGCCACTGCTAATTGCTTTTGGTCCCATATATTTGGTAATCCATCACTATTCCTTTCCTCCACAGAGAAAGGTTGATTCTGAGTCACAAGACCAATTTTTTTTTAATTATTTTATGTTTTCGTTATGGTAATGCAATGCAAGAGGTCGGAAACTGGGTTGCTTCTGATGCTGAAAAAAGGTTTTTTTTTCTTTGAATCATTTTTCAAAGTCGGTTATGTTTGAAGGTTGTTATTTTTTGGTCAAATACCTAAGTCGGTATATCTTTGAAAGCCTCTCTGCTCTGTATCCGCTCTCAGAATTGGATTTGACATCACGGGGACCATCCATTGAGGCTAACGAGGAATAGCTCGTCTCTTACAACCCTCACTCGATGTAAGGATTTCAGGGGGTTACTAACCAGATAGATTATTTCACGGGATTACTGACCAGATAGATTATTTGCAGGCCCGGCCCAAAGGGAGCGCGATGGATATGAGCTCACTCTCTTGAGAGACCCATAATTGATAAAAAAGAATACAAATATATTTTATATATAAATGTGTTAAAACAAAAGATTTCAAATAGAGTTATTGGTTGAATAGAAAGAACGTTAGACTATAGATTAAAGGTTATGGGTTCAATTCTTATAGCTAGTGTTATTTATTTATTTATTTTTTTTATGAGTTCAATTCTCATAGTTAGTGTTCTTTTTATCACATGGGTTCAATTCCCATGTTCTTTTTTTTCATAGGAAAAAACTATTTTGGTTTTATATGAGTCATTTTAATAACCTGTTTATTTTTATTTTTTTTTGTTTTGGTCAATATTGGGCTTTTAAAAGTCAACCATATTGGTAAAATTGTCTTTCACATAATTAGAACATGATTTTAGGACCCTGTTTTTACTCGTCCAAGACCCCAAAATTTTAAGTGATTCTCAGAGACGACTCTAATTATTTATACCACGAACTAGTTTATGAATGAGTGTCCTTGGAGTAGTCGGTCTAGCCTTGAATATACGTGCCAAGTAAGTATTTGCAAATTTCGTTTGATTAAGAAAAGTAATTAAAAGGAAAGAGGTGGGACCAAGAGGCCATTCTGCCAGTTTAAAAGGCAACAAACGTTGCTTTAAAATGAGATTGAGATAATATTTGTGGTTTGTGCACATGGTGGGACGAAGTTCTTTGCTATCAAAAGCGATGGCAACCATGATCATGACTTATCGACCCTCCAATCCTCATGGTCCCCCACCACCACATCCGCCACCACCCGCCACCATAGACTACCCATCGCCCGAACTAATCATTTCGAATTGTAATCATGCCTTAAATTAGTAGTGTCAGTTCAGTCTTGTCTCTAAATCTACTAGGGACATTCACCCCTTCATTTCACAACCTGCTTTGAATAAATGAACAAAGGAAGAAAAATTCACGACCCTACTTCATATCAATTATCTAATATATGTTACTTTAAAACAATATTGGCTTTAAATATCATAACATCTCAACTTCGTTCTTATCTGGTGACAACCCCAACTAAAGGTGCATTGTTTGTAATGGTTTGTGACTAACGGAGGACTAACTCCGTTAGTTGTAGGTTGTCAGAAAAACGCTTTTGGCTGGAAAAACTTACACTTTCTGTCAAAAAACTCATCCTAAACACCACCAGCACCACCAACTGACTCACCAACCGATTCCAACGGTGGTTCTAGGGTTCCGGCAACCTCAATAATTAGGGCTTTTACTAAAAATAAAGATTCCTGAAGGTCCGATCTAAGGTTATAAAGATGTTTGGGACGAAAATGTTGAGTTTCCTATGAAAAAATGTGAGTGTACAGGCCAAAAACGTTTTTCCAGCGACCTACAACTAACGGCGTTAGCTCTCCGTAAGTCACAGACCATTATAAACGATGCACCTTTAGTTGATCAGACTACCGCTAGATAAAAGTGAAGTTCAGACTATTATTTGTCAATATGGCATAATCGAGATTATTCAAAACTAATATTCCAACTTTAAAAGATGGGATGCTTGTGCAATAGTCTTAACTTTTTTTAAGTTTAATAAAATGAGTTTAAAACATAAGCTAATACAAGACCATCAAAAGCGCCACGCACATATATATGTGGCGTCGCATTTGGACGTGGAGGTGATGATTGGTTTGCGCATGGCGCGCGTTTAAGAGCAAGATTTGTGTGTTTATGTTGGGCAAAAGTTCAAGTTCATGTATGCGGTCATGTTATTTTATAGATGTAACATGAACTCGCTAAGATAACAAAAGACTGACTTCCTCCCATTTAAACTTATTTTATAGTTGAGAACCATGTATTTCTCATCTAAATGTTTTTTTCTTCGTGTTAAAGATATTTTAGTTGATTCACCACAACATACAAATATAAGACATGGTTGAGAATGTGTGTTGTCTCTGATTCCCATCTATATATATGTACTTCATGCCATCAATGGAAGACTTGTCTATAACTTGATCAGATGATTGTAATGTATCAGTTTTTCAGATGTTAACAGGTGGGGAAGATAAGCAAATGTGTAAATAACATAGATCTTTTTTTTTGGACAACCAAATTTAATATAAAAAAAATGATGGTTAAAAAAAGATAACCAAATATCAGCACACTAAGAAAATCAAAGGGTTTTGATTTTTGAAGCCACTCTATCAAGGAAATTCTAATGTTTCTGTTTCTAGTTACTATCCAAAGAAATGAAAAATGAACTATTAAATACAAAATATGTTCCGATTCCAGATTAATGGCGTTATATATGGCCTCATTCCTATATATGCTTCCAAAAAATTACCCACCACATTATGAAAATGACTCCTTCAACGACTGACTTCTTCTTCCTCAACATATTACAATGATTAAACCAAGTATGTATCATGTTAGGATATGTTGGAGAGAGATCCGATATTTGAAGCCACCTGCAAACCGAGTTCCAAGCTGCAATCGCGACCTGCCTACCTCACACCTACTAAAAAGATGACGTATCATTTCCACATCTTTTAAACAAAACGGAACATAATACAAGGAGCATCCAATTAACCCTTTACTAGAAACACTGGTCTAGTCGGTAATTTGTTCGGTCGAAGTGATCTCCACACAAAAATATTAACTTTCTTGGGAATAATCATATAGTTTGTAACGGGCCTTGACGAACCATTTTCTTTTTCATCGAGTTTCTAATATGTTTGACCACAACCTCCTTTCGCTCTTCAAACTCCCAATGCCAAAAAATCTTTATTTACTGACCACGAGTGATTTTCAAGCAAGTTTATAAAGTATAAACGTGAGAACTGATACTACAATAATCTGAAGACTTATGAACACAGACTTTAAAAGTTATTTGAGAGTAACTGTTGTTTTACTTTCATGATTTCCAAAAAGAAATATACGTTTAGTGACAAAATTATATTTGATAATCATTTATATTAATTATTATGTGATCACTATTTCACTTATGCCACCTATAGTTAGAGGCTTCTTTTCAACTTGAAATTAAGATTATTGATATTTAATTTGCATCTATTTAAGTCATATCATGGGGGTTGTTAATTCAAATCACTACTAACAGACACATTAATTATTGCTTATGTGACTTGAGAGAAAGTTTCGAGGAGGATTCGACTGCCCATCTATAAAAAAAAGCATGATATTAATTATGATAAACCTGATTATTATTAGAAAGTCAAAATTTTCTGTTTATGGATCTTTCTTCTTGTACCTTTGCTAATTGAGAAAATTCCCAAAATGTCCTTATCTTGGGAAAAGAATCCATATATGTCCTTCAATGTTTTCAAATTCCCAATATGCCCCTCCAAAACTCGTCCCATCTGCTATGTTTTCGAGCCGATGCTTTTGTTATCCAATCACATGCTGCCACAGTGCCACTTGGCTTCAAATATGGGGTCCATGACATGCTTAAACTTAAAGACCTTTTGTTTTTATCGCTTTTGACGCATGCCACCCATGCTCTCATCGCCGGAGATGTGTTTCCATCACATGTAGACAACGCCTAGTTTTCGAAACATGTCAGGCCGACACGTTTCATCTCCACACGAGTATTGGCCGATGTGTTTTGGTGTACAATTTCATTAATTATCTAATGTATTATGTATATATTGTTGGTTCCTTAAATGATTTTCAGATATACATATGTGGACGTATGCTTCATGATTCATTTGAAGCACATTCAAATCAATGGATTCATCTAATGAGGCTACTATTTTCCATAATAACATCAATTACCCATAACAAATATTTTGGCAAATGCAAAATGTAGAGTGTGATGGTTGTTCTCTAAACGTGGATACTTTCTAATAAAAAAAAGACTCTTTGTTTTGTTATTCTGATTTACTAACTGGTATGAAACTAGGTACATGTTTTTGGGGTCGACTTTTGGGTGTCGACTCTTAACGTCCTTTCAAATATTTTTACTCAAATTAATCATTAAAAACAATAGAAGTCTTTACAAAACTGAATAAACAAACATGTCTTAAACATAACCAACTACGTTACTAGACAATGGAAGCCAATCTTCAAGCATGGATAACCCGTCCGTGCACTAGCTTTTCCTTATTCCTTTTCGACTCAACTTGCTAACCTGATATGCATACAAAAGTCAACTAAAAGCTGAGTGATCAGTTCTAGATTAACTAATTGACAGTTACTATAAACAATACATTAACAACTGTTGTGTCGAAGCACAACGTAAGCATGTACAAAGCATAACAGTCTAATCTTACAAACTTTCCTGAACTAAATATATGTAATTGCAATTACCAACATACACCACCAATGCACTACCAATTAACCTTGTGCCATACATGGGGCCTGACGGGTACACATACAACAGGGTCCAGCTGACTGGCTGAAAGCTTTAAACATAGCTGATCGTTAACTTACCTGACACATAGCATATGAATTACCAACCTCAAAACATATTTAATAATATAAAAAGGGGGATCTAGAAACTCACATAGTTTGTTTACTGATCCTTGACTAAATATTCTCTTTGTCGTTAATTAACCTTGAATTGCCGTTAAACATTTAATTGCTAATAACTGAACTAACTGAACCCTATCTCACAATTCTTGGCTACTCCTAAGTTGTGAATTTAACCTCTTGATTGATCAATTTCTCAATGATGGACTCTTATGCCTGACTTGATAAAACTTTTCGAGACTAAAGTTATTTACTATAAGGTTCATCCGTAAAGAACTATTCACATGGCCCATCCCGCATGAACAGTTCACATGGCCTATCCACATGAACCGATTTGCATGGCCTAGCCGCATGTGAACCTATTCGCATGGCCTATTCGCATGTGAACCTACTTACATGGCCTATCCGCATGTGGACCGTTCACATGGTTCATTCATAAATTAGCCTATTCGCATGCATGATTCATTTGCAAATGAACTCCCAGCGGATTCTAGTTCTTTTTGTGTGAAACTCACCATTCGAACCTCATCTCTATCCAAATTCACCCCTTTAAGCTTCTAACCAATTTATCTAACACTAAAATGAACTTCGAGTTGAACTGGTTACAATTTCTAGCCCTTTTTGCACAACAAACCTTGCTCGTTTTGCAAGATCTCAAGTTTTATGGCTCATGTAAGACTGTGGCAGCCCAAGGTTTTCACAGGCCTCAAGCTATAACTATCAAGTTGGGGGCCTTTTGAAAAAAAAAATTCATATAAACCTTCCTTCTTTACCCGGGCTAGGGACCGACGTTGACGAAGTAAAACATAAAGAATCTTCTTTTAAGTTATATCTTGTGTTTATAAAGAAAATGCTTACAAAAATTTACCTTTCTAGCTTTATTGATTCTAAGAGATTATAAATTGCACAAAACTAGGGAAAAGTTTGTAGTGTAAAAATTGGTAGATTAACATATTATAAAGTAATAAACTAATAAGAAACTTACTAACCTGATGTCCATTTATATCTAAATTGCGCAAATCCAAATCGAGATGCAAATCCAATATTTAAAAGAACACTCGTAGACCTCGGTCACCCGGTGAATCGTATAAAGTATAAACACATTACATTCGGCACACCCAAAATCAAAAAATGCCATATCCAAATTCAAATCGCAATCAACAATTTCAAAAGGACCACGTTACACATAATATAGTTCACTAATAGCAATAGCAAGGAATAGACTCTCGGTTGTTAAAAAGATGAAGAATTGACGTTGTGGCTTTCCAAGATTGACGATTTGAAATCTAGAGACGTTAGAGATAGTTCCGTATAACCATGTGCCACGTCAATTGCTTGATTGTGTCCAACTTTTACGCCTTGAAGTCTCTTAAGTTTCTTTTTTTACTAGATATATCGCTTATCCACATTTTATTAATGGGAAAGTGAATATAGGGTTGTAAAACATCTAATCTTAGACACGAAACCTATGTGGTTTGATATTAAACCAATTAAAAAGTAATTTGAAGTCCATTTTCTTCTCCAACAAATCTATCAAACTAATTAGAAATTAGATCGCATGATTAATCAAAATTATAATTTTCTCTTTGATCCCAAAGTTTTACTCCAAACTTTTCTGTGTTCATAAGCAAGTTCGGCACTGAACCAATTCTTCTTGAATTCACTATTCTAATGTACCAGGTTGGTACTACCAGCCAAAAAGTATTTTATGGAGTTGGAAGTGGGGAATCAAAGAATTAAATTGATTTGATAATTATTTTTTAATTTATGTGACGCACCAAACAAGATTCTTTCATGAAATAAGTATAGGCAGTAAATAACTAAAATTAGTTTTGTTCTAAAAATATGGTACCTTAATAAGGTTGTGGCCTCAAGCCCTTGCTTAGGTCAATAAAGCATTAGGGCCGGCATTGGTGTAAGATCAACTTTATAACTTTCTTGATCTCCATGACCCGATCCACTAATATGTTGATTTCTAAGGGATTCTAAGCATGAAAAATAAACTTTTTTTTAATGAAAATGTGACTTATACGAGCTAGATCAAGATCTGTGTAGAGCCCGGTTTTGTGTTTTAGTCTTTCGTATTTACTTAGACCATAATTATTGTAACTAGGTAGCAAGTCAGTTTTGTTTATTTATATGTTTGGGCCCGAGGCCTTTGTATGTTTGAGTGCATTGAGCCGTAAATAATATGAATGGTAGCATGCAAGTCTTCCACTATAAATAGTGGAGACTTCTCATGCAACACAATCCTTTTGCCAAACACATTTCTCTTATCCATCCATCTAACCATTTGCTTTCTCTCTACTCACTCTCTTCTTCTCCTACCTTCTTGCAAATAACCAAACACTCCAAGATCTGAGATCTAGGTTAACCACTAGTGATTCTGCTAGCTAGTGGTCCAGATTGAGTCGAGAACTTAGTTGTTAGATCCATCATGGGACCTACAATTGGTATCAGAGCTTTCGCTCTACTAGTTGTTGTTCTTGGGTCACAACATTGTGTCTTGATTTTGTTTTGAGTGTTTGAGACGGGTGGTTTGTGTGAAAAAGTGGGTTGCGGGTTCATGAGAAGAAACTCACGGTTTCTTTGTTTTTGGTTGTGGAAAGTTTATGGAAAGTTTGTGTTTTGGTGTGTTGTGTTATTTGAGCATTTGGGTGTACTAGCAAGTTCTTGGTTGGTAAAAAGTGTGTTTGGAAGGGAAAATCGTATATGAAAAGGTGTTTTGGAATGTACTGAAGTATTTGAGTCAAACCAACTGAACTAGTCGACTCGATTAAAATCTAATCGAGTCGAACAAAGCCTATTCGGCTTGTTTGTGTTTGTTCAAGTTGAAAAAGTCATTCGACTCGTTTGTGATTGGATTGAGTCAAACAAGTCATTCGACTTATTTGTGCTTGAGTCAAGTCGAACAAGATTCGACTTGTTTTAGTCGAACAAAGCCATTCGACTCAATTTTCTCACTTGAGTCGATTTAAAGTTAATCGAGTCAACTGTTCACTCGACTTAATTTTCATTCGATTCAAGTTAACTGTCCTTGTCCAAATCAGCTGTCTTTTAGTGTCTTGACCTTTCATTCCCTGTACAAGATGGCAAGTGACTCTAAGTTATTCAAAAGTTTCCTATTTCTTGAAAATGAAGCGGGAATGACGACTAAACCTCCCAAGTTTATGACCTTCGAAAGAAACTTTAATGACTTCAAATGGAGATTCAAAAACTTTATCAAGCTTACAGACATTACCCTTTTGAGATCACTCGGGGTTGGCCCCCACATACCTACAGTAATGACTGTGAATGGACCTGAACTGAAACCTGTTGACTCATACAATGATTAATATAGGAAGCTGATTCTTGAAGATCAAAGGGCTTTTGGTACTTTAACTATATGTTTGTCAAATGAGGTGACTCAAACATTAAGGGAACATACTACTGCTAAAGGTTTGTGGGATGCGCTTGTTGAGAAGATTGAAGGAAACATTGAAATACGGAACAGCCGCAAAGCCATGTTGAAAGGAGAGTTTAACATACTTAACCACGTACAAGAGGAGAGCATTGGGGATCTCATCAAAATATTTAAGAAACTGTTGGCTAACATGAGAAGTGCAGATGTTGTTATTGATATGTATGAAGCGAATCACAAGTTGCTAAACTCATTGCCGTACTCTTGGAACACAAACATGATTACAATCAGACGAACAACTAATCTCAACTCCATCACAATTCAAGACATGATCTCTACCATCAAGTCATTTGAGTTAGACGATAAGTTAAGAATGAACAATCACATGAGTTCGTTGAATCAAGCCGGCATTACAACTGGATCAGGAATCACTTATGCATTTTTGAGCCAAGCACACCCAACTGTCTACCCTAGTGAATGGAATCCAATCTTATCAAGCTCCACCTATTCAAAACACTGCTTTCATCTCTGCCGCCAACGTACCTGTATCATCAAGATCAAGTTCCATTCAAGATGTGGTTAACAAAGCTGTGGAACAAGCAACGAAAGCACATGGGATTAACACCTCTGCCAAAAGCTCATCCTACTCTAGCTCATCTTACACTACCTCTCTCATCAATGACTCAAGCATTGCACTTGTTTATGCCTTTCTGTCGAGTCGTGAGGAGCTACTGCAAGGAAAGCTTTTGCCTCCGTCATTTCAACAAGGTGACATTCCAGACATCAACAAAAGGGACTTGAAGAAGATGGATATCAAGTACCAAATGGCAATGGCAGTACATCGGGCAAAAAACTTCATGAATAAGTATGGAAAGGATAGCTTTAAAGATACCGATGTGAAGAGAATCGGGTTTGATAAAGACAAGCTCAGGGGCTACAACTGCAATGAACCTAGGCATTTTGCAAGAGAATGTAAAAACCCGCCCAAGCTTGCCAATGATATCTGGGTTACTGAAGTCTCCGATGGTGAAGGAAGTAAGTCCAGTAGGAAGAAGCACATGGGTCAGAACTCCATTCATGGGGTTCCAAGGATTGGATAAGGCAATCATCCTAAGGGAAATTCAAGCTCGAATTCAAGAGCCCTTGTCACCTAAACTTAAGCTTCTACTGAACCCGACTAGCAAGATCATGTCACAGAGCTGGGAAACCTGCTAAACTTTGCTGGAATGGCATTCACCATTGGAGACCATGAGACTTCAAGCTCTTCATCAGCAAGCTTTGTAACACCACCCAACTCTGAGGTATATTCCAATTTTTGCACAAAAGCATGTTTCAATAAAGTTGAGCTTTATAGATATAACTATGTTGTTGTTAAAGAGAACTCAAAGTTAAAAAGTCTGAACGAACAATACGTTAAAGCTGGTAAGGTTTACATCACTAAAATCAGTACTCACTATGACGATGTTGCTAACTTGAAACTCAATATTTCAATCTGATTGAGGAGTTGAATTTTATAAAAACCAAGTTGGTGAACTAAAAGCAAAAATTGAAAGCTTAGAATATGAGCTTTCCAATAAAAGATTAGTTGTTGTGAAGGATGAATTAATTGCTGAGAAATATGAATTAGCGTCTGGTAAGTTGAATGACATTATTGGAGCACAAAGGGGTGCTAAACAAAAGTCGGTTTAGGCAATGATTATTCAACTGTCCCTCCACCTTAAATGATAACTACACTAGCCTACCTCACTTTAGTTATAATAACCCATTTGAGGAAGGAATGGCATATGGAATTGGTCATGTACTAAAACCTGTGACATTTGTTCCTCCAGCATCTAAAGTAACTGCTCCAACTCTTGTGTCTAATGATTCTAATGGTGATTAATCTTATGTAGCAGGTGATATAAAGGATAGTGGGTGCATGAAGGAAAACATGGTTTGTGAAATGAAACGTGTTTTAGATCCACTTTTTAATTCTGATGTTAAAGCAATCTTGTGTCAACTCTGTTTGTAACAATGTGTGTAGATCGATGAAGGATACTCTTGCTTCAACATCAAATGCTGTATTTTGTGAAAACAATGATGTTGTCGATTGTGAAAATGCTTAAATGAATGTGAGTTTTGTTTCTGATTTAGATTGTGAAATCATCTTTGATGACACTATTGCTGAAAAGGTTGTTGAGATGAACGTGCCTAGTTGTTCATCAGCTAGTTATAAGGTTGAGAATAAGAAAAATGAAAGAAGAGGTTTTGAAAATGAAAAAGCAAGTACATCCTGTAAATATATTCCACCTAAGAAACCTTCATTTCCTCAAAACACAAATTGTTATAGAAATCCTCAATCATATAACAAGTTTGATAATAACTATTATGCTTCTCAAGAACCAAGACATGTTAACACCTTTTATGCAAATGCTTTTGATGATCGTGGTCATAGGCCAGACAGCTATTACAAACATGTTCCTTTTCATGCATCACCTTTCCCGCCGTATCACATGCATTATAGTTTAGACGATATCTACAGAAATCAACAAAGAAAGTGCTGTTATGTTTGTGGAAATTGTCTCATCTTACGACACATTGCAAAAACTGGCACTAATAGCAAAACGAAATGAACAGTCGGTTTAATCAGTCTCATTCTAAATTTGATTCTCATACAAGATCAAGGGCTGACCGAACTAACAGTTCAGCCAATGAGACTGATGCGAAATCAAGTAACACAAAGAAAATAAGAGAACCCTCCTGGATAACCAAAGGGGACAGGCAAAAAGCGAAAAAGGGTTATGAAGTTGAAAAACCGAAGAACCCCACCAAAAATATTCAAGAAAGAAAATCCAAAGGTTGAGAAATCCAAGGATTTTATTTTGAAACCAAAAAGAAGACGATCCCGAAAATCTTCTAATAATCAAAAACATGCTTCTACATGTTTCTCACGGGATTGTTCTTTGGATTCTGACACACCATACGATTTTATTTTCAAAGACAACAAGATAAAATTTGGTGACTTTTTGGTTAATCTTCCGGAGACATTTAAGTCTCAGGAACCCACATCTAACTAGCTGTTCATCCATTTAGGGTCAATCGGGAAGGCCTGGCAACAGTATCTGGTACTTTGACAGTGGCTGCACTCGACATATGATAGGGGACGAGTCTCTGCTGTTTGACGTTAAACCGTTTGATGGTGGACACATTCTTTTCGTTGGTGATGTGGGAGGGAAATTAATGAAATGTGGCAAGGTTTCCAACGGAGAATCTCGTGGAACAATTGAACCACAACCTGCTCAATGTCTCCCAGATATACGATAAGCAATACGCAACTCTCTTCACTGAACATGATTGTCTTATTTTGAAACATGGCTTTAAAGTCCTGGAAGAGTGGATCTTGATGCGTACTCCGAGGCACAATGATGCACATATTTTGGACATGAGAAGTTCTTATTCTCTACAACTGCTTCATGTTTGTTGTCCAAAACCTCGGAGAATGACTCATCTTTATTGCATAGATGATTGTCATGTTAACTTCAAAAACTTGAACAAGTTAGTTAAAGGCGAACATGTGCCTGCTAAATCATTTTCTTGTATTGAAAAATGTCTTTCATGTTCTAAATGTAAGCAGCACAAACTCCTTCACAGACCCAAGACCGTCAATACCATAAGTTTCATTTTTCAGTTGCTGTATATGGACCTCTTTGGTCCCATTCAACCAATGGTAGTAAGCCGAAAAGCCTATTGCCCGGTTATTACTGATGACTTTTCTCGTTTTAGCCAGATTTTCTTGCTAGGTCACAAAGATGAGACCGCTCAATTTTTGATATAGTTCATGACACCGGTGGAGAAACAAACAGATAAAAGGGTTAAGTACATTAGAAGTGATAATGGGACAGAGTTCAGCAGCAGAGCTGCGGATGATTTTTGCCAGAACAAGGGGTACTTCGTCATTTTAGCTCTTCGTACACTCCACAACAAAACAATGTCACTGAAAGACGAAACATAACGCTTATCAAGTCTGCAAGAACAATGCTCTCGTATTCTAAACTTCCATTGTTCTTCTGGGGGAAGCCATCAATACTGCTTGTTTCACCTAGAACCCTGTGCCACTAAACAAGAGACTGAACAAGACTTCATCTAAAGTCTGCTATGGGACGAAGCCGCAAGCCAACTATTTCAAAACATTCGGATGTCCATGCACTTTGCTTCAAACAAACGCCAACTCAACTTCCAAATTTGCAGAGAAGGCAGATGATCGAGTGCTATTTTGTGGGATATGCTGCTCACAAGAGTGCTTATCGGGTTTACAACAAGCGAGCCAAAGTGATAGTGGAATCTTATAATATTGACTGGTAGGAAATAAACCCAACAGATGCACGCACGGGTCCGAATTGGATGTTTGACTATGAAGGATTGTTTCATCAGTTGCATGGAGTATATGTCCCATCTATTGCTCCTCAGGTTGCAACTGCACCAGTCCATAACACAGATACTCAGTCAATTTTAATACAATATGTATTAAACAACTTGGAAGATATTAGTCTGTCTACTAGTCCTTTAAACAGGAATGTATTGCCTGTAGCACCTCAATCGGATGCAGTTAATGCAATGCCTCCTACAACAGATACCACTAATTTGGTCAATGTTGAAGATGCCTTTGATTCAGACACATATTCATTTATGTCGGCTGACAACGTTGATAACGAGCAAACTGAGCCTGTGGTGAATCTTCAGGTAGAACCCCAGTGTGGTTGAGTCTATTACCACACCTCTTTCTTCAGATGACATTCAGGTTACTGCCAAAGAGATTGCTGCAAACAACGTTTCCGCTGGAACTTCTGATGACACCGACACCACACCAGTTCCATCAATCGTTGTTCCTTTCTTAGAGAGTCTATGGGATGGACCCATTGATCAAGAACATGTGGTTGGCCAACCAGATTCCATTCAACCACCCACTGATGTTCTTATCAATGCTCCTGCCATTTTCCATCCCATAGAGAGTTTGTTTGTGGAGATTCAAGCGACATTGATCTAGCCCATAGATCTGATTCCTTAACTGGAGATTCATCGGTCACACCCAACCGAGAACATCATCGGATCTCCTTCTGCTGGCATCCAAAGTCGTAGCACATCTGGTACAATTAGCAAACGTCTTTTTGCTTGTTTTATTTCATAGGTTGAACCCAAGGACTACAAGATGGCTCTGAGGGAGAATTCCTGGGTTGAAGCAATGCAAGAAAAGTTGTTACAATTCAGGAAGCTAAGTGTCTGGAGGCTAGTCAAGAAACCTGTAAACAAGAAGTCGATCGGAACGAAGTGGGTGCTTAGAAATAAGAAGGATGACAAGGGGTGATAATAAGAAACAAAGACATATTGGTTGTGCAAGGGTTTTCGCAACGTGAGGGTCTTAATTATAATGAGGTTTATGCTCCTGTGGCTAGGCTTGAGGTAATTCATCTCTTTTTGGCCTATGCTTCATACATGAACTTCAAAGTTTATCCAATTGATGTGAAGACCACCTTCATGTATGGAAAAGTAATAGAAGAGATTTATATCAAGCAACCTCTAGGTTTTGAGGATCCTGATCATCCCGCATACGTCTACTGTCTTGACAAAGCTCTCTATGGCCTTCACCAAGCACCCCATGCATGGTATGCCACTCTTGCTAAACATCTATTAAAGAACGGCTAATAGAAGAGGTGTTATTGATGAGAAACTCTTTGTCAAGAAGGTTGGTGATGATCTGATCCTGGTCCAAATTTATGTTTGTGACATTGTCTTTGGGTCAAAGAACGATATGATGTGCAAGGAGTTTTCTGAGGTCATGCAACGTCGGTTCGAAATGAGTTCGTTGGGTGAGATGACATTCTTCCTGGGCTTACAAGTTGAGCAAAATACGGACAGGATTATAATACACCAGGAGAAATATGTCCAAGATATTGTTCAGAAATTTGGGTTTAAGGATGCATCTACATTTGCAACTCCGATTGCTACTCGACCAGTGCTAGCTCCTAATCCATTTGGAAAGCCAATTGATCAACACCTATATAGGTTAATGATTGGCTCCCTAATGTATCTCACTACAAGCAGGCCAGACATCATGTACCCTGTTTGTTAGTGTGCCAGATTGTCACACCGCAAATCTGGGCCTAGGAGTGTGGCCAATAGTTGATACCTGTTTTGAAAATATATCAGAGTTGCGGGTTATTAGCGGAAGTCTTTGATTATAAAATAATAATTTAATTTGAAAATCTCTTGGATAATAAATATCCAAGTATTTAGTTTACAAACCTTGTTTATTCTTGTTTTAATTATTTAAAACTGAGCCATCTCCATCTGCGAGCATCTAACTCCATAAATGACTCTTATACCTTGCTATATGTACTAGGGTTGCTTTTCCTATAATGTGGGGAAAATACGTCAGTGATATGCTGGTGAATCATTGACTATAAAAGCTTTTAAATAACAATTATAATACCAATATAGATTGCTCAACATATCCCAGTAGATATATTGCTATACCCGGTATTTGTAACACTGCCCTACACACATATAAGCCTCCGAGCCATGTAGCCAATTCCGGAGGACAAGATATGACCGTTAGCCCGCAGCCACGTAGCCTTTGATTGTTTAGGCTGAACAATTATGTTTGGATCCAGACACATGCGTATTCGGTCTGAGTTGTTTTGTTTTCTAATTTGTATTATAACGTTTTAGAGATCACGTTATCTCATGTAAACGTTTGACTGACTCTTTAATACAAACAACCTGCTCATCTTATAGAGTATAAACATGTTTTGACTGATTGTAATGGTTTAATGTATTCACGTTATAAAAAGGTTGAACGTATTCACCTGTGATTGTGATTGCCTTTCTGAATGATGTGGTGATCTCGTTTGAAAAACCTTTATGAATGAATGATGATTGACCTATTATAAAATAGGTATATATAAATACTTGGACCGTCTCTTGATCCAGCTACAGACCTTTAGTCTGGTTTTGATAGCTTTAAAACTTGACTGATCATTTGTTTGAATAAAATATTTAAACCCGTAGTCTTTTCATTTGTTTACAAATCATGTGTTGAGTTTCTTCTTCATGAAGAAACATTGAATAGCTATAACCCTGATATGTAAAATCTTACGTTTCTTAATCACAAAGAATCATAAATTTTAACTATATCTTTTGCATATAATGTTTCTTAATTGTGAAGAAACTATTTCTGACTTATATCTTCTTGTATGTAAAAGCTTATGTTTCTTAATCATGAAGAAACATTATCTTAACTATAACTTGTGTGAATGTTATATTTCTTAACCATAAAGAAATATTATTTTTGACTATATCCTTTGTGTAAATGCTTACGTTTCTTAGGCATGAAGAAACATTAATTTGATCCATAACTTTCGATTCATGAAAATTTATATTATTGCTTAAATATGATCAAGGTTTGGCTATAATCCCGACTATGGTCTAAGCCATCATCAGAATAATAAAATAATAACTTAATCAGAACCCCTACATTTCGTGTGGGTATTTGGAGTTAGTTATCTTAGATTAATCAAGCGGTACTCTATTCTATATCGCTACCTACACCTTAAACCGTTAGAGCTTCAGAGCTTGGCACACTTCACGAGGCCGGCACGCTTCACGAGGTCGGCACGTAAAACGATGCAAAACGTGTGAAAAGTGAATTGGTTGGTATGAGTTGGAATGTGCCGAACACCCTTCTATTTTTGCTGAAATGTTGCAACTTAACGTATCGCAAAGATGCACTAGCTTTGCTGAGTCAGCAGTAGGGTTTCCATGTGTCACCAGGTGCTGCCACGTGTCTCCACGTGTCACGCATGCAGACGTACAACTTCGCGTTTCGCGAAGATTTCTTATCTGCAATTTAGCGTATCACGAAGATGCTTTGAGGTCGATTCAAGTCTTTTGTCTTTCGCGTATCGCGAAGATGCCTGATTTGCAACTTCATGTATCGTGAAGATGCAAGTTTCAAATTTTCATTTTCAGTCCTTGTACTATCAAAAAATACTAAAGCGGCCCTTATGAGGCTCGTGGCAATGCGAGCGTGCGAAGTGCCAAGTGCGCCATCAAAACGCCACATTACGCCCATCGCCCAAGTCTGTGTCCGTGTCCGAGTCCATGAGCGTCTGGTGCTTCGCACCTTCCGCTAGGACTATGGAGAGTGGTTAGCCATATTAAAACATTTCTATGAAAACTTGCTTCCTTATGAAGAGCTTCCATTTATTTGTTTGTTTTCATGGGGAATGCTTCCCTTTTCTTCCATTTTTCCATGTGAGATGGATTTTCCTACTTTCTTAAACATAAGAATACTTTAACTTTTCTCATCTTATGTTTCCCCATTACTTTTCTTTGAGATTATTTTTAATCCTTCAACTTTCAAAGTTGGCAACTTTAGCCCAAAATAAATATGGGTTTTTCCTAGATGTTACATCCTCCCCACCTTGGAATGAATCTCGTCCCCGTGATTCGCTTGTCTTAGGTTTGGATGTTCTTACTTACAAATTCATGATTAGATTTTATCTAATATGATTCTTGCGTTTAACTGTCATTACAAAAAAAATTTTCAGACTTGTTGCTAACTTTACATCTTAATTAGTCAATAGTTCAGAATATCATAAGTAAATGTAAATTGCTAAACACAGTGGCCAGTTATGCTTAATTATTTACCTTACCTTTTGTATCCTAAACATCTACCAATGTTAGCTTTATTGCTTCTTGGATTCGATCTGTCTAATCAATTCCATCTCTTGATCCTTATCATTTGTTTTTCTTACGTCATAACAGTACCTTTGTACTTTTGAGCAATCATATCCGATATGCTACACAATCATGTCTCTTAAACATTCTTGAGTTCCTTTGACTTATTGATCAATCTTTGTTGACTATTTCATTAACAGTATTTCTCAGATATTCCTTTTTAATGATATGCTATCTTTGCATATTTTGATATCTCATGACATTAGTGATATTCAGAATCCTTTCCCTTAGTACGCTATTAACTTATATTTATAATAGGCTCGCATAAATATCTAGATGATTTTTCTTGATTAAACAGTAGACTTTAAGTCTATTTTAGTTCAGCAAACTCGTGGCAGTAGACTTATGGTCTGATCAGCAAACTTTTAAGTTTGATTTAGTTCAACAGACTCTTGGTCTGATCAACAGACTTTAAGTCTGATTCAGTTCGGTAGACTCTTAGGTTTCCCTTAAACTTAATAGAGTTTTATATTATATTTACATATGATGTTTAATATGGTACGACTTGGCCTAATAGAGATAGTCCATCCAACTGGATGAATCTGTCAGATGATAAACCAAATCAACATGTTATAGTTTTGAACGTCAGCTTTAAATTCAGACACTCGATTGTCTTTTCCTGAATATGAGCATTCTTGTGTATTGACAAGATCTGTATGCTAATATTTTATTTAGAACAGAGGGAATTAAATACCCTTTCTCGGTTTAGAAAATTTCTCATTTCTAAACGAGTTGCAACTTTAATGTACAGAAATTAACTATTTTATCTGACATTCCCTTGATATTTGTTTGCTCTTGTCTCAGATATTTCTGATTTCTTCTGACATTAGTGTCAGTCTTAATTAGCTTTTCTTTTTGGGCAACTTGTTTTCAAGTGGCCCGTTTCTCCACATATGAAACATACTCCTTGTTTCTTCCTGCATTCTTGCATTGTGTGTCCTTCTCTATTGCAGTATGCACACTTATCTGTGTCTTCTCGTCGAAATTTTCCAGAATTTTTCTTCCACAAGTTTTACATGTGGATTTTGAATTATTTCCTTCTTTTTTCTATCTTTTCCAAACCTTTTGGTTTCTTGATTTCTTTTTCGTCTTTCTTTCCCTCCTCTTGGTTTCTTATCATACTGTTTATCAAGTACCCGGCTACTTTCATGGCCGACTCAATTGTTTGCGACATATTGGCTCTTACCAAGTCTCTTATTTCTCTTGGTAATCCATATATAATGTGTTATCTTATTATATTCCGGAGTAACCAGATGTGGAACTAGTCGGCAATATTCAAGGAATTTAGTATTATTTTTCCTGAGATTTGTACCAACAACTTTATGATTCCATAATTTGGTTTGAATTTGATCCATCTCGTGGAGTGGATAATATTTCTTTATAACGAGATCTTTGAATTCTTCCCAGCTTAGATTGTACGTTATTTCTCATCCCTTATTCCAGATTAAGGTATTCCACCATTCAAGAGCTTCTCCCTTGAACATTTGTGAAGAATATTGGATAGCTTCTTCGTTTATACACTTACTAATGTAAACGATTGCTTCTTGTTCTTCTAGCCATCTTCAAGCGGCTATAGAATTCTTGTCTCCATAAAATTCTTTAGGTTTATAAGCTTGGAAATTCTTAAAGTTGCATCCTACTTGATGCTTCAACTTCTTTCGGGGTTTGTCCCTTGAGTTATTGTTAGATGCAGAGCTACCATAAGCTTCTTCCTTTCTTGAATGAACAGATTTACTTTTACTTTCCTTATTTGATTGGCCTTGGTTGATTGAATTATCCTTGATAGCTTTATATATCATTTTCTGGATTTCATCTTTATACTGGGAGGGAAGTTCCTTGTTTTCATTGTTAATATTCTCTACGATTCCAATTTTATTGGAAGGATTGTTCTGAGAGTTTGCACTTTCTTCTCTTGACATGCTACAATAAAATTTTAAAGATAAGTTCAACATTCGAGGAATTTAAAACCTATCCTTTATTTATATTATTGTAGTTTACAGAAGTGCACAATATTATTATTAGTTACACTTGTTACAACTACTATAGTTCTTATTATCTATTTCTTACAGCGGACAATCAATTTCTTGATTTTCCTATCCTTTTTGATATTCTCAATTGTTTCCTTTTCTTTTCCCTTTTCTTTTTCCTTCTCCTTCTCTTCTTCCATCTCAATATTGTTGAGCATTGATTCAGCTATTTTTGTAACATCAACTTCATAACATGTTGAATCGTCTCTGATGTACATTCCTTCATAATCTGTGCTCCGGCATTCATTTTGAGGATGAACAAAGTAAGGATCTTAGTTCATCGGATAATTGAAATATTTCTGCCCCTGAGGATTTTCTTCTGGATCAGTCATTATCCCTTTTCCCTTTGACTTTATTGATCTCTGGGATCCACTTGATCCACTTGATCTTGTTCCCTGCACATCTTGTCTTCGCATGATATGGGCTAGTGGGATATTGGAATCGAATGAATCCGAATTTTCCTCCATTTAGGTCTGATATTAGTCTTCACTACTAGATATAGGGATTGGAAGTAAAGCTGTCCCTATGCACCCTTTTCCTTTACCTGACCGAGGTTGATATGATCCTTGGCTGGATTGATGATCAGACATCTGTACAATGTTAGATGGGAATAGGATCGCGTTCCTATTTTATCCATAACAGTTTTATTTATTCAGTGATTGTATTTTAGATACTTTCAGTTAAGTACCTATTTTGTTTGAATCAGTATCCGTGTAGGATTAAATCCTATCCGTATCATTCAGTGATTATATCAGTTGGTATTGAATGCTAATATTTTCAGCATATCCTTATTTCTAGTCAAAGCCTAGGTAATAAGTATACCTAATTCGCTAAGACCGATATCTCTGATACCAAACTGTCACACCCCAAATCTGGGCCTAGGAGTGTGACCAATAGTTGGTACCTGTTTTGAAAATATATCAGAGTTGCGGGTTATTAGCGGAAGTCTTTGATTATAAAATAATAATTTAACTTGAAAATATCTTGGATAATAAATATCCAAGTATTTAGTTTACAAACCTTGTTTATTCTTGTTTTAATTATTTAAAACTGAGCCATCTCCATCTGCGAGTGATATAACGTTAAATATATATAAATCCCTTGTATATTTTAATTAATATTTTATTAGCTTTTGTTTGGTTTTTGTTAGGATTTGAATACTACTAACTTATTTGAATAATATAGGTCCTGGGATTTGTTCGTGGTTAAAGAGGGCGAAAAACGATCAAAAACAAAGCTAAACCGGCGAACCAGAGCATCAGGAAATGAACCGGACCGAACCAGGAGAGAACCGGACCGGGTAGGACAGCCAGGCCCCCCACCTGCTGGAGCGCCGTGCGGCCAGGCCCGTCGCGCGGCGCGGTGGCTCTAATGTCACCCCAGTTCCAGAACGTTCCAGCTGTTAACCGTCTTAACCTATTGTTGGATCCCTGTTGCCTATAAAAAGACCCCTAAACTCAGCCTTAATCATACCCTGAAGTCCCAGACGAATTTGGTGAGTTCCGAGGCGTCCGAGGTCAGTTTTCGGCAGCTTTGGAGTCGAGGAATCAGCCCGCGAAGTGCTTAATATTCAAGGACGAAGACTCCGGGTTTTATCGCCTTTATTCTTCCGTTCTTATTTATTTTTGCCTTGATTTCGTTTATTATTATTTTGTTTGATTTTAAGATGCTAGGCTAAACTTTATAGACTGCCTAGGCTTATGATGAACCTTTGTTGATGTTTGATTTTTGTTGGGGATTTATTTATTGTTATGGTTTTATGAACTAGTAAAAGGTTTACTTATATTAAATTGATGCGTTTGGATATTTAGGATTGTTTGATTAATTGTTATTATTCCATAGTTGCCTAGATTATTGTTTGTCATTATGATAGGTTGCTATTAGGTCAATTACTTTGTGTTTTTGATTATTTTATGATTGATGTGCACTAAGATCATAGGAATAATAATTATTAATTAAATAAACCTAAGTGTGCTGCTAACCTAAATAGCTGTAAGGTGTTAGGTTATCGATAGATCTTTATTATTTAATCTTGCTAGATTTAGTTTTTCGTAAGGAGTCCGTCTAGGTTTGATTATTTAATTATTGTCTATTGAGTCAATTTGATATATTAAACTGCCTTTGATTTCGGCACTGTAAGGTAGGATTTCGTATAAAGGAACTAAATTATAAACAATTGGGTGACCGTAAGCGAACTTGATTTTTAATACTGGTGTTCGTTAAACCTTGTTAGAAATCCATAGGTTTCTCTTGAGAAGGGTCAGGGGTCCTATTCGGGTTTTCTTTTAAGTGTCTATTTTACGATCCCAGTCCATAACTAAATATTTTCCCGAGTCAATTCATTACTGAAATTTATGGGAGTCTAGCCTTGATCATCATCATCATCATCATCATCATCATCATCATCATCATCTTATTTTCACAGCAAACTTTGCTTTCATTTAAATTACTTGTTTTCTTAATTAGTATTTAATTATAGTATTAAATTAGTATTTTAAATCCCCCAAACAAATATAAGTAATAAGTTGTATTTTGTAGTCGAGTCGAATTAGCTAATAAAACGTCATTTAAAGAGTCTTGTGGGTTCGATATTCGGACTTACTTAGCTTTACTAGAGGCGATCGGTTCACTTGCTGGTTAGTAGTTTAGTCGAGTTTTAGAGAGTCTAGAGTATTACCTAGTGTTTATTTTTAATTAATTTAGTTAATAAATATTAAACTACTTCAAGCACATCAAGTTTTTAGCGCCGTTGCCGGGGACTCTTGACGATTGCGTTATTAGCTTTGATTAGACTTACTTGCTACATACGTGCTATTTGTTTTGTTTTGTTTTGTTTTGTTCTGTCTTTTGAGTCGTAGGAGTCTAATTAATTTTAGTTTAATTTTAAGTCTAGTTTATTTTATTTATTATTAGTTTTATTTTCGTATTTACATTGAGTCTACTCAGTTGGTCCTGTGTGCTTTGCAGGTTTATGCCACATCTTCGTTCGCAAGGACCACTTCCGTTAAAGTCAGAAGTCAGTTCACCGATAACCATAGATTCTCCACCGAAGTTATCACCACACAGTTCACCGCTGTCGAGCCCAGAACCATTCCCGATATTCAGATGGCCGACAACCGAACCGTTTACCAACAAGCTTTCGAGGGTTTCACCGGAGATCATTCACCCATCATCACCCCCGTAATCAATAATCCAAATTCCTGGCAGATTCCCTCTTATGTCATAACCAATCTCATCCATAGTAATCTATTCCATGGCTGTGACGATGAGGACGCACCAGCGCACATCAACCGTCTCACCCGTGTGCTCAGAACGTTCAGTTTGCAAGGTGTTAATGAAGATGCCATTTTCCTCCATTTATTCCCGTTTTCACTTAGGGGTCGTGCCGCCACTTGGCTCGATTCATAACATGCTGGAGCATTCACTACTTGGGAGGCGTTGTGTACCGCTTTCTTGAAGAAATATTTCCCGCCTGCCAAAGCATCTGGTCTCCGTGATCAGATTCATTCTTTCCATATGGAGCCGGATGAGCCGTACTGTCAAGCTTTGGAGCGCTTTCAGGGTTTACTGGCCCGTTGTTCACAGCATGGTCTTACTCCGTTGGCCTTGGTCGAGAAGTTTTACAATGGGCTGACATATGAGACACAAGCTCGTTTCGACACTGCTGCTGGAGGTAACTTAATGGATAAGAAACATGTAGTAGAGTGTAATGAGTTATTTGAGAGTTTTGCCCAGTCCGAGTTTGCTAAAAAGCCACGTAGCGGGAATTCAAATCCTGTCACTAGTACACCCTCATCCGTCTGAGGTGTGCACCAGGTTAATCTGGATACTAGTGTGGCTGCTGCGTTAGAGAGTTTAGCACGTGAGATTTAAGAACTTAAGGTTAAGGTAGAAAAGTGCGAGTTGTGTAGAGGAGGGCATGGGATTTTAGATTGTCCGTTAATGAGTTAGGAGCAGGTAGAGTTCATAGGAGGGCAGAATAGGGTTCCTAATGCATTTAATGGTAATAATAATTCAAACTGGAACAACTATAAAAATAATAACTATAATTCTAATTGGCATTCCTCCGGGGCACCCCCTAGTTTCTAATCAAATTCAAATCTTAACCGGGGGCAAGATCAATCGTTTAGTGGGGATCAAATTAATCAAGGTGGGAGTAATGGGCCAGATCTGTGTAAGAAATTGGATGAGATGATGCAGCAACTAATTATTAGAGATCAAGTTACTGAAAAGACTCTTGCCAAGCATGATCTATTTCTTAAGAATCAACAATCAGCTATGCTCGACATGTAAAGGATCATTGATGATATAGCCCGACGTTTAGATGAGAGACCCCAAGGTCAGTTTTCAGGCTCTACTCAGCAGAATCCGTCCGCTCAAATAAATGCCATTTCTACTCGTAGTGGTAGGATTTTAGTTCCGGAGAGAGAGATTGGGGTAGAGGAGAGTGATGAGTTAGTGGATAAGGAGATAGTGATGGAGACTCCTGGGGGTGCAACCTAGGCTAGGCCCAGCAAGTACCACACCAACCAGTGAGCCCATAGTGAGGAAGTGAGGAAAAGAAACCAAGCGGTTTTAGGCCTTCACCGCTTATAGATCATTCTCGTATGCCGTATCCAGCCGTGTTAAGAATCAGAAATTCAGTAGATAGTACGGGAACTTCCTAGATATGTTTAGGCAGCTTAGGATTAACCTTCCGTTTATTGAAGTCCTCCAGCATATGCCGAAATATGCCAAGTTCTTGAAAGATATTCTTAAACAAAAGGAAAGTCTGGAGGAGCTTTCGACAGTTCCACTGAACGGAGAGTGTTCGGCAGTAGTTCTCAATAAGGTTCCCGAAAAGTTACCCGATCCCGGTGTTTTTACTGTTCCATGTTTGTTTGGTAGGAATACCTCGTGTCAAGCTTTAGCAGACCTAGGAGCTAGCATAAACTTAATGCCATCCTTGTTTGAGAAGCTAGGCCTAGGCGAACTTACACCCACCCGTATGTCATTGTCTTTAGCTGACCGTTCGGTGAAGTACCCGAGGGGAATCATAGAAAAATTGCTCGTGAAAGTCGATAATTTGGTTTTCCCCGTAGATTTTATGGTTTTAGATATGGAGGACGATGAGAGAGTTCCTATTATTTTAGGCCGTCCATTCTTGCGTACTGCTAGGGCACTTGTAGATGTTTTTGATGGTAAGATCACTCTTAGAGCCGGTGACGATAGTGTCACTTATGTTGCTAAATCCATGAGACACCCAAGTGGTCAAGACGGTCTCATTGATCCATGTCATCCCGTTTATGCGATTAAGTCTTTTATTTCGGGCATGGATCCACGTCTTGAGCACACCCGTTCTGTCAGAATTTGTTTGGATGAGGAGAGAGAGGTCGCAAGTTCTTGAGAGGTGATGGAGTTTGATAGAGAGAGAGGTAGTGGTCTGCAAGGGTTTGTGGAGTGTGGAAAAATTGGAGATAAGAGGAAGAAGGTTGAAGATGAATGGTCGTATCGTGATGCGGTTTCTTGGAGGACCATGGAGTTTGACTGTGGTGGAGGAATCTCCACTTGGGCAGCTGATTAGATCACATAGGAGAGTGTCTTGAGTGAAAACTCAAGTGTAGAGTTTGTATAATTATTCCATTTTTGAGTCTTGTCGAGTCACTAACGTAAATTTTTGTAGTTCTTCTTTGTTTTTGTTTTTAAGTTTTGAGGGTTTTGGGATAGAAAAATGACCCCCATGAAGTTTATTGCAAAATTCAAGTGTGGGGATGGAGCAGTTGAACTGTATACTTTTTATTATTTGCTGCTATTCATATACTGGGTGGTTTGGTTGGTCTGGTAAAATACTTAAGTGCTTAACATCTATCAAATTGATAAGATATGTTTTAGATATTGTTTGTTGAATTTTTTCCGCTTCCGTTCGTGTGTGAGAGATGGAGATATTTGTTTTATAAGCACGTTTTGAGTTGGAGGGCAGCTTTGGAAAAGACTTTGGCATCATATCGTCATTCGCATATTACCAGCTAAGTCTTTTTCATTATTTATCTTGCTTGTTTATTTTTATTTTTGTTTTTCTTTTTATGTTTTTAGGTGTTTTTTGTATTCCAATTTTATTTTTATTTTTCGTCCTTATCCTTGCATTGAGAACAATGCAAAATTTAAGTGTGGGGATAGGACATTTGAGTCGTAGTTAATTTTTATTAAAAAAAAAAGAAAAAAAAATTGAAAAAAGTGTTGAAAAATGTCCCTTGATTTTGTTTCTTTTTGCACTTAAATGGGAGATAAGGATACTTATCGGGAATCGGTTTTTCAAACTACTAATAATATGAGATAATATTAGAGAAGGCGTACTTAACTTGGGATGTGTCGGTAGGCCCAACTAGTCTTGAAAGGTTTTCCATTGCATATTCTTAATAAACCTAATTAATCTTAGATTTTGTGGGTTCTCATCCTAGGGGGGTAGTGACGCTGAAATTCGATAAGGTATAGAGAGTATTACCATAAGCTGATTACTCTAAGGTGGTGAGAATTAAATACACTTTAAAATTAGCACGCCACTCGGTTGTATGAAAATATATAAAGAGTGGTGGCGCCCGCAAATGTCCAATTTTATACGAGCTTTAGTCTTTAGTTATATATTTTTAGGTAAAAGATGCCTAAGTGCACAATAAAAAAAATAATAATTAAATAAATAAAGAAAAAGTGAGAAAAGTTATGTAAAGAAAAATGCCAAAGAAGCATTCTCAAAACATAGAAAACGAGGCCAAAGTGCACATACTCGACAAGACTGAGAGTTTACGTGTTACCAAGGGGATGGCGACTCTGTGAATACACTATTGGGGCTCGAAAGTTTCTAGTTAATAAATATTTTCTTAGAGAATATATAGGACAAAGTCCAATAATATTTAGGATATGCTCGTATGACCTCACTTAACCTATCATCCATAATTTTATCTAAGTGCATTTTCTTCTTACCATTAAGGGGTTGTTATCTTATGGTGATATGTTGAACCAGTTTGCTTCAACTCGATTATTTTTAACTGTCTTTACTATGCTTGAGATGGGGTAGGTGGATCTTAACTCTAAAGGTGTGAGACCCATAGGTTTTTGATATCACATAAACTTAAAAGCTTAATGTGCGTGGGAGGCTTGATAGGCTGGTGGCTGGGTTTAAGTGGACAACAATATCGGCAATCACAGTTTTTACGTTTATTTGAGCTTTAAGATAACCTTATATGTTTTTAAGACTATATTTCTCCGATTCTGATCCCATTGCAATGAGACTTTTTCAGTGACGAAAAAAGTTTAAGTATGGGGATATTTGATATAACGTTATATATATAAAACCCTTGTATATTTTAATTAATATTTTATTAGTTTTTGTTAGGATTTGTATACTACTAACTTATTTGAATAATGTAGGTCCCGAGATTTGTTCGTGGTTAAAGAGGGCGAAAAACGATCAAAAACAAAGCTAAACCGGCGAACCGGAGCATCAGGAAACGAACCGGACCGAACCAGGAGAGAACTGGACCGGCTAGGCCGGCCAGGCCCCCCCCCACCTGCCGGAGCGCCGCACGGCCAGGGTGGCTATGCCCGTCACGCGGCGCGACGGCTCTAATGTCAGCCCAGTTCCAGAACGTTCCAGCTGTTAACCGTCTTAACCTATTTTTGGACCCCTGTTGCCCATAAAAAGACCCCTAAACTCACCCTTTATCATACCCCGAAGTTTCAGACGAATTTGGTGAGTTCCGAGGCGTCCGAGGTCAGTTTTCGGCAGCTTTGGAGTCGAGGAATCAGCCGGCGAAGTGCTTAATATTCAAGGACGAAGACTCCAGGTTTTATCGCCTTTATTCTTCCGTTCTTATTTATTTTAGCCATGATTTCGTTTATTATTGTTTTGTTTGATTTTAAGATGCTAGGCTAAACTTTATAGACTGCCTAGGCTTCTGATGAACCTTTGTTGATGTTTGATTTTGATTGGGGATTTATTTATCGTTATAGTTTTATGAACTAGTAAAAGGTTTACTTATATTAAATAGATGCGTATGGATATTTAGGATTGTTTGATTACTTGTTATTATTCCATAGTTGCCTAGATTATTGTTTGTCATTATGATAGGTTGCTATTAGGTCAATTACTTTGTGTTTTTGATTATTTTATGATTAATGTGCACTAAGATCATAAGAATAATAATTATTAATTAAATAAACCTAAGTATGCTGCTAACCTAAATAGCTATAAGGTGCTAGGTTATCGATAGATCTTTATTATTTAATCTTGCTAGATTTAGTTCTTCGTAAGAAGTCCGTCTAGGTTTTAATTATTTAATTATTGTCTATTGAATCAATTTGATATATTAAACTGCCTTTGATTTCCGCACTGCAAGTTAGGATTTCGTATAAAGGAACTAAATTATAAACAATTGGGTGACCGTAAGCGAACTTGATTTTTAATACTGGTGTTCGTTAAACCTTGTTAGAAATCCATAGGTTTCTCTTGAGAAGGGTCAGGGGTCCTATTCGGTTTTTCTTTTAAGTGTCTATTTTACGATCCCAGTCCATAACTAAATATTTTCCCGAGTCAATTCATTACTGAAATTTAGGAGAGTTTAGCCTTAGTAGTTTTCTCATCATCATCATCATCTTATTTTCACAACAAACTTTGCTTTCGTTTAAATTACTTGTTTTTTTAATTAGTATTTAATTATAGTATTAAATTAGTATTTTAAATCCCCCAAACAAATATAATTAATAAGTTTTATTTTGTAGTTGAGTCTAATTAGCTAATAAAACGTAATTTAAAGAGTCTCGTGGGTTCGATATCCAGACTTACTTAGCTTTACTAGAGTCGATCAGTTCACTTGCCGGTTAGTAGTGTAGTCGAGTTTTAGAGAGTCTAGAGTATTACTTAGTGTTTAATTTTAGTTAATTTAGTTAATAAATATTAAACTTTCTATTGTATGTGAATGCTTACATTTCTTAGGCATGAAGAAACATTAATTTGATCATAACTTTCTATTCATGAAAAGTTATATTATTGCTTAAATATGATCAATGTTTGGCTATAGCCTTGACTATGGTCTAAGCCATCATCATAATAATAAAATAATAACTTAATCAGAACCCTTACCTTTCACGTAGGTATTTGGAGTTAGTTATCTAAGATTAATCAAGCGACACTCTATTCTATATCGCGTACTACACCTTAATCTGTCAGAGCTTCGGAGATTGGCATGCTTCACGAGGTCGGCACGTAAAACGATGCAAAACGTGTGAAAAGTGAAGTGGTTGGTGTGAGTTGGAATGTGCCGAACACCCTTCTATTTATAGCTAAAATGTTGCAACTTCGCGTATCGCGAAGCTGCTTCGCGTATCGCGAAGATGCATTAGCTTTGCTGAGTCAGCAGTAGGGTTGCCATGTATCTCCACGTGTCACGCATGCAGACGTGCAACTTCGCGTATCGCGAAGATTTCTGATCTGCAACTTCGCGTATCTCAAAGATGCTTTGAGGTCGATTCAAGTCTTTTGTCTTTCGCGTATCGCGAAGATGAAAGTTTCAAATTTCCATTTTCAGTCCTTGTACTATCCAAAAATACTAAAGCGGTCCTTATGCGCGGCGATGCGAGCGTGCGAAGTGCCAAGTGCGCCATCAAAACACCACATTACGCCCATCGCCCGAGTCCGTGTCCGAGTATGAGTCCGAGTCCATGCGCGTCGGGTGCTTCGCACCCTCCGCTAGGACTATGGAGAGTGGTTAGCCACATTAAAACATTTCTATGGAAACTTGCTTTCTTATAAAGAGCTTCCATTTCTTTCTTTGTTTTCATGTGGGAAGAAAATTCCATTCCTTATTTATACCCATGGGGAATGCTTCCCTTTTCTTCCATCTTTTCATGTGGGATGGATTTCCTACTTTCTTAAACATAAGAATACTTTAACTTTTCTCATCTTATTTTCACCATTACTTGTTTTTAAGATTATTTTTAATCCTTCAACTTTCAAAGTTGGCAACTTTAGCCCAAAATAAATATTGGTTTTTCCTAGATGTTACGCAGATATCAGTCGAATCCGAAAGAGTCCCACTTAACCGCCAACAAAGTATCTTTTGATATCTCAAAGGAAAGCCTCGTTTGGGTCTCTGGTATCCAAAAGAATCTCCTTTGACATTGCATGCATATACCGATAGCGATTATGAGGGATGCTGATGTGTTAAATGTAGTTATAAATTTATTAACTAAAATTACGCTAATCTAGACACTAAGTAATATTTCTAGACTCTTAACTTAACTAAAACTACTAACCGGCAAGTGAACCAGTCGACTCTAGTACAGCTAAGTAAGTCCGGATATCGAACCCACGAGACTCTTTTAATTACTTTAACTAGCTATATTAGACTTAACTACAAACACGACTATTTGTTTATTATTATTTTGAGGGGGTTTTGCTAATAAATTAATTTTAAACTAATTTAAACTAATTAATAAAACTAAAGATGACTAAACTTAGAACTTGAACTTAATTCAGATGATGACAAACAACCACCTAGACTAGAATCCCTAATGTATCAATTATCAAATAGTTGGAAATTGCTAAGTTATGGAACTGGGATCTTAAATTATTCACTTAAAGAAAAACCCAAACAGGACCCCTGACCCTTCTCAGGAAGACACCTATGGATTTCTATTAAGTTCTTAAAAAAACCAGTTTAATTAGACTCGCTTACGGTCGCTAATTATTTTATGACAAGTACCTCTATAAGAAATTCTACCTTATAGCGCGGAAATCAAAGGTAATTTAAAGAATTCACTCGATTAGATAAGCAAGGCTGAAAAGTCAAACCTAGACGGACTCCTTACGAAGAACTAAATCTAGCAATCTTAAACAACCAAGACTTAACAAATAATCTATCACCTAACAGCTATTTAGATTAGCAACACACTTAGGTCTACTTGATTTATTAATATTGTTCCTATGTCTTTAATGCATATCAACCACAAACTAGTCAAAAACACACAGTAGATGACCTAACAGAATCCTATCATATGACACACAATCACCAAGGAAACTATGGAACAATAAAACCTGTCAAACAATCCTAAGCACACATATGCATCGAATAAATAACAATAAACCTCTTACTTAATCATAAACCATAACAAAAGCAAAGTCCAAACTAAAATCCAATATCAACAAAAGTTCATCATAAACCTAGGTGGCTTAGGGTTTTAGCCAACAACCATACTCAAGAACAAAACAAATAAATAAGGTTCAAATAATAAATTCATGACAAAAATAATAAATTCAAAACTGAATAATAAGAATGTTTGGATGAGTAGGTGTTGAACCTGGACGCTTTCTGCTCAAACCAACGGCTTTCCTTTTCTTGTTTTCTCTTGTTTCGGATGCCTCTTTTTTCCAAAACTTGCGGCTCTCTATCTCCTGTAAGGGTCCTCCAAATATATAAAGTCATATCCTATCAACCGACCTCTTTCTTGTATTGTTCTTCACGTTCTGTAGGGCCCAACCCACCAATGTTTGATGCAATCCAAAAACCTTTGTTAAATTCAACTTGAAGCCCACATGATTACTTTCTGTGAACACAAATCAATTAACTAGTATATGTATTCTAATAAAATATAACTATTAAAAACATATGTGGTCATGTATAATTTAGAGTACACAAATTAATTTACTTTAACGTTGTCACAACCCAAACCAGGGCCTAGGAGTGTGACCATCAGTTGATACATGTTTTGTAAATATATTATAGTAGCGGGTTTATTTTAGCAGAAGTCTTTAAATATTAAAATATTAATTTACATTGTCAAAAACTACTCGGGAATTAAACACCCGAGTTTCAGATTTACAAAACAGTGATATTAATAATACAAGGATTTGTAATATTCAAAATCGAGCCATATCAAGCGATCTTCTATGACTCCAATACTTGTATATCATCTATTATCATTTAGTTACCTGCAAGGGTGGGAAAAACACGTCAGCTATATGCTGGTGAAACGTTGACTCGATAAAACAGTTTATAACTCGATAAAACAGTTTATACAAACATAGTTTTCTGTTCACAATCTTAGCAGGAATTCCTGTCCACTCCCGGAATTTGTACCACTACCCAACACACACAATTCAAAGGTTCCCCGAGTACATAGCCCCTGTTCGGAGACAACCTTCCCCTAGGCTATGTAACCCTGTTGGAGAACCGGTTATGACTGACTTGGTTTTGTATACCAATTATCAGTTATGTTTGGATCCAGACACATGTGTATTCGGTCTGAGTTGCTTTTTATTATCTATTTTGTATTATAACGATTTTAGAGATTATATCTCATGCAAACATTTATCAGACTCTTTGTAATAAACAACCAGTTTATTACAAGAGTAAAATCAGTTCAGACAGTAAAAGGTTAACGTGTTCACCTTATATTATCAATAGGAAATATCAACCTCCTTGGATTCAGTATGCTATTAACCTATATTCATAATAGGTATGCATAAGTACCTAGTTGGTATTATTCAGACTCTTAGGTCTGACCTAACCTTAGCATAGTTATAGTCGTTTTATGAAAATACTTTGAATTTACATATGATGTTTGGAATAGCACACTTTGGCCTAATAAAGGATATCACGTTGGCAAACTTCTCCAGGTAAGCAAACGGGTCCGCTGTTGATTGGGATTTGTACGAATTGCTTTCCTTAGGCAAGAAGAGTCTACTAATGATACCCCCTTCTAGTAACTACATGCCCGTAAAAATAATAGTTTTGATAACATTACCTCACATGGAAGCAACGTCTTTACTTTATAAAACATTACTTGGAAAATATTAACAGTTTAATGACTATACTCTTAACTAAGTTATAACTAGGTATTTAAAGTAACTTAACCTTAATCCTACCTTAAATGGATCGACGGGACTTAAGAACTTAAGAAATCAGCAGCAATTCAGCTTGTACTTCGTTACAAGATCAGCAGCTCGTTAAACAGCGTATCGACTCCTCATTTCTTCGCAAAAACAGCCCTCGGCACCTCGGAACTCTCTTGCACTCTAACCAAGGTTAACTATGTGAAAACTAAGGTGAAAATGAGATGCATTGGCTTGAACCCGTAGCTGCCCTTTTATAGGCGAGTTTTGCAGACCGTCGCGTAGCGCGATGGCCTTTTCCCTAAGGCCGTCGCGTAGCGCGACGCCGCAATTTGTCAGAAGCTGCCACGTGTTGACACGTGGCCACGTGGTTGGCCACGTGTCCCGGGTTACTTAACCTGGTCATTGCGTAGCGCGATGGACCAGTTGGGTTTGGCCGTCGCATAGCGCGTCGCCCCCCTTTTTCTTGAATTGTGTGATTCTCTATCGCGTTGCGCGAGAAGTTCATCAGCAGACCATCGCGTAGCGCGATGGTTCTAAAAACTCAAATTTTTCATTTTCAGTCCTTTAACTTTCAGAATTGACATTTTTGGTCCCTTAACTTCTAATCTTGACATTTTTTTGGCCCAAAACTAGATGGGGTATTTTCGCGGTGTTACATCCTCCCCACATTTAGAACAATCTCGTCCTCGAGATTTATGCAAACAGATGTGGATACTTTCGTTTCATCTCGAACTCAAGTTCCCAAGTGAATTCCGGACCACGTTGGGAATTCCATTTTACTTTGACCAATTTCAACCTTTTGCGCTTTAAAAACTTGATTTGACTATCCTCAATCTGCATCGGCTCCTCTACAAACTTGAGTTTCTCATTCACTTGTACATCTTTTAAAGGCATAGCAAGTGTCTCATTAGCTAAACATTTTCTTAGATTCGATGCATGAAATACATCATGGATTCCTTGCATTTTTTCGGGTAACTCAAGTCGATAAGCTACAGGACCTATTCTTTCAACAATTTTAAATGGTCCAACAAAACACGGACTTAACTTCCCTTTCTTTCCAAAACGAACCACACCTTTCCAAGGTGATACTTTAAGCAACACTTTGTCTCTTTCTTTGAATTCTAACGGTTGCGTCTTACATCAGCATAACTCTTCTGTCTGTCATGTGCTGCTTTCAATCTTTCTCGGGTTTGTATTACTTGGTCAGTTGTTCTCTGGACAATCTCGGGACCTGATAACTGACTATCACCAATTTCAGACCAACAGACAGGTGTTCTACATTTCCGTCCGTATAGTGCTTCATATGGAGCCATTTGTATGCTTGTGTGATAGCTATTGTTATACGAAAATTCCATTAACCCTAGGTGAGTATCCCAGCTTCCACCTATATCTGTAACACAAGTGCGAAGCATATCTTCTAACGTTTGAATTGTTCTCTCACATTGTCCATTTGTTTGTGGATGATAAGCAGTACTCAAATTTAACCGCGTACCCATTGCTTTTTGAAAACTTCTCCAGAAGTTAGAAGTGAAGCGACTATCTCTATCGGATATGATTGAAAACGGCACACCATGCAATGATACAATGTTTTCCGCATATAGTTGCGCCAATCTATCCATGTTATATGTTTCTTGAATTGGAATGAAATGAGCTGATTTGGTCAGTCTATCAACAATGACCTAGACAGCATCATTTTGTCGGGACGTCTTAGGTAATTTCATAATAAAATCCATGGTAATCATATCCCATTTCCAAATCGGAATCTCAGGTTGTGTTAACAAACCCAACGGCTTTTGATGCTCAGCTTTAACCTTTGAAAATGTCTGACACTTAGCCACATACAAGGCAATCTCTTTCTTCATTCTGATCCACCAATACTCATCTTTGAGATTATGATACATCTTATCGCTTCCCGGATGCATCATATACTTAGATTTGTGAGCTTCTTCCAATATCTTCTCCCGCAAGCTCCCTACCATTGGTATCCAAATTCTTTTCCCTAATCTGAGTATATCATCATCACCCTTAACTAATTGATCTATTGTTCCATTTTCTTTTTCAGCCTTTATGTTATTTTCTTCTAGTGCCAACTTCTGAGATTCCTTGATTTCAGTTAATAGATCAATTTTGAGTTCTAACCTCAAAGCTCGTACTCTTTTTGGCTTTTCATGTTCTTTTCTGCTTAAAGCATCAGCTACCACATTAGCTTTACCTTCATGGTAAACTATTTCACAATTATAATCATTCAACGTCTCCATCCATCGTCTCTGTCTCATGTTCAATTCTTTCTGATCAAATATGTGCTTTAAACTTTTGTGATCAGTATAAACGGTAAATTTTACACCATATAAATAATGTCGCCATAATTTCAACGCGAAAATTATAGCTCCAAGTTCAAGATCATGTGTAGTATAATTCTTTTCATGAACTTTTAATTGTCGTGAAGCATAAGCAATTACCTTTTTCCCTTGCATTAAAACACATCCCATTCCTGTATGTGAAGCATCACAATATACAATGAAATTATCTTGTCCTTCAGGCAAGGCTAAGACAGGTGCATTTGTTAGTTTCTATTTAAGAGTTTCAAATGCCTCTTCTTGCTTTGGTCCCCATTCAAATTTCACAGACTTCCGAGTAAGTGAAGTTAATGGAACCGCTATCCTTGAGAAATTCTGGATAAACCTTCTATAATAACCTGCTAACCCCAGAAAACTTCTTACTTGAGTCGGAGTTTTGGATTTCTCCCATGTAGTAATTGCTTCAATTTTTTCTGGATCAACTTGAATACCCTTCTCATTAACAATATGCCCAAGAAATTGTACTTCGGATAACCAGAATTCGCATTTCGAGAATTTGGAATAAAGCTTCTCTTTCCTCAATGTTTCGAGTATGGTTTTCAAATGAGCTTTGTGTTCTTCTTTCGTCTTGGAATAAATAAGAATGTCATCAATAAAAACAATAACAAACTTATCCAAGTAAGGTTTGCAGATTCGATTCGTCATATCCATAAAAGCTGCCGGAGCATTAGTGAGTCCAAAAGGCATAACAGTGAACTCATAATGTCTGTATCGGGTTCTAAATGCAGTCTTGGATATATTTTCTTCTTGAACCTTCAATTGATGATACCCGGATCTTAGATCAATTTTTGAAAAACAACTTGCTACTTGTAATTGATCGAATAGATCATCAATCCTTGGCAACGGATATCGATTCTTGATCGTGACTTTATTCAATTCCCTGTAATCAATACACATCCTCATTGATCTGTCTTTCTTCTTAACAAACAATATTGGAGCTCCCAAGGGTGAAAAACTTGGTCGTATGAATCCTTTTTTCCAATAACTCATCCAACTGCTTTTTCAGTTCCTTCATCTTAGTTGGTGCTAATCTATAAGGAGATTTAGCAATTGGAGTTGTTCCCGGAACTAAATCGATTCTAAACTCAACTTCTCGATCGGGCGGAATTCCAGGCAATTTATCAGGAAATACATCCTTGAATTCAGAGACAATTGGAACCTCTTCTAGTTTCTTAGTCTCGGGCTCCTTGGTTACATAAGCCATAAATGCTAAGCAACCTTTTCCCAAACAATGACTAGCTTTTATTTTTGAAATGATTCATATCTTACCAGATTCTTTATCGCCAGCTATTCGCATCATTTTCTTATTTGGAGTTAAAATTTCAATAGCTTTTTCGTTACATAGTATTTGGGCTTGGTTGGCGGCTAACCAGTCCATCCCTAACATAACATCAAATCCAGCTAACTCCATTGGTAACAATTGCACTGGCATTTCATATCCGACTAAGGTAATATAACTATTTAATACCTTAGATATTCGGATTAAGTTCCCATTAGCCGTTTCTACTTCATATTGATTATTTAGTTTAGCTAGAGGTTCATTCAATAGACTGCAAAACTTATAATCTATGAAACTTTGATTGGCTCCTGAGTCAAATAAAACCCTAGCATAAACATTATTAATAGGAAACGGACCGGTAATCACGTCTGGTAATTCTCCCTCCTTCTGAGTGTTAAGCATAAATGCACGGGCATTTCCCCTCTTGGCTTCATTCCTGGCACCACTACCACTGGCGCCTCCAACTACCGATTTCCTTTTAGTGCATTCCGCACTAAAGTGTCCTTTCTTACCACAATCAAAACAGACGATTAATTTCTTCCTACAATCCTCTTCCTTGTGTCCCGGTCGTTTACAAAAGTTGCAAGTTGAATACGGATCAAACTTGCGAACATCAACTTTCGGTGTAGGCTTCAAACACCTCCCATCATGTCGCTTACCACGGTTTTTACAAATCGTTCGGTTAAATGCAGCCGACCTCTCCTTCTCTTTTTCAAACTTTCTCTTCTCATCAACTTCACGCTTCTTCTCAGTCATCATCTTCCTTTCCTCCTCTCGATTTCTAATCATACTATCCATTAATATCCAGCCAGTTCAATAGCAGACTCGGTCGTTGCAGGCATGTGTGATCTCACATGATCACAGATTTCCTTTGGCAAAGCATAAATATATCAAGTCACCTTGTTATATTCGGGAGTAACACGATGTGGAACAAGCCTGCAGTACTCAAGAAATTTAGTGTTGTATTCCTTGATATTGGTGCCAATAACCTTGTGGTTCTAAAACTTGGTTTGAATCTGATCAATCTCGTGAATAGGACAGAATCTTTGTTTGATCTGTTCTTTAAAAGTTTCCCATCCGAGATTATACAAATTGCTTCTTCCTTTCACGTCTATCAACGTATTCCACCATTCCAGCGCCTCTCCCTTAAACATCTGGGACGAGTACTGGATACTTTCCTCTTCGGTACACTTACTGATAACAATTATTAACTCCATTTCCTCGAGCCAACGAAGAGTAACAATCACGCCCTTATCCCCATAGAATTCTTTCGGTTTGTATACTTGAAAATCCTTAAACATACATCATGTATTGACTTTCCTTTTCTTTGTCTGTCTTGCCTCATACTCAGCAGTAGGACTCTCGTATCTCTTATCTTTTGGTCCTTTTTTTTATCATTGCTCATCCTTTTTGAATCTTTTGGTTTAGAATGAACTGATATGCTATGACTTGGTTGTTTAATTGATCTTGATTTTGACCTAGCCATACTTTTTGATTAACGGAGAAACTGTTTCTTTTATCATATCACGAATTCCTCCAATGTATTCTTCAGGCAGTAAATTATTATTTTCAGGGGTTTTCGCTTTATCAGCTTGACTCCCTTGACTGACTCGGGATTCTCGTTGTTCAGACATTCTGTAAATCATATAAAACACAACCTCAAACTTTTATTCATAATATTACAAAAGATAGAAATACAACAACAGTAGTTATATAATCCTAATCTTTGGCCCATTTCTTAACCATCTTCTTCATCATATCACCTTTTTTTATGATCTTATCACCCATCTTTTTCTTCTTGATCCTTTCGTTTCTTAATTCATCCATCACCGAATTAGGTGGGTTGGGATACCCTACCGGTACGGATACCGAAGAAAAAAGATAAGCGTATTCTCTCGGATACAAGTGAGGATTAGCTATATAAGTCTGCATTTCCTCATCAGGAAGGTTGGTTGTATAAAATTCTTTAATCAGGCGGCTTCTTCCCGTATCTCGTTTGCTTGTTCATCTATGGTTGGTACAGGTCTGTGATACGGTGAAAAATTAGGATTATCAGAATAATAAACCGATCTTCGACTTGGTTCAACTAAAGTTTGAGCACTTGGTGGGGGTGATCCAAAATGACATAAACTCTGGTTGGAATGACAGATCATCCAACTTGAGGATTCAGTACTGGTTTCTTGTTTGACTCTACTTTGAACTTCCAGATCATATGGATAATAGTTCGGGGTAGCGGTCATTGAAACACTTTCGGAAATGTCACTGGATATTTCGATTGGCATTTCTGGACTTCCCGGAGCATAAATTGGCTGGCTTCCGTAAGCCAAATTAGGATCGATTTGATAAACAGGATTTGACTGGTTTGGATTCATTGGATTCAGATCAGCCGGGTTCACGTGCACCGGTTCAGTCGGATTTACCGAAACAGTTGGCCACTTAGGACCAAAATTTGTGCTAACTCGGTCAGACGGCTCAGCATCAGGGGCAGGATTAGATCACTTTGCGACTCGACGTTTTTGTCCGTAGTAATTAGCGTAAGACATCTGTATATATAATAACTTAGGGATAGGCAGACTACCAATCATAACATATCCCTACTTATCAGATAAATGGTTAAAAATTAGGTACTAATTTTAATACCTAATTCGCTGAAACCGATGACTCTGATACCAACCTGTCACACCCCAAACCAGGGCCTACGAGTGTGACCATCAGTTGGTACCTGTTTTGTAAATATATCAGAGTAGCAGGTTTATTTTAGCGGAAGTCTTTAAATATTAAAATATTAATTTACATTGTCAAAAACTACTCGGGAATTAAACACCCGAGTTTCAGATTTACAAAACAGTGATATTAATAATACAAGGATTTGTAATATTCAAAAACGAGCCATCTCGAGCGATCTTCTATGACTCCAATCCTTGTATATCATCTATTATCATTTAGTTACCTGCAAGGGTGGGAAAAACACGTCAGCTATATGCTGGTGAAACATTGACTCGATAAAACAGTTTATAACATTCGTTAAATACAAACATAGTTTTCTGTTCACAATCTTAGCAGGAATGCCTGTCCATTCCCAGGATTTGTACCACTACCCCACACACACAATTCAAAGGTTCCCCGAGTACATAGCCCCTGTTCGGAGACAACCTTCCCCTAGGCTATGTAACCCTGTTGGAGAACCGGTTATGACTGACTTGGTTTTGTATGCCAATTATCAGTTATGTTTGGATCCAGACACATGTGTATTCGGTCTGAGTTGCTTTTTATTATCTATTTTGTATTATAATGATTTTAGAGATTATATCTCATGCAAACATTTATCAGACTCTTTGTAATAAACAACCAGTCTATTACAAGAGTAAAATCAGTTCAGACAGTAAAAGGTTAACGTGTTCACCTTATATTAGCAGTAGGAAATATCAACCTCCTTGGCTTTAGTATGCTATTAACCTATCTTCATAATAGGTATGCATAAGTACCTAGTTGGTATTATTCAGCAGACTTTAAGTCTGTTTCAGTTTCAGCAGACTCGAGGTCTGATCAACAGACTTGATGTCTGATTCAGTTCAGCAAACTCGAGGTCTTATCAGCAAACTTGAAGTTTGATTCAGTTCAGCAGACTCGAGGTCTGACCAGCAGACTTGATGTCTGATTCAGTTCAGCAGACTCGAGGTCTGATCAGCAGACTCTTAGGTCTGACCTAACCTTAGTATAGTTATAGTCGTTTTATGAAAATACTTTGAATTTACATATGACATTTGGAATAGCACGCTTTGGCCTAATAAAGGATATCACGTTGGCAAACTTCTCCAGGTAAGCAAAAGGTTCCCGCTGTTGATTGGGATTTGTACGAATTGCTTTCCTTAGGCAAGAAGAGTCTACTAATGATACCCCCTTCCAGTAACTACATGCCCGTCAAAATAATAGTTTTGATAACATTACCTCACATGGAAGCAACGTCTTTACTTTATAAAACATTACTTGGAAAATATTAACAGTTTAATGACTATACTCTTAACTAAGTTATAACTAGGTATTTAAAGTAACTAGTAAAGTAACTTAACCTTAATCCTACCTTAAACGGCTCGACGGGACTTAAGAAGTTAAGAAATCAGCAGCAATTCAGCTTGTACTTCGTTACAAGATCAGTAGCTCGTTAAACAGCGTATCGACTCCTCGTTTCTTCGCAAAAACAGCCCTCGGCACCTCGGAACTCTCTTGCACTCTAACCAAGGTTAACTATGTGAAAACTAAGGTGAAAATGAGATGCATTGGCTTGAACCCGTAGCTGCCCTTTTATAGGCGAGTTTTGCAGACCGTCGCGTAGCGCGATGGCCTTTTCCCTAAGGCCGTCGCGTAGCGCAACGCCGCAATTTGTCAGAAGCTGCCACGTGTTGACACGAGGTTGGCCACGTGTCCCGGGTTACTTAACCTGGTCATCGCGTAGCGCGATGGACCAGTTAGGTTTGGCTGTCGCGTAGCGCGTCGCCCCCCTTTTTCTTGAATTGTGTGATTCTCTATCGCGTTGCGCGACGAAGTTCATCAGGAGACCATCGCGTAGCGCGATGGGTCTAAAAACTCAAAATTTTCATTTTCAGTCTTTTAACTTTCACAATTAACATTTTTGGTCCTTTAACTTCTAATCTTGACATTTTTTTGGCCCAAAACTAGATAGGGTATTTTCGCGGTGTTACAAACGTACATAAAATCATACATGCTTTTAATCACTTTATGGTTAACTTAGAATTTCATTTATTTAAACTTGATCATACTGACTTTACTTCATCATTTGAACACGATTTATTTGAAACCTAACTAAACTCCAAATATGAACCAACTAAAAATAATATTTAACAAAAACATGGCTCAAAAGTATCTAAAATGTAAGAAATATTTATATAATAATATGTATATTTTAGATCACATCAGATGCAATCTCGAAAAAAAGTCAACTTCAGGAGGATGCCAATTTCTGGGAGACAAGTTAATATCTTGGCAATGCAAGACGCATGTCACTGTATCCACCTCCACCGCTGACGCTGAGCACATCACCACGTCCAGCTGCTGCTCTCAAGTGATTTGGATCTAGCATCAGCTGTTGGATTACGGTTTGAATTTCTTTTAACACCCCGATCAAATGTGATAACAAGGCTGCAGTTTGTATTGTGAAAAACCTTGTCCAGCACTCGAATACAAAACACATTGACATCCAAATGCATTTCATTCATGATTGTTTTGATCAAAAACTTGTCAATATCGGAAGTGTCAATTCCAATTACAACTTTACGGATCTTTTTACAAAAGCTTTTGATCGTGCCCGATTTCTATATCTTGTAGAATCGGTTGACATGATTTCTTTTGAGTAAATTTTATCTTTTTAATTTTAAAATTATAAATATTTTTAAATATGTCGTAATTTTAGAAAGAGAAAATGAGTTAACTTTAACTTACCAAAATAATTTAAATTTATTTCAAGAAAAACAAAATCAAGTCATTCGACTTACCAAAAAGATTTTTATGTTCTTTTAAGAAAATCTGAAAATATTCCAAAAGATATTGTTCCGCTTAGAGGGAGCTCCTACTTAAAGGGCGTCGGATATTTTAAATTTTAAAAATTTTGAGAAATTGAGTCAACCGTTGGAAAAAGATAACAGATTATTTTTGATGATCCTAGCGCATGAAAAGAGTAGATCAAAAGCCAACAAGATCATCGCTTGATGTGTAGATAGGTTTGACAAACGAGTAAGTGTCATATGATATGGACTTAAATATCAGCCTATGCTAGTGACTATACATTCATGAAGCGGTTGCATGACTCCACCAAAGTTGTATCAATGAAGGCTGAAATGTAAATAACATGTCATACCCAAGCCTCTCTTTACCTGATCATAGTTGTCATATGATGTCTCGTGTCAAGTTCAATTTTATTTTAACATGTCTAGAAAAGTGTCAAGAAAAACAAAGAGAAAGGAAAAATAGTCAGAAAAGGAAAATAAAAACAACATTGAAAAGTTGTCTATTTTAGGATTTTTTAACTTCTAATTTATTTCTTCTTTTATTTTGATTCAAATGTTGGACTTTCTATGTTTGTAGTGAATGTTAAGGTCATGAATCTTCTGCTTTGTTTTACTTTCTTTCTTTTGTTCAAGCCTTGGACTTTCTCTATTTGTAGTCATACAAGACCTGATTGTTAAGGCCCTGAACTTCTACTTTATTTTAATCTTTCTAGATAGAGTCATTGTAAATTCAAAAGTGTCAATAAGCGTACTGTGATCAAATAAGAAAGGTTTAAGTCAAGTTGAGATGATATGTGAGCACAAATATGCCTGAGGTATGACGAAGTCTGCAACATGTCAAATTGGGTGAGGACCATAGAAGCGTTGTGCTTAAATCATACCTTAACGTATCATGATGACATCAAAATATTTGTCAAGTTTAATGTGGACAAACATATCTACAATCAACTTTGGGTTTTTGGCACAATAACATCAAAAAGGAAGTGCGATCTAGGACATTATAACACAACATGGTTCCATATCGTGAATTTTCTGGTAAAAATATTATGACTAAGAGATTTCTGTAAATTAATATAGTATTAATTTCATCTTTACCTCTTTTTAATTTTGTTTTATTTGTTTTTATTATTGTTTTATTTTAAACTTAAATTATTTATTTAGGTTATTTTATTTTTATTTTACTTTATAATTTTATTTTACTTTTGTTTAATTTTATTTCTATTTTTATTTCTAATTTTATATTTTGTTTAATTTTGTCTTTAGTTTTATTTTTAGTTTCTGTTTTAGTTTTTATTCTTTTTTTAATGTTTTATTCAAAAATTTTTTTAAGTTTTGTTTTTTACTTTAACTTATTTTATGATAAGTTGGTTTTTATTTTATCTTTAATTTTAGTTTTATGACAATTTTTATTGTTTTATCTTTTTGCTGTTTTAAGAGATCCGTTTGCAAATGTTGCTAACGTCTAAACCGACAAAACAAAAATTGTATATAACCGAGTGTGTGGTTCCGGTGTGTAAATATTTTTTGGGTTTGTATTTGTAAATATTTTCTAAACTAAGGGGTTGAGAGAGTAAAATTATTTAATTCTCAGGAAAGATTAACCTTCTCGCGAGATGGGCTGACCATAGGTATATAAAGGCCACCCTCTCACTTTTTCTCTTCATTCTCTTAAAATTTTACCAAACTCTCTCTCTCTATCTCTCTCCAACCCTCTTATCCGCGCCGGTTCCCCCTTCTTCTTCAAAACCTTACAAACCTCAACTCCTCTTGTTTATAACACTTGTCTTTGAATTAAAATGGACCCATCTCCTCCGGTAAATCTTCTTCTTATTTCTTGTATCATAATCAAAGATTGCTTTGTTCTTGTTTGGTTGTTCTTGGTGACGATTCATGAGGTGAACCGATTGGTGGGCTCGGGTGAAAATCATGGGATTTGGTTACATATTTGTTGTTTGTGGTCTCTTAATCATCACCTCGTGAACGGCCCACCACCACCCTTAGAATCAAGAAGGAACTCTCAGTCTGTCAATCCTTACTATGTCTGGACCTGGTAAGTTCCCTGTGTTGAGTCAAATTAAGCCGCAGGCTCCACCCTTGGTGGTGCCCTTCCATCAATTCCTTTAAGTTTCAACCTTGCAACCATACTCCCCCTGGAACCTAAAAACTTTTGATTTCTCATAAGGTTCCAGCGGAGTCCTAAAAGCAACATTCGCTAATCCCTGGTCAGCATCGTTTATGGTTGAGACTAGGACGGTATCTAATAATCTTTGAGCCCCCAACTTTCGTTCTTGATTAATGAAAACATCCTTGGCAATCGTAGTTGTTCGTCTTTAATAAATCCAAGAATTTCATATTGTACTAAGATGCTTCTCTAGTAAATCTTCTTCTTGTTTCTTGTATCATAATCAAAGATTGCTTTGTTCTTGTTTGGTTGTTCTTGGTGGCGGTTCACAAGGTGAACCGACTGGATGGGTTCGGGTGAAAATCGTGGGATTTGGTTAACATATTTGGTGTTTGTGGCTCTTAATCATCATCTCTATATAATTAGTTTCTAGTTTTATGTTGAAATTTTGTGCAAAGTGATTTTGGTTCGAGTAGTGTTTGGTTCTTGGTCTAGATTGAACCCAAATCAGTACTTTTTGGAAGGAATCAAAATTTGATCAGGTTACGGGCTACCGACATGTGTGATGGATTCGAAATTTGATAAAATGGGATTTAAATCGAATCGAGTATATGTTACTCTACTCGATTCGAGTATACATATACTCGACTCGATTCAAATCGTATCGAGTCGAGTACATATACTTTATTCGGTTCGATTTAAGTCAAGTCGAGCATATGTTTAAAAATGTATCGAGTCGACTGCTTTTCTTCTTTCTCAAATTGAATCGACTCATGCATATGTGCATGACTCGACTCGAATATCACACACTCGACTCGATTCAAATTGAATCGAGTCAATTGTTTTTTTTTCTTTATTTCTTGATTCGTTTTAGTTCATTTTTTAGCTTTTCTTGTTAGCCGTGAAATTCAACTCAAATATCATAACTCGACTCAACTCTCTTGAACTTGCAAAATCTCTATAACATGTTAGGATTTCCAAATGTTAATCGATTCAAGTTCTAATAACTAGAGTTGATTAGTTCTTACTTGTGTTATTGTTCTTCTTCTTTTCTTCTTTTTATTTATTTTTATTAAAGATATTTTCTTATTTATCTAATGATTGTTGATGATGTTTTTGTAGCAACAAAATATGTACTGTCCACTAGATCTTCTTCGAAAAATGAAATAGCGAGTGTTCGTGACAACGATCAAAGGTTTAAGGGAAGCCCGCTAATGCACGCCATTACGGCGAACCCAACGATACAAGCTAATTCGATTAAGGAATTTTGGGTAAACGTAAAAGCGGTTAAAGACAGGAATACAATATCATCGGAGGTGGCTGGTAAAAGGATCCGAGTAACCAAAACTGTTGTCAGACGAGCGTTAAACATCAAGGATGCTTCTGACCACTTCTTCGGGCACCCTAATCGACAAGATCTTCAACCATTCTTTGATTCCATTGGCTATGATGCTAAATGGTCCGCGTGCAAGAAATGCCATCTGCCACCATATTGGAAGTGCTTATTTCATATCATCGCAAACTGTGTGTCGGAAAAGAAAGGTGGGTTTGACAAGTTGTAACTTGAATGGGTTGGAGTAATGGCTTGCTTCACGAATAAGACACAGTTCAACTATTCACATTTGATCTTCTCGTTCATGCAAGTAAACGTGCTGGCAGAAAAGCCTTAGATGATGTGTCCGAGTTTCGTGCAACTGATACTTGATGATTTGATCCCAAAGTTGCCGAAAGCAACTGATGAGGTATACCATGCTAAGATGGTCAAACAGATAGTGTTCAAAGTGATGTTGGAACCATCGGAAAGAGGAGGATGCAGGTATAGAGGTGCTGTTCCAGGCAATAAGTTCGGTTTGTTTGTTGAGACCTAACATGTTGGTGAAGACATGATTGAGGGTGACGATGATAGTGGTGATGATTTGGATGCAAAGGATACTAATTCAGACACTGAGGTTGAGGGTGAACATCGAACCAAGAGAAAGCATGACAAGAAAAGGAAGGATGTCATCAAGCCTTCTGCTGGAGGTCCTTTACAAGTGACTGAGGAAAAAGAACAACCTCCCGAGCAGCCGTTTAAACGTTTGAAAAGAGTTGAGGACTCCTAGAAGCCTGCCTCTTCAAAGGTGATTTTACTAAAGGTAATCTTTACACCTTCCACCTTAAATCTAACCCAACCTACCCAAACAGCCACACCTCCCCACGAGCCCATTACCACCTCACCCACCTCACTGCCTCAAACCATAGCTGCCAAAAAGGGCAAACAACTCAAAACCAAGACCAAAGCCAAATCCAAACATAAACCTAGAAAGCTTTTCAAGATGAACCAATTACCCACCAATCCAAACCACCTCCCTTCCCGAAATAGAAGAGCCCATATCTACTCAACCTACCCAAACATCACCCATTTAACAACTAATCCAATCACTTCCCACAATAACCTCACCCCTAGGATCACCCGCCTTCACCTCCCCACTGAGAAATCCACCATGTGGACCCAAACCTTTACTTCACCAACCTCCACTGAAAAAATACCTCACATAGAAACCAAAACACCACCGAACCAATCACCCTACCTTTATCCCTCGCAACAACATCCCAGACTTAAACCATACCCACACCAATTCAACTTCAAACCTTAACCTTGTCTATCCAAACCCAAACCCAGCCAACCTAGTTAATAACCCCATCAGCCGTTACCCAAACCTCTAGATTTATGACCCCTAACCCACTAACAGGTGGAAGGTATTTAAAACCTCCAATGTACACCGATCCCATCCTTAAAAGGATTTAGGCACTGGAGGCTTCAAACTAAAAGCATGCAAAATAGGAGTTGTTAGTGATTAAGTTAGTTCGAGAACAAAGGAAGATACAGGCCGAGCTTGTAAAGAGAGTTGAAAATCTGGAACATGAGCGGGAAAAGGATAAAGGGCTTATTAAGAGCCAAAGCTTGTGGATTGAGACTCTCCAGAGTCGGATTGACAGTCAACAAAAACTATTGACTGATCAATCTCTATTACTTGCTCAACAACACGATAAAGGCCTAGTGTTGAGTCACGAGTATCATACCTCGAGAGTGACATGCCATCGTCTTCTTATGCTCAAGAAAAGGTTCAGTATGAGTTAGAAAAGTGGACTGATCCGATGTTACAAGAAACCGAAAGACTGGAGTCAAGGATTGGGTTACTTGAGGGCAATCAAGGATCCTCAACGAACATCGATGCAGTTGTGGCAGAAAATGCGGCTCTTCGATCCGAAATTGACAGATTGCAGGCCAAGTTTGACGAACAAAGTAGATTTAATGAGAATAAAGGCAGTATTAACGAAGGCCTCATCAATCGTTTCCTTGATGCAACTAAGGTACTCCAAATGACTGATAATGATGTTGAGAACCTCAAGGAACAATTGAGAACGATGTGTAGGAGTTAGGTTAATCCTAATGACAAGGAAGCTGAGAGGAACATGGCCAAACGAAATGCCCTGGCCAATTTTGTTAGTGATGCCCTTGTTGTTGGAACTCGTAGTGGGATGGGTATTGGCAGACATCGTTCTATGATGTAGGTGCGATTGGAAGTGGTGTTAGAGTCACTGTTACGGGTGGTGATTCTGCAGTAGTTGGTACTGTTGTTGGTATGACGATTGTGAGTACTGTTGACGTTCCTATAGTTCCTCCGTCTGTTGAAGGAACTGCTGCTAAGAACGAGGAGGTAGAGGAGGAAAGTGACGATGATGAGTATGATGACGATGAGAAGGGTGATGAAACTGATGAGGATGATGATGATCCTCATGATAGTTTAGATGATGATGGCGATAATGCCGGTGATGGTGGCGGTAAAGGTGGCACTAGAGTTGGTAGTGGAACTGGACCTAGTTTAGCCAAACACGATGACACACCGAAAGACCAGCAGCCATTGACCGAGGCTGCACAGAAAATAAGGGATGCGAATGCTGCAATTGAGGTGGGATACAGTTCTATTTTTAATGTTGCTCCTTGTGCAGGTACCGAGTCCCCAAAGAAAGAAGTTGATGATGACGATGGAATAAAAAACTCCTCGAACCCAAATACATCAGTTCGTGTGATTGAACGGTTCAAAAGCCAGTTATTATGGTGGCTCTCTAGGCAACTGGTGCCTCGGCTTCTCGTGCGCCCAAAAGGAAGAAGAAGTGGTATATTATTGGCCAATCTTCAAGTCTTAGAGGCTGAAACTACCACTATCATGATGATTCTCCTATCCTATACTGCAAGTGGCATAAGGATAGTGGGAAATGGGCACCCCAATGGGGATCTTAGTTACTTGAGCTATCACGATATGCATAATTTGTCAATTCTTGACGTGAATTACATCTGAAGAGCTTTGGGAAGAGGTTCTTATGAGGAGAATCTGGATGGATGGTTTAAACGCTTGATCAGCAAAGAATGGAAGGACGATTACCCAAACTTCACTCTTAACAATGGTAGATCATACCTTCATCCCACCGAAGTAGACTCTAGGACCGGCAAGAGAAGAAAAACATGGCGATACAGGATGCCCGAAGACCATGGTGAGCCAATATACCATGGAGAATCGTTTACTTTCAACATGCTATATGACTTTGTAGCTTGGGAGTTCAACAACAACACTGGGGAAGTGGTGATCCACTATGAGACCATGCATTCGCTACGTTTCTTTGACGAGCATGAACTAGCTGGCCTCGAAAAGGATAATCCGTTGAAGCTCTACAACTCACCCTTGTCCACAGTGGAGGATGTTCGAAAGGACAATACTGACCAAACAATTGAAACGTTCAACAAGCTTGTACACTATCTTGTTGACAATATTATCACACCCCAACCTAAGGCAGAAATGCCGCAGCCTGATCCGATTGCTCACAGCTCGAAGATACTATCATACATAAAATGTGACAATATCTAATTAATTATTTTATTCAAAGAATACACACAATGATTATGTTTGCGAGTTTGTGTATATAATATATGATAGAAAATATGAATAAGTACAAATATGTCCCCAAAAAATTTGAAAATAGTGGATAAAAAGGGAATGATCAAACTCACCTTAGATTAATGACAAACGTTTAATAAATGCGATTAAACGAGCTAACGAATAAGCGAGTCGTCCACTACACGTCAAATGTTATAATTAATCAGAATCTGAATCTTTGATATATGATAATATAAATAAAAACAAACTCGTGGCCGCTGGAATCAATCCAAACGGATGTTTAGAACTCAAGGTATGTTATATTTAAGATTTAAGCGAGCTGGTACTCACCAGAATCCGAACAGTGAGTCGAAAGTCGGGTTTTGGTCAGTAGCCTTAAAATTTCTTTACGAGAATAAAAGTCTTCTGGACCGAATGTTGAATCCGACCAGAAGTATGAGAAAACGTTAAGTCAAACTAGTTGACTATTTTGCCCTTTAACGAGTTTTAAACGATTTGACTAGTCAACACCCTTCAACCACCAAAATTGATTGAAGGTAATTGACTAGGGAATATATATGAGTTATTTCTCTGTTTACAACTTACCTGGAAAGTAAACGAATCAACATATACGAAGAGTAAAAAGTCCATACGCAAACAAAGTCAAACGAAGAAGCTTATATCTTCAACGAATAACCTAAAACCGAAGGGTTTGGTGATGAACAGAGGTAGGTGAAGGCTGGGATTAGTGAGTTAGGGTATGAGGAAGTTAGGCAAGAGAATTATGATGTGTTTATATACAGATTACATAAATGAACTAATTTTGGAAGATTTACTCGTTTAAGTAACTAGATACGATATTAATGACCAAATCAATTAAATAAGCCAGAGATTTCGTTCTTGATCAAGGGGTTCAGTATATGGACATGTATTTTAGTTATATTAGTTTTCTTGGACCTTAATTCACTCGATTTATGCAAAAAATAAGCGATTTACATGCTAAAAACAAACTAGGAAAGAAAATCGGCTACATGATCTGTGAAGGTTGCCCATAGCTGATGGGCCTAGGCCACCCCACCACGTGGTGCTCCGACCAAAATGAGAGGAATTTCATTTTGTACATGTTTAGTCCCTATAGTTTGTTATTTGGTCAATATTTGAATATTTTAGGAAATAAATAGAAAATAAACAATGTGTAAAGGATAAAAGGCCTAAAGTGAACATTATAAACTTAATTACTTATAAACATTTGATTTTTAATTTATAATAAAGATCCCAAATATTCCGGGTTGAGTTAAACGCAAACGAATACGGATTTAGGAAATCCGAAATGTTACAAATATCAACTGTTTAACTATTCGTCTCCCTTCGATTACGAGACCAACTGAAGACAAAGTCTACGGAAGCAAATACTAAAGACTAGAGGGAGATTGTAGAGCCTGGTTTTGTGTTGTAGTCATTTGTATTTACTTAGACCGTAATTATTGAAACTAGGTAAAATGTTGGTTTTGTTTATTTGTATGTTTGGGCCCGAGGCCTTTGTGTGTTTGAGCCCATTAGGCCGTAAATAATATGAATGGTGGCATGGAAGTCTTCCACTATAAATAGTCGAGACTTCTCATGCAACACAAGCCTTTCTCTCTACTCACTCTCTTCTTCTCCTACCTTCTAGCAAATAACCAAACACTCCATGATCCGAGATCTAGGTTAACCACTAGTGATTCCGCTAGCTAGTGGTCCAAATTTAGTCGAGAACTTAGTTGTTAGATCCGTCACGGAACCTACAATCTGGGTGTTCTCTATGGGTTTAGATCTTGTTTCCTTCATAGCTCATTCTTGTTTTGTTTGATATAAGAATTTTTACAATCATTTCTTTAACCCGAGATTGATTGTTTGTGTGTTTGTTAATGTGGATTATGGATGGAGGGTATTTATCCCTTAAGTCTACCTTTAGGACCATTATTTTAAAAGCTCATCATTAGTTAATTATTTAACTTAGTACCTTAGTCCATAATAAATAATTAACTTTTATTTATTATTCTATGAAAATACCGGATGCTTCATAGTATTGTCAGAAGCGATGTAGTATGTTAGAAGCGATAAAAAACACATGAAAGACCTCCAAGTCGGGGACGCTGTGTTTAAGTTTAAACATGTCGGGGATGCTACGAAAATCAAACATGGTGGAGGCAACGTGTTATGCAGGGACATATATATCTAGAAGTTGAAAACATTAGGGACATATACGAATTCTCTATCCACAACAAGTACTTAAGAATTTTTCCTTAATTATTGCATATGTGACAAGAGAAAGTTTTGAGAACGCCGTATTTGACTGCCCATCTATTAAAAAAAGCACAATACTAAAAAGTCATGTATATATGAACTAGGTTAAATACCCGTATATATACGGGCTGCGTAAACTATATTAACAAAATAACAAAACAATATATATGAAATACTTATACTAATTTGGTATTAGATGAATGAATATAAATATGTATTACAACGTCGAATAAAATAAAATTTTCATAAAATAAAAAAGGAAAAAGAAAATTAGATGGTAAATTTTCATTAATCTCTATAAGGTTCTTCATATACAACATTTGTAGTTACCCTATTCATCAAATATTAAAACATTGACTCCATCTCTAGTTAATCTAGAAAGTGTGATATAAATCTCTAATAACTGCCCTTGCATATAATGTTTAAAATTTAGTTAAACAAGTTTTCTTACCAATAACATACGATTATTACTAAAAACATAAATTAGTTAGTAGTAAGCTATTAATATTAATTTGATATAGGAATTTATACTTTTAAGATTTTAAAAAAAAATATTGATACTACTCATACAGATACTTAAATAAACAATACACAAAGCTTAAAATAGATATATTATATTATAAAGCAACATAAATTGAAAAAGTTTAAAACAAAGATAAGCAAAACACCGGATACTAAGAGTTTAAAACAATTCTATTCCACAAAAACTAAAAAAGTACTTTAAAACATAAAAAACATTATCTTAAATAGCTTCAATTTTTCAAAGTAACAAAACTTAACAAACAACATGAAACCATTATAGATTTTGGATAGTAGCGACTGGCAAAAATTTTGGCTTCAAATTTTCAAAGTAACAAAATGAAACCATTTTAGATATTGGATCGTAGCGACCGGCAAATATTTTGACTTCAGTTTTTCAAAGCAACAAAACATCCCAAACAAACATGAAACCATTATAGGTATTGGATAGGAGCGACCGTCAAGTATTTTGGTCATATTCACATGCATTTTAATTTTTCCCTGAAAGGTATTTATCTGGATTTGATGCACATGAGCATGTAACATCGCATGGTTGATAATGAAGATTACCGTTGTTGGATGGTTGTCTAAAACTTATAGCATTTAAACATTTGTTTTTTATGTGAAATAAACCAATTTAAAAAAAAAACATAGGATAGGAAGATTATATAAAAATTAGTGTATAAGCTTTTGAGCATGCGATTATTATTATTTTTTCTTTTTTTTTGACATGTAATAGAAGTTATAATTATAGTCAAAAAGTGGAAGATTTTAAAAATCATAAATGGTTTTCAAGAATTAAAGTGTTAAATGTAGTTTATAGATTAAATTAAAAATAAGATTAAGTATAAAATTTAAAGCACTACTTTTTAATCTAAAATTATTAAGACTAATATCTTGTATAAGTCATTAAATCGTAAAAAACAATGGAATATTATATTGAAAGTTTAAAACAAATGTTGTAAAAGGACACCATTAAGAAACATTTTTTTTTGTTAAAATTAAATATTACGAGTAAAAACAGTTAGTAAACTAAGAAGCAAAAGTGTTAAAATCATGATAATTAATATTAATTTGTTATTTAATAATACTTTTTATAACAAAGATAGCTTAAGAAAAAAAAATAATTTTAAATTTTAAATTGAGAACTTGGAAATAAAAGAAAATAAAATTAAAAAAAATGAAAAATAAAAGAAAAACAAATTTTATAGAGAAGACGCTAATTATGACATTTCAATCTAAACTTGTCAAGTTTATATTACTTTGAAACCCATTTAAGGTGATTAAATGATGTTTTGTCAAATGACACAAAGATAGACCAAATAGGTACCCCTTGGTATTACAACATTTTTGTTTATTAGTACAAGGATTTTTTTTTCTTGTACCTTTGTCCATGTTACACCGAATCAAATTAATATAAGTTCTTTTTTGAAAAAAGCTATAGAAATGATTTACTTATCTTTGGAAGGTAATTAAATAAACTAAATAATTTTTTTTTATCTTTAATTTTGCTTATTTACTAAATTATTTTCTTGCTAAGCCTGGTTCTTATGAGATTACTCTCCTTTACAAAATAACTAGGTTAGAGCCCGTGTTCCACACGGGTGAAAAATAGAATAAAAATAAATAATTATTATATGTAATATGTAAATTCAATTGTTTCATATAATAATTTTTATTTATGACTTTTTTATTAAGTTTTTGATATATTATGCACTATAATTTTAAGTTGAAAACCAAATTTTGATATTTGATTTATTTCAAATAAAACATTTATACTGATATTGTTATATTAAATATTGTGTGTATAAAAATGATATTTATAACAAAGTTGGCACTTATTTAAAAACTAAGTTTATAAAGACAAAGGTTTTGTTGTAAAAGAAAATACATAAAAATATGTTATATTTTAAAATAAAGAGAGAAACGATGAACAATCTTAAATGGTTGTGTTAAAGAGATATGAGAAAACAATGTCATATTATGAATTATGAAAATGTTAACAATTAAATATAATTTTGGTTGTATACTTGAAAAGAAATCACATTTATATATGTTAAGTCAATAAATCAAATACAATTACCATTTTAGTGGACTTGGTAAGCACATTTGGTTTGAAACATGAGGTCTTGGGTTCAAAATCTGTATCATCATCATCATCATCATCGTACCTAGTATATCCCACCAATAGGCAATAGCAAAGCTATGGTAGGGTCTGAGAAGGGTAAGATGTAGGCAGCCTTACCTCTGCCCCGTAGGAATAGAGAGGCTGCTTCCGATTAGACCCCGGCTCGATAGTAGTTTTGCATCAATCCTTGGACATAAGGCACATAACACTCAACCATCGGCACACCAGTCGATTGGTGCATGTACCCTTGTCTTTCGGCTATCAACGCCACCATATGATGCCTGATTAATCTTTCGCCACTTTTAACGTTATTTTCACGAGATTAGTAACATAACGTCAAAATTAGTGCAATTTCACTTTTGCCCACCCGAGAGTTCACACACATATATATATTGTAACATCCCCTTTTCGATAAATAAGTAAATAAAGTGTTACGAATTCATTTTAGTTCTCGTGTCGAGAGACGGCATTTAAATTAATTAAATAATAGGTAGAGTATAGATAATATTAATAGAGGTTATTGGACATAAGAGAGATTATGGGCCCAAAAGCCTTTGGGCTTTACCTATTTAAACCGTTAAACCCTAATTCCAACCTTATCCTTATCATTTTACCATCATCACCTACACACCCAAACACACACAAATCCCCTGTTCACCCGTTCCATCCTTTTGTCCATTCAAGATCTAGTTCAATCACATTGAAAGGTAAACTTTATGTTTTAAGATAAAAAAATTATCCTTTTCGTTTCATTTTCATTTCGTTTAAGATAATCACAAATGAACAATTGGATTCTTGAAAGTTGAACACAAAATGAACCGGACAATTTGACCTAAGCGAACTCTAAGTGAACTGAGTAAACCTACACTAATGCACCGTGCTTAAACCATGGAAATCGGGTTAGAGTTCGTTTGAACAAATTGGCGAGTGAATACATATAAAGGTTAAGTCGGTTCGAGTCCCTAGTAACTGGACTCAAAGGAAGAAAAGGAACCGTGTGAACCAAAAGGGGAAACCCAACCCGAAACTTGAGTCCAATGGCAGAAAGGTAACCCAACTCAACAGGTTCGAAGTAAATAGGGCGGATCCGGCTTGAATCTTGTGCGGATCTGAGCAAAGACGGACCCGACTCACGGGAATCGATGATCCATTGTCCGGGAAGCTTGAGCCTAAGTGTAGGAACTCAACGGGAATAAACGACCCTGAGCCAAGGGGGAATCGACGTGAATAAGGGGAAGAGAGCAAACCCGATTGGGTTAAGTCGCACTCCATGCGACTTGAATAAAAACTCCGATGCGACTCAAACCCATGTGATTGGAGATGCGAAGTGAATATGTGAAACCATTCGCGCGAAGTGAATATGTGAAACCATTCGCGCGAAGTGAATATGTGAAACCATTCACGCGACTCGAATGTCGTGTGATTCAACCCGTGTGCGACCCTGTGCGAATTAATTGAGGGCCACCCTTGAATCCTATTCCCCGTCGCCGGAGATGAAGGAATGAAGGAAGGTGGCGGCGGTTGCGGGTGAGAGGAAAGAAGGAAGAAGAGTGGGGGTGGGGGGCCCGGCTAGGGTTATGTAGATGGGGGGGGGGGTTGGTGATAGTTTATATAACCATAATAATAATAGTAATATTATTATTATTATTAAGGTTAATGATAATAAGACTTTATTAATTAATAATAATAAAATAATAATAAAGAGAATACTTAGATGCTAAACTTAAGTAAAACCCAAACCCGAGACCTGACTCGTTGAACAACCCGTGACCTGCCTCAAACAAAGGAATGGAAGTTAAATATGAACCCACCCATTAAAGAAGTGAAATCTTTAATAAAGTTAGGTGTAGACCCGACACGAACCCGAACCCACTTAAGGACGTTAACTCATAAACTTGTAAACGCATTGGGAACCTAAGTTAATAATAATTAAGTGAATATAATATAAATAGATAATAACAACATATAAGGTTAAGTATATTAAATTAATATGAACAATTCAAGAAGGTTACATGTCGGTTCGGTTAACTTGAAAGTTAACCCCGCTAACTTAAGAAAATAAATAATAAACAAATATAGAGGATTAATATGTGTACCTTCTTTCTGTTCTATGCATGTAGTTGAAGAAAGGAATTACTATTAATTCAGAGAGGAATTGACTCCAGGTGAGTTCTAGCCCCCCTTTTCCTTAAACATTTTGGGCTGTATGCATACTCAAGAAAGAAGATAAGGACGAACGAAATATGTTTAAAAGAGAAAGTAAACGTGTATATTAGTAGTAATTTTATTTAATTACAAACATTAAGAATGTATATTGAACGTGAGTAAGACATGATGGGGACATCAGGGGGTAGTAGTACCTTATACCTGTCCACATCATGAGTACTCGTGAGTGGTATGCAGACACGTACGCAATAGACTGATGCTCTACTTAAGGAAACAACAGAGTTCTATGAACGGGAAAGCACATGCACGAGTACAATAAAGGACTAAAAGCCTATACTGTGTTCAGGCATGTGTTGTGATAGTAATGTGGTCTAGTTAAAGATACAACAAATTGATTGATTAGAATAATATGTATAATATGATCCAGTTATGGATACAATGAATAACCGGTCTAGTAATGGATACAATGATTAGGTAGTCCAGTTATGGATACAATGAATAGGTGGTCCAGTTATGGATACAACAAAAAGCCGGTCCAATAATGGATACAATGATTATGTGGTCCAGTTATGGATACAACTAATAGGTGGTCCAATTATGGATACAATGAATAGCTAGTCCAGTTATAGATACAAAGAATAGCAGGTCCAATTATGGATACAATGAATAGGTGATTCAGTTATGGATACTAAGTACAGTAGCTATTAACTATGTGTGTTATGTAGTACGATTGCATGGCATGATAATTTTAAATACATAGATATACGTTGTGTGAATGTATGGTTCAACTATGGATACTATTTGTACAGGTAAAAGTCAGTGGATAGAACAAAAAGAAGGTAGGGGACAAGTCCTATCAAATACATGCGTAGAATAATAATATGTATATTGATGTGAATGAATGATTGCATGTTCGTGCGTAGAGCCTTCGGGCCTCATGCACGCGCAGCAAGTTAGGATGACAAATCCCTTTAATGTGATATGGTTTGATTTCGAGTAAGAAAAGACGGCTCGATTGGGAGCAAGTACGTATGGGACTAATTATAGACGAATGTCACGTTGCGTATGAATAAAGAATGTGATTTAATTATAATTCAAAATTGTAAGAAAAGAAAGAAATGTTAGAACTCACTCAGCGTGTAGCTGACTTTTAGTATACATGCAAGTATTATTGATGACGTGGCAAGCTTGAGGCGCATACGAGGCTATCCATATTGAAGAATAGATAGAGAAAGAAGTTGTATTATAAATGTTTTAAATTTCCGCTGCGTTTTGTATAGACTTCCGTTGTAACAAACTACGTTTATGAGTAAATCCAACGCTAAAGTAATGTACCCAGGCTTGAGGCCTTACATATATATTATATGTGTGCACCGCAAGCGGGGCGTTGAAACCCGTATCACACAATAATAATTTTTCAACATTTAAAAAGTTTTACGGGTCATGGGTCATAATATAATAGGAAATAGTAACATGACATTTACTTAGTATCATACATAGAGTGCTTAGTTAAATGTCATGTGAGCTACTAGTGCTATATGAAGTCTCTTTTGTCTATCGATGTACACGCATCCTCCCTTCATTATCTCCATTAATGCATATCTCACTACAGAGTTTTCCTACTATTTTTTTAAAATTTATATTTTTTCTTATTTATATTCGAGATTGTATGTTTTCTTGTATCAATATATTCTTTGTGTTTAGTCACTATCATAGTGTCATTTCATTCGTCTTTGATCGTGGGCAAAGCAATTAATGCGGAAAAAATATTGGATATCGGTAAGTACTAATATATGAGATATCGGTTACCGCAATGAGATATCGATGGGATATTAGTAATTTTAATATCATTTAAAATTCATATAGATAGCAAATTAACACTAATAATTCAGCATGGTCTCTTATCATTAACAAATTAATCTTTTGCAAATTGCAAAACACTAACAATCGTAGCAAGCAAGAATTGATTAACACTTAACACAATAACATTGAACATTAAAATTTGATAAGACTTATTACACTAATATCGGGAATATTGATCAAATATTAGTCCAATATCGGTCAAATATCGTTGATATTATCGGTACCGATATTCTGAACAGATATTCTGACTTATATATTGCCAAGGGACTGATAACCGATATATCACTGATATATCGATGATATATCGACGATACCAACTGCATATATCGTGGGTAGTTTTGCATGATAAAGGGACAATTCTCAAAATAGGTATTTTTAAAAATAAGTTTCAAGTTTTAGGTATCATTTATAAAGAATTTCAAAAATAGGTATTTTAAACTAGTCGCTACGACTAGATTCTTGGTGTTAGCGAGTAGTTTACAAAGCTAGTCACGACAATTATTTAGGCTAAGAAAAATTCGGGGACGAGTATTTTGACGCCCTAAACTTGTCGGGACAACTAGTTTAGGTAAAAAAATAGTCTGGACGAGTTTTTATGAATTTCTTTGATACTTTTCTTAATATTATATTATTATATATAATTTTACTCATAATTAGTTTCTTTTATAACTTTTAAAATATAAAGTTTTACTAACATTTAAATACACAATTGAAACGTGTTTTTTTGTCTACGTGTCGACATAAGATTTATTCAAAACCGAAACCTCGATAAAAATTTGACCGGCTCGGTTTTGAATAAATCTTATATCCGCGTGTAAATAAAGAAAATCACGTCTCAATGGTGTATTTGGATTTCTAGTAAAACTTCATATTTTAAAAGTTATAAAAGAAAAACTAATTATGAGTAAAATTAAATATAATAATATAATATTATGAACAGTAAAAAAATTTCATAAAAATTCGTTCAGACTATTTTTTACCCAAACTAGTTGTCCCGACAAGTTTATGGCGTCAAAATACCGGTCCCTTAAATTTCTTGGCATAAAATAGTCCCCGTGACTAGTTTTGTAAACTACTAGTTGACATCAAGAATCTAGTTGTCACAACTAGTTTAAAATACTTATTTTTGGAATTCTTTACAAATGATATCTAGAACTTAACCTATTTTGAGAATTTTTCCAATGAAAAATTATTGTTTCTTTACCATAATTAAAATATATAATTTGATTAGTTTCATTTATAGTTATCCTCATAATCTTTTGTATACATAAATGATTAAAAATAACTTATTACTTATGATTTTTTTTATTATGCTATACTATTTTCACAAGTGACGTAATCATGAATGCGAATGGACCAATGACAACTTAACGCACCAAGGAGTTTGGGCCATTTAGGGTTCTAAACTTATGGAGCTATGGACAAGGATCTTTTGATGTTCGATAATTTTTGCTCAAAAGATAGTATGGTGAAGGCAAAGGGAGTGGAAAACGGATATAATCGTTACTACCGGTATGGCATGGGTGTTGGCGGTGTTTCTAACATTTCATTTCGCTTCGTCGTTCTTTTTTTATGTACAGCCAAATTCGGGGTCAGTATCATACTTCCCATCAGCCTCTCCACTCTACAACACCACATAAATTGGGATATAATGTTCCTATAGTATTGAGGTGCCACCTCAGCGTTACTAATTCCTATCCTGCGTTATACAGAACTAAGAGCATTCTCATCCAACCCCTCATGTTATGTGAGGGGTGTTTTTATAATTTAGAGAGTGATTCAGGGTGTTGTGAGTGAAGAGTTTTTATATTTTAGCAAAAGTAGTGATTTTTCTGTATATTTGAAAAGTTACTGTTCATCCCGTATAATTTTTTAATATATTTTGAAAGTGGTTGTGAGTGAAGGAAAGAGAAAAGATAATGATAAAAGGTATAAAAAGTATTATTTAATTGAAATGGAGAGAGAAAATAAAGTGAGTTTTAGTGTAATTTTTGATTTGGAGATAAGGGATATGATGAGAATGCTCTAATACCTCACCCTGATAGAGTTATAATAAGTTATAGATAATTGCATTATGAAAAATAAGCATACAAAGAATGGGTGTGCGGGGTGCGATAAAGTTCAAAAGTTTATTGATAGGCCATAATTTTTTTACTAATGTCGTCATACGCCCTCTGCTTTGGCCCAGCCTAATTCTTTTACCTCGTGTGTAGTTTTGACCCCTACGTAGTAAAAACTCTCGATCTATTGTGAAGTACACTCATAGCTCTCTGCTATATCTACACAAATTTTACTAAACTTCACGTTATTAAGTTTGTTTTACAGATCTTTTTCTTCACCTAAAAATAAGTTTGTATTTAAACATCTTTTTTCCCCTTGTCTAACTATTTATTACTAATTAATTAATATTTTCTTTATTTAACTCATATAATACATATGTTTGTAGCTAGTTAGTTACTAATGATCTGTTTGTTATGAGGTAATGGAATGGATGATGGAATGGAATGAATGTGGTAATTGAATGGACAAATGAGTGGAATGAGTTATTACTATTCCAATAACATATTTGGTTACCACATTGGAATGAAATGAATGATTACTTTGCATTGTTTGGTAGGTAGGAAAAAAAAAGAAAAAATGGTGGTCATGGCATTGGTGGGCGGCAGTGGTGGGAGGTAGGTGGCGGTTGTGGCATTAGTGGTCGGTGACGTGGTTGGTCGTGGCGAGTGGTGGTGGGCGACGGGAGACAATGGTGGTGGTGTTGGGGGTGGGTGGTGGCGGTAGCAATGGAGGTCGCAGAGGGTGGTGGTAGTGGCGGTGGTGGGAAGTGGTGGCGGTGGGAAGTGGGTGGCGGGTGGTGGTTGTGAGGGGGCGGGGGTGATGGTTGATGTTGGGGCGGGCGGGCAGGTGGTGGTGGGCGGCTGGCAGTGACGGCGATGGTTGGCGGTGGTGGTGGCGGTAACGGCGGTGGTGGGCGACAATGGTGGTGGTTGGTGACAGCAGTGATGGTGATGGGTGGTGGTGGTGGGAGGGTGGTGGAAGTGGTGTTGGATGAAAGAGAGAATGAAATGAAAAAAAAACATGGGGTATGGATGAAATGAAATTGAGGTGTTTTAGAGAGAATGCAATGGACGGTAACAAGTCATTCCATTCATTTGATCAACCAAAAACACTTTTCCCATCATTCAGAATGAGTCATTCCATTCCTCTATCCATTTCTGTGTACCAAACACTACCTAAATACGAACATAACATAAACTAAGAGAAGAACAAAAGGTTGAAAATGACAATCTTAAAGTTTGTCCTCCTTAGAAAAAAAATCTACTTTAGTTTGGTCTTTATCTAGTATCCTCGTTTCACAATCTTACCACTCTAACAAAAGTATACTCTTTTTTGTCAGTTGTCAAGTTCTCACCACTCCTTATATTTTTTAACCCATATTCAATAAATGGTATTTATTTCTAATTAACTCGCCCAACTAAGTGAAAAGCTAATATAAAATCATTTAAAACACTAAAATAAATGAAAATTGAATATGTAAGTGTAAAAATTTTGAAAATTAATATTAATATTTTACTACTCTAATAAAGGGATGCCCTTTTTTGTCACTTGTCAAGTTTTCACCACTCATATTTTTAACTCATATTCAATAAATGGTATTTATTTCGGACTAACCCGCCCAAATAAATGAAAAGTTAATATAAATCATTTAAAACACTAAAATAAATGAAAGGTGAATATGTAAGGGCAACAATTTTGAAAATTAATATTAATATCTTACTACAATAATAAAATGATACTCTTTTTTGCCACTTATCAAGTTTTCACCACTGCTCATCTTTTTTAACTCATATTCAATAAATGGTATTTATTTCGGATTAACCCGCCCAAATAAATGTAACAACCTAATATAAAATCATTTAAAGCACTAAACTAAATGAAAAGTGAATATGTAGGTATAAACATTTTGAAAATTAATATTAATATCTTACTACAAAAACGTATGTAACATGACAAGAAGGAAATCCTTTTGAAAGCTCGAGGCAGGTTCAATTCCATTACTATTATTGTTTTCTTCTTCTTCTTTTATGAATTCGGGTTTTTATTTGTCACATATATATTATACTACAATTATGTATATTTATCTTGATTAAATGCAAAAGATGTTGAATCCTGACTTCAGGAATAGACCTGTTGTTGTAGTTGTATTGAACTATATTCTTGAAACTTGTAAGATTCTTTTTTTTTGAAGTCCCTTTTTAGTACCTGAATTATCAGGTTACAAACTAATATGGAGAAACATTATGATCATTTTAACGTCTTTTTAGTGAACACGTTGTTTCATTTGTGAGTACAACCGACAAAAATCCACATTTTCATACTAAGAAGTTGACTCTCATTTGAACATGTTGTAACATTTTTAAAACATCATTTTGCACTTACTATATTTATCTTTACTTATTATTTATCTTTCTTTGTGTTTGCATATTTAAATTACTTGATTACATATATATAAGTTTTTTTGAACGATAAACTTTTATAAACAAACCAACCAATTGCCAATTCAACCACTCTAAGATATAACGACTACCTCCACATGTAAAATTAAACCAATTCAACCACTCTAAGATATAACGATTCATAGATTATATTTATTAATACGCTTTAATAATTTTGATTGTTAATAAACAAAATAATCTGACCAATGCAGTAACAAATGTAGTGTACAAGGAAATTTTTTTTTATTTATAAAATATTTGCGTAATGTTTCTTTTGTATTTCATGTAATTTTAATGTAAGTTGTAATTGTATTAACAATATATGATAATTTTGTTGTTGATCGTATATTTCTTAATGCTTAAAATTAAATATTTTCATCAATTACTCTTGTAATACACGGTTCTCAAACTAGTATAGGAATATATACAATCACCTAAAATAAGAATCCAATATTACTATTTATGTGGGCCGCCCAGTACACTTATAATTAATATGATAGATATAGCCCAACGTTTTTTTTACTAAACATAACAAATTTAAAAAGAAAAATCAAATCTTATATCACACCAAATTTATGAAAGAATTAAAAGATATTCAAATCTTACCAACCATTCCGGTTTTATATCCTTTAAAAATTTTAAAATCGTGAAGCAAACTATCTATTACGCTTTGATCATTTCCAAAATCTACCGAAAAGTTGATAAAAAACTGGTTTTGAAATCAAATTGATAACTAGTTTGAATGGTTTCTTCATATTAAATTAAACTGTGAACACCCCTACCCTCGCTAAAGTTTTAGTCGGTAAACATTAGTAACTAATACTATGTACTGACATACCTTCACTAACGAAAGTGTCTTGCGGTGATAATCATTTGTTTAGTAATTATCGTAGGTAATCAAGGGCATTTTGGAGACAATGCATCTCTGTCAACTACTTTATTAAATGTGCCTTTGGCATCTAATATTTATGTTATAAATTATATGTAATTGAAGAAACACTATGCTAACCCTGGGTAGGTTTAGCTTAATGTCTCACTCAAGATGGATTAATTAACACATAATCTAGCTCCGGGTGGGCTTAGGTTATTTTTCAGTGAATGTAATGACAACTATCAGGTCTCCGACAGTTGTAGACCTGCAAAACAGAACACCATGAGCTCGTTACGAGAAGGGGAATGGGGGGGGGGGGTCTTCTCGTAACCACCCTCCGGCGTGAGAATCAGTATGGTAAGTGATGGATATTCTTATTGAGAATAAGAGATCGAATCCTTTTACTGTTGTTCTACACCTTGTATATATAGCCGGGAAGGGGGGGGGGGGGGAGAATGATTGGACCAGCTGTCCCACTCAATGGAACCTTATATTCTCATGGCCATATATGATACTGACTCCTGATTGGTCGGCCACCTGGCCTACAGAGATCCTTTTCAGGGGCAGGTACCGCGTTGGCCCTTTTTCATTGGTCCATCGTGCGTTGGTAGTGTTGTGGTATTTTTTTGCCCATGAGAAAGCCCAACAATTTATCTCTACATGGATTTATTTATTATTTATTAATAATAAGAAAGGAAAAGAAAAAAAATAAATTATATATTTTTGTTGCTAATCACCGTCCAATAGCATTGCAAAACCAAAGTTGGTTTTTCTATTTTGGGCCGTGACCACAAGTTGTCTTTGTGGGCTCCAAGACTTTTATAACATGAAAGAAACAAAAGGGTTTTGTATGTTGCCGACATTACGTATGCAATATATATGGAACAATTTGGAGCATTCATTATTCAGCCAATATAAGACATGCACACGAAAGGAATTGAGGGTATCTTTTGTTTGGTTCTCTTCTTCAATCGACAATCAGAGACAAGACGAAGAGAAGTTTTTTTTTTATTTTTGGTGCTCCAATCTGTTGGTGTTCGTGAAGATAAGAGACGTTCCAAATATTGATATATTCTCTTGTGGTGGTACCTCTTACTCGTTTATTTTATTCCATATACTTGAAATAATTGTTTGTTCCAAGTATATGATGATATGTGTATGCCTCTAGTTTTACATAGAGAAGACTTTGTATTGCTATTATTAGTGATAGTGGATTTGAAGCGGCTCTAGTAGTCCCGTGGTTTTTACTCTCGCCTTGAGAGGTTTTCCATGCTAAAATTTTTGTGTCTCTTGTTATATTTGGTTGCATCCTCATTGTTTCATTCATGTCGGGAAAAAGTTTAGCCAAACGAAGAATAATTCCGCACTTTTGTTTACTATTCGTGGCTAGGTGGTTGTTTTTCCCAATAGAGTGGTATCAAAGCTTCGGCTCTTATTCTTGGGTTAAGACTTGTTTGAATGATGGTGCTAATTATCATGTTTGGAAAGGAAAGATGGAAGACCTTCTTTACGTGAAGGATTATGATTTGTCTATGTTCACTACCGATAAACCTAAAGATAAAACTATTGAAGAATGAAATATTTTGCATAGAAAGGTTTGTGGGTATATTCGGAAGTGGGTTGATGATAATGTTTTGAACCATATTAGTGGGGAGACTTATGCTCGTACTCTTTGGACCAAGCTTGAAGATTTGTATGCTCGGAATGCCGGGAACAATAAGCTGTTCTTGATTAAATAGTTGATAAATTTGAAATACCGTGATGGAACTCCTGTTACTAATCATTTGAATGTTTTTCAGGGTGTTATTAATTAGCTTGCAGTTATGGGTATTAAGTGTGAAGACGAGATACAAGGCTTATGGCTTCTTGGTACGTTACCAGATTCTTGGGAGACTTTTAGGACATCGTTGTCTAACTCCGCAGTAAACGCTATTATTACTATGGAATTGGCTAAAGGTAGTATTATAAATGAAGAGATGAGAAGAAAGTCACAAGGTTACTCTTCACATTCAGATGTCTTAGTTACCGAAAGTAGGGGAAGAAGCCATAGTAGAGGTCCAAGTAATAGAGCAAAGCACCACAGTAAGTCCAAAGGGAAATTTGAAGAATTTGAGTGCTATCATTGTGGTATAAAAGGGCATATGATAAAATATTGCAGACAATTGAAAAAGGAGAACAAGAAGGCTAATTACAACAATTAAAAGAACAACCACAAGAAAGACGACGGTGATGAAGGTACTTCTGAAACTAACACTGCCACCGAAGAATTTCATATTTGTTGTGATTATGATAGGGAAAACATTGCATGTGATGATTCGAGTTGGGTTGTTGACAGTGGTGCTACTTGTCACGTGACATCTCAAAGGGATTCCTATTCATCTTACACTTCTGGTGATTTTGAGAATGCCAAGATGGGTAATAATGGGCTATCAAAGATCATTGGTGTTGGGGATATTTGCTTGAAGTTTGATTCTGGGATGAATTTGGTTTTACACAATGTAAAACATGTTCCAGATATTAGACTTGATTTGATCTCCGCAGTCACACTAGATGATGATGGTTTCCATAGTACCTTTGGTGGTGGAATTTGGAAACTTACTCGTGGTTCGTTGATCATGAAAAGAGGTGAAAGAACTTCAAAGTTATACATGGCGCATCCAAAGATTTCCAGGGACTCGGTTAATTCGTTGACGAGTTCTGATGTAACCGATATGTGGAATAAGAGACTTGCTCATATGAGTGAAAAAGGGATGTTTATTTTATTAAAGAAAGATGCCTTGTCCGGTGTGAAAGATGTTCATTTAAAGAGATGTTCTCATTTTATGAATTTGTAAGCAAAAGAGTCTTTCTTTTCATAGTCATCCGCCTCATAGAAAAGAAAGTATACTTAACTTGGTGCATTCAGACGTATGTGGTTATGTGAAGACTAGAACACTTGGGGGCTGCTTATATTTTGTCACATTTATTGATGATCATTCGAGGAAGGTATGGGTTTATACTTTGAAGTCTAAAGATCAGGTGTTTGATGTGTTTAAACAGTTACATGCCTTAGTTGAAAGAGAAACTGGGAAGAAGCTCAAGTGTATTCGAACAGACAATGGAGGTGAATATATTTGTCCTTTTAATTCTTATTGTAAAGAGAAAGGGATTTGACATCAAAGGCCACCACCAAAGACACCATAGTTGAATGGTTTAGCAGAACGGATGAACAGAATATTGGTTGAAAGGTTTAAGTGTTTGCTCTCAAATGCAGGGTTGCCTAATTCTTTTTGGCGTGAAGCTTTAAATACAGTGGTACATGTTATTAATCTTACTCCTTGTATTCCTTTGCATAATGATGTTCCAGACAGGGTTTGGAGTGGCAAAGACGTTTCATATCGTCATTTGCGGGTCTTTAGATGCAAAGCGTTTGTGCATATTCCCAAAGATGAAAGATCAAAGTTTGATGTGAAGTCCAGACAATGTATATTTCTTGGTTATGGGCAAGATGAGTTTGGATATAGGCTATATGATCCGGTTTCAAATAAGCTTGTAAGAAGTCATGATGTTGTGTTTGTGGAAGATGAGAGTTTAAAAGATATTGAGAAGACACAGTTAGTTCCTCAGTACACTGATGATCTCATTGATTTGGATCCAATTCCTACTCAGAAATCTGAGCCACATCACGAAGATGGTATTCAAAATGACGAACAACATGGTACTGATAATGTTGATAATCAAGAGTAGGCAGAGTTGGATGAGGATATTCATCCCGAGTTACCAGTAGATAAGCCTGCATTTGTCCCACTCAGGCGGTCTTCGAGAGATCGTCAACCCTTTACTCGTTATTCGACTGGTGAGTACGTCTTACTCACTGATGGGGGAGAGCCCGAGTATTACAAAGAGGCTATCGAAGATAAGCATAAAAGAGAGTGGTTTGAAGCCATGCAAGATGAGATGGATTCCTTGTATGAGAAAAATATCTTTGAGTTGGTGAAGTTGCCTAAGGGCAAAAATGCTTTGAAGAAAAAGTGGGTCTACAAAGTGAAGACTGAAGAACATACCTCGCAGCCTAGGTACAAGGCAAGATTGGTGGTCAAAGGGTTCAGTCAAAGAAAGGGTATTGATTTTGATGCAATTTTTTCTTCAGTTGTGAAGATGAGTTCCATTAGAGTGATTCTTGGTTTAGCTGCTAGTCTTGATCTTGAGGTTAAACAAATGGATGTCAAGACAGCATTCATTCACGGTGATTTGGATAAAGAAATTTATATGGAGCAACCTGAAGGTTTACAGGTTAAGGGCAAAGAAGACTATGTTTGTAAACTTCAGAAAAGTCTTTATGGGTTAAGCAAGCTCCGAGACAGTGGTAGAAGAAGTTTAAGTCAGTTATGGGGATGCAAGGCTACCGAAAGACCGCGTCTGATCACTGTATTTTCTTTAAGAGGTTTGGTGATAATGATTTCATAATATTATTGCTTTATGTTGATGATGTGTTGATTGTTGGCAAGAATGTAGAAACAATTGTTCAGCTAAAGAAAGAGTTAAGCAAGTCATTTTCTATGAAAGACTTGGGGCCGGCTAAGAATATTCTTGGCATTCGGATTAGTAGAGACAGAGCTTCAAAGAAGTTGCACATGTCACAAGAGCAATACATTGAAAAGGTGCTTAGCAGATTCAAGATGTCTCAAGTTAATGTTGTTAATACACCTTTTACTCCCAACTTTAAGCTAACTGAAAAAGATTTCCCTAGTTCTGAGGAAGAGATAGAAGAGATGGATGGTGTTCCATAGGCATCAGCGGTTAGAAGCTTGATGTATGCAACGGTATGTACACGGCCTGATATTGCCCATGTAGTAGGTGTTGTTAGTCGGTTCTTGTCAAATCCAGGTAAGAAGCATTGGGAAGCAGTTAAGTGGATTCTTAGATATCTACGGGGTACTTCCAAATTGGGTATAACATTTGGAAATGGGGAGCCGATGCTTGTTGGTTACGCGGATTCTTGATTGGCATGAAATAACGACAATATGAAATCCACTTTTGGATATTTGATGTAATTTGCAGAGGGAGCTGTGTCATGGTAGTCAAGACTGCAAAAGTGTGCTGCTATGTCTACTACCGAGGCAGAGTATATGGCAGCAACAGAGGCATGCAAAGAATTATTGTAGTTGAAAAGATTTATGCAAGAGCTTGGCTTTATGCAACTGCGCTATGTGGTTCTTTGTTGATAATCAAAGTACTATTCACCTTGCTAAGAATTCTATGTATCATAAAAGAACAAAACATATTGATGTGAGGTATCATTGGATTAGAGATGCAATTGAAGACAAGTTGTCTGAGCTTGATAAAATTCACACTGAAGATAATTGTTTCGATATGTTGACCAAAGCTGTGGCTAGGGAGAAACTGAAGATATGCTGCTTGTTCACCGAGGTGGTGAGTTCTTTCTCATAGACATAAAGGGGGGAGATTTGTTGGGGTATTTTTTTGCCCATGAGAAAGCCCAACAATTTATCTTTACATGGATTTATTTATTATTTATTAATAATAAGAAAGGAAAAGAAAAAAAATAAATTATATAATTTTGTTGCTAATCACTGTCCAATAGCATTCCAAACCAAATTTGGTTATTCTGTTTTGGGCCGTGACCACAAGTTGTCTTTGTGGGCTCCAAGACTTTTATAACAAGAAAATAACAAAAGGGTTTTGTATGTTGACGACATTACGTACGCAATATATATAGAACAATTTGAAGCATTCATTATTCAGCCAATATAAGACACGTATACGAAAGGAATTGAGGGTATCTTTTGTTTGGTTCTCTTCTTCAATCGACAATCAGAGACAAGACGAAGAGAAGTTTTTTTTATTTTTGGTGCTCCAATCTGGTGGTGTTCGTGAAGAGAAGAGACGTTCCAGAGATTGATATATTCTCTTGTGGTGGTACCTCTTACTCGTTTATTTTATTCCATATACTTGAAATAATTGTTTGTTCCAAGTATATGATGATTTGTGTATGCCTCTATTTTTACCTAGAGAAGACTTTGTATTGCTATTATTGGTGATAGTGGATTTGAAACGGCTCTAGTAGTCCCGTAGTTTTTACTCTCGCCTTGAGAGGTTTTCCACACTAAAATTTTTGTGTCTCTTGTTACATTTAAAATACTCTATTTGGTTGCATCCTCATTGGTTCTTTCGGGTCGGGAAAAAGTTTAGCCAGACGAAGATTAATTTTGCACTTTTGTTTACCGTTCGTGGCTAGGTGGTCGTTTTTTCCAACAGGTGGATAGTATAGGAGCTCAGCCTATGAGTGGCTCTCGCTTCCCTATCACGTGCTGACCTGCGCTTAATCATGACAAGTCCTCCATGTTTCTTTTTTTCTTTATAGATTACTAAGTGTTCTTCCTGCGGGAGGCTTGTGTATCCTCCCGCGGATGACATACATGTTTCTCCGTGGAGAGTGTTCTTCCCCGCGGGTGAATGTGTTTGGTTAACTTCTTTGAGGTTCTTCGTCATTGGTTGTTCATGGTCGTAGAGGGATTTCCTTTCTTGTCTTTACTGGATAAGTACCCTACCTCTAGTAATATATATGAAATGTTGCCTAGTAATAATATTCTTTTAAAGATATACTGGAAAAATAACTAATTAATGTCTGATAATGAAAATTTCATCTAAAAAGAAAAAGAATGATGCCAAATATTTACTGACATTCCTTGTGTTATCACTTATCACTTTATTCCCAATTTGATATTGATTCCTTTTCATCATTATCATCATATGATTTTATATCCACATTCAGACTGTGTGAGTGTGTAGATGTTTTTTAAACTTAACTACTTTAGTTTAAAATGCCAAAACCTTGTGCAATTAATTATGTAAAACTTAATGACTTTCGTTTAAAATGTCTGAATCATAAAATACATTTGAGATTGTTGTACTTGTTTTGTGTTGAATTTGACATCACTATATGTTACGTCTTTGTAAATTGATTGTTTCCAAATTGAACTTGATCATCGCTACCAACAGTTTAAATAAAAGTGACAAATGCATTTATGTCTCCGGTTATGTGGTTGTTGTACTTGTATGAAAGATCTACATACCATATCTTATTTGATCTGTTGATCGTTGTTGCCTTTCGTTCCAAGTATTATATGCCTCTTATTTTGTGATATTATGTTATAATCATCTACGATCATGTTGCAGTTCTTCTTTTCCTTTGTTTGGTCGGGTTGTTCGAAATCTTTGATCAAAATTCTATTAATTGCTTCACGACTTAGAGATTCCTGATCTTGATCTTGGATTCTTTATTAGTTGTGGTTCTGGTACCACTATGTAGGGAAGAGAACGTAGTATATTTATTTTTTATTTTATAGATTTGAATAAATTTTTATGATTTGTAGTATGTGAATTGGTAGAAGAATGGCTAGAGTTTTCACATAACATTAACACAATAAATATTAACTTACACAATTGCACACACTATCGGGATTTATATACATGAAACCAAACAGCACATGTGATATAACCATCACATTTCTTACCTAGAGAGTAGCGGTGTTGGGAGATAACTACGCTAATTAACTGTCATATCCTTTCATGCATTTAAAGTTACGTAGAAACACAAAAGCACGCATCAAGCAAAATAAAATCACGGTGTGGTAGAATATTAACTGTTGTTTGACTTCAAAGAACACCGAGTTCTAAGAATCCACCATCAAGTGTTAGTGTCCAGAATTCTGTACTATTGCCGGTCGTATTGGTAGTGTTAATATGATCCATGCAAGTCACCGGAACCAAGCATAAACCTTTACTCGCAAGATCCTTAGGTAGTGCCTTCCCATCCTACATAAAAGTAATTAAGTGATAATTAACAACTTTTTTAGGCAATCTGCCGGTTACTAAGTAAACATCTCAACTGATTAATTTTACTAATTCTTCAAACTAAAGTTGAAAATGATGTTTAATTCCCACTTTATGTTAATAATAGTTTAAATAAGATACTTAGGTGTTGTTTGTTTTTGCATATGTAAAATGTCTGCGTTCTGAGGATCACATCTGTAGAAGAAGAGGCGGACTAAACCTCCGCAGTCTGTAAGAAAAAGATTGTTTTTTTAACGTATGTAGACTGCTAAAATAAGCTGATGGTAGTGTATGAACTCTGGTAGGAGGTGGTGGTGGTGATGCTGGACGGTGATAGTGGAGGTGGACGATTGTGGTGGCGGACGGAAATGTCTACGCGTGGTCTGCGTGGCGAGACAAAAGAGAA